>NC_084796.1:213523009-214190822 GCF_963169125.1 Humulus lupulus | reverse complement strand
AAGTTTGAATGGCCAGACGAGTGCGAGCTCGCTTTTCAAGCTCTTACAAAACATCTCGCTGAGCCACCTATCTTATCCAAACCATTCATAGGGGAAATACTGTACGTATACCTCGCTATGACCGAGCATGCAATTAGTGCAGTACTTGTTTGGGAGGAAAAGAAAGTACAAAAGCCTGTCTATTATTTCATAAAAAGGTTACTAGGGGCAGAATCAAGGTATCCATTGATGGAAAAACTCACATTGTGCTTAATAGACGCATCCCAAAAACTTTGACCTTACTTCCAAGCACACCCCGTACACATGCTGCTAATCAACCCTTCAAGTATTGTCGAAACCTGAAGCAACCGGAAGACTATTAAAAGGTTTTCAAACTAGAAACTTAAAAACATAAAAAAAAAAATCTACCATTAAAATTTAAGCATTCATCAAACAAGTCAAGCTCGAGTTATAATTTTCTTTGCCTAAAGGGCGTAAAAAATTATAATTACAATAGAAATAAAAACTATGGGTTGCAGCCCATGTGTTGGTCTTCATGGATTGACAACTCCGGCATTCACTGATCCACCTTGTTCCATAGCCTTCGCTGCCTCCTGAGCTTCGAGCTAGCTTCTTCCTCTTCCAATCGAGCTTGCCACTTATTGACGTACTCGGTCTCCTTGATGGACAAGAAGCTGGTATCAAGGTCGGGATTTGTGGCCCAAATGCGATACATCACCATGTCGACGACGTTCTCCTTCTTGGACTTGTATTCCTCAAGAATACGAGCTTTCTTGCTCTCTTTGAACTCGAAAGTTGTCTTCTTGTCCTCCTCAAGCTTGGCATTCTGTTCTTGGACCCTCTTAAGCTCCATGTCATTAGCCTTAAGCTCTTGCCGAGCCTTCTTTAGGTCATCTTCAGCCCTGAGCTGTGCCTCCTTGGCATTTTAAGCATGCACCTTGCTCATCGCGGCCTCGCGATTTAGGACATAGTTGTGCTGGACGAAGGCTAGGAAGGCTTGCAATAAAAAATAGATGTTAAAAATGAAGAAATAAAGAATTGGTGTTAAAACACGGAGTTTATCAATTCTCAAGGAAAAACTTACCAAAGAAAGCAACTCCTCGCTTTTGTCGAAAAGAGTGTTGGCACTCTTGCAGATCATTAAGAACTCCCACTGGGGAGCCCCAAGGTTGCTGAGGCATTGGCCCACGTCGGTCAAGACAACAGACCGAGTTGAACTCCGAGAGTGCCGACGGCATTATCAACCACAAACTCGGGGACATAGGTCGAGAGAGTGAGTTTGCAGTCTCAGATTGGAGAGTGGGAGGGGAAAATTTTCTTCGGCTGGCTCAAAGGAGGAAGAGCTGCAGCCTCCGGGTGCATCGGAGGAACAGTGACAAGGCCTAACTCTGCCTGCTTCGAGGCCAATGGAGATTCCTCGGATCTTTTGGTGACCTTGGAAGAACGGGTTCCCTTCAAGGACACCCGATTGCGCTTCCCCCCCCCCCTGGATGCGGTGGGCTGACTAAGGATATTGTCGAGATCTGAATCCATCTTGCCTGAAAAAGGAAAAAGCAAACATTAAAGGTTGATTATGTTTGAAATACATATATATATACATAAATGTTGAAACTTCTAAGTAAGAGAAACCTAACTGGAAGACTCATTTGATCTTGAGCTCGGGGACCATTAAATCCCAGTTTCTTCGAACAATTCTAAAGGGGTTCCCTCTGTATAAGTGGGGGACATCCTCGATAAGTCCCTGTAATCGTTAGTCCCGTATTAGACTGCTATCCCATCCCAAACTTCATTTAAGCTATACATGGTTTGGGATCCCCCTAACCAACTATTGAACCTATGCACCTTAAGATCTACCCCCGACCAGACCACAAAATTGTTCCGGGGATCTTTAAAAATGACTATGACGTTGGGCTCTTGTTTAAGAAGGGTTGGAGACCACATGGATAGGTCTAACACAACTTTACCTCTGACAGACGAGCTCGGCGAGGCCTCGTCTTGGGCTTCAGTTCCCGAGCATGAAGGTTTGACTAAGTGGGGAATGAAGGCCCGAGAGTGTGAGCTCATGTGCTTCTTTCAAGAGGGAAGCTTGGCAGTTGGTACAGGGATGTCCTCACATCTCACAAACTTGCGAATCCCAGTATCATCTATAGACTCACCTTCGCCCAGGAGACCACATTGTCGGAGCTTGTCCTCATCGTGAAGGAGATAGTTGAGGGACCGTCTGTAGCGTCCCAAATTCGTTAATAAGGCATAGGGCCTTTATTAGCGTGCCTGGAAGGCAATAATTGATTTAATATGTTAATTTATGAGTTTGATGAGTATATGATTAGAAATGCATGTTTAGGTGAATTAAATATGCATGTGGACCCCATTTGGTTAGTAGGGGCATGTATGTAATTTTTGCCCGTTGAGGGCATAAATGCAATATTTGTGTGTATTGTGAGTGTTACCACGTATGAGTGGTGATATAATTGAGATGCACGACCCGAGACAGTTCTAGGGAGCGGTTTAGCTAGAAAGTCACAACGGGGTCAAATACCCGGCTCGGGAGGAGCCTAGGGGTATTTTGGGAACGTAAAATGAGTTCGGGATTTATGGAGAAACGAGTAGTAGTTTGGTAATGATTTGGACTTGTCGAGATTAATGGGGATTTAAAATATTACTAGGGACTTAACAGGGTATGGCAAATGACTGGAATGCCCTTGGGTTACTTAAGGATTAAGGATAAGTTAAAGGGCTATTTTGGTCATTTTGGTTAAAGGCAACAGGGGGGTTACCCTTGGTCTCTAGCATATTCTGTAAGGGAAAGAAGTAAGTAAAATTAGATAGTTCTCTTAGCTCTCTCTCAAATTCGGTTCACACTTTTCTCTTGGAAGCTAGGGAATTTTGGGGAAAATCTTGAGGAGTTGGGCTGAGAATTGATGGAGTGCAAGTTTGAGGAGTAGAGGAATTAGTCCAGGCCGAAATTATCTCAAAGGTAAGAATCAAAACTGGTTTTTCTGTTGAGTTTTCTTTGTTTGTTAGAGTTTTGGGGGTTGGACCCTTAGGTGATGGAATTTGAGTTATAATATGATTTTGGTTGGTTTCTCTAAGTTTATGCGCTGCTTAAAGTGTATTAGGATGATTATGGGATTCAATTATGTTGCTGGGGTGTGTTTAGAATGATTTCAGGGAAGTTAGCTCATAAAGTTTTCATGGAAATTCTGGGTTTCGGGCCCGCACCACGGCTCTGTTCTTCAACGCCGCGGCATGCTTAAGTTTATAGGCTAGTGGGGCTTCGAGGAATTTCCCAAGCGCCACGACGCAAGGTTTGGGTGCCGCGGCCCTAGGCTGTCAAATGTGAGGCATTTTGCCTCTGTTTTGGGGCGCGCCGCGACGCTTAAGGGAGGCTGAGTCGCGTCCCAAAATCATGATTTTGGCTTTTTGAGGGTTTTTAGCTCGAGAACCTGAACGTTGGGGCTCGGGAAGGTTTCTACTACCCGGTTTGGTAGAAACCAAGGTCCCGGAGACTAGAGTTATGTCTCAAAGTTAATTAATGGATGGATGTTATTGGTACGTTGTGACTAGGTTTTCAGCGAGGCTCGGACTAGGGGACTGTGCTCAGGACATCGGTGCTTGGAAAGCTCGGGACATAAGTAAGAAAATAGTTGTACCCATAGAGCAGGGCGATGCCCTATAGTTTGTGTTGTAAGGCACAACCCTATATGATTGTGTTGCAGGGCGTAGCCCCATTGATTGTGTTTATATGTGTTTAAGTACTTATTTAATTATGCTATGTGTGAATATATGTAAATGAAAGACAAGAGTCAGGAACGACAAAGGACGAGAACGGCGAGGGTCGGGAATGGTGAAGGCCGATAACGGCGAGGCCGAGTACGGCAAGGGGTCGGGAACAGCGATAAGCACGTGGAGTGCGAGATGCTAGGGTGAGACCCTATAGGATACCTGGGATATCCTTACGGTGTAGACCGCGAACCCAGGGCCTGGTAAAGCACCTGGGACGGCATGGCCATATGTGTTTAGCCTGTTGGCGATTTGTTTATATGTTGATTGATGATTATGCATATGTTATTTACTTGTGTGGGGTTTTCTTGCTGGGCTTTGGCTCACGGGTGCTCTATGGTGCAGGTAAGGGCAAGGGGAAAGTCGACCAACCATGAGTACGGAGAGCGTGAAGCGACGCGTACATGTTTGGCCTGCCTAGCTGCCTCGGCCAAGGGTATTTTTGGGAGATGCTTGTGTTAAACCTAATTTTGTCGTGTAGTCGACTTTAATTATATTTTTGAGTTGTAAATATTTCTAAAACAGTATTTTGGGTTATAAATGTTGCTGAAGAGGTTGCTTAACATTTCTTTTATTTGCTTGCATGTTGCTTATAGGTTGTTAAAGTAATAGTAAAGATTTTTTTTATATGTTGCTTATATTGATACGTGGGCTGAATAGGTTGCTTAAAGGTTTCTTTATATGTTGCTTATGGGAACTATGGGTTTCTTTAAGGGTTACTAATAATTAGGTTATAATAATGATGGTTGGTTGCTGCATAGGTTGCTTTATAGCTGATGAGGTTATTGTATATGCTCATTATAAAAGGATGTGGTTTTTCAATTAGGTTGCTTACTAGTTGTTGAAGGGGTTATAAATGTTGCTGAAGAGGTTGCTTAACAATTATTTTATTTTCTATGCATGTTGCTTACGGGTTGCTAAAGTAATAGTAAAGATTGTTGTATATGTTGCTTATATTGATACACAGTTGCTGAATAGGTTGCTTAAAAGTTTCTTTATATGTTGCTTATGGGGATTATGGGTTTCTTTAAGGGTTACTAATAATTAGGTTATAAAAATGTTGGTTGGTTGCTGCATAGGTTGTTTTATAGTTGTTGAGGTTGTTGTATATGCTCATTATAAAAGGAAGTGATTTTTCGATTAGGTTGCTTACTAGTGGTTGAAGGGGTTATAAATGTTGCTGAAGAGGTTGCATAACAGTTCTTTTATTTGTTGTGCATGTTGCTTATGGGTTGCTAAAGTAATAGTAAAGATTTTTGTATATGTTGCTTATATTGATACGCGGTTGCTGAATAGGTTGCTTAAAGGGTTCTTTATAGTCAAAAGTGTAACTTCAAGGGTTGCTTAATAAGTTGCTTATATGTTGCTTATAAGGTTTATCTTGTTTGTAGGAAATGGATGGCATTGCAGTCAAAGTGGACATAACAGAAAGACTTGCAAAATCATACAGTATTGCTTCCTTTGTATCAAAACAATATGAAAAGTTCAATTGTTTGATCTATACAAGGGTTTTGCTTTATTTCCCTTATGTTTTACATCAAAATTATTGATAATTTATTTAATATACAAAGGTTATTTGCTCAATAACTTTATTGTTAATTAATTTCATTAACATGTTACTTAGGTTGTTTTTGGGTTGCCGTACATGTAGGCTTATAAAGTTGCTCAAAAGGAAACATTATATGTTACTTTGGGGGATTATGGGTTTCCTTAAGGGTTGCTAATTTTATTTTTATAATAAAGATTATGGGTTGTTGAATAGGTTGCTTAAGGACTGCTTAAATTATAAAGGTTGTTGTATATGCTGATATAAATATTATGGTTGCTGAATGCTTAATAGTTGCTTAAAAAGGTTGATTTATATGTTGTTTTTGGGGATTATAAGCTGCAGGTTGCTAAATAGGCTGCTTAAGAGTTGCTTAAAAATGTTGTTTTATATATTTGCATATAAAGTTGCTTAGGAATTTTAAGGGTTGCATATCAAGTTACTTCATAGGTTATTTAAGAGTTTCCGTAGTTTTTTGACATGTTACTTTTATGTTGTTTATGATAATTGTGGGTTACTTAAGAGTTGAATGGGTTGCTTACAAGGGGTTGCTTAATGGTTGTTTAAGGGTTGCTGAGTAGGTTGATTAATGGTTGTTTTATATGTTCATTTTAAATTTTCATTTGGAAATTATCAAAGAAATACATTAAATTAT
The DNA here is from genome assembly GCF_963169125.1 of Humulus lupulus. Lineage (NCBI taxonomy): Eukaryota > Viridiplantae > Streptophyta > Magnoliopsida > Rosales > Cannabaceae > Humulus > Humulus lupulus. The sequence goes on along the minus strand of NC_084796.1, from coordinate 214,184,838 downwards.
TAAACAATTATAATTTGAAAAGTAAATCTTAAGTACAGCAAATAAACATTTTGTCTTGGCAACAACAACTACATTAATAAAAATTTCCCATTGTCTTATTGGTTGTGCCTTGCTAGCAACCTAATCACAACAAGCATACTCTCTTGCACTCTTATATCCTCATTCTTGCTTTCCCATTGCATATGAGTACAACAAATAAGCAAGCCTAGATCTATGACATTCGACATCAAAATAAGATCTTGGAATCTTTTTCCTGCCAATGAAATACTCAGCAAAAGAGAACATATATATCACACTATCTCTGCACAAACACAAAGAAAAAAATAACTTAAGTTATATCCTAAAAACAACATATTAAAATATAATAAAATATTTAAGATTTCTAAAAATTAGAAAGAAATAAAAACTCACATAGACGACCCAGAAGGAATGTCATCATCCATAACTACTTTAAAAGAAGCAACTTGAGGTCTCCCAACATAAGGCTCTGAAGAGAAGTCTATATCGATACGCTCATAAAATCCAATGAAAGACACATAAGTAGGCAGCAACACACGAAATTACTCTATAGCTAGCAAGTCAACATGACCCTTATGATCACAACTCAAAGTATTGTAAACATGAATCAACCTGTCTTTGAAATACAATATAGTAAGGAGCCAATGCTTTTCAGTCTTAACTAAAATAGGAAAAATAACATGATCTACTTGTAGCCAAGATTTGTTGCAACTCAATGCAAAGCCCATCATAACCTTAGCAACAACATGGTTGCGATTCATTACCCCATGATCATGATTCTTCTTTAAAAAAGAATCATAAATGACTTCAATTCTCTTTTGAAATGTAGTATCAGTTGTAGTGAACTTCAAAACAGTCGAGTTACAATTCATACCTTTCTTCCTCAAATAATAAAAGACTACATCAACATGATGCAAAGAAAATCAAATTTATAATACATTTTAGTAACTAAATAAAGAAAGTAAACTAAAAAAAATTAAATTAAATTAAATAACACAATATATAAAAAATAAAAAAAAGCACATATTGATTTTAGTAATAACATCAACCCCAAGTTGCAACCCAGTAATGATAATGTTGTCCTCTTTAGAGTACAATCTTTATCTATTAAAAATCAACTAAATAACATACGATGTGAAAACAAAAAGAAATAACTAAAACAAAGATAAGAAGAAACTAAATAAAAAACATCAGTTACTTGTTGTTCCTTTTCATTCATTTATCAAGCCATACGTAGAATTCTTGAACAGCAACAAAGTCAGGCAATTCACCAATTTTGTCATCTAATGGGCAAAGTCCTTTGAAAACCTTGATCCCTCTTGTAGATGGAATCACACTGCTTTGCCCAGAAGAAGAACAAAAAGTTTGCAAAAAAAGTTGATTGCAAGCATGGTGAAAGCTTAATTGTCCTTTTTGGTAGAGCAGGAGTAACATATCCCAAGTTACGCTCACTACTACTAACTTAAGGGACAATAGTTGTGCAAGGAATATGAGATACCTATAAAATAACATAATTGAAAAGAAAGTAAACATAAGAAACAAAAGATAAAATTGAATAAAAAAAAGTGTAGTTTGAACAAAATCCCATAAAAATGCATCATTACAGCAGCCAAAACAACTACAACAACCATAAACCATAACAATACAATTCATTTAAATAACCCAAAAGACCATAAACTGTGTAATACATAACTTTAAATAAAAATAAATAAATAAGGAAACAATGACTAAAACTATACCCTAGTTTCCTTCATCGCATCTACAACTTTATAAGCATTTTGTATAGCCTTATCTAATTCGATGTCTGATAAAGAATCCAAAAAAGACACTTTTGGATTTTCAGCAACTGCCTCAGCAACCTCACCAACAACCTCAGTGACAACCTGAGTTACAACTCCAACAACTTGAAAAGCAACTTCAAAAACCTTAGCAAGTGGGGCTACAACTTCAACAACCTTTAACACAACATCAACAACCTCACCAACAACTCCATCAACTTTAGCAACCTGGGCAACTTGAGATGGAACTTTACAAATATCATGACAATCATCAACCTATAGAATAAACATACAAATAAGAAAGCAAAAACAAACAAATGATATAAATATATTTATAAGTTATTTTGCAAAATAAAATAAACTCAACCTTAGAATCTTCATCCTTCTTTCCTCCACTTTATTTTTCATCATTATCATCTTTCTCTTCTTCTTTACCATCATTGTCTTCTCCAACACACTTTTCATTGTCTTCATTATCATCATCATCATCATCACCCTCACTTTCATCCTTATCTTCATCAGATTGGTGCACCTCTTCTTCCTCTTCCTCTTCAAACTCATCCTCCTCTTATTCATCTTCTTCTTTCGAATTATTTTCAACCATTTCATCATCAACAATGTTGGTATTGCCCTCCTCCTCAATATCATTTTCTTCAACACTGTTCAACTCAACAATCTTTTCTTCATGTCGTCTCTTGGTTCTTGTCTCATTAAGACAACTATCATCACTACCATGAGAATCCTATTAAACAATAAAAATACAAAACAAAAATAAAAAAAAATAAGGAACAATAAATAATAATAGGACAAAGCACAAAAAGTTCAAAAAAGATCCATAAAACAATACATACATGTTTCCCTAAAAAATGGTAACTAAATTGATTATAAAGCTTCAAAAAGCCTTCCTGAACATCACTCTTCAATGAAGATAATTCATAAACGACAACCTTGTTGTTTTCCTCCAATTTGTTGTTGCTTGCTTCTAATCTTATGTTGCTTTCTTCTAATCTCTTGTTGCGTGCTTCTAAAGCTAGCAACTGTGCATGCATGCTGCTAAGAGAAACCTAAGGCATATCAGACATAGGAGATGAACAACCGTCAGGAGCTGATTGAGGACGAATAGCAAATGTTTACCGAGATTTTCGGAAACTACACTAATGAATATTAGATAAGACTAATGATATGGACTTTAGAAGGTAAAAACAGGATTTTTACGTGGTTGGGGCGTTAATGAGCCTTAGTCCACGAGTCAGTTGTATTAGAGCTTAGAAAGTCTTTTACAATGGAGTTTTTCTCTATGTTTTGACAGAGTAATTGTATACAAGTCGAAGAGAGATCATTTTCTCAGTACTCTAACGCCTGTATTTATAAGCTCATAGGAACACTGGATCTGGGCCGGGTATGACCCCGGGCCATCAAAGATGTGGATACTCTTGGCTTCTCTGGCGGAAGCCCAATATGAAAGACAAAAATACATAGGTCCAAGAATAATTAAGGCCCAATAGGGCAGCCCAAGAACTATATTTCGCCCGACAAAATGGTGCTTTTGGTCTGGGCACTTCGAGTTACGAGGAAAATTCAGGGGACAAAGCCAGTCAAAGTACTTGGCAGCGCAAGTCTGAAACAGCGACATGCAATCCCGAGGAGGCCTTTTCCGTAGGTGAAAAGTGAGGACAACCCCCACGCGTCGTGGGACGGCTTCAGGGTCACGGATGCTTTTCCTTGCCAAACCAGGAGGACCTGATCCGGGTTCGTTTACCTCTGTCCCTCTTCGTTTACCATAGGCCCGGACCGTTTACCAGGCTCCAGGATTGTTTTTATGTATACTTCAACTGTAATCCCAACTGTCCATACGTCTCCTAGACGACTGTCCTGGATCACCATCCCGGACACCTTCCGGGTCCAGAGTCACACTTGGGCCGGCCCATATCTGAACGCCCAGACCATGGGCCTGGACCATCGTCTCGGGCCCACGACAGGAAATAGGGATAACATTTACCCCCCAAGCCTTCGCCTGGGGCCGCCAGGTGAAGGCTTGCCTTGTTCCCGGACAATCCACGGTTGCCTTCCCAGTTCCTGCTTGGAATTGTGGGTATGTGACAAAGGCAGTGATGCTGGCCGCATACTGGGCCTGGACCATTTACCAGTGTCCAGGTACGTTTACCTAAGTCCTGCTCCGTGGCAGGGGTACACGTGTCGCCAGGCAACTGCTGCATGGATAGATCTTGACCTCGAAAGGTCACCTAACCACCTCAAGGGTCGCTAGGCCTAGGCTAGTGCGTCAGCACAGATTCCGAAGCATCCCATCCGCACGGGGGTCCTTCATTAATGCTCCTGTGCTGATGTGGACCATCAGATGGGGAGACCTTCAACATTCGCCTCTACTGGGCTGTTAGATCTGAGATGGCGAGGATCTAGCTTTAGAGTGCTCATAAATGCCCCTGCACGATCTTGGACCGTTCGATGGGGAGATTTCTATCCGTTGGATCAGAGGCCAGGATTCGGGCCTTTATAAATACTCCTCAGACATTCATTTGACATTTTTACACTCTCGAGCCATTTCAAGAACTGGAGCTTTGCATGTCCAATATCGCCGATGACATCCTTCATCGCTTGCTTACACTACGCCGTCGATTGTTTCTGACAGTCCCATTGTCTGCCCATCCGCCTGAGAGCACGTCCTGGGTCTGACCTATCGACGAGTTGCTGAACCAGCTTCACCAGTTCAAGAACGAAGTTCTGCCACTCTTACCGTCGGACAACCACCATCCTCTATGGCCAACAACTCACAGTAAGTCCTTCTGACCTTCTTGATGAATATACGAACTTAGGCTGTTCTTTTAATTCGTATGCTTAGGCTGCTAGAATCTGATTACACTTAGGAACTGTTAGGAAGGCCGCCTGGTTCGGGTTGCTCCGGGTCCAAATGCTTCCCGGGCAGATGGTGGAGCCATACTAAGTAGCCCTTTTTCCATTCCCGATCTGAGTCTCGCGGTTCCCTGGTGATCCCGGACCCAATTTGGAGGGGACTCCAAGCAGTCCTTAGGAGACCCCCCGTACCTTAACCGACTTTCTTGGGTTTAGGTATTGACTGCTTGGCTTCTTTTCTTTGTTCCCAGATCATCAACTATGGCAACGGGCGTCACCCTTCACTCATGGAAGAAGTCAACAGGGCCCCCGTCGTCCTCTCCGGGTCCCAGACCCCCAAGGGCAACCGATGGGAGATGGATGTACTCACCAACCTGTTCCGGAACTACCGAATGATGTACATCCTGGAGAAGCGCCTGGGCATAGAGTCCACCCCCGGACTCTTCCACAACCGCTTGGCCAGGATCGAGGAACGGGTGCACACGCTGTAGAAGGGTTCGGAGCATGGAGCGCCGACCATATTAGTGCAGGAGCCACACTCCCGCTTCACGATTACTTCATGCGGTTCTTGACATACGTGGGGATCGCACCGTTCCAGCCTCTGCCACAAGCATACCGGATGCTCGCGGGATGGCGAGTGTTCTGCGCTGCAAAGGAGATCGCGGAGCCAACCCCTACCGAAATCTTGTATTTCTACAAGATGGAGCCGCAGGTCAACGCCAAGGACAAAACCTTGGATGACTTCTACAGACTGAAGTCGCGAGGTAACTACCACGCTCCCACCAGCTCTTGGAAGCATCCCCTGGACGTCCGTCACTAATGGTTCATGACGTCCGGGTTCCTCGTGGAGAAGAACCCCACGCTGCTGCTGGACTTCCAGCGAGTGGGTAAGTGCTTCCCCGATCCTTTTCCTCTTTTTTCTTTTATTTTTTCTTTCTTTTTCTCCGTTCCTCATCATGTTCCTCCAGGTGGCAGGACCCTTCGCCCAAACTCCCCTCACCCAGTTCATCCTAGAACGGAGGAGGTACTATTCTGAGCTGAGCGCGGATGACCTGGATGTAGGAGGCTATGTCACCACGGAAAACCTCCGACTGGTCGGGATGCTCGCGGCCCACCAAACTATTGTCATCCCGAACCTTCGGGGGATCCAGTGCGAGAAGAATGTCGCCATCAGGGAACAGCTGGTCCTGAACCACATCGCGGAGGTGGAGAAGGCAGCGCGAGCCGATGCGGCCAATCGAAAAAGGGACCAGGCCCAAACAGAGGCGGCCACTTCGAAGGAGCTGGAAGAGCTCTTCGAGGATGCCCTACCGAACACGGGGACCCCCGGGGCTAGCGTATCGGGGTGAGGTAACTCCCCTTTAATCTTAACTTATGCTCCCCAAGTCAGGGACTTAGCTAGGGATAGGCTAGCACTTCGAGGCCCCGCATTCAGGGCTGACGGGGAGACGAGACCTTCGTCTCCCATCCCCGTAGGCTCGGAGGTTCTTATGTTCTTGTTCGGGTTCCTTCAGTACGGGAATTTCTTGAACCCGGACGACATAGGGGACCGAGTCCACTCCTTCGCTTTAGATGAGTTGAGTCGCGCCCGGGGCATAGATGAGGGTTCGTCCTGGGTCACTATTAGTTTTGATGTTGATTCTTTTGGTTAGTCGTCTGACTCTTTTTGGTGTTCTTACAGGAGACTCTGGCATGTCTACCCCCACAAGCGAACTGAGGCACCTCATCAAGGACAGGGCAGCCAGGAAAGCTGCCAGAAAGGCAAACGAGGCGGCGGGCCCGGACCCAAACCTCAACAAGGAGGCGCCCGGGGCGGAACTTTGACCCGGCGGGGAAGCCTTTGCCATCGTCCCCATTCAGGGCGTGGACCCGGATGCAGTCTCCGCCTTTGCCCAACACCCGGTGATTGACTTGGAGACGAGTGCAGCAGCTAGCCAAAGTTTCGGGAAAAAGAGCCTGAACACTGGTGCTGAGGAGGCCAACACCGGGAATAAGAGGCCCTAGACGAGGCGAGCTGGCTCGGCCGACGAGTCGGCTCGCCGCGAAAGAGATTCCCACACCGCCGGTTCTCCCCATACGTCCGACACTACTCGAGGAGGGGGAAGTCGTTGTACGGGATGAACAGTTCCGGCTGATTAACCAGACCTGGGAGAATGGTCGGGGCTGGAGAGACGAAACATACAAGGCCCTGACGATCCGCCGTCAGGTCGAGTTCGCGGAGCGTCCGGCAGTGTTCAGCGCCCCTCAGTCGATCGTGGATTGGCCAGCAGCCGAGACAGGCTTCTGCCCTAAGCTTGGGTAGGACACGCCCCCCTGGCGGCGGACCTGTTGGACCAGGTGGGGAACACCATGTCTAACCTCTAACTCAAACAGTATGCCATAATAGACAATCCGGACGTGATGTTTATCTCCCAGGCACTCCGCCATCAGGCCACTGCGGTTAGTTCATTTCGTATCTTTTCTTTCCCTCTTCTTATTTATTTATAAGGATTCCTCCTAACTTTGCTTTGTTCCAAGTTGATCTATTGTCTCATCAGAGTGCCAATCTGGTGGCCGAGTTGGCCATGAAGATGGAGACAATCCAGTTGGAGCTGGAGGCGGCTGTGAACCAGAGGGAGGCCGCCAAGGAGGCCCTTGCCAGGGAGACAGCCCAGGCTCAGGCAGACCGTGAGGAGTTCGACCGTGTCAAGGCTGGGCTGGAAGAGGCTTTATCCCGGAAGGGAAGCGAGGCCAATGACAGGGCAACCCTTCTGGAGGCAGCCGCGGCTCAATCTGCCTGGGACAAGGAGGAGATCCTGACCTTGACGGCTCGGGTCCGTGAACTGGACAGCTCTCTCCGCGAGGAGAAGATGGCGCACGAGGAGGCCCACCGCGAGAAGGAGGAGGCGGACGTCATGCTGGAAGTCACTTTCGAGGAGGCCATTTGCATGGCTTGGCGCAAGGACAAGAGCATGAACCTCCTGGTCTTCCCCGACTCGGAATCGAAGAGGGCCGAATTCGAGGCCAAGGAGAAGGAAGACGCGGAGCTCCTCGAGGATGAAGCCTAGGTCCGGACCCTCACCTTGCCTTTTTTATATCTTTTTGTTGTAATTTTGCAATACCTCTTTCGGACGCGTACGCGTCCAAGACACTTTATATTGCTTTCTCCGGTATATATATTTTTCTTTTGTTATTCCTTGAGTAGAAATTTCATTTTATTACCGTGTCTGACTGATTCAGAGGGTTTGGTCCCGGTTCCAACGACCTGGACTAGACCAACTTACTAGCTTATCGAGTTTTCAGACCTAACCGCCTATTTTCCATTCCCGGCTCCAACGGCCTGGGCCAACGTGGCTTAAATAGTTTATTTTGGAACCTTGTTCTCCCTTTACCAGTTGTAGGCCACGGCTTTGCCCTGGGGCATACCGAATGCTTCTCTCTCCCGGACATCGCTCGTCCGGAGTGGTACCAGCCTTGGGCTCGGTCCTCTTACTTTATACCCCCGGACATCGCTCGTCCGGGGTAGGACCAGCCTAGGGCTCGGTCCTCTTTAATGTATACCCTCGGACATCACTCGTCCGGGGTAGGACCAGCCTTGGGCTTGGTCCTTCTAACTTTATACCCCCAGACATCGTTCGTCCGGGGTGGGACTGGCCTTGGGCTCGGTCGTCTTTAATTTATACCCCTGGAACTCGCTCATCCGGGGTGGGACAGGCATTAGGCTCGGTCTGCATTGATTTATACCCCCGGACATCGCTCGTCCGGGGTGGACTGGCCTTAGGCCCGGTCCTTTTTAATGTATACCCCCGGACCTCGCTTGTCCGAGGTGGGACCGGCCTTAGGCTCGGTCCTTTTTAATGTATACCCTCGGACATCGCTTGTCCGAGGTAGGACCAGCCTTGGGCTTGGTCCTTTTAACTTTATACCCCTGGACATCGTTCGTCCGGGGTGGGACCAGCCTTGGGCTCGGTCCTTTTCAATGTATACCCTCGGACATCGCTCGTCCGGGGTAGGACCAGCCTTGGGTTTGGTCCTTTAAACTTTATACCCCCGGACATCGTTCGTCCAGGGTGGGACCAGCCTTGGGCTCGATCCTCTTTACTTTATACCCCCGGAACTCGTTCGTCCGGGGTGGGACCGACATTAGGCTTGGTCCGCATTGATTTATACCCCCGGACATCGCTCGTCCGAGGTGGACCGGCCTTAGGCCCGGTCCTTTTTAATTTTATACCCCCGGACATCGTTCGTCCGGGGTGGGACCGACCTTAGGCTCAGTCCCGCGGGGCTTGTGTCACCCGGACATCGCAGGTCTGGGTCGGGACTAGCCTGAGCTTGCGCCCCGCCGGGTATTTGCTCATACCCGGGATACCCCCCGCAAGTGAGCGGAGACTAGTCTGGGGTCACTTGACTAAGATTTTCATTGTGTGATAACATTTCTTTATGATGTTTTGTACATGCCATTTTTATTATTCAAGGGGGTCTCCCTGAGGCGTACATTATTTACAACGAAAATGCAAAATTGGAACACGTTTTCCTGACTACTGATAGTATTTATGGAGATGTTCTGCATTCCAGGCTCGCGGGACTTCCGAGCCATCGAGCCGCTTTAAGCAGTATGTCCCGGGGCACACTTCATGTTGGATCTCGTACGACCCTTCCCAATTCGGGCCCAGAACCCCCACTCCCGAATCTTGAGTAGCACGGAAGACTCTTCGCAAGACTAAGTCGCCGGTTCCGAACTTTCGGCTTTTGACTTTCAAGTTGAAATGACGTGCTTTCTTGCCTTGGTACATCTTCAGCTGCACCTGCGACTCCTCCCGGATCTCCTCGATGAGATCTAGTGATTCCTGGAGTAAGGCATGGTTCTGGGCAGGATCATATGTGTCTCTTTGGTGAGACGGGATGGTCGTTTTGATGAGGATGATGGCTTCGCAAGGAGTGTGGCCAGTTGATGTCCTCTCGGTCGTCTGGTAAGCCCACAACACGGGGGGCAGTTTTTTGGGCCATTTTCTCTTGTAGGCTTGGAGCTTTTTCTTCAGCGTCCCTTTTAAGATTTTGTTCACAGCTTCTGCCTGTCCATTCGCTTAGGGCCTGGCGACCGCGGAGAAGCTTTTGACGATGCCATGCCTCTCACAAAAATCTGTGAAGTGGGCGTTGTCGAACTGCTTCCCGTTATCAGATACAATTTTGTAGGGGAGGCCATACCGACACACTATGTTGTTGATGACGAAATCCAAGGCCTTCTTTGAAGTGATTGTGTTCATGGGCTCCGCCTCAACCCACTTGGTGTAGTAGTCCACGGCGACGATGGCATACTTCACTCCTCCTTTCCCGGTTGGGAGCGATCCTACTAGATCGATCCCCCACACTGCGAAGGGCCAGGGGCAAGTCATCAAAGTTATTTCTGTCGGGGGGGCCCGTGGGACCTTCGCGTATCTCTGGCACTGTTCGCACTTGCGGACGTAATCGACACAATATTTTTTCATGGTCGGCCAGAAGTATCCTTGGCACAAGATCATTTTGGATAGACTAGGCCCCGCTGTATGATCTCCGCAAAAGCCTTCATGCACTTCATGCATGATGGCGCTTAGCTCTATCCCGGACACACACCTGAGGTAAGGCACAACCCCCGACGATAGAGTTCTCCGTCCATCATGACATATCGGTGGAACTGGTACTGAAGCTTCCTGGCTGCGGCCCTGTCGGCTGGTACTTTCCCGGCTGTCAGATAGCGGATAAGCGGTCCCATCCAAGATGCGGAGTGGTCGACGGTGTGGACCGCGGGGGCTCTGATGCTTGGGAGGGGGAGATGATTGACGGGGACTAGCCCGACCAGTTCTTCTTTGGCGTCGGTGGCCAGCTTTGCTACTGTGTCTGCGAAGACATTTTGCTCTCTGGGGATCTGGCGGATTGAGTGCTTTTCGAACGCCTACAACATCTCCCACGTCTAGGTCACATAAGTCTCCATTCTCTCTCCTTTAGTTTGATATTCCCCCGAGATTTTCCTGACAACCAACTGGGAATCGCTGTAGATTTCCAGGTTTGCGGCTCCTACTTCCCGGGCTAAACGCAGCCCGGCTAAGACAACTTCGTGCTCAGCTTCGTTGTTCGATGCCTTGAATTAGAAACGAAGGAATTTTGTAGCTGGTGCCCCTGTGGGGATACCAAGATGATCCCGGCCCCGTTCTCATTCGAGGCCCCGTCCACGAAGACCTTCCACACGGGCGCCGCAGGGACCTCGGGATCGTCTTCCTGAGAAATCCCAGAACACTCAACGATGAAATCAGCCAGGGCTTGCCCCTTGATGGACACTCTAGGGACGTAGGATATATTGAACTGACTTAGTTCCATGGCCCACTTGAGGAGTCTTCCCGATGACTCGGGCTTCTGTAACACCTGCCGCAGGGGGTGGTTGGTCAGGACCTTTATGGCGTGGGCCTGGAAGTAAGGCTGGAGCTTTCGGGATGCCATTAGCAGGAAAAAGGTCATCTTTTTTATTAATGGATATCGAGACTCAGCATCCAACAATCGCTTACTCACATAGTACACCGGGAGCTGCGTCCTTTCCTCCTCCCGTACCAGCACGATGCTAATCGCGTGCTCGGTCACTGCCAGATAGAGGTACCGAGGCTCCCCGTCCACCGGTTTCACCAGGATCGGAGCTTGGGCCAGGTGTTCTTTTAGTTTTCGAAAGGCTTCTTCGCACTCGACTGACCATTCGAACCGCTGGCTTCCCCGAAGGACATTAAAGAACAGGATGCACTTATTCGTGGCTTTGGAAACGAAACGGCTTAAGGCGGCTATCCGCCCGGTCAGGCTTTGCACGTCCTTATGCTTCTGGGGAGAGGGCATATCAATCAGTGCCTTGATCTTATCCGAATTGGCCTCTATTCCCCAGAAGCTCACTATGAATCCCAGGAACTTCCCGGAGGCCACGCCAAAAGTGCACTTTTTGGGATTCAGCTTCATCCCGTACTTCCGAATGACTGGGAAAGCTTCAGCCAGGTCGTCCGAATGCTTCCCGGATGACTTGGACTTGACCAACATGTCATTGATATAGACTTCCATGTTTCGCCCTAGCTGGGCCCAGAACATTCGATTGACAAGCCTTTGATAGGTTGCCCCGACGTTTTTCAGTCCGAAAGGCATGACTATGTAGTAGTATATCCCCTTGTCAGTTTGGAAACTAGTGTGCTCCTGATCGAAGACAGCTTCTCTACTTCCAGCTTAAGGGCCTCGACCCTCTCCGTCCCTAAAGGCCTGCGTTTCTGGCGGACCGGGGTCGCGTTCGAGTCGATACTCAACGCGTGGCAGATGATGTTGCGGTCGATCCCCGTCATATCTGAGTGAGACCAAGCTAGAATGTCCTGGTTCTCTTTGACTTGGGCGATGATGGCGGCCTGGACATCCGCCGGTAGGTTCTTCCCGACTTGGATGATCCTGGCCGGATCGGTGTCCCTGATGCACACCTCCTCAATCTCATCCATTGGCTCCAGGACGCGGTCGTCCCTTATCCTTGGGTCTAGGTCATCTTCTTCCTAGATAATTCTCTCAGTAGGTGGGGGAGGGATCGGGTCAATGAAGTCCCCAATGGGATCGACCTGGACCATATATATCGATCGGGTGGACACATGGTAGCACTTCCGAGCGCTCTTCTGATCTCCCCGGACAGTCCCTACCCCTCCGTTGTCGCAGGGGAACTTCATGCAAAGATGACGGATAGAGGTGATGGCCCCGAATTCAACTAATGCAGGCCGGCCGAAAATGACGTTGTAAGTGGTGGGGCAGTCCACCACTATGAAGGTGCAGAACTTGAACGAGTGCTGCAACTCACTTCCCAACGTTACGGGCAATTGGATCTTCCCCATGGGGAGTAGTGCATCTCCGTTGAAGCCGTAAATCTGGGTCGGGCACGATGCCAGATCCACTTCAGTCAAGCCAATAGAGGTGAAGGCGGGCTTGAATAAGAGTTTGATGGAGCTCCCATCATCCACCAACACGCGGGACACCAACTTATTGGCGATTTGTGCATCTATGACCAGCGGGTCACGGTGCGGGAAATGGACGTTGCGGGCGCCGTCCTCCGTGAAGATGATGGGGAGGTTCATCAGCTTCGGGCACTGAGCCAGGGCCTGGACAAGGGCGCATACCTCCTGATCATGGTCCAGTTTGCTCAGGTAGCGCTTTTGGTCGTTCCTGGACGGTCCTCCCAGGTGAGGTCTGCCCGAGATGGTGGCCACATGCCCGTCCACTCGAGGGGGTGCGGCCCCAGATGGGTAAGGCATTCCAGGGCTGGGAGCTTGCACGACGGGGGGCCCCTGAGGGGTCTGTGTCGTCGATCCCTGTGCATACCCTCCCTAAGGTGGGTATGCCTTGGGTGCTCCCGGGACCGCAGGCTGTCCGGGGCATGCTAACAGGCCCGGGACTCCCACGGGCATCCTGACCCACTGGTGGAGATGCCCCAGCTTGATGAGATTTTCAATCTCGTCCTTGAGCTGCCGGCATTCTTCGGTAGTGTGGCCTACATCCTTATGATAGGCGCACCTCTTGCTGGTATCCCTCAAATTTCTTCCCCCCTTGAACATGGGGCTAGGCTTCCGATAGTGAACCGCCCTTTCTGTGGCCAGGTAGATGTTCTCCCTGGTGTCCACCAAATTGGTGTATTCTGAATATTGGGGCTCGTAGCCCCTTTTTCCCTTCTTGGCCGGCTCAGGCCGGTTTTGGCCTTTGCTAGATCGCTTCCCCCGGGAGGGGTTCACACTCGCTTCTGTTGCTCCCGCCTGTGACTGTTGGGCCCCGATGGGGGCGACGCTGTGACCCACCGGCGCAGCCCCATATTCGGAGAAGTGGGCGGATTGGGCCGGGGCATATCCCGAAGAGGCAGGACCGTACACCGTAGGGGTGTAGTTGATTCCAGGAGTAACGGTCGGTCCCGGGGAAATTGGGGGCGCGACATAGGACTACGCTGGGAACTGCACCCCGTACCCCGGGAACGCTTAAACGATGGGCTGTGGTGTCAGAGGCCATCCGAAAGCCTGGATCTGGGCCTCTTCCCAATTGATAAATCCTTGGGCCCTCCTGATGAACTCTTCCAGGGTAGCCGCCTTGTTATGCTACATGTCATCCCAGAGAGGGGACCCAGCCCGGATTCCGGACTGCAAAGCCACCAGGTGCTGTCCATCGTCCACCTTTGTTTTGGAGGCTTCTTTAGTGAAGTGTTGGATGTAGGCCCTCAGCGTCTCTGTGGGGAGTTGTTTGATATTTGCGAGGGCGCTAATATTCATGTCCATCCTCATGGCGGCCACGAACTGCTTGCGAAATGCTGACTGCAATTCAGACCAGGACTGGATGGACCCTGGCTTAAGTCTTTTCCACCACTCCTTGGCGGGACCACCTAGAGTGATCGAGAAGCAGAGGCACTTTCCGTCGTCACTGACGTGGGCCACCATCATAAGCCGGTTGTATCAGAATAGATGGTCTCTGGGGTCGGTGTTTCCGGTATAGGCGGTGAGGCTTGGCATATTGAACCCCTTAGGGAGTACAGCGTCCAGGATATGCCTCACGCAGGGCTCTTTATCCTCTTCATCGAAGTCGGTGTCCGCACCTTCCTGCTTGCGGACCAAACGGTCCGTGACCTTTTTCAAAGCGGCTAGCTGCCCCATGAGCTGCCTAGCCATGCCATCCTCCAGGGGGATCCTTTCGTTCCTCCTGTCATTGATGTTGTTCCTAAGGTCGCCACCTCGGGGGAGGATCTTTTCCTTACGGACCCGCTCTTTCCGAGCGTTCAGTCCGTCGCGTAGGTCTATCTGGGAAGTGTCGTCCCCTGAACTAAGGGCATGACACTCCTCACTATGCGGCCGTTCCCGACGGTTTTTGTTTACCGAGGCACTTGGGTACAAAGACCTTTCCCGTTCGTCTCGTCCTGGGGCGTGCCGGGGCTGTGCATTCCGCGGCCGCATCCCTTGCGGATCGATCGGGTGGCCCCATCCTGGGACGAGGTGCACCTTTTCTTTCCTAGGGAGCGGCCGGGAATAGGTCCCGGTTTTCGTGACGGGGGTGCTCTTTTCTCGGGTCTTTCCACCGGCCTTATTTTTCTCCCTCTCTGGGTTTCCTGGGGCTGGCTCAGGAAACTACTCTGGGGGAGGGGTCGGCCTCGCTTCTTCGGGGACCCCGGCTCGGGCTTGCGGAGCAGGCTGTTGCGCTCTGGGAAGTGGGTCAGCTGGAGGATTGGCCGCCGGACCCTGCGCGACTATGAGTGCCTGCAGGGCTTGGAGAGACTCTTGCATCCGCCGATGCGCCTCCGCTTGCTCAGCAATCATGGCCTCCTGGTCCAGGACTTGCTGCCTCAGTCTAGCCACCTCTAGGTCCTGCTGGCTGGGCTCTCCTTCTGGGATCCCGGGATCCACAGCTTCATTGTGGTACTCCCCCTCATTTTCCTCCTCATAATATTCCTCCTCGTTCTCCTCTTCATACTCTGTCCCACCCTCATAGTCTTGTGACTCATCATGGTGAGATGTTTCAGGAGGAGCGTTCTCAGGCGGATTCTGAGGAAGATGCTGGGAAGGCAACGAATCTCCATTGCCTTGCTCTGGGTTACTAGGGTCGAAAGTGGTGTGTCGTGTGTTCACCATTGTAGTAAAGGCTTGGCGTTAGCACTAGCTTTCTCAGGCTCTCAATGAAAGCACCAAAATGTTTACCGAGATTTTCGGAAACTACACTAATGAATATTAGATAAGACTAATGATATGGACTTTAGAAGGTAAAAACAGGATTTTTACGTGGTTGGGGCGTTAATGAGCCTTAGTCCACGAGTTAGTTGTATTAGAGCTTAGAAAGTCTTTTACAATGGAGTTTTTCTCTATGTTTTGACAGAGTAACTGTATACAAGTCGAAGAGAGATCCTTTTCTTAGTGCTCTAACGCCTGTATTTATAAGCTCATAAGAACACTGGATCTGGGCCGGGTATGACCCGGGCCCATCAAAGATGTGGATACTCTTGGCTTCTCTGGCGGAAGCCCAATATGAAAGACAAAAATACATAGGTCCAAGAATAATTAAGGCCCAATAGGGCGGCCCAAGAACTAAATTTCGCCCGACAAAATGGTGCTTTTGGTCTGGGCACTTCGAGTTACGAGGCAGATTCAGGGGACAAAGCCAATCAGAGTACTTGGCAGCGCAGGTCTGAAACAGCGGCGTGCAATCCCGAGGTGGCCTTTTCCGTAGGTGAAAAGTGGGGACAATCCCCACGCGTCGTGGGACGGCTTCAGGGTCACGGATGCTTTTCCTTGCCAAACCGGAAGGACCTGATCCGGGTTCGTTTACCTCTGTCCCTCTTCGTTTACCATAGGCCCGGACCGTTTACCAGGCTTCGGGATCGTTTTTACGTATACTTCAACTGTAATCCCAACTGTCCATACGTCTCCTGGACGACTATCCTGGATCACCATCCCGAACACCATCCGGGTCAAGAGTCACACTTGGGTCGTAGCCCTTGGTTACTCCTGTACCAAGCGGGCTTGGGCCGGGCCCATATCCGAATGCCCAGACCATGGGCCTGGACCATCGTCCCGGGCCCACGACAGGAAATGGGGATAACAACAAACAAAGAAGGTGAAGAACCACTAGCAACAGACCGAGGATGAGTCTCCACAAAGTCATCATCTCCTAATGCAGGAACTCTATAATTAGTTGTTGCAATTCCATGAGAAACTCTAGCATTTTTAGGAACATCACTGTCAACCTCAAGAGCCTCCTTTTCTTTTGGAAACAAAGTCTTCATTTGTGAGTTTTTTCTCTCCTCGGAAGTAGGATATATATTCCTCAATTTCAACTGCAAATAAAAAAAGTCAAATATATATAATATAACATTAAAACCATATTATTAAAAATAAAAATACTTCTGCAACATTCAAAGATAACACCTCGGTCACCTCTGAGAATGAAGGCTGAATTTTGCTTGACTATTCGATAATGCGTGAGATTGATCCATGAGAGAGACGACAATATCTCCCATTCAAGTATGGACAACACTCAAAAAACCATACTTGAAAGGCATATGGAAACCCAAGAAACCTATAATAATGCTTGTCTTTTCTCTTTTCATCTTTGTTGCTCTCTTTTTACTTTTCTTTCCAACAATTTGTTTTTCAAAGATTCAACAGTGGCCTTGAAAACTTCCTTACCCCAAGAAAATTCATAAAACTCACCACTATCTATAATATTGAAGTCTTCTCTTGGGACAATATTAGCATCAGAAGAACTAAATAAGAAATTGTGCAAAAAATGCATTAATGAAATCTTCAAAGCATTCTCATCATTTTGTCAGTGTTCCCTATCAAAGCATTCCTTAAGATTTTTTATTGATATTCGAATGGTCCTTAAAATATGTAGAATAAAGACCATCATCCTTCGTAACATATTTCATCTTATCTATTGATCCCAAACAACGTAAATCTGTAACCAATGCAAACTCCCTCATCCCAAAACGAGGCTTCATTCCATTTATATCAGCTTAAATCTCAAGGTTGTCGAGCTGTTGCAACTCTCTGAGCAATAGGCTATGGATAAGTTGATGTTGCATTGTGAACTCCGACAGAGTTAAGAAATGACCAAAACAAGAATTATCAAATTCACTAACTTGCTTCGGCAAAAGCTTTTGGAGGATAGCTTGAATCTGTGAATGTTTGATTGTATAAGAAATTTTTGAAGAACATTGATTATTCGGATGAATTGGGAAATCCATACCCTACAAAATATAACAAAAGAACACACCAAATTAAATAGAAAAATATAAATATTAATAAATTAAGCCACAATCAACAACCCATAAAGAAACATGTTAATTAACCATTGAAACTATAAAACAAACCCACAACAACCTATTAAGCACCACATGACAACCTATTAAGCAACTCACACAACAACCAATTAAGCAACCATTGAAACTTCTAATCAACCCATAATATGCATTAACAACATTTAAAATAATCTGGTAAGCAACCCTATTAACTACTAAACAACCAATAAAGCAACATTGTAAGAAACTCATACAAAAACCAATTAAGCAACTCTTGAACAATATAACAAACCTAGGTAGCAATATATAAAAAAAAACCCTATAAACTCTTAACCAACCTATAAACATGGTAAGAAACTCACACAACAACCTCTTAAGCAACACATGAAACAATACAACAACCCTCTATAACAACATAGAAAACAACCCACACAATAACCAGCTAAGCAGCCCTTGAAACAATACAACAACCCTCTATAGCAACTAATTCTAGCAACAAATAAAGCAACCCTATAAACTTCAAAGCAACACATAAACAACATATAAAACAACCCTATAAACTCATAAGCAACCCATAAGCAACATGGTAAGAAACCCACACAACAACCTGTTAAGCAACACTTGAAATATTACAACAACCCTCTATAGCAACCAGTTAAGCAACCCACACAGCAACTAGTTAAGCAAACCTTGAAACACAACCACCCTTTATAGAAACCATTTCTAGCAACAAATAAAGCAACCCTATAAACTTTGAAGCAAACCATAAACAACATAGTAAGAAACCACACAACAACCTCTTAAGCAATCATTGAAACAATACAACAACCATTCATAACAACATAGAAAACAATCTACAGAACAACCAATTAAGCAACTCACACAACAACCAGTTAGAAAACCTTCGAAAGTCCTAAGCAACCCATAATGCTCATTAACAACATATAAAACAAACTATTAAGCAATCCTATAAACTCCTAAGAAACTCATAGACAACATGAAAACCATAACCAAACACAACAACCTATTCAGAAACACTTGCAACCATATAGGAACATAGAAAACAATTTTTAAGAAAATATAACAACCCATATAGCAACCTAAAAGCAACAAAGCACCAAAATAGATAATAAACAACCAACCTAAGCAGCCTAGTAATAAGAACCTTAAAACATAGGGACCTTAATAACCATTGCTAAAGTGAAAGAAATTGAAAATGTACCTCAAGAGGGGATTCACAAGGTTCTTCAATAGTTAATTGGCTCTTTTTGGTTCTTTTTGCTTTCCTAGCTTCATGTTTGTTGTTATAGAGCCTTTTCTTCACTCTTGCTTCACTAGAAGAAGTAACTGCATATTTTATATTAGATTTAGAAGTTGGAGTATTTGTTTGGGAAGGAGGAGATGAGGATGAAAACCGTGTATGAACCATGAGTCCTTAAAGCTACTACAACCTACAATTAAAGATACAAACCAAATAAAAAGAAATTATGACAACTACACAAAATTGTTATTTCCAATTGAGCAACAATGAATTTGAGACAAATTTACCACAGAAAGCAATGGTCCATGTTTAAACTTGTCATGAATATCACCACAACATATTAACACCAAGAACTCTCAACGAATTTGTGTAAATTAACATTCTAATAAAAGGAAATGTTAATTTACACCAAGAAATCTCAACAAATTTCTCACCAACATTCACTTTAGCAAGTCATAAAAAATATCACTACTATTGGAACAATTACATTAACTGTCATTGTGCTTTAATACTCTAGCAGGTCCATGAAATTACTAGCACCTTAAATATATAATGCCATTATGATTAAAGACATAATCTCTTTTAAGACAAAAATGCTAGTATATCATCCTATGAGAACAATTAAACAACAACAACTTTCACTTTACGCCTTTCAACTGCAGACATTTATTTCTCAATTCTCATGACACAAGTAAGGTAAGCTATGCTCTAGAACTGAATTCCAGGGAAGAAACAAACATATTTCAAAATAAATTTTATTCATTAGCATTAGATAATGGCATAAGTAGAAACTTCCTACCCAACTGAATTAGGAAACAATTATCTTAAAGTCATCCCAAAATTTTCACATGTTGAACAACAAGAAGTTCAGCTTGAGCCCTCTAAATTCCAATCGCAACTTGGCTTAATTCCACTTTTGAAAAATTGAATACAACAAAACTAAATGTCTAGCATCTTTTCATTTCACCCATGATATCCTAAGATTTAAGATAAACTACTACATTTCAAGATCAACACAGCTCAGAATAAGGACCCAATCAATACAGGCGTTCCAAAATCCCTAAATTTCTTTTAAAAAATCAATCTCAAAATCATTCACACTATTTTCAATTAAATAGAAAAAATGGAAACATCAAGCTTAGAAAATCACTTGAGGAACGGTGCGGTGTGTGGAACGGTGAGGGAACGGTGAGGGAAGCCGACTAAAATGGCATGTGGAACAGTGAGGGAAGGCGACTGAAATGGCAAAAGAACTCCGGTGGCGTTTGGACAGTGCTGAGTGAGAAGGAATCGGAGAAGCAGGAGAAAGAGGTGGTTTTTGTCGTTGCTTTTTGTCTATAGAGAGGGACACGGTTCGGACGGTGGTGAGCAAGGAGTTTGGTTTTGGTTGTTGAATAAGACAATAGAAAAAAGGACAAAGATAGACGTGTTTAGAGATAACACTAAAAGCAAAAAAAAATGGTATATAAAAGTGGGTATAAAAAAAATTACCGTGAAAATGAAAAAAAATATAAAAAAACCAAAATATGGGTGATTTCTCTAAAAGTAATTAAGGGTCTAATTGGTAATAAATTTGGATACAATTTTATCAACTTGAAAACTTAAAGTAGACAGGGCCCACAAAAATCTTTGATTGGTAGGTTATTTTTGGAAACAAAATCCAAATCAAGATTCTAATTTTGTGTTGTAAGATAGAAAACAAGGATTTCACGTTTTCTTCCTTTTCTGAAATTTTCTTCCAAAATCTTAAAATCAATATCCTAATCTTCACTTTCTCTCTGCTCTCCTCCTCTCCACCATTTGTGAAAGTAGATGCCCAATACCATCTCCATTTTCTCGTCATTGGTGTGGTTGTTCTACCTCGACAGGGCGATTTCTTGGTCAACTCTAACTCCAGATCTCTCTCACTGGTGTTCGTTACCATCAGCCGCAAGGTATCACTGAGTTTTGAGATTGAAGTTTGAATCGATTGTCCTTAATATGATTTGAGAGTTTTTTTAGTCTTGCAAATCTTTGGTTTCACTCTGAATATTCTGTTGGAGAGCTCTGCTTTGATCATTTAAATTGCTAACTTCCCTTGATATTAATTCATTTAAATAACTCTCTAATGAGATTGTGGTTGTTGGCATATAAAATTGGAGGGAAATAGAACAATTATATATTTCCATTTACAAATTAGAACTGGGATGCAATACTAAAAGTGAAACCATGTTTAAATTTTAGAGGTTTGACTGGTGCAAGTTTTTTTTAATTTAGGACATAATTGCATGTTTACAAAGGCACTTTGTCTTTCTTGTATTATTATAATTGATAATGTACAGAGATAGTTTAGAAAAAGAAAAATTGAAGTAGAAGAGGTTCAATTTAATTTTGGGGCTATTGCTTGATAATGTATGTATATATATTTATATATTATATTTTGATGAAAGCCTACACTTGTAATTTTTTATTCACAGACTCAACAATGGAAATTTGGAAGCAATGTTGCAATGTCTTATTGTCATTAATTAACTTTAAGCAATGTTGCTTTGTTGTTGTTATGTGGTAGTTTAGTCTATTTTTATTTTGCACTTGTAG
Organism: Humulus lupulus; assembly: GCF_963169125.1. Lineage (NCBI taxonomy): Eukaryota > Viridiplantae > Streptophyta > Magnoliopsida > Rosales > Cannabaceae > Humulus > Humulus lupulus. Next base: position 214,163,561 of record NC_084796.1, on the reverse strand, counting down.
TTTTCTTTGGTTTCTGTAGTTCAATCTTTCTGGTGTTGTATCTCTTGTATCTTTCTTCGTATCAATATGTTACTAAGTATATAAATATATAGCTAATTATTAACTCATATGTGCTATATACATATTTGTAAATAAAGTTTTGAATTTCATTGTTTATAATACTTCAATTGATTAAATCATCATAATTACATCTGGGTTTGTAGTGTTTTGTGGGTTATGAGGGTTTTTATATATATAAAGAGATTTGTCACTCATTTTTGTGTATATGTTCTCAGTTTTTCTTAGAATCTTGCTTCTAAATATACTTAATGTTATGGTACAATAAAACCCACACACTGAGCTGGCTTTAGTTGGACAAAGAGTTAGTTTATGCCTAAATAATTTATTATATTGCTTCATAATATGGTATATATGGTTCTCTCTTTTGTAGTAGTGGTGTGTGTTTCTTTAATTGTATATTTGTCATGAAAATGCTAGATTCTAATTACTTTTGTGATGTCATGGTAGAGGGTTAATCTTTATTTATTGATTCTTACACGATTAAACTAACAGTTGACATCCAATTGATAAAAGCAACTTATCCATTGATCTTCTTTATCCTTTGAAAGAGACCAATAAATTGGTAGAGGTTTGTCTTTGAAATCTATGCCGTGATCATTGAATAAGAATAGAATAGTTTTGTGGTGATTGTATATGTAAGTTGAAAAAAATATAGTGATAGAATTGGTTACCATTTATGAGCTAGAAGCTCCTTTAAGTGAGAATAATTTTGAAGCCATATTAAATAGAAGGATATAATACAATAACAAATGGGCCACTTAAGGAGGTAGAATATTTTAACTTTGTATTGATGTCAGTTTAGTTATTTGCATAGTCAATTTATTTGTTATGTCCATATAGGAGTTTATTTACTTTAGTTCTGTTAATGATTCAAGCAAAAAGATTACACTTAGAGCATTAATGATATATGCACCACTGTTAAAAGAGTTGCAAAAATGCAGAGTAACATTGGACAATTTATATGTATACAAGTGTGTGTGCAAAATCCCATATTACCTAAGTTTCTAAAATAGAGAGTTGTACTTGGATGCTTACAGTAGTATGTACTTGTGTGCAAGTACACTATCTCAAAACGAATACACTCAGTCGTCAACCCAAAACATTTTGGATAGTTCCTTTTTGTATTATTCAAACAAAAGAAAAACATTTTGTTTGTATTTAGCTAGACCTTATGCTTAATTTAAAATTTTCATGCTTGCTGAAATGGATATGGAACTGTTTACTGCTATTCCAGTGAGTACAATGTCCTGCTGCCAATAAACTCTCCTTGCTTAAAAATAAGAACCACTTGAAACCAATTTAGTCTTTCTCTTTTAATTTTCAGAAACTAATTTTGAGTCCTTCTACGGTTGCTTTCTTGTAAAATTGGAATGCCATTGTAGACAGATAAAATGCCAAATTCCACCCAAAACTGGAATGGTATTCCATAGGGTCAAACTTACATGTATTAGAATGGAGGGGTCCCTTTATATGTGTATTTTGTTGTCATTGCAAATATACTTTCTTGATGTACTCTTGCGTTGATGTAATAATCAATAACCATGCATCAACTACTGTTGCTGATATGAACAACTATTCTTTTAATGGACTTTACTAAATATTCTTGTGTGTATACATATATTTATGCACCTATGTCACGCATCACTAAAGCCCTGTAATAAAGAAATAATTCCTAGACATATATGTATATCCAAATAACCAAATTTTACATTGATTATAGATCCACCAAAATTGTGATAAGACATATTCAAGTGTTTGATTCACTTCTTATTGATTTCTAAACAGTATTGCAATCAAAATTGATTATAGATCCACCAAAATTGTGATAAGGCCTCTTCACTTGTAGTATTTACTATTATTGATAAAGTATATTTACAAACAGTATTCGGGTACAGATACCTTGATTTTGACATCTAGGGATGTTCAATGAAGGGTTCACTTCAGAATTTTGGTGGAAACATTTTATAATGTTAATTGTACGCCCTGATATTCAGCCCGGGTCTTTTATGCAGCTTGAGTACAACTGGCTAGATAAGAACAGTCCTAAGGGACCCACAAGTTGATATCTCCTCTGCGAAGGCAGTGCGACCCCCCAGGTAATAACACGAGCTGAGGAATACAAAGCATTAAGGTACAAGCTGGAGATGGATACAAAACACAGCATCCTGGGCACGAGCTGGCGTTATGTTCAGGTCGTGGTACTCTGACAATCTGCCATATCCAGGAGTCTTTATAAACCTGGATACGTTATTTTTAAACGTGCATGGTCAGACATTACATGTCCGTTATCCTTGAATTCTCGGACACGCAACATAAACGTGTGTGATCAAGCATCACATGTCCGTTTATGTCAGACGACCCATGATCAATTTTACCTAATGATTAGACCATACCTTAATATATATTATAATATTCATCATTTGTGGAGGACATGTCACATATAGGATGGATATCCACGTGATGACCCATGGACCTATCCTGGGATGACTCTTCTATAAATACCAAGACCTTGGATAGAAAAGGGGTTGGTTTTTTTTTCTGTGTAATATAAATACTCTGTCGAAATATAGAGAGATATACAGTAATAATATCAACTTGTGGACTAGGGAGATTTTAGCCTCTGAACCACGTAAAAAGGAACGAGTGTTCTTATTATTTCATTCTAAACATCCTTAAGAGTCATTATTCTTACTACAGTTTATCCTTAAGCCCTAGTTTATTCCAGCTAATTACGTAATACATTGTTGGCGAAAAACCGCGTCAACATTAACATTAAATGACATTGTTTCCAAGCCATTGTTTCCATCTTCAAGATAGAAGGAAAGTGCATAAATACTTATATGAATTACCTGTTGAGGAAAATCTCCATTATCCATTTGAGAGTTTATCAAATATCTAGTTGTACGGTGTAAAGGTGCAGCGTCTCTCTCAGCCTGTATACGCACAAACATTACACTTATATACCATTTTTTTTTCTCTATCTATACATAACAACATCAGAAATTTTTTAGAAACAATTCAGATTGTTTTGACTCATTCAATTCTAATATGTACCTGTCCACCATTAATCAGAGCCATCATAGCCCATCCAGTGTTGACCAAATGTGACCTATTTCCCTCAAGATTGTGATTCATTGATTGTGAGCTAACTCAACTCTTGGACTTGTATGAGTTTGTGCCTAGATTTTTATTGCAACACAAAGAAAATATTCTTTGCATAATTATTTCTTTATTAAATATTTATGGTAAAATTGAATTTTTAATGGTTGTACATTATAATGTAGAGAACAAGCTTGGTAGTGAACCATTATAGTCCCTTTGTTCTCAATCTGCAACATCTAAGGCGAGCTCTTTATTTCACTCTCTCTATTTTCTTTACATCTTGGAATTCTTTGATTTGAATGTTTGATTTTGAAAACTTGGGCTAATAAATTTAAAATAAGCATTATTTATGAAGACATAGTTTATGATAGTTAAAATTATGATAATATGGATGCGAAGAATATAGACATTGACGATCATGCTTCTTGGCCTGAGGCTATTGAATCACATTTTATTGGTCTTCTGTATGAAGAGGCCAAAAAAGGATTACAAACAACAACTTTGACAAAAAAGGATGACTAAAAATAGAAAATGACATATTTAGTATTTTTGGAAAGAGATATAAAATGCCTTAATTGAAATCCAAATTCAATCGGTTGAGAAAGGCACATCAAGAGTTTTCTCATCTTTTCGAACAAACTGGTATGGGATGGGATCCTCAAACAAATACTGTTACAACAAGTGATGAAGTATGAGACACTTATCTAAAGGTAATAGACTTATACTATACTTGTGTTGTTGATTACTTGATTATTCTAAATTCATGTTATGTAGTAATGTTGTGTGTTTTTGGATTTTTGTAGAAATATCCAAATGCGAAGAGATTTCAAAAGAAAGGATTGCAACATTATGAGATGTGTGATGCCCCACATCACTATGGCTGCTTTCTGGAATGACGACTGGCCCTACAAACCAAGACAAGTCTTTCCAGCGTGCTTTGTCCTCACTCGCACACTTCTTGGGAAAACTTCCCAGGAGGTCACCCATCCCTAGATTACTCCAAGCCAAGCACGCTTAACCATGGAGTTCTCAAGTGATGGGCTACCAAAAAGAAGATGCACCTTCCTGATATAGGTAGTACCCATCAATCCATTTAAGCCCTCTTCAACTGTGTAGTCCCATACCTACACAGTCTTAGAATCATTACACTTGACATTCCCCAGGCGGTGTGGGATTGCACAGCTTACCCGGTCTTTCCCCTTACGGATCACGAGATTTTGACTATCACAATCACCCCCCCTTACGGGCTCGACGTCCCCGTCGGCCATTGATAACTCTACAAAATAGAGTTATTTTACCACTTTTTATGTGCTAATTGTTGCTTAATTCTTGAGTTCTTAATTGATTTATTGAGTTTTTAAGTAATTTTGAATTTATTAGTCTTATAGATTTTTGTGTATTTTTATAGTTATATTATTGTAAAATATTATAGTTTAATTATTTAAAATTAATATTGTTAAGTTAGTGGTAAAAAAATGTTGTATTATTTAACTTAAATGTAAAATATAAATTAAGTTATAATTAATATTTTCAAAGAATAAAATTGATTTATTTTAGAGTTGAAAATATTGTATTATGATTTATTTTATATTTATTTTGTAGGGAATGTATGCTCTTAAAAAGAAAGAAAAATGAAGGACAACATGGCATTTTCAAGAAAGCAAGACAAAGAGTTGACATTTATAAAAAAAAAAAAGGCTTCATTTGGGCCCAAGCCCAACATCTTCTCCAAGCTTCCTCCACCTCAGGCCCAACACCACTCCCTCATGAAGTCATCCGCCTGGCACACCGAAGCAAGCAATTACTCCAAGAGTCTTCAGCATATACTCCAACCATGCATATACACCCAACATCACCAAATGCACGCCCAGCCACTTCTCTTCAGCAAGCCATCAATGCCCAGCATTTGCTTGTCCAGGCCCACCAGGCCCAATTCAGCTCCATGGCCCAAACCGAACCCACTCTGCCACAGCCACAAAAAGACCCAAAAATCACATTTTCATTCCCAGTATTTTTCACTCAAATATCAATTCACTCTTCCCTATTTTTCTTACCTAAATAAACATTCCTAATTCATTTTTTTACCCTAGCTTTTCACTAATCTTTTACCCAACCAAACATTTCATCTTTCCAATACTCTTACATTTACTCTATTTATCCTACCACTTCCCAACACAATTAAATTAATCAATTTATTTATTTATTTTAATTTGATTAATTTAATCCCCATATTTTGCCTATAAATAGAGTCTTGTAAGACCATTTGGAGGGCTCTTCTTCTTCATCTTTTCAATATCTTTTACACATATTTTTCTCTCTTTTCTCTACCATTTTCATCTTTTGAAGAGCATGTCAAGTATGTTATTTTGTAATTTTTATCTAGTTATGAACTTCTAATCTTTTTCAAAGGTTATTAAGATGATGATGAAGCAAAATGTAACTAGATAGTATTTTTTTTATTGTATGTTGATTTCCCATTTGTGTAACATTGTTTATGGATTTTTCTATCAAAGATATGCATTTTTCATCTATTATTGAGTGTTAAAGCATATTACACTTAGTTCTTCATTATGCAAAAATATGATATTCTTTGATTAAATGTTTTTCATTAAATTGTTCACATCTAATTCTTAGAGCATAAGTATCATATTTTGCCTAAACATAATCTCTTTGATTTTTTGTAGTTTCATTAGATTGTAACACAATTAATGCTTAGAAATTATATCTTATATAAGTGAAGAAAAATCCTACATTTTTGAAAGAGTAACTTGTGCTTGAATAGAAAATATATTTTGAAAAAATATATAGTGTGATTTATTTCAACTATATCAAAACTTGGGAATCAATATACTTATAAATACTATTGAACTTGCATTTTGTGGATTCTAAAATCTTAATAATCTTATTTTACATATATCTTTTGAAAACCATTTTTCTATTTAATCTTAAATCTTTTTATTAATTGTCTTTTATTTTTCTAAAACAAAATCTCATCAAATATTTGGAACTAGGTTAGAATATTATTGCTTTGTTTGAAATAGTTTCTTTTGATGTTAGTCAACTCCCATGGGTTCGACCTCGTACTTACATGAACATTATATTCCGAAACGATTCGTGCACTTGCGAGTTTAAATATTAAAACATACCCGTTTTGGGTCCATCATCCACACTTCATGTGACGCCCCACATCACTATGGCTGCTTTCTGGAATGATGTCTGGCCCTACAAACCAAGACAAGTCTTTCCAGCGTGCTTTGTCCTCACTCGCACACTTCTTGGGAAAACTTCCCAGGAGGTCACCCATCCCTAGATTACTCCAAGCCAAGCACGCTTAACCATGGAGTTCTCAAGTGATGGGCTACCGAAAAGAAGATGCACCTTCCTGATATAGGTAGTACCCATCAATCCATTTAAGCCCTCTTCAACTGTGTAGTCCCATACCTACACAGTCTTAGAATCATTACACTTGACCTTCCCCATGCGATGTGGGATTGCACAGCTTACCCGGTCTTTCCCCTTATGGATCACGGGATTTTGACTATCACAAGATGCTTGGAGAAATATTCAATAATACAATAGCCACTAGTGGTATGAGTTATGCCTCCACTTAACTTCCGCCTTCTTCAGTTGAGAAGCTCCAACAAGAGCGTCATTTTGTTGGCACTGGAGCACATGTTGATGTTGATGTTGGTTTTGAATTTGATGGTGATAATTATGGAGAGGAAGAAGAAGTTACTGGTGTATGTCGTCGAGCTACTTCTGCTCCACTAGATGCACCAAAACCGAAAGAGAAAAAGAACAAAGGGGCTAATTCTGCCTTCGACCAAGTGATGGAAGAACTTGCAGAAAGTATTTCTGCTAAGACTGAGGCATCATTAACACGGAGTGAGGCTATGCGTAAGTATTATGAATCGAGAGAAAGAAGAATTAGTGAGGAAACCAACAATGTCACTAATACTTACAATGTGGAAGATTGTCAAAACATTCTTAATGGTATTCCAGATTTGGATAACAAAATATACCTCAAAGCGTTGCATGAGTTTGTAGAAACCCCATAATGGCGCGGAATATTCATGAGAATGAATGAGGAGCGTCGACGTGCTTATCTTGATTCATTTTTGGAGTGATTTAATATTGTTTATTTATTATGACTTTGTCTGTTATGAACTACTAAACCATGAAGTTTACATTTTCTTAGATAATGTGTAATGAACTTGACTTGGTGTTTATTGTCATGATTGAACTTTTATTATTGTCATAATTAGGTACCTAAGATAGATGATTCAGATGAGGAGTTTGAAATATTATTTGGTGATACTTCTTCTTCATCAAGCGAGGAATTGATTGGTCAAGTTCTCATGGCTAATCGAATACATGAGATGCAAAAATCTCAAAATATTAGACGACCACTACGCACTTCAGATATGTTTGGACGCCAATATTTACTTGAGCTGCTAAATGGACATCCTGATAGATTGTTTTACACAATTAGAATGGACATTAATACTTTTAGATCATTATGTTGTCAATTAGTTGAAATGGAAGTTATAGAACATGACAAGGTAATTAGTGTTGAAGAAGTTGTTGTCATGTTTCTATGGATAGTAACACACAACCAACGAGTTAGGACTATGGCCGAAATATATCAACATTCGGTAGAAACTGTTTGTCGTCAGTTTGGCAGAGTGCTAGATGCATTGTGTTATTTAGGAAATGAAGTAATAAGGCCTCTTCACTTTAACACTGTGCAGTAGAAATTCAAAATAATCTGAAATATTTCCTATGGTTTAAGGTAAATTTTAAATATTAATTTTAATAAAATACTAGTTATAATTCATATCAATTTAATTGAAGTTGGTAATGATTTATCTGATTTGTTCTGTAGGATTGTGTTGGAGCAATTGATGGTACTCATGTAAGTGCAGTTGCACCAGCTCTAAAACAACTTGCATATAGAGGAAGAAAAGTAGATGTAACACAAAATATAATGACTGCATGCTCCTTTAATATGATGTTTACTTATGTCTACGCTGGATGGGAAGGAACATCCAATGACTCTCGAGTGCTTCTTGATGTAATTAGAAAAGATGATAGCTTTCCTATGTCACCACCAGGTCTTAAATTACACTTGTCTTGATGCATTATAATTTTCTTTCACATTCCCTTATTAATAATAAGTGATTTTAATATAGGTAAATACTATGTTGTTGATTCTGGCTATCCAAATATGTCTGGGTAAATACTGCATTATAATTTTCTTTCACATTCCCTTATTAATAATAAGTGATTTTAATATAGGTAAATACTATGTTGTTGATTCTGGCTATCCAAATATGTCTAGGTTTCTAGCACCATATCGTGGTGAACGTTATCACTTGCGTCACTTTAGAGGAAGAGGGAACCATCCTAGAGGTGCGATGGAGTTATTCAATTATAGGCACTCATCATTGCGTAATGTGATTAGATGTTGTTTTGGACTTCTAAAAGTCAGGTTTCCAATTTTGAAGTCAATGCCTCCAATACTTGCTTGGAAAGCAACGTCGAATACCAATAGCATACTGTGCTATCCACAACTGGATCCAAATGCATTCTATTAATGATAGAATGTTTGAACAATATTTAGTTGATGACACACTTGTTGAAGATAATGAAGGAACTGAAAGTCAATCTAATACAACAATAGTAAACCAACAAGAAGGAGATGAAGCAGGAATTTCTGAGGCATCAGAGATTAATTTTAGTCAAGCTTATATGACTCAGATGGAAAATGTTAGAAATGACATTGCTGAACAAATATAGCTTAGTTATAACAACAATATTTAGTTAATTAAAAAAATGTAACTTTAATTTAGAAAAAAAATCAAAATTAATGACAATGCAATTTTGTTATGAATTTAATCAATGCACTATTATTAAATTTTAATTTACCAATATAATTAAATTTTACTTAATTAAATGTATTGATAAATCAAAATTTAATACTATACAAAATTAAAATAATATTTAGATTCGGCTGAACCAATCACATATTCAGTTTCTGTTATATTTTCAAATTTAATACCAATCATAGATTTAGTTTTTTAAAACTCAACAAAAATTTAATGATATTGAACCAATCACATTTTCAGAAACATATTTTTAGTCCCAATCACATTTTCATAAATATATTTTTAGTCACTAAATTCAGATTTTTATTTCAGAATCCAAATTTTAAAAAATACAATTTTCTAATCGCGAACCAATCAGACCATGAATTATTCAAAAATATATATCAGTAAATACAATCACGGAGTCAGGTTAACAAGATTAATAAATTTGGAATAAATAATAATTTTATAAAAAAGGAGTATATTTGTTTGGAATTTAAGTTAGTGAGAGGCCAAAATAGTATAATTTGTTGTAATAGAAATTCTTAATTCTTTCTAATACCGTTACCGTTTGTCAGAGTGATATACTAATTTATTTTATTTTTAAAAAAATGAAATAGAAGCAAATTTTTTATTGGTCAGTGAAAATAACATTTCAGCTCCACCTTGGTTTTTTATAAAACTTTTCTTATATTTTATTATTTTTATTATAATAGTTTTTTTCTTTTGAAATTATTATAATTATAGATTTTTGAGTGCAGTGGTTCTGGTTTTCATTCCCGTTCCGACTAAACACTGCGGCTATGGACCTTGCTTTCCCTTCCTGCACCATTTTAATTTGATTTTTAGGGCAAAATCCACTTCTCCAAGCTCAATCCCAATCCCAATCCAAATCCCATTCCCAATCTCATATCGCATTGCTCTTTCCCTCTCTACTTCTCTCCGCGCTTTTCAGCTCCCATTTTATAGTTGTCTCACACTAGGGTTCCACAGCGTCTTCCCCGAATTTCTCTGGTAATTTTTTCACTTTTTTAATATTCAATTTGTGTGATGATTAAATTCATTCATAGTTTAATCGGATCAAGTTGTAGAAGCTGTTTTGGGCGATTGGGTGTGATTGTCTGAGCTTGTGTGGTTTCGTATGTGTTTTTTTTTTCTTTTTCCATGGAGATAAAGTGCTTTTCCTTGTTTAGATTCATAGTTATAATTTCTGTTGCAGGTTTTTTTTCTTGTGGAAATCAGTGGAAGATTGCATACTGGTCATAAGTGGGTGACAGCTTTTACAAGCGCAATTTTTCTCGGGAAAATTATTTGTTTGAAAAATTCTTCTGTACACAGTCTATAGAAATTAATGAATTTTTTCCCCCTTTTCTGAAAAGTGGAACAATTTATAGTAATTCTTTTAGTCCATACTAATACAAATACCACAGAATAAAAAAAATGGCAGAGCCTGATCTAACAAAGAAAGTGGCCGATAGATACTTGAAGCGTGAGGTTCTCGGTGAGGGTACTTATGGTGTCGTCTACAAAGCCATCGACACTAAGGTAATCTTAATAACATCTCCTTATTATTATTATTATTTTTTAATCTATTTGCTGAATAATTTGAGGGTTCGAGATATTGCTTATGGAAGTTGGTTTAAGTTTGGGTTGCAATATCTGGGTTATGTCTGGTGTGAAAGGTCTTGTTCTTTTGAGTTTTGGGGTTTTCGTTGAAATGATTTTAGTGAAGTTCTTACTTTCCTAGGTAACTGCATGGGAGAATAAATATTAATCTATTAGTGTCATATTGCAACACTTATAGCGATTTTGGTGATTGTTGTTGCATAGCTTGATAGTCTTTACTAATTAAATCTTGGTTTGGTTATTTTGCAGACAGGACAGACAGTGGCAATAAAGAAAATTCGTTTGGGAAAGCAAAAGGAAGGTGTAAACTTTACAGCACTTAGAGAAATTAAACTGCTAAAAGAGCTCAAAGATCCAAACATAATTGAGTTGATTGACGCATTCCCCCACAAAGGAAACTTGCATCTTGTGTTTGAATTTATGGAAACAGACCTTGAAGCTGTTATTCGAGACCGAAACATATTTCTTTCACCCGGTGACATAAAATCCTACCTTCAAATGACATTGAAAGGGCTTGCTGTTTGCCATAAGAAATGGGTCTTGCACAGGTACTGAAATTGTCTTCAGAAGCTCATTTGAGATCACATGCTTGCTATAATGTCTGAAGTGTCTGTATGTGCTCCTTTCAGGGATATGAAGCCCAACAACCTGTTGATAGGGCCTAATGGACAGCTTAAACTTGCAGATTTTGGTTTAGCACGAATATTTGGGAGCCCAGATCGTAGGTTCACACACCAGGTATTCTTCTCTAGTCTTTTGAAGTGTCCAAGAACAACTATTTTAGTTTAGATGCCTTTGCAATTTAATTATAGGGTAGTTAACATTGAGTGAACTGTGCTTTTGTTGGTTACTATTTTAACACAGCATTTTAATCATGAAGCATTGTTTATGAAGGCTTTTAAGAGGAAAATTGTCCTGACTTTAGTTTGGGGTTTCATTCAGTGATAAAAAAGTATTTTCATTCATTTAATCTTTGATTTTGAGTATAATCATTCATTGAAGTATTTTTGTGGATAATATGAAGTCTACCTGGAGGTCTTGTCAGTGTATATCCAGATATTGTAGGCACTCTTCTGATGGCTTCATCACTTGTTGATGGTATCATGTTAAAGTTCTTAATGTCCTGTTATTATTATTGTTAATGCAGCAATGCAAGTCCGAAAATGTGTGCTCAATATTTAAATAAATGTATTGTTTATATATATGCATTTTGTTTGACATTCCTATTTCAATTTTAGTATTATTCTGTACATTTGTCTTCACCTCTGTTGCTATAACCTTACAGTCAATAACAATCTATCTATTCATTATTTCATTTACTTTCTGGAGAAACACAAAACAATTCTCAGTTGAACATCACTTTTACACTTTATCAAATGTTGATGGAATTACCATTTTGATATCATATGTGACATATCTCTTTCACAATATTAACACAATTAATTTGAAATTTACAATGGTAATAGTTTTCGTTTACATCCTTCAATAATTTGCACTTTACATTTGCTTTTGAAGTTTTGATGCGCATCTTAGTTAAAAGCTCATAATGCTTATGGTAGGTCTTTGCTCGATGGTATAGAGCACCTGAGTTGTTGTTTGGCACCAAGCAATATGGTTCTGGGGTGGATGTTTGGGCGGCAGCTTGCATTTTTGCTGAACTTCTTCTACGTCGACCTTTTCTGCAGGTGAATTATTGGAGACATGCTAATTTTTTGTGTTTCATGATCTGATTTTGTCATAAATACTCTGTTCTTTTTTTTCCTCATGTGTTTATGCATATGCATATATAAATATACATATTTAAGGAAATGGTATACTTTTCTATTTACTTCATTCTTCTTCTCATATGGCTTTAAGGTTTGCATTTTTGCTTTGTGTGCCAGGGCTGAGTACAACTGATTGCTTTAACAATCTTTCTAGCAAACTTTTTCTCATTGATGATACTTTTATATGTTATAGGGATCTAGTGATATTGATCAGTTAGGAAAAATCTTTGCTGCTTTTGGGACTCCAACATCTTCTCAGTGGCCTGACATGGTCTTCCTGCCTGATTACGTGGAATACCAATATGTTCCTGCACCCCCTTTGCGTTCAATGTTTCCAATGGCTAGTGATGATGCTCTTGATTTATTATCAAAGATGTTTACCTATGATCCAAAATCTAGAATATCTGTGCAGCAAGCATTGGACCACAGGTATTTGACTTTGTTTTGTTTTGGTGACACAAAACTGTCTTTCATCTTCTTACTGGTTTCTGTTCCTTGTAGGTACTTTACCTCTGCACCTTTGCCTACAGTTCCTAATAAGCTACCTAGACCTGCTCCTAAGCGGGAGTCTAAGAATTCAGATTTTGATCCAAATGAGGGTCCAACTGTATTGTCACCTCCCAGAAAATCAAGGAGAGTGACTGCACAGCCAGAGGGTTTTGAAGGAGGTGAAATCAGACAGCCAGCTGGGGAAAATACAAGTAGGAATGAGCATGTGCCGATGTCAGTAGATTTTTCAATATTTGGTGCAAAACCCCCAAATAGACCTACCATTAACAGGTAACACTTTTGTTTTTCAGTTCCTTTTAATAGTTTTCAATCTCTTTAACCTTAATTTGAGAGCACATAACAATCGGCTTGAGAAAAACTTTTAAAACTATTTGCTGGTATATTTTTAGATGGATAAGTTCATTTATCTCATAGCAAGAGTTCATCAAAATCATAAATTTTGCTCTTGCTGACGTTCAGGGGTAGCTATATTGTCTGCTTTCTATGAATGTCCTTGGTTTACTTTAAGATTGTCCTTTGTTTGGCTGTAGAACAATTATTCAGGAATAAAAAATTACATAGTTTTGAATCTGTAGTCAAGGGCAGGCGGTGTGGTTGTAATGAACCATGAAATAATAAATATTTTGAGAATATCATGGCAACTGTGCAGCACAATTCTTTCTTTTATAACTGTCTTAAAAATGCCTATTTTAATAATTAATCGCAGTCACATACGTGTGCCCAAAACATACCATTACCAATACAATATAAAGGCACACAAATTTTTTTCTTTATAATTGTGCAGCCAAAACATACCATTACAATAGCCTTTATATTGTATTAAAATGCCTATTTTAATAATTAGTTAATCTAATTGCTAAAGTTCTCGTGCCCTTACATGGTATTGGTAATGGTATGTTTTGGCTGCACATATGTGAATGTGATTACTGATTTCGGATTTCATAATCCTTTCTTTTTATTAATAAAATATTCTGTTTCCTGCTTAAATTAATCTTATAATTCGTCAGTCTGTGGTGGAAAAAAAATTATTTTGTGGACATTTTTCATTCTTTCTTTCTTTCTTCCTTTCATTCTGCTGTTACTTTTTCTTGTTTATTTAATTTGCAATTTACAATTTTTCTTCCAAAGTTCTATAGAGCATATTTCTCTGTACTGTACATTTATAAAAAAAAAGTTTATGTTGCCACTATTTAACGAAGAAAAGATAAATAAAATACTTTTTATGTTTTTAAATTTATAGTAATATGCAGGCCAGAGTTTCTTTTTCAATTATGACAATCAGAGCTTGTCTGAATTACTTTTTAAGGATTGTTTTATGTGTTAATTTTAAACCACGATGCCTAAGTGGTATGCTGCTCTTGAATATATGGGAAGCTTTTGTCCCTATTTAAGTTTCCTTTTTAGCAAAATGATAAATAAAGAAAAATAATACATTTATATATGTTGTGACTGTCAAATACTTGTTTAAACTAGAATTTATGGGAAGAAACGTTGTAGATCTCAGATTTTGAGTTGTTAGTGTTTACTGATAAGAAAAGGCTATTGACAGCTGCTTTGTTTGGGTGGTTATTGTCGACCAGTGCTGTAAAATATGTTCCCCTTTTATCCTAAATTAGATAGAGAGAAGACGTATTTTAGTGGCATTATACTCACAAGATTTAAGATGGAAAATATGCTAATGCCTTTTCAACTTATTAAGTTAAATAGAGTATATGCTTTTGTTACACATTAAGTTAAAGATAGGAGAATATGTTAATGCTTGTTTGGATGGTCTGACATTTTTGATAGGCAAATGTTTATTGTTGATTCGGTTTTTCTTCTATTGGGCAGTGCTGATAGAACACATCTGAAGAGGAAACTAGATCTTGAATTTCAACACCCTGAAGAATCTATGCGCTGAAAGCATTTCTTATATGTTTAAAGGATGTAACATTGTTGGCTCACATTACCGAGGTATGCATCAATTACTTTAAATTATGTTGCTACCTCCTATAACTCCATGTAGTATAGGCTTTTATTGGCTATTTTACTTGTTCTTAGAACGATGACATATTCAGTGAAGTGCTGGAGAGCGATAGGATGTGAGTTTGTGGGCTGAAAACTGATGGTGATTTGATTATTTAAAAAAAAAGGAAAAAAAAAATGAGACGCAGATTAAATAAGAAATGATGATAAGCACAGAGAATTTGTACCATAGCTCAGGCAAGACCCAAAATTTTGGAAGTTGTTTTCTTCTTCCCTGTTCATTTACAAATTGTAACTATTTCTTCTGAGATTATGGTACGGATAGTCAAGTGCCGACTACGGAGCTGACTAGTGTAGTTGTCTGAGTATAGATTAAGACCTACTTATATAAGGGCCATTAGTGACATTATCTTTGGCTCTATTTTGACTGCTTTTGTGTGTTAATTGTGAACTGTGAAGTCTTCCTAGGCAGAGAGACTGGATTTTGTATCTACTTTTCTTGAAGGATGATAAATTTGTAACCTTCAATGATTTGATTGTTATAACATCTGTAATTCCATGGAGGAATTTTAATTTGGATACTATTATGCATGCTCTAATGTTCTTTTGAAACAATGTTTCAGAACTTTAATTATAAGCCTCGTTCTTCCAAGAACACTTCATTGTTCTAAGAGGCATTAACAGATTTATGCATTTTAAAGTGTGTTTGAATATACCATGTAAAGACCCTTGTGGCTCATTTTTTGTTTTTTAAGAACAAGAACACAACCAGATTAGAAGCCAACCAATACAATATTCCTCATTGTAGTGATGGAAATGAAAACTGAGAAACAACTCCAAACTCTCAGTTCAATCATCAATGTAACAATCATTAAGAGATAAGTTTAATGCACCAAATACTTATTGCAAAAATTGGAACAGCTACAAAGTGCATATTGCATGCTTTGACAATTCATTCTTCTCACTGCCTTTGACCCAAAACTGGATATCTTCATATCGTTTCCCAACATTGTTGTACTCCCGGAGCTTATGAACTCCACAATCCACGGCCCTTTCTCTGAGGAAAGCACCAGCGATGACGAAGTCACGTAGACAGAGTTCCGGGGCATGATTCCTTTGTAATGCTCTTCAAAAAGGCCACCACTGGCTCTTCGAGAGGCTGAATCCATGGCAATCTGTTAATCTTCCCTAACCTCTCTCCCTTCTTCCTTCCGGATCTGTAACCTAGGTTTTCAGACAGTTGTGTAGCTTATTTAGTTACCTTACTGACCAAATCACTCCCTTAGTCTACGACCATTAACCATGGTGAGCTGAGAAATTGTTTTAATTAACATGAATACAGCTCCCTACCTCAACAAGAAGGCAATTATTTTTTGTTTGTTGAAATCTTGAAACAGTTAGGGGTTGTTTTTGTTAATCCTGCTTCACTAGAGTGGAGTTAATGGTAATGGATTTGGTTAATACACTAGTTAAAAGATCTTCATTTTTAAAACTCATAATAAACACAACACAAAATTTGCTCATATTTGTGTGATAGAGTCCTTATTAAATTATTGTAAAACGAAGATTCCGTGGATGGTTTCAAGGTTTAGCAATCGCATTCATACTACCGCGAGAAACAATCACGAGTAACAAAGTACATATTGATTGTTTTCTCAACAAACTACATATTGATTGTTTTCTCTGCACTGAAGGGAAATGAGTCACATGCATAACTTTGTGACATGAAAGGTTTAAAAGTCACTTTTAATACAATTTCAATGCCAGGCCTAATTAATTAATTAATTTATTTATTAATTTTTTCAAGCATATAAATAAGAGTTTAACTTGTTTTCAAGCATATAAAGATGAGAGAAGCATAATCCAACTCACGAATATAATGGCTAATATCCAAGTGATACATTTTACCTAGAGGAATTATTCACTTCAGACAAACTAGGTAAGGGGGCATGACAAGATTATATTGATTAGTTGTTGTTTGTGTGTTTGTCTGATATTTTGTTATCTTAAATTTTCATTCTGTTTTCTACTGAAGACTAAATTGAACTTGTATGCATGTGAAGAGTTGTCCAAAGAAACAAGCATGACCAAAGACACTATCTTGGGAGATGACGGGAGTAGGGACCTATGAAATGTACACCACAAAACAATTTTAAGCTCCAAATTCCTGTTATATATATGTGTGTGTGTGTGTGTGTGTAAATATGTATGTATAAACCTTGAGGCCTTTAATGGGTAGGCAATATGAAAAGAGGGCCTTAATTTGCTCAAACAACTAACGACAACATTAAATATATGCATGTAAGCAACCGACTTCTAAGCTTCGATTTGTAGAGTTTTTTGTGACTTGTTTTATGGCAGAGCCTAACGACCATACATGTGCATGATAATGCCAATGACCCCATTTCTCTTCCTCTTATACAATCATTATTATCTTTATAAACAAAAAGTATTAATTTTAGAATTTTTTCTAAATTATAATAATTTTATCAAAATTAATTGAATGGAAAGGGCTAAGCAAATGTGGTGTTTCAATTTGTTTTGAACTATTTATAAAATTTAAATATTTCACATTATCCCTTTTGTATTTTGCATTATAGTTATAAGTTTACTCATTTCTGGGCTTCCACTTATTAAATGATATATTAGAACTTAAACGAACTTTTCTTTCCCATAAGAATTTATATAAATATGCGTATATACTTTTCATTGCTTTGACATTGGCGTTTGCTTTAGTGTTTTTTGTGTCTCCACAATTGAAGAGAAACACATTGAGGATTGGGGAAAAGTAAAGTTTTATGGTACCCAATCTAATTCTTATATATGGTGATATATCATATATTGTTAAAATTTATCACTTTCTACTTTCTAGGTTAGTTGATGGAAAAAGCAAAAGCATAATACAAAGTAGAGGACCTATAGTTTTTGAAAATTCAGAAGCATACAGTACAATTATTATAATTGTAGGAGAATTTTTAAATTAATCTCAACTACAAACTATATGTGACATTAGTCATTCCATTAATTCATTCTGAAAATGAGCCAAAATTATAACATATTCAAGATTCATAGAACATATACTAAAGATATATCTCATATGATACCATAACTATCTTATAATTAAGGAAATGTGTCATTTCAGCAATTTGGTGTTTGTCTTAGACTAACTTAATATACTTATTTAATTAATATCATTTGTATACTTCATATATATATATGATAAATTACTTTTAAATTGTATCTTTTCACCAATTTTGACAAATATTCTTTTATATATAAAAAATTAATTTACATATATGTTTTAACTTTTTTTATTTAAATTCCTTTTAGATCTAAAACTTCACAAGTTTTTACTAAAATTGGTGAAAATGTAGAATTTTAATCTAATTTACCATATTAAAATAATATTAATTAAACATGTACTAAAGACAAACAATAAAGCCCTAATTGATATATTCCCTATAATTAATCATAAATAAACTACATGAAAGTAAAGTGATAATCAATATGGCTGGCTAACACCCATCACCAACACCACATTTGTCAACAATAACCATGAACTAAATAAATAAACAAAAATGAGTTGATACACTTGTTTTAATGGGAGTAGTTCCACCTGTCTTTCTCTCTAGCTGCTAAAAATACAAAAAATTCTGTTAAGAAAGGAGAAGCATAAGTCAAAAAGGAAAACTATATAGCTAGCTAGGTACGTATAGTGTGCTTTTGTCCTTTATGATCTTCATCTTACCCATCAAAAGTGACCTTTTCTTTTGGCTAGGATTTCCCATCAATGGTGACATTTCATCTTTTTCATGACAAAACTCATGTTTATGTAACCAAATACTCTGTTACGCGAACCGCTTGTATAATTGAATAAAGTGATATCAATTTTGTAACCTTCAAAAAGCTACATTACTAAAAGAGTTTTCTAATTATTATTATATATTGCACTTGAATTGTCAAGAAGCAATATATATAACTATAGTTTATACTTCACATGATTAGGCGGCTAACTAAAGACTCATAAATAAATAATAAATGATATAAATGTATCATAGTGACATCGAGGCAGCAGAAAGAGAATTTAAAAGTTGGCCAGCTAAGATCAGTGTACATGACACTCACTATATTATAACATTCACATGTATGGTGAATAGTTTGATATATTGCATTATTTTTTTTATATTGTTACACTGAGAAGCTATGACAAATATCCGGAATATAAGAAAAAGTATATGATGTATACACGTTATACTTGCATGAATGTGGTATAATAATTAATAAAAATGGTGATAAAGAAAACTGATATAAATGCATTGTAAGAGTGTGTTTGAGAAATATCACTTTCCTAAACACAAAAATATTTATATATGTACAAAAAAAGTGAAGTTTGGATCCATAAAAGAAGGGTAGTTAGCTATATGGAGTGAGAGAGAGAGAGTAGTGGGGGCTTTTGCTTGGCTTTCCGTTTAATTTCTTTGTCAGTTATATGAAAAGGACACTCGACAGAGAAACACAGCTTTTAGCTTTCTTGCAAACCAAACAAGGGAACCTAATCCACCACCCTTTCGGTTTGTGCTATCCATCATATGTTGCCAAACTCATGCCATTATAATTAACCTATTCTCACATGCTAAGTAGTACTACTCTCTCTCTCTCTCTCACACACACACACACACATATATATATGTATCTATTCCACCAAATTAAAATAAAGGGTACCCATCAAAAAAGAAAAAATAAAAAACGACAAAGTACTAATGATTATAACACTTTTTTGTGAACTAAATAAGAACATGTCACGTTAAATAACAAGGCACTACTTTACTACTAGCAAGAAGTGTACTATATAGTTAAAAGAATCAATTTCAATTTCAAGTATATTTAATTACTATGATTGATCGTCATTAATTATCATCCTCAGATATTTTTGAGTACAGAGACATGTGTAATATTATTAAATGATGTAAAAGAACGAACAATTAATTAATAATGTGTAAAAATGAAGTCAATAGTAATTGATATTAATTCACAATTTCTTTTTTTGTGGGGTGAGAAAAGCCCCACCAATAATGAATAATGAATCTCGTAATTAAAAAAAAAAAGATGAATATAATAATTTTGTATGGCCCTTGATTCACTTGATCATGATTAATTAGTAGTGGCAATCCACAAGAGGAGAGGCTGAGAAGGCGATGACTTGTTCCTTGGCGGCGGCGTTGAACGGAAACTTAGTTTCACGGCGGTGGTCCTCATCCGGTGCCGGTAGATTAAGATCTAACTCTAGAACATGTCTTGGCTTCTTCTTCTTCTTCATCATCATCATCATCATCATCTTATTGTTATTGTTATTATTCTTCAATAACTCATCATCAGTACTACTCGTAAACGACGTCGTCATGGTTGTCGTCGTCGTCGTTTGTGCGTTGTTAAACGGCGTCGTTCTGTGCCTCCTCATGTGTCCACCCAAAGCTTGGCCGGAGGTGAACTCGGCTCCACAAATCGAACACTCATGAACCTTAGGAACCTTAGTAGTATTTGTATTCATGCCGCTGTTGTGGTTGTTATTGTTGGATATTTGTAACGAAAGAGCTGTACTAGTGGTACTATTACCGTTGACGATCAATTGTTCATGATGATGATGATGGTGATGATGATCCTGATCGTCCATGACCACTTGAAACGACAACGTTTTCTTCTCTTGTTCAGCAATATTCGCTGTCGTTTTAGGTTTCTTGTGACTCGCTCTATGCCCTCCCAACGCTTGAAACGACTGGAAATTTCTGTTGCATGTCTTGCATTGATAAACACTACTCCCGCCCGCTGTCTCCGCCGCCGGGAAATCATTTTCAGGTGAGGTCCGGCGACCGTGTAGACCTCCTTGAGCCAAAAGAATCAAACAGTTAGCCATGTCCTCTTCCTCCTCCGTAGTCTTAACAGTTTCCGTTATTTCTGTGGAGGAGGTAGTTGGAGAAGCTAAAAAGAAACCACCACCGGCTCCGCCGCTGCCGCCACCAGTACTAGAAGAGCTTGAAGCCATGTGGGTGAAGTTTGGAGGGGAAATTAGAACCGGGGTTGGTGCCCTTGGACGCTTGGTGCGCTTCCCTTTGATCATCATCATCATGTTTTGTCTCATCATCATCATTTCATCATGATCACCATCATGATGATCCTTCTTAAGAACTACTAATTCCTCTTGAGCTTCCATATTGGACATATATATATAAATATGAAAAATGGGAGAGAAAAATGGATATGGAAAAGCTGTGGGAGGAATTATGAAAGGAAAAGAGAAGAGTGGTGATGTTGGTTAAGTAAGGAGAGAGAGAGAGAGAGAGAGGGAGAGAGAGAGAGAGTTGTATTGTCTAATATAAAAGCCGCCCTCGTGAATAGTAGTAGTAGTAACCGTAAATTATTTTAGGTTATTTGGTTTTTGCCAGCTTTGGGTGTTTTCCAACCTTCGAAGTTATACATATATAGACATATCATTATAATGATTGATATAAATATATATATATATATATATTAAATATGAGAGAGAGAGAGAGAGAGAGAGAGAGAGAGATGCAATGTAAGTATGAGGAGGGGAGGAAACTAGTGAGATTCGGTTACCTTTGAAGCAAACCCATTACTTTTTTCCAACGATTCCTTACTGGAGGATTGGTTTGCAAGCCTGGAACCATAGAATTTGCCCCCATGGCTACTTCTTCCACTCTTTTATTTATTTTAAGTTGTACTTTTTTTTTATTATTTTGTTATAACAAAGAAAATATATATAATTGTTGTAGTAGTGTACAGTTTACTAATTTGCAATATATGTTGTAATATATTTATTATTGTATCTATCTTTAATCTTTAAGTGAGTTCTTACTTGTGAGTAGTGATGAGGATTTTATATATGACTTTATTTATAAAGTTTTTTTCCCTTAAAAATATTAAATGGGCCGGTTATTAATTTGGATTAGATTAATTAGAGGGGTTCTTCTAATCAAGCAGTTTCATGTGCAGTTGACCCACCCCAACTTCATATCATAACACTAATCACTATTTGTGTGGACAACCACCCAAAAATCACGCCGGCTATATCATCAAATTATTAGCTTAAAATCTTATATATCCATATATAATATAAGTAATCTATCTAGCTAGCTAATCATTAACGGTTGGTGTAAAACATGACACATTTTGGTATGTAACACTACTCTATCTTTATACAAATATATATATGTTTATTAGCTAAAGCCTAATTATAGAGGCCTAGGAATCACACATGTAAATTTATTTTTCCTAGGTCATGAATTAATTGAGGTCCTATCATGCATCCATTATATATGCATAGCTAGGGTTTCAATTATATATTTGGTTTATTTATTTGAATGCGTCCAAATTGGAACATCCATATCTAATTTCTACAATGTGAATTAGTAGTTTATTATATATATATATCCGATGTTGGAGATGGAATGAAGTAATTGACTTTTTTGACATTATAAATTAAGCTTTTTATAACTCTCATGCAACATGCGGCCGGTACTTGTTATATATCTATATCTACATCTTTCATGATTGTGTAATAGCAACCACAACAACGATGGTACAACCAAAACAACAATATTGGATATAGAGCCACTCATATAATTATGTATATATTTTATATGGAAGCTTTTACTGTAGGTAATATGAGAAAGTTCTAGGAATTTTTTCTATTTTGTTTATACGGATAAATTATAATCTCATTTTTTATATTATAATTATAGAAGATATTTTACAAATTTTGTTTTTTAAATTCTGAATAATTTAGAAGTTAAAATTAGAATTCAAATAATTTTTTTTGCACATACATAAAAAACAAACAAAGACACACGTATAATAAGTTATTTGAATTCTCATTTCGACAATTAAAACAAACAAAGACACACGTATAATAAGTTATTTGAATTCTCATTTCGACAATTTAAATTGTTTAGAATTTTTTAAAAATTTGTAAAAGGTTCCTATGACTACAATGTACGTCACAATATAAACAAATTGGGGTTACATGTTACTTACTTATGTCCCATAAACAAAAAAAATTCCTGCTACAAAATACATTACCTACTGTAATAACCCATATATATATATTAATAAATTGCAATTACTATACATATTGATGAAAACCCTTGTGAACGCTTTCCCTCTAAAGATAAAATAAAGAGACTCGGACACGTTTAAGATCATAAAATTGAAATATAAACAATTATAAATGTAGTTTGTTCTATTTGGGATTCTGTTCATATTACAAAATGACACCTTATTTATGGGAAAGTAATATTTTGGGTAGGGATAAAGGTTAGCGAAAGTTTAAACTACCTCTCTAGAGATAGTAGTTGTGTGTGTGGTTAGTGGGAACCTTTGGTGTACATGAAATGGAAAGCAAGCAAAGATAAATATATATATATATATATTAAATGATGGACGGTGACCTTATAATAAGGGTTACCTCACAATAATATATATATATATATAAGAGAGAGTGATGAAGTAGATTGAGTGAAGCAAATAATGGAATATATGGAGTGGAGGGTAATTATGTGGAGGAAATAATTAGAGAAGTAGAGAGAGGAGATATTCTTGGCGTGAAGAATTTAAGGGCTAAGAGGGTTGTGAGGGGCACGTAAGGGCAAAACGCCAGCATCACCAGTAGTTAGTGACCCAAAGTAAAGCATCAAATTATATACACTCATCAATTTTATTTCTTTCTTTTTAATTTGGGCTCTAATCATAAATAATAATAATAATAATAATAATATATGAAATGGATTTTGTGGGATTTGGTTGGTGAAATTAACGTGGGCTGTGCCTTCCTATTCTTACCTTTTTGCTTAATTTCTGGCTTAGCTATCCATATATGTATCTCTCCACTCTCTCTTGTGTGATCTTAACTCTTCTCCTACTACTAGTACTACAACTACTTCTCCATCTCTTCTTTATCATTAAAATTCCTTATATATTTATAGAAATAAGTCAAATTATGTTTTGTGAATTTGGTCATGGAGAGACAAATTAATATATATATACCTACTTTGAATCAACTATATATACATATGTACATTATTAATTAGTTAAAAAACAAGTACTTTATGCATGTGGGTTTTGCACTTTACACTTTTATATATATATATATATATATTATTTTGCATATGATCAAATTCTATCCTTCTTTTACAATTTCATATGAATCTATGATAATTAATAATATTGTGACCTCATGTTTTCTAACAATATAACAAGTTATTCATGAACTTTAAATAATGCATATTTTGAAAATGGTTGATAGTTATTAATCAAATTAAATTCATGATAACTGCACTAGTTAGATTTTATTGTTACTTAATTGTACTTAAACATAGTGTAATTAATTGAAAATTATGGTATTAAAGCCTGAATTTTCCCAGCATTGAATGAAATGGGATCATATCTCACATATAAGGTTCTTCCCTTATCCATAGGATCATGTGTACTGACTATTATATAATAATGATAAAAAAAGGAATTTCTTGCGGAGTGAGCATTGATTAATGATATTAACTAATTAATTAATGTATAATATATAATAATAATGTGATTCGTTGCCCATATGACCATATGGTTACTGGTCAGCTCCCAGCGGTACCACATTTGGTAATGACATAAAGAAGATCATGACACTTTTTTTTTTAATTTACTTCAGGAAAGTAATAAAGCATTAGAACTAGTTTCCTCGTTAATTTAACTTTCCAAATAATAATATATTTAAATGTAGTGATTGTAGAACGACAAAGAGGTGGGTGGGGCTACTATTTAAGATATATATACACACACTAGTTAGTGAATAATTATCACCATTTTTAGTTCACTTGGTGTAAAAAATATGAAGATATTAATGATAATAATTAATTAAACAAAGGAGAAGTATACTATTAGCTAGACTATTCTAGGTCTCTGCAGGCACAAGTCAGATTATATTTTACTTATTTTACGTAGTAATTGATATACATATTATTACTAATTAATGTATATATATAATTAAATGGCTCCCATAAATACAGACAATTGGCAGATTAGAGGCAGATCATCTAGACATAAAGAGATCATTCTTGTCTCCCCTTTATTAATATTAGTTGCCTTATTACATGAATGATGAATTGAACTGAAAAAACAAATGTATTTCTCTTCATCACTTGGAAACTCTCCCTCCTCTCTCTCTCTCTATAAATATATATATATTTATATTTCTTCTCAATTAAATGATTAAATATATAATGGACCACTTAATTATTTTTGTTCTATTAAAATTGACTGATTCCTTGGGAGAAAAAAAAAATAAAGGGGCCAACCTGGCTAATCTCTCTATCTAGAGATATAATTAGAAAAGACCTAGTTTCCACCAGTGCATGGAATCTCTAAAAATTCTCTTCAACTACTTAACTAAGCCAACCTCTAATAATACACATATATAGCGTGCAAGCTACTCTCTCTAGCTTGTAGGTTCAAATGGCAACTCACTCTACTGCATTATACGTATGTGTGAATGTCTATAAATATTATATTGATCAATTATCATATTATTAGTACTTAATGCTATGTAAATAATAGCATTATAGACTCTAGTTAGTCCTTGTGTGACAAAAATGTTATATGAATAAGTGTTATCCCCGTTTTCTCCCTCCATTTGCGGATCCTCACATTTAGTCCATGGGCCACCGTGAAGGGACTTAAGGCCCATATTAGGCTTTATAGACAGAGAGGGCATGAGTCCCGACGGCCCAAATATCGGTACAGCCCAAACGTTGTCCCGGAGTGAAAGCCGGGACTATGAGGTTGGCATGTTTCATCTTCCCGGACCCTTCGCATAGTGTGTCCGGGATGCGATAAGGATATTAATTCCTCCAAGTCTAAAAATGAATCGAGACGACAGTAGACGAACTCGGATCCTGGTAAACGAACCAGGGTCTTGGTAAATGAAGAGGGATGTTAGTAAATGAACCCGGACCAGGTGACCAGGTTGGGCGTGATAAGTTGTCCTCGATACTGACATCACCCCGAGAAACACAGAGTTTTGTCCCCATAATTAACCTGCAGAAGAGGTTACATACGGAATGTACGCCGTTATTTCAGAATCGTACTGCCATTACTCTGACGGATCTTGTCCCCCGGATCTCCTTAGAAGCCCACGCGAACCGGACTGACGCTGCGTACTGTTGTCAGTCTTATAGCGTGGTTATGCTCTGGTTGGCCCAATGGGCCCTGATTAGTGCATTTTATTTATCACACTCATTTGTATTAAGCCTCCATCAGTGAGCAAATAATGTTTATACCCTCATTGGGCCTGGATTAGTCCGGCTCAAACCCAGAGCACTCAACTGCCTATAAATATGAATAGTTGTGCACTGTGGATGGGGTCGTATTTTTCTCTTGTAAGCATATACTCTGCTCAAACTCAGAGAAAAACTCCATTACTAAAGCTCCTTAAGCTCCAAAACAACAGACTTGTGGACTAAGGCTCTTTAACGCCCCAATCACATAAAATTCCTTGTGTGATTATTTCTAATCATTTCTTTCTAAGCTCTCTTATATTTTATAATTCTAGTTTCCGTAAAACTCAGTAAACATTTTGGTGCTTTCATTGAGAGCCGAAGAAAGCCTTTTAAAGAAGATATCGAATATCTGTAACGATTGTGAACACGAGACATACTACGTTCGATCCTGCTCACCAAGAACAAGGCAATGGAGAGCCACTGCCCAATCAACCTCTCCCTCAAAATCAACCTGAGGATACACCTTATCAAATGCCCTATCCTGACGAGTCCCAAAACTATGAAGACGGGGCAGATTACGAGGAAGGTTACTACGAGGAAGATGAGGAAAATGAAGGGGGATACCATAATCACGAAGCTGAGGATCCTGCAATCCCAGAAGAATAAGACCCCGACTAGGAGGACCCGAAGGTGATTAAACTAAGGCAACAAGTCCTAAACCAAGAGGCCAGGATAGCTGAACAGAAAGAAGCCACTCGCCAGATGCAAGAATCTCTCCTGACCCTGCAGGCTTTCATTGCTGCCCAAGGGTTGGCAGCCAACCCTCTAGTTGTTCCTCCTCAGGGAACACGGCCGTCTGCCCCGCCAGTTAGGGCCAACGTTCCTGAAAACATGAGTTCGATCCCTCCTCCGAGACAAGATCCTGAAGTTGGCCCCTCTAACCCGGCTCAAGAAAAAGGGAAAGCCAAAGCAGCTGACCCTGTGGGAAAAGCAAACCCCCAGAGGAAAACTCCTCCCGTTCCGAAAACTGGAGCCAACCCAGGGTCTCTCCCTAGGAAAGAGAAGGTGCGACTCATCCCAGGACGGGATCACCCAATCGATCCGCAAGGGATGCGGCCGCAGGGTACCAGGCCCCGGGCTGTCCCTAGACAGACTGGACGGGAATGACATTTCCACCCCAGCGCCTCCGTGAATAAAAATCACTGAGGACGCCAGTGTGATGACGATCCAGACACTGTTAGTTCAAGGGACGACACGTCCCGGATAGACCTACGCGACAGGCTAAATGCTCGAAATGAGCGGGCCCGCAAGGAGAAGATCTGCCTCGAGGGGGAGACCTAAGAAATAACCTCAACGACAGGAGAAACGAGAGGGTCCCCCTGGACGATGGAATGGCCCGAAAATTCATGGAACAACTGGCTGTGTTAAAGAAAGTCATGGACCATCTAGTCCGTAACAGGAGGGAGGCAGTTATGATTATGAGGAAGAGGAAAAGGAACCATGCGCCAAACACATCCTAGATGTGGTGCTCCCTAAGGGGTTCAAAATGCCAAACTTGCCCGCTTATACCAAGAACACAGACCCTAGGGACCATCTTTCCTGTTACAATCAGTTAATGACCGCAGCCCATGTCTGTGACAACGGCAAATGCCTCTATTTTTCGATCACTCTAGATGGACCCGGTGAAGAGTGGTGGAAGAGGCTCAAGCTAGGATCTATCCAGTCCTGGTCCGAAATACAATCAGCATTCCGCAAGCAGTTTGTGGCTGCCATGAGGATGGACATGCAGAACAGCGCCCTCGCTAACATTAAACAGCTCCCCACGGAGACTCTGAGGGCCTACATCCAGCGTTTCACGAAAGGGGCCTCAAAAACCAAGGTGGATGATGGGCAGTGCCTGGTGGCTCTACAGTCCGGGATCCAAGACGGTTCCCCTCTCTGGGATGACATACAGTGCAGTAAGGCGGCCACCCTCGAAGAATTCATAAGGAGGGCACAAGGCTTTATCAACTGGGAGGAGGCCCGAATCTAGGCATTCGGATGGCAGCCGGATCCCCAGCCGAGTGCCCAAACTTTTCCCAGGTACGGAATACAGTATCCGGCCCCTCACTATTCAAGACCCCCGGTGGCGCTAGGAGCGACTGGTACGCCCAGAATGACTTTGGCAGCCCTAACAGTCTATGGTCCTACATCCTCAGGATACGCGCTGGCCCAGTCCACCCCATTTTCTGGATATGGGATGGCCCCGGCCGGGTACAATGCTGCTCCCGGCGGGGCCCAACCATCCCAGATGGGGGGAATGGAAGCAAGCGTAAACCCCTCCTGGGGGAAAAGATCAGGGAAAGGACAGAACCGGTCCGAGCCCTCTAAGAAGGGAAAGAGGGGTTACGAGCCCCAATATTCAGAGTACACCAACTTGGTGGATACTAGGGAGAACATATACCTGGTCACTGAGAGGACGGTTCATTACCGGAAACCCACCCCCATGTTCAAAGGGGGAAAAAACTCGAGAGACACCAACAAGAGGTGTGCGTATCACAAAGACGTGGGTCATTCGACCGAGGAGTGTCGTCAGCTGAAAGACGAGATCAAGAATTTGATCAAACTGGGACATCTCCACCAGTGGGTCAGGATGCCCGTGGGTGTTCCGGGACTGCCAGCGGCCCCCGGACAACCCGCGATACCAGGTGCGTCTGGATCGTACACTACAAGAAATTCGGCATTTACCTACCAATTTTATTTGTGGGTAAAAATGGTGCATTGGTAGGTAAATCCCTTTACCTACCAATTTTGACCAATAACCTATTGGTAGGTAATAGTTAGTCGAGAAAGGTATTATTACCTACGATTAGTATATTGGTAGGTAAAAATCGTGTGGACCCCACAAAAAATGAGTCAACGTCATTGACCTAGTGTTCGACGTGGCATTATACGTGGCAAGTGATGTGGCACATGACGTGGCACATGACGTGGCAATTATGTATCATGAAAGATGACATGGAAAATGGTGTGTCTTCCACCGTGGCAGATGATATGGCACGTGACAGTAGCTTATTGGGCCATGTGGCAGTGTATCAGGTTCGGACATTTACCTACACTTAAATATGTGTAGGCAATAATTTAATTTATTGGTAGGTATTACAAATGGCAGTAGCTTATTTGGCCACGCGGCTGTGTATTAGCTTCTCACATTTACCTACACTTAAATATGTGTAGGCAATAGTATAATTTATTGGTAGGTAGTATTGAATTATTATTTTGGAAAATATTTAAAATTAATTTTTTATAGATGATAAATTAATTTAATTAATTAAAAAACAAATAACTTTTCTAAAATTAAATAAACATATATTATAAAATGTTCAAACAAACAAACATAAAAGATAAAATGTCCATAATATAACATCTTTAAAGTTTTGAATTAAAAACATAAAAAAAAACTAAGAATCATCTTGTTCCTCTAGCATTGAAGGGACGGGAGAATTTCTGACATTTGCATCAGAACATTGATTTGACGGAGGCGGTGGCATCATATTGTTTTTCCTTAGTTGGATCACCCTGAGTAGTAGAGCGGGTGGTGGGGGCATTTGGTCGAGGTGGTAGAACATGAATAGTAGAGCGAGTGATACGGACATCTGGTTGTTGACTAGCCTGCTGAGTATGAATGGTGGAAGGAGTAGTGCGACAAGGTTGTTGCCTAGCAGTATTAGACTCATCAACTGGTCCATCTTGTTGAGCACGGGCAATGGAACGAGTTGTACGACATCCAGGTGCCATGATAACTAACAAATTTATAAAATAAAAAAAAAGAATAGAATACATATTGTTGGTGCGGTTCTTCGCCAACAGGTAATTAAGAAAAGAAGAGAAAGGGATTAGTGCTAATGTTGAACCGAAACAGAAGAATGATCTTAGAAATGAGATGGTGACACCAAATGCGTTTTTGAGTGGTTCAAAGGTTAAAATCCTTCTACTCCACTAGTCAGTATTATTGCTATATACTGGGTATTTGATTACAAGGTATTTCTTACAATTGAGCATCCAGTATATAGCAATAATACTGACTAGTGGAGTAGAGGATTTTAACCTTTGAACCACTCAAAAACGCATTTGGTGTCACCATCTCATTTCCAAGATCATTCATCTGTTTCGGTTCAACATTAGCATTAATCTCTTTCTCTTCTTTTCTTAATTACCTGTTGGCGAAGAACCGCACCAACAGTTTGGTGCTTTCATTGAGAGCAAGTCAGATTAGTGCTGCCGCAAATATCCAACTATGGTGACTACTCGATCCAGGCACGGTAACGAGACAGAACAACATGATGGGCAGGAGGCTCATCATACTGCCACCCCTGGTGAACAAATTCCTGAAGTCCAGCAGCGGCCAGGAAAGCAGCCGGCGGGCCAGGATGACACCAGAAGTTCGGCGCCCCGGCCACCTAATTCGAACCCCTGTTATTACACTACGGTGGAGATGGAGAATGCTCAGCTGAGGAGCCAGCTAGCAATAGCTAACCAGCAGATCAAGGATGTGCTGGCCTGACTACCCCCTCTCACAACTGACGCTAACGTCGGAGAGAGGCAAGGCGAGGCTCCTAAGTCTCGTCGGGGTAACCGGTCCAGGCATAGCCGCTCGGACAGACTTCCGACAGCCAACTCCACTCCTTCATCACACCATCGAGAGGTAAACTTCGAAGAAGTGCCTAGAGCCTGACAACAGCAGTACAGCCGCTCGGTCAGAACTTTGACTCCTAGCTCCGAACCAGCCTCGAGCGCGCCCAGGGCAGCTCGAAGAAATTCCAGAAGGAGGTCCGGGGAGGGCTCGCAGCATCAGCCCGTCCCCAACAACCGTCCTACGCCTCGTCCAGATCGCCAGGCGCGGGACCAGCAGGTTGGCAGGGCCGAAAGGTCCCCACCGAACTTGATCCGTCCTGATGGAACTAGGATCGCCTCTCTGGTCAAGCATCCTCCGTCTCCAATCAGATATCCATCTCCTCCTTGGCTTGTCCAAGATATCCCAGCCTATGGGAGTAGCAGGAGAAGCCCGCCATCAGCCGAACCTTCCCGACGTAGCAGGGCGCCAAGGGAAAGCCCAGATCCTCAACACCAAAGGCGAGCTCCGAGCCTCTCTAGCAGGAGCTACTGGACCGGCAGTCGTTGGAGCGACCTTTCTGGCGGGGACCTACGTCAGCGCCTAAGTTCGGCACAAAGCCCACAAGCCACTCGGGGAGGCGATCTGCGAGATCGCCTTAACTCTCATAGAGGGGAGCCAGCAGGAGGAGATAGCTATGCTCGCTCGGGGGGGGGGGGGGGCTTGTCCGAAGTACGTAACGGCGGGAATGCCCCAAATAACCTATCTCAAGATAGGAGGGACAATAACCCACCAAATATGTACAATGGAGCTGGAGCTGTTGAACAGCCCCGGAATAACCAAGGACATCAGGACCAAACCATCGAGCGCCTGGCCCAGATGGAGGAACTGATGAGGAAGCTCCTGTCAAAAAAAGAAAAAGATGAATATGATTCAGGGGACGAGATGGAGCTCTTCGCCCCCAGCATAGTAGCAACGGCGTACCCACCTGGTTTCCGTATGCCGCACCTGTCCAAGTTCAATGGAGACGGAGATCCGTCGGATCATCTGGGGATGTTTAACACCCTGATGATGGCCCACAACATTGGCCTCAAGCTGAGATGTTTAATCTTCCCTTCCACACTGACTGGACCTACCAGGCAGTGGTTCAAGCAAGGTAAAAGACAGTCAATCAGCTCCTGGAAGACTTTCTCGGCAGATTTCAAAAGGGCATTCCGAGCCTCCCAGGCTGCCCGCGTTCTGGCCGACTCCCTGGCTAACATGAGGCAGCAGCCCGGTGAAACTCTGAAGGCCTACCTAAGCAGATTTACGAACGTCGTTGCTCGAGCCAGAGACGCGGATGATAGTTCCAAGCTCATGGCCATGAGAACTGGAATCCTCGTCGGAGGGGATCTCTGGAATGACATACAAAGAAAGGGAGTCAGCTCGGTTAACGAATTCCTTAATAGAGCCCAAGAATGGATCAACTTGGAGGAGGCCGAAGCCTCAGCTGCAGGAACCAGCCAGGTCCCTGATCAGCCCGCTGGAGTGGGGACGGAGGTCGTGACAGCGATCCAGAACATCACACAGAACAACCAGCCCGGAGGAGGCAAAAGAAAGGGGAATGGTGAAGGCAGCCAGCACGGCCAAAAGAAGAATAAGTCCGTGGACAAGTTCAAGCCCGTCTACGCGAATTATACAAAGCTCACCCAGTCTAGGGAAAATATTTTCCTAGCTAATTCTACTCGCCTCCCCTGGAAGAGGCCGGAGCCATTGAAGCACCAAAAGGGGAAGAGAGACACCTCCAAATTTTTCCGCTTTCACAACGATGTTGGCCACAATACTGATGATTGTAGGCATCTAAAGGATGAGATCGAGACTCTCATCCGAGCCGGCCCCTTGGTTCAATACGCGCGGAATAGAGTCCCAGCAAGTCGACCTGCTCCAGAAGTCCCGGCCAGTCAGCCCGGGTCTCGGATAGATCAGGACGTCCCTCCTCCCGTGGTAGGAGGGGAGATATCCACCATCTCTGGAGGACCGCATATGGCTGGCACGAGCAGGGGTGCCGAGAAGAGATACGTGAACGAACTTAAGGCGCACAACGGAGTAGAGTTCGTCCCAGAGCAGCGTCAGCCAAAGCAGCAGCGATTGGACAGGCAACCGATCATTTTTACAGAGGAAGATGTGGGCCATGTCCAGTTCCCTCACAATGACCCTTTGGTCGTGGCAGTTCAGCTCGACAATCGGAGAGTCAGGAGGGTGCTGATCGACAATGGGAGCTCTGTGAACCTCCTATTCCGGTCCACATTGGAGAAGATGGGTTTGACCATTGCCGAGCTTAAGGCGACCTCCATGATGCTGTATGGTTTTTCGGGAGAAGGATCAGCAGCAATAGGGACGATCAAGCTAGTGATCACCCTGGGAGAAGGGTCTCGAACAGTCTCCAAACTCCTCGAGTTCGTGGTCATCGACTGCTCCGCTGCATACAACGCAATTTTGGGACGACCTACGCTCATAGATTTTGAGGCCGTCACTTCCATTCGCCACCTCGTGATGAAATTCCCTACTTCCACAGGAATATGCACTGTCAAGGGCGATCAGCTCGCTGCCAGGGAATGCTATAGCGTTTCCATGAAGGGAAAGTCTAAACCCGGGCAGCTGGCAATGGCCATCCAAGGTGGTGAAGAGGAATCTCGGGAACCCTTAGCTGATCCTGAGATTGAAAAACCTCAAAGCGCCGAAGGGGAAAATATCGTCTTAAGTGAGGATATTGACCCCCGAATAGGCGAGGACAGATCCGAGCTCCAAGCTATTGAGGAGCTCGTGGAAGTAAACATCGATTCGCATAATCCATCACGGATGGTCAAGCTTGGGAAAAACCTCTGCAGCAAGAGGAGGGCGGAGCTGGTAAGATTTCTGCGGAGTAACCTGGATGTGTTTGCATGGTCACACGAGGACATGGTGGGAATCAGCCCGAGTGTCATCATGCACACACTTCATCTGGATAAGAGTGTTCCTGCAAAGTCCCAGAAGCAGAGACGCCTAGGAACGACCCGGGCTGAAGCCTTGGAGGAAGAGGTGGCCCGACTCAAAAAATGCGGCTTTATCCGTGAAGCCAAGTTTCCAATCTGGGTCGCCATCCCCGTGCTGGTCTCGAAGTCCAACGGGAAATGGCGGACCTGCATCGACTTCTCCGACCTAAATAAAGCCTGCCCCAAGGATTGTTTTCCACTGCCAAGGATTGACCAGTTGGTGGATGCCACGGCGGGGCACGAGCTCATGTCCTTTATGGACGCATATTCAGGCTACAATCAGATCGCCATGAATCCGGCGGACCAAGAGCACACCAGTTTCATGACCCCAACTAACGTTTATTGTTACAAGGTCATGCCCTTCGGGCTGAAGAACGCCGGAGCTATGTATCAAAGGTTGGTGAATAGAATGTTCGCAGACCAGATCGGAAAAAACATGGAAGTGTACGTCGATGACATGCTAGTCAAGTCAAAGACTGCCGATAACCATGTTTCCGACCTGGAAGAATGCTTCAAGATCCTACGGGAGTATGGCATGAGGCTAAATCCACAGAAGTGCACCTTTGGAGTCGCATCGGGAAAATTCCTGGGTTTCATAGTCAATACCCGAGGAATCAAGGCAAACCCCAACAAGATCAGAACGTTGCTCGAGCTTCCCTCACCCAGGTTGCGAAAAGATGTCCAAGGCCTGACAGGGAGAGTGGCAGCCCTCAATCGGTTTATTTCCAAGTCCACCGATAAGTGTTTGCCGTTCTACAACCTGCTCTGAGGGAATAAGAAATTCGAGTGGACAGAAGAATGCGAAAGCGCTTTCCTCGACCTGAAAGCACATCTGGCCGAGCCACCCGTACTATCCAAACCAAAAGCAGGAGAGCCTCTTTTTCTCTACCTAGTTGTCACAGAGGACGCAGCCAGTGCCGTGTTGGTCCGGGAAGAAGACCAGATTCAGAAGCTAGTCTACTACATCAGCAAAAGACTTCTCGGGGCTGAATCCCAGTACCCGTTGATGGAGAAATTGGCGTTCTGCCTAATCACGGCCTCGCGAAAGCTCAGGCCGTACTTCCAGTCCCACTCAATACACGTCATGACCGATCAGCCTTTAAGGCAGGTTTTGCAAAAACCTGAAGCATCAAGATGTTTGTTAAAGTGGGCAATCGAGCTTAGCCAGTTCGAGATTTTGTACACTCCGCGAACTGCTATAAAGAGTCAGGCCCTGGCCGATTTTGTAGTCGAGTGCACAGGATTCCCGGAGGATCCTGTGGCAGACTCGCCCCAGGTCACCTCGTCCCAGGCGTCATGGAGGATATTTGTGGATGGTTCATCCAACGAGAATGGCTCCGGGGCTGGAATCATTTTGATATCCCCTGAAGGACATAGATTCCACTCGGCGCTAAGGTTTGGGTTCAAGGCCTCCAACAACGAGGCCGAATACGAAGCTTTGCTGGCCGAGCTAAGGATAGCTCAGGAGCTGAAGGCGAGCTCCGTCCAGTGCTTCAGTGACTCCCAGCTCGTGGTAAACCAGGTTCTGGGCGAGTATCAAGCACGGGGACCTAGGATGGCTGCCTATCTAGCGAGGGTAAAGGTTGAGCTGTCCGCGTTCGGGCGGGGCTCGATCGAGCAGATACCTCGGGAGCAGAACGCTAACGCGGACGCTCTCGCCAAGCTCGCTACCTCTGGGGAGACGGAAACCTTGGGGTTAGTGCCAGTAGAATTCTTGGAGAAACCAAGTATAGAGGAAGCCAGGGCGGAGGTCGAGATGATCGACGCCAGGCCGACCTGGATGACTCCCATCCTTGAGTATCTCGTCGAAGGAAAGCTACCTGAAGGGCGTAATGACGCGCGGCGAGTTCTGTATCAAGCTCCCAGGTATACGATAGTAGACGGGGTGTTATACCGGCGTGGGCACTCCTTACCTCTCCTACGATGTGTTCTTCCGGGCGAAGCAAAGGCCATCCTGCAGGAAGTGCATGAAGGTTTTTGCGGAGGTCACACTGGGGGGCAAAGCTTGGCCTTAAAGGTCCTGAGGCAAGGTTATTACTGGCTAACTCTGTCCAAAGACTCAGTCTCGTACGTGAGGAAGCGCGACAAATGTCAGCGATTCGCCACAGTTTCTCGAGCTCCCCTAGTCGAGCTGAAGATGATCTCTTCCCCATGGCCGTTTGCAATTTGGGGGATCGACTTGGTTGGCGCCCTCCCTACTGGAAAGGGCGGGGTTCGTTACGCCGTGGTGGCCATCGACTACTTTACGAAGTGGGCTGAAGCAGAACCTTTGGCAACGATAACTTCCAAAAAAGTCCTTGACTTCGTGGTTAAGAGCATCATCTGTCGGTTCGGTTTGCCCAAGAAGATTGTCTCCGACAATGGGACTCAGTTCGACAGCGACCTGTTTGCCGAGTTTTGTGAGAGGTACGGAATTGTGAAAAATTTCTCCTCCCTGGCCTATCCCCAGACGAACGGCCAGGTCGAGGCTGTCAACAAGACCCTCAAGGCGAGCCTCAAGAAGCGACTAGATGAGGCGAAGGGGGTCTGGCCGGAACAGCTCCCCCAGGTTCTCTGGGCATACCGGACCTCGCATCGGACTCCTACGGGTCATACTCCTTTTTCCCTAACCTTTGGGAGTGAGGCAGTCCTCCCCGTGGAAATTAAGGTGCTTTCGCATAGGTTCCAGTCTTATGACCAGGACCGCAACCACGAGCTACTGTGCAATTCCCTTGACCTAGTTGATGAAAGGCGAGAAGATTCGCAACTCCAGCTCGCCCATTATCAGCAGAAGATCACTCGCTATTTCAACTCCAAAGTAAAAAAGCGCGCCTTTAGCGTTGGCGACCTGGTCCTAAGGAGAGTCTTCTTAGCCGGTAAGGATCCCAAAGATGGAGTCTTGGGACCGAACTGGGAGGGGCCATATCAGGTCATCAAAGTCATTAAAGAGGGAACTTACAAGTTAGCTCGGCTCGACGGAGGGGCAGTCCCCCGAACTTGGAATGCCATCCATTTAAAGAAATATTATCAATGATTCCCTTGTAAGGCCTGAAAGGCCATTTTTCATGTATTAAGCAATGAGAATTAACCTCTTCGTTCATTTTTGTACATTTTTTTCAAGTGTGATCTAAAGTAACCATGAAAGACCCTTTCCCAGTTACTTGGGGGGCATATAGTACCTGGATATAACCAGGTCGCCTTAACGACTTAGAAGTTGATTCATATTGATTGACCGTTGTTTTTCTTAAAAGACGCAAGATATTGATAAGGATTAACGTGAACTAAGTCCTATCCTGGATTTAACCAGGTCGCCTCAAAACTTAGAAGTTGATTTAAATCTATTGATCGTTGTTCTCCCTAAAGAGCTCGAGATATGGATAAAAATTAACGCGAACTAAGTTTTCAAATTAAGTTCCTGGATATAACCAGGTCATAAAACTTAGAAGTTGATTTAAATCTATTGATCGTTGTTCTCCCTAAAGAGCTCAAGATATGGATAAAAATTAACGCGAACTAAGTTTTCAAATTAAGTTCCTGGATATAACCAGGTCATAAAACTTAGAAGTTGATTTAAATCTATTGATCATTGTTCTCCCTAAAGAGCTCGAGATATGGGTAAAAATTAACGCGAACTAAGTTTTCAAATTAAGTTCCTGGATATAACCAGGTCATAAAACTTAGAAGTTGATTTAAATCTATTGATCATTGGTCTCCCCAAAGAGCTCGAGATATGGATAAAAATTAACGCGAACTAAGTTTTTCAAAAATTGTAATAAAATTGAGAGTAAATCAATTAAAAATAAAATTGAGTTAAATTGTCTTGAGGTGGAGGCACCTCATGCAAAGGTTACACAAAAAAAAAGAAGTTAAAATTGTTGAAGGAAAGGGCGCGAGAGAAGAAGGCCCTAAGCTCCGCCAGGTGGCCCCTTGGAGGTCGCCGTCTCGCCCTGCTCAGCTGCGCCGGAGCCTTCCCCGGCCTTGGAGGGCGCTTCTTTATCAAGGCGAGCTTGGAACTTCACCAGCAAGCGCTCCCAGATGTTCGCTACCAGGAAGGAGAAGTCAGCGTCCTGGTTATAGGCCCAGCAATGGTAGAACATGTCTTCCATGGCGGCCTCTGAAGTTGCCCGCTCGGTCGCCAGCTCGGCCTTGGCCTCTGCCTTCGCGGCATCTAGGTCTGCCTGCGCAGTGGCGAGGGCGGTCTCGAGCTCTTGAAGCTTCGGGCGAGTCCCTTCCAGCTCGGCCTGCGACGCCGCCAAGGCATCCTTAGCTGCCTGCAGAGAAGCCTGGTGAGTGGCCACGGCCGTCTGGTGCTCGTTCCTCATCTCCTCGAGCTGAGTTTTGGTCCTGGCGATGCTTCGATGAAGGGCAACGGCGCTCTGCGAAGGGGGAAAGGCAATTGCCTTAGAAAAAAAGAGAAGAAAGAAAAAACAGGGCAAAGTGTAATAATAAAAAACCACAAAAGGTTAAGGTTAGCTTACCGTCATGGCCATGCCCAGTGAAGACTCCAACACGCCCACCGGGCTCCTGGTTTCGATGGCCCGGAGCTCCTTCTCGTTGAACTTGTATATGTGGCTGACGGCGTAGTTCGCCGACTCATACACTGTTCCCCGGAAGGCCTCTGGAATCTTCTCCAGGTCCTGGGGATTGACTGGGATGCGTACCTCAGAGGGTACAATCGCCGAAGCCTCGAGCTCCGTTCCTGCGTCCCGGGCGGCGACCGGAGCTCGCGGAGGGGGTGGGGGCATGTTGCTTCCCCCTGCAGCAGGAGGAACCGTTCCCACGACCTGGGCAGCTGGGGGTTGCTCCTTCTCCTTTGCAGGAGACTTGGTGGGGGTCCCGGCGGCGTGCTTGGACGTCCGGAGCCTCTTCATTCTTGGCCCAGAGGCCCCAGCTGAGGGGTTCCCCCCGGCGAACGCACCTCGCAGACTCTCGTCGAGCTGAGACATCTCTTCTGTCAAAACAAAGATATGGTTAGCAGCCATTCAAAAGCAAAACGAAGAGAAATTCAAGTATATGTATACTAAAAGGGATCCTACCCCCCGAGCTATAAGAACCTATGGTTACAACCATCGGCTCCGGAGCTCCCGCGGGAGAATCTAAGTCGATTATCTCCCGAGCTGGTGCAAGTTCTGGATCTGACTCCGGTTCCGGGCTAGATTCCTCTACATATTGCCTAAGTCCCGGAGCTACGGCACCCCTCCGGAGTGATGGCCATGATCGAAGATTGGTTCCATACTCCTCAAATAAAATCGACCTAAAGGCTAGGGTGTTATCTACGACTATGGTACCCCTAGGTCGACTATCTTGGTAGTCCAGCACAAGCTGGTCGACACAATGGAGCAGGGTTGTATCCATGTTCGGATCTCTTCGGTGACATTGGACGATCTGTCTGGGATTGAACCTAGCTAGCCGGGGGTCGGCAATGGCCCTATCTAAATTCCTACACATGTAAGGGTTACCTTGGCCAGAAGGACCCGCGGCTGCTCCAGACCGGATCCGCTCCTCGCCCGCTGTTTGGGCAACCTCCAACGCCCGCTTCTTGTTCCTTACGAGGGGAACCTCGTCCTCCTCGTCCTCCTCATCTTCATTTCCCACGACCTCCTCTACGATGATGGGTCTGGTGTCGCGAGCTGGGGGAAGCCCCCGGGGCCTCCTTAGGTTCAAAGTCTGATTTGGGAAAATCAGCTTGCAGGCCACCATCGTCTCGTCTGTTACGAGCACGCGGTAATCCTTCTCACTGGGGGGCAAGCCCGCCAGTGTCTCGTATTGGGCCCCGAGGGTCACAGATTTCTTTGTCCTTGCGAAGATGGTTGCAGGATTAATCTAAGTCAGAAAGGGATACAAGAGGAGCTAAACGACACTTAACTTACGAGCTAAGGTTAAAAATCACTTACGAGGACGATTGAAGTAGTGGAGCTCGCAGTTTCTGAACCCCGTCGACATAAAGAATTGATCTTTAAAGTCGTTGGGGTGGCTGGGCAGCTCGATGACCGCAGCCGTGTTGGGGAATCGGGTTAAGTAATAAAACTCGTCGCCTTGCCCCCGCTGCTCCGGGCTGGCCTTGAGGCAGAAAAAGTACAAGATATCCGCAGGAGTGGGGACCTCCCACTCGTGTTTCAAGAATAAATATCTCAACCCCGCCAACAGCTGATAAGAGTTCGGGGGGGGGGGGGGGGGGGGAGCTGAAATGGGGCCAACCTCATGAAATTGAGGAAGTCAGCGAAATACTGGTCCAACGGGAGGAAAGCCCCCGCCTTGAAGTGCTCGTCGCTCCAGGCAGCGAATGCCTCGTCGAGCGGCGCGCAGCTCCGCTCTCCTTCAGCGGGAGGTCGGGCAACCACTGATGCTCTCCCCAGCCCGATGTTGTGGGAGAGGAAGATTTTGTTGACCTTCGCCTGGTCGGTAATCTTTGAGACGATCCTCTCCGCCTCAAAGAACGCGTCAGGAGCTACCTCGAGCTCTTGTTCCACCGCAGGCCCAAAGTTGGGGATCGGGGATTTGGGCATCACCGCTTTTCCTTTGTCTTGCTGGGAGGACGAGCTGCCAGCGGTCTTCTTTGAAGCATTCTTCTTCGGTGCCATCTGGTCGCCTAGCGAACAAAAGAAAAGATTTCAAAAAAGGCGACCCAAGCATGAGGAAAAATCAAATGTTCTTTGCACGAGCTGAGGTAAGCCCAGATCGTGGAGAGTGAGACCATGCGATTCTATGAACACGCGCCTGTGCTCCCAACAGATCCCCGATTACTCGGAATTCGTGTGTCACGAGGGTCAGGTTAAAATGTTTCATTGGAGGGAAAGTTCCAATAGGCATGAAAGGCAAAACCGCATGTGAAACGTGTCCTCTAAGCTACCTGGTTTTGCACCCAATATACCAAAAATCCTGCCCAGAAATTTTCCCCAAAAAAGGCATCCTGTAAACCTCACTCCTAAATGATTTCCTACTGCAAAAATACCCTAACCTAAAAGGCTTTCACCCTTCGCACCCACAAAAACCAGTAAACCCTTGCATGCGGCTACAATAAATATTTACCTAAGCTACAGTGAAAAAATATTCTCAAAGCATGCACAATCAGGAAACTTACAGAGTGTTTGGCTGGAAAGTGGGTGTAGGAGTCGCCTCGGCTGGAGCTTCGTCGGAGTTTTTGTTTCCAAAGCTTCGAGGGAGTCCTTACGCCTGAGATTCTTGAACGCTGAGGGTGGCAGATGGGAAGAAGAGGGTTTTCTTTTTTCTGAGATGAAGAGAGAAGAAAAAGAGAATTTCTGAGAAATTTCAAATGAAAGGGTGGCCCATACGTAGGGTAGCCACCCCTTTTTTATATACGTGAAAGGTCACATAAAGAGGGCCGTTGGATGGCCCTGATGTGGGATCCGAGGCCCTCCACTCGATATACGAAATGACGGTTGGGTATAGGCTAGGCCATTAAATGCGGTTCTCGGAAGACGTACCGTCCCCAACCACGATGCTCCACGTATTAGGCGCCTGCGTAAAGGGTGGAATGTGAAGAGTTCATGGGGAAGCCTAAAATCCCCTACTGTGGCCTTACACGACGTCGTGTACCACGAGTAGGGGCTTGGGGGGCAGATGTATGCCCTGATTTTCCCACGGGCTGATTAGCGAGCTAAGGTACGACCTAATCATGGTTACCAGGAAGACATCCCCAGGACCGGAGCTGCCATCGTAAGGTCCTACCCCCTTAGCTCGGGGTAACCTAAGGGTTCGCCAAGATTGCCTAAGGATTGAGTCTGAACTCGGAGGCTGAAGATCCAGCTCGCAATACGAGCTGGAGTTGGAGGTTGTGGCCCCTTATAAAGTCAACCACGCAAGGTAAATGTGCATATATCAGACATCACGTGTTGGATATATCCCTGACTTCTCGGACACGCAGCAGGAACGTGCATATTCAGACTCCCACGACTGATTTGGGCCGTGCGGCCCATTATCCCCTTACCTGTTGATTTGACCACACTCATGTGTCAGGTTTAGAAATTAATCATAAATGTCACAGAGTTGACATGATAGGTAAGAAGGTCACGGGATGACCTTCTTACTAACTCCCAGGTGCATTCTCCTATAAATATGGAGACCTTGGGAGTTAATAGGGGTTGGATGCTCGATTGTAAGAAATACATTGTAATCAAATACCCAGTATATAGCAATAATACTGACTAGTGAAGTAGAAGGATTTTAACCTTTGAACCACTCAAAAACGCATTTGGTGTCACCATCTCATTTCCAAGATCATTCATCTATTTCGGTTCAACATTAGCACTAATCCATTTCTCTTCTTTTCTTAATTACCTGTTGGCGAAGAACTGCACCAACACATATATAGAGACTACATGTATAGAACGTATAGAATACATGTAAAATAAAAAAAAATGATAACTAACAATTTTATAAAATAAAATAAAAAGATTAGAATACATATATAAAGACTACATGTATAGAACGCATGTACATTAAATTTATCACTTGTTGGAAAAAAATTTCATTAATAAGATAAACTTGAGGAACATGAGATAATTAAAGATAAACTTACTAAATATTCAATAATAAGCTTAAGATAATATACAAACTTTTGTACAATCTGAATATTTATATTTCTCATTCTTCAAAACTTAATACAATATTACATCATTATAGTAAATTAATACAAATAAAATATCTCCAGTTTGATCATCACAAAGATTTCATAAATTTATATAATATGAATTATTAAGGGCATTTACATGACTTGGCATACCAACATATATATATATATGGGCACAAGAAGCTACATAATCACAAAACATAACAATCATAATCATTTTTAAACATCATTGGCAAAAAAAAAAAATTAAAACAAGACAGATAAAAAAATTATATAAATCAAGACACTTCCAAAAAAAGATGCAGATTTTGAACATAGCAAACAAGGCAGATAGATTTCCAATTTAATCTCCAATTTTTTTATAAGAATAAAAAAACTATCAAAATGAATAACTAAGTACCTAAAAAATTACTAACTAAATAGACAAAGATACAAAATTTATACCAGTATAAATAAATGTTCAAAATTTTATTCAGAAACAAAAAACCAGATTTATATACACAAAGTAAAGGTAAAAAACATTTCTGAAAAACAAATAAGTGTTGCAAGTGACAGTTCATAACTCTTTGAGCATAAACAAAACCCCAACACAAATAACAGTTCAAAGACTAAGGACAATTAAAAAAAATGAACCAGAATATAACAATGAAAACATAAATCAGATTACAACAATGACACATAACTGAATAACTCTAAATAAAATCACAGCTAAATAACAGTGAAACAACTCAGACCTGAAACACAGTAATCATCAGAACATAATTTTCTCAAAGCATAACAATGAAAACATAAACCAGATTACAACAATGACACATAA
Source organism: Humulus lupulus (assembly GCF_963169125.1). Taxonomy (NCBI): domain Eukaryota; kingdom Viridiplantae; phylum Streptophyta; class Magnoliopsida; order Rosales; family Cannabaceae; genus Humulus; species Humulus lupulus. Next base: position 214,120,401 of record NC_084796.1, on the reverse strand, counting down.
CTAAAGAACTCTAAACAAAATCACAACTAAATAACAATGAAACAACTCAGACCCGAAACACACCCGAAACACAGTAATCATCAAAACATAATTTTTTCAAAGCATAACATTCACAAAGCCTCAGAACAACAATAACAAAGCTTCACAACAAAAATAACAAAGCCTCAGAAAAATGAATCATCATTAATCTTTCAGATCAGTGGGGATTTATTAAAAAAAATCATAGATTTATACCTCAAAGCCACCAAGCCAATTTGTCTGAAACTCAAAGCCACCAACAACCAAACTTCCAAAAATTTTACAGCCACCAATTCAACGTAAAAGCCACCAGAAAAATCTCAAAGCCAGGCCAATCCACCCAATTTGAAATAATCAAAGCCTCTAAAGAAACCAAAATCAAGCCTTAAACAAAAAATCAGAGACATTACCAATAGTAATTACAAAGGAATTACACAAATTTGAAAATAAAAAGCTACCCAAAGAGAACTGACCAACAAAGATGGAGGCGGCTCAGAGAACTCAACAATGATGGAGGCAACTCAGATAACTCAACAACAATGGCAGCGGCTCAAAGAAATGAACAACGATGGTGGCAGCTTGGAGATTCGAAGAAAAATGGCAGCAGCTTAGAGCAAGCGTCGATGACCATGGACAGAGGTCCGAAAATGGCAGTCGACCTTGGAGAGTGGTCCGAAAATGGGAGAGGGATGTTGAGAGGGAGTATGAAAATGGAGAAGAGGTCGTGAGTAAGGGAGGCGGCAGATGAGAGATTTGGTGAGAGGGAGTCAAAAATGGAGGAAGGGAGTAAAAATTGGAGGGAGTCAAAAATAGAGAAGAACATCGTGAGTGAGGGAGGCGGCAAATGAGAGAGTGAGGGTTAGATATGTTAGGGTTAGATAGATTTTAGGTTTATATAAAAAATATATTAAATTAAAAATAATATTAATTAAATTTTAATTTATATAATTTTATAATTTATTTTTTAATATATATATATATATATATTAGTGCCACGTGTCATGTAGTGATATGCCCACATGTATTAGTCGGGTGATAAGTCACCATATTCATCACATGTCAGCAGCCACATCACCTTTTTTTTTTAATTATGTAAAAATGGAAGGAACAAATAAGCGGGAATTATTAAAACATTTCCCTCAAAAAATAATCATAAGTAAATCTAATACCTACCAATACTAATAGTAGGTAATAATAAATTTTCTAGCCCCACACGTTTTCTTAAGGAATCCCCTACCAATAGTCGTTACGAAAATATAATTGTAGGTAAAAGAATTCTTTTGCTACCAATAAATATATGTAAGTAAATGCCAAATTTCTTATAGTGGTACCAACCTCCCCAGGGAGGATACACGACAGAACCGAAAGCACACTACTACAAAACGGGCTTTCACGACAGTTTTTAACTGTCGCTATTAAGCAATGATGACAGTCAACTAACTGTCATATTTACCTATGCCGGCGTAGGAGTAGTTATGCCAACAGTTAATAAGTGTCGTCATTGCTGACTACGCCGATAGTTAATAGGTGTCGTCGTTACTAGCAACGTCGACAGTTAATACGTATCACCATTGCTGGCAATACCGACAGTTAATAAATGTCGCCGTTGCAGACAACGCCGACAGTTAATAAGCGTCGTCGTAACATTAAATTTATATATATATAAATAATAATTTTTCGATTTATATTTTTTAAAACTTTTAATTATATTTTTAACAATTGAAGTTTGATATAAATTTAAATAAAAAAACTCACATAATTAATTATTATTATCATACCTTGTTAAAAAAAAAATTATTTATCATAATAAAAATTCATATACATACAAAGTTTATTCATTCAATTGAAATATAAATAATACATCAAATCCCCGCGAGACTAAATAATTCTCAATAAAAAATTATTATAATTCTCAATAAAAATTCATTATTCTCAATGTAAATAATACATCAAATCCTCAATGTACATAATTCTTACAAGCAAGAAAGAAAATAATACCCAACAACTTGAACAATTTCTTGTTGCCTTGGTTCTCTTAAATAATTATCTTGGTTCTCTTAAATATCCAAGTAGAGTTTTAGCCAACAATACAGAATAAACACCATTAAAGTCAAACCAAAACTAAAATAAATAGAGAACTTGAGGTTGCAGAAGAAATAAAACGGATGACTGATCTTTAGTCACAAAAATGATTTATATAAAAGTTGTATTTTTCTTATCAAACAAGATAGATGCTTCAGATTCTAAGTCCATAGTACTTAGCAAGAAAAAAAAAAGATAATATAGTTATAAATAAGAGCACCGAGAACATAAATATAATAGATCATTAATATGAAACACAAGCATACCAAATAACATTTGTTAAAGTAACATAACAAGCATACCAGACAAAGTTGTTAAAGCAACACAACAAGTTGTGAAATAGACTAATCCAAATTTATAAATCTAATTCAAAGTTGTTAAAGCAACACAACAAGTTGTGAATAAGACTAGAGTTGCAAAGTAACTAGACAAGAGTCCATAAATTTCTAGAAAAGGGAGCAGCACAACAGCTGCAAATCAGACATCTCCAAATTTTAAAAACCTGCAAACAAGGCATATGACAGTCCCAGAGCAGTCCAATAAAATCACCAATAAAATCACAGATCAACTCATTATACTAATTAACTCTCAATATACTGTGAACATACACAATTACATTTTAGTTTCCTAACTCACAAATAATTTTAAAACTTAAAATAATTAGAATCTGAGATAGGAATTTATACCATAGCGCTCGGGATAGTGCAACGGGCTCGGGATAGGAATTTATACCATAGTATTCGGGATAGTGCAACACAGGGCATACCGATGGAGACTGATCTGGTGCACCTTGCATACCTGAAAAACCAAATTCAGGTCAAGAACAGGCCCAACAAAAATAGTTCACAATAGAATGTTGAAATTGGAGAACAAAAAATAAAAATGAATAGTATTTCCGTGTAGCAGAGATTGTTCGTGAGAACTTGCAAGGTATTAGCATTGAACTTGTTCTCATCAAACAAGACATGGTAATGTGTGGGGCGGCTGGTTCCTATAAAGGTTTATAAGAAATAACTTTCATTAATATTTCCTGTTAATAGACAAAGACAAGTTTCCGACTGTTGGTTGAAACAAAAGACAAAGCAAAGCATAGACAGAGGCAAGCATGCCCATTATTTTGATTGAAACAAATAACAGTGCAACAAAAACATCTCAAGTCTTCAAACCAGGATAATGTTAATTCTGAAAGAAGAGGAAAATCGCAGACCATTCATCAACACATCCCAAACCTATTCATCATTTACACACCAATCAGAAATAATTTATAAAATCCAACATATCTAAGAATATCAATGTAAGTTCTTAGTTCTTAATTACCCCATCAGTGGTGAGAACCATGAATTGGTCTTTGGGAGTGAGACGATGGTAGGTGACATCAGGGACAACAATGATATATGTGCTCTCCCCTCATCAATGTGCGCCTTTATTTTTCCAACGATAATGATCTGATCTGACTACCTTTTTACTTTTTCTATATACAAGAACCAGATAGATACATACATCATTCACACAAAATAAATATTACCCAATAAGAATTGGATACTTTAATTATGATGAGTGATCATACACCAGAATATACTAGCTTCCTACATACATATATTTAATATATATATAGATTACACTTCTACCGTCCATAGTTAAAAGAAGTATCTGCTAATTTGTGCTGGTGTAGAGAAACAAAATCAAACCACGCCTAAAATATTTGTGATTGTGATGTAGTGCAATTCGTTTTTGCAGTTAAGACTATAGACATTATAAGTAGGTTTGGCAGGCTGGCCATTAGATTAGAGTAAACAAATTTTGCTGATTGAAATTTGTGTATAAAGCTTAATAATTATTTTTGAGAATGTACATTAACTTACCTTAATGTCATCCACCAGTCCATCAAAATCTAACCCCTTAGATTCTGGGTGATAGTAATGCAAAGTCCTCTGAGGAACTTGGGCATCTCTCCAAATGTTATGATGGCTGTAAAATATTGGAATCATATAATCAGAAATAAATCCAAAGATACAAATGTTATTTAAAGTTTTGAGCATCAGTGGTGATTTTTAAATACAACTCACTTGGACCATGTTGGAATTGGTATATAGATTTGGGAATTAGGATGAAAACGTTTCTGGAAGTCTGCAAAAATCCTGCATGCACACACACACACACACACATATATATATATATATATATATATGTATATACATACACACATCTAGTTCTTAGTTCGCAAAACAGCCCTTGAATCCCCCAAATTCGCTATGATGAGATCTTCCCCCTGTTTCAATTTCATCGTCAAAACACACACACACACACACACACACACACATATATATATATACATACACATATCTAGTTTGAAATTTGAAGCTTTGTTTACCTATCTAATGGTGACAACGGCGGTGGTTCCACTACAAGCTTCGGACCTCCATGGATTCCGACTAATACCCTTTCTTTTTCCAACCACTAGTGAGGCCGATCCTTTGGTGGGTTTTGAAGCTTAGACCACGAGGAGTATGGTGGTGATGCTGGTTAGGCTTGGGGAGGCTCGGGGTAGTCAGAATCTTGCCAGAAAGTGCAGGAGGCGGACGGCTTCGGACTGTTGGTTGACAGCCCTGGGCGGTGCGTACCGTGGTGAGCTCGTGGGGGTCAACGTTTCGAGGGCTAGTGGTTCGACTTGGCTGGCACATGTACGGCTCCAGCGATGGGACGACGACCGTTCGGGCCTAGCTGAAGCAACACAGTAGTGAGAGAGAGAGAGAGAGATTCGTGGAAGAGAGGGAAAATAGGGAAAGGGAAAGTTTTAACTTACAGATTTTTCTTTTTATTTAAACTTTTCTTATTTATTTAATTACAAAAAAAATCTGATTTTAATATATAAATTCATTTTTAATTAACTCAAATTTTTTTATTCAAATTAAAAGCATATTGATATTTATTTCCAATAATAATATACTTTCTTTTATTTTGATTCTCATAATTTAAAATATAAATTTTTAATTCTTGATAAATTTTATTTATTAAATTTAAAGATTTCTTATTAATTATTTCTCAATATATAATAATACAATTTAACAAAAGTAAAAATCTTTAAATTCAATCTATTCTCCATTTCTAAATTTTAATGTCACTTATTAATTATTCCAAGAAATAATACATAATTTGAGACATAAATCCATCTATTATCTCATTATATAATTAAATTTAAATTTTAATATAAAAATTATTATAAATACAAAATTTAATAATATGAAAAATTTAGAAAAAAAATAGTTTTAAAAATTTTTAATAAATATATATAATTTTCATAAATATATATTTAAAAAAATTTAGTTTATTTTTAAAATTAAATTATTTATTAATTATATTTTAAGATTTTTTTATTTGAATTTCGGCGACATTTTATAACTGTCGTTATTGGACTTTTATTAATTGTCGGCGTTGAGGTCAATAACGACAATTTTTAACTGTCGGCATTGGTCTTGAATTAACTGTCGGCGTTGGGGTCAATAGCGACACCTTTCAACTGTCGACATTGGTCTCGAATTAACTATCGACATTGGGGTCAATAGTGACACATTTTAACTGCCGGCGTTGGTCTCGAATTAGCTGTCGGTGTGGGGTCAATAGCGACACATTTTAACTGTCGGCATTGGTCTCGAATTAACTGTCGGCGTTTGGGTCAATAGCGACAGTCAAAAGCAACAGTGACAGTTATTAACTGTCGGTGTTGGTCTCTATGCCTACAGTTTTTAACTGTCGGCTTAGAGTCCCGCTAAGCAATTACGACAGTCAACAGAGTTGACTGTCGTGGTTGGGTGTCAGGAAAGCCCAGTTTTGTAGTAGTGGCACAGGCCCCCCTGGGGGACCCCAATTGTGTAGGCACCCAGACCCGAGATGCCTTTCCCCTCCGGAATCGCGCCTCCACAAATAGATGGTCACGTAGCCACCATCTCGGGCGGGCCACACTTGGGGGGACCATCCTAGAATGATCAAAAGCGGTATCTCAGTGAGCTTGACCATGACCAAGAGGTATGCGCCTTGGTCCAAGCTCCGACTCAATGCTCAAAGTTGATAAGTCTCCCCATCACCTTCACGGAAGAAGACGCCCGGAACGTCCACTTCCTACATCATGATCCTCTGGTCATCGATGCCCAAATCGCCAACAAAATGGTGTCCCGAGTGTTGATGGAAGCTCCGTCAATATTTTGTTCAAGCCAACCTTCGTCGCGATTGGCTTGACTGAGGTAGATCTGGCCTAATGCCCAACTCAGATCTATAGGCTCAACGGAGATTCAATACTCCCAATGGGGAAGATCCAGTTGCCCGTGATGTTAGGGAACGAGATCCAAGGCTCGTTCAAATTCTGTACGTTCATAGTGGTGGACTGCTCCACTGCATATAACGTCATCTTTGGTCGGCCTGCACTGGTCGATTTCGGTGCCATCACTTCCATCCGCCACCTCTGTATGAAGTTCCCTTGCGACAACGAAGGGGTAGGAACAGTCTGGGGAGACCAGAAGAGCGCCCGGAAATGTTACCACGTGTTTGCACCACGTGTCTGCCCGACCTATTTATATGGTCCGCAAAGAACCTCTTGTGGAGGGAAATGTTGATCCAGCCCCGCCTCCTCCCCCGGCACGAAGGATGGTCCGGGAGGAGGACGAATTGGATCCGCGGATAGGGGCGAACTACGCGTTGGAGCCCATGGAAGAAATTGAAGAGGTGTGCATCATCGACACCGACTTGACCAAGGTGATCCAAGTCGGGAAGAACCTGAATGCAGAGGTTCGGGCTGCCATCATTGCTCGAGTGAAAAAGAATCAGGACGTCTTGGCCTAGTTTTCATTCGGATATGATCGGGATAGACTGCAACATCATCTGCCACGCCTTGAACATCGACGAGGGCGAGACTCCGATCCGACAGAAACGGAGACCTCTGGGGGCGGAGAGGGCAAAGGCCCTAAAGTTAGAAGTTGAGATGTTATACTCGATCAAATTTATTTGGGAAGCTTTGTATCCCATATGGCTAGCCAATCCGGTGCTGGGGCCCAAGCCAAACGGGACGTGGAGAACTTGCATCGACTTCACGGACCTCAATAAGGTCTGCCCCAAAGATTGTTTCCCTCTACCCCAGATCAACCAAATGGTAGATGCAACATCCGGATACGAGATCTTGAGCTTCATGGATGCCTATTCAGGCTATAACCAGATCTCAATGCATGTAGCAAACCAGGAACACACCAGCTTCCAGACAGACAAGGGGGTGTACTGCTACATCGTCATGCCCTTCGGACTCAAAAACGCCAAAGCCACGCATCAAAGGCTCATCAACAGAATATTCCAAGCCCAGCTGGGAAAGAATATGGAGGTCTATATAGAAGACATGCTAGTCAAGTCCAAAACCTCTGGAGGACACGCCGATGATCTGGCAGAAGCGTTCACCATTATTCAGAAGTATGGGATGAAGCTGAACCCCAAGAAGTGCACCTTCGGTGTGGCATCCGGAAGTTCCTGGGCTTCATAGTAAGCTACCGGGGAATAGAGGCCAACCCGAACAAGATCAAAGCATTGATCGATATGCCCTCACCATGGAAGCACAAAGACGTTCAGAGCTTGATAGGGCAAATAGCCGCCCTAAGCCATTTTGTTTCGAAAGCCACAGACAAATGCATCCCGTTCTTCAACATCCTTCGAGGAAGCCAAAGGTTCAAATGGTCAGCCGAATGCAAAGAGGCTTTCCAGAGACTGAAAGAGCATTTGGCCCTAGCGCCAATCTTAGTAAAGTCGATAGATGGAGAGCCGTTGTACCTCTATTTGGCCGTGACTGAACACGCCATCAGTGCTGCGCTCATACGGGAAGAAGAGAAGGCCCAGCTCCTAATCTATTACGTAAGCAAGAGGTTATTAGGTGCGGAGTCGCGATACCCACTAATCGAAAAATTGACATTTTGCTTACTAATTGCATCTCGGAAGCTTAGGCCTTACTTTCAGGCCCACGCCATAAGAGTACTGACCAACCATCCCTTACGGAAAGTGTTACAAAAACCTGAATCATCGGGGAGACTTCTGAAGTGGGCCATGGAACTGAATCAGTTCGACATTACGTATGTCCTCAGAATATCAATCAAGGGGCAGGCCTTGGCCGACTTCATGATGGAGTGCACCGGGATCACTGAAGACGATGATCCCATCGACCCCACAGCACCCTTATGGAAGATTTTCGTAGACGGGGCCTCGAACGAAAATGGAGCGGGGACCGGGATCATCTTAGTGTCACCACAAGGACACCAGTTGCAAAGTGCCCTGCGTTTCCAGTTCGATGCATCGAACAACGAGGTCGAGCATGAGGCCATGTTGGCCTGATTGCGTTTGGCCTAGGAAGTAGGGGCAGCAAGTCTGGAGGTCTATAGCAACTCCCAATTGGTTGTCAGAAAAATCTCGGGGGAATACAAAACGAAAGGGGAAAATGTGGCTGCTTATGTGGCACGAGCTCGAGACCTGCTTCAGTCTTTTAAGAAGTATTCCATCTGCCAGATCCCCAGGGAACAAAATGTGTTTGCAGACACATTGGCAAAACTAGCCATGGATGCTGAGGCGGAGCTCTTCGGGCTTGTCCCGATCAACCATCTTCCTGAACCAAGAATTCAAGCCCCCACGATCAACGCTATAGACTATTCCACGTCCTGGATGGGACTTATCATCCACTACCTAACAACTAGGGGGTTGCCCGCGGACAGGGTAGCAGCCAGGAAGCTTCAGTACCAGACCCCCAGATACGTCATGATGGAAGGTAAACTCTATCATAGAGGGTTATCCATGCCATACCTCCGATGCGTGTCCGGACTGAAATGAGCACAATCATGCACGAGGTGCACGAAGGTTTCTGTGGAGATCACACAGCCGGACTCAACTTGTCTAAGAAAATCCTAAGGCAAGGATATTTCTGGCCAACAATGAACAAGGATTGTGTCGCTTACGTCCGCAAGTGCGAACAATGCCAAAGGTACGCGAAGATCCCATGAGCCTCTCCAACGGAAATAACCCTGATGACGAGTCCCTGGCCTTTCGCAGTATGGGGTATCAACCTAGTAGGGTTGCTCCCGACCGGGAAGGGTGGTGTGAAGTATGCCACCGTGGCCGTCAATTATTACACCAAGTGGGTCAAGGTAGAACCCATGAACACTATCACCTCAAAAAAGGCCCTGGACGTTGTCATCAACAACATTGTGTGCCGATATGGCCTCCCTCACAAGATCGTGTTTGACAACGGGAAGCAATTTGACAGCGTCCAGTTCACTGACTTCTTTGAAAGGCATGGCATCATCAAAAGCTTCTCCGCGGTCACTAGGCCTCAAGCAAACGAGAAAACAGAGGTCGTGAACAAGATCTTGAAGGGAACATTGAAGAAAAAGCTTCAAGCCTACAAAAGCATGTGGTTGGAAGAGCTGCCCCGCGTACTATCGGCATACCAGACCATCAAAAGAACGTCTACCGGGCACACTTCCTACTCCATGGTATACGGATGCGAAGCAGTCATCCCAGTGGAAACAGTTGTCTTGTCCCACCGACGAGAGACGTATGATCCCGCCTAGAACCACGCCTTACTCCAAGAATCTTTAGACCTCATTGAAGAGATCTAAGAAGAGTCCTAGGTTTAGCTGAAGATGTATCAAGGCAAGATTGGCCGGCATTTTAACTCTAAAGTTAAGGGCTGAAGGTTTGAAACTGACGACTGGTCTTGAGAAGAGTCTTCCCTGCAACCCAAGATCCGGGAGTGGGGGTTATGGGCTCAAACTGGGAAGGACCATACGAAATCCAACATGAAGTGTGTCTGGGAATGTATTGCTTAAGGCGGCTTGAGGAAACAGAGGTCCCAAGGGCCTGGAACGCAGAACACCTCCATAAGTACTATCAATAGTCAGGAGGACATGTTCTTATTTTTAATTTTTCTTTTAAACAATGTACGCCCCAGGGCGGTTTCTTATTAAATGAAAATGATGTGTACAAAACATCACAAAGAAATATTGTAAAGAAATGAAAGTTTGCGTCTATCTTCACAAACAAGTGACCCAAGACTACATTCTTCGCTCACTTGGGGGGGAGGGGGGGTATAACCATTCGTACGAACAAGTCCAGGAACAAAAACAAACAGGATGCAAAGCGCAAATTTTAGTCCTAGTTCGGACCGTACAGACTGGGGGTAGCAGAAACCCGATTCCTAACAAAAGGACGCAAGGCTCAGGCCTAGTCCCGACCCGAACATACATGGTCCGAGGGGTACAAACCCGACAGGATGAAAGGCTTAGGCCTAGTCCCTAACCCGGACATACATGGTCTGGGGGGTGTGGACCCGATAGGACGCAAGGCTCAGACCTAGTCTTAATAGGACACAAGGCTCAGGCCTGGTCCCAACCCGAACATACATGGCCCGGGGGGTACAAACCAAATAGGATAAATGGCTTAGGCCTAGTCCCAACTTGGACATACATGGTCCGGGAGTATAAAAAACCTGAAAATCGGTCGACCAAATGTGGTCCCAAATAACCAAATACCTGTCCACACCTTCCTATAATGGCCCAGAACCATTGGAACGTGAGTCCTAGGTATGAGTTATCTAAAATTAATCTTATAAATGGCCCAGGCCGTGGGAACCTTACCCATAGGTCCAAAATAAGCTAATCAACTAATCTCTGATGGCCCAGGCCGTTGGAACCTGAACACCAGAATTAGGACAAACAAATTTGGTGACAGTTGTTAACTATCTAGTGGCCCAGGCCATTGGAACCGGAACAACAAGATTAAAGCGAGTTAATAAGTTAAAATCTAAAAAGAGATCTCTGATGGTCCAGGCCGTTGGAGCCCGTATTATAAAGTCGGGGTGACTCACTCCGGACCATAAAGACCCGAACATGGGTCCCCAGATGAGATAAACGTTTTCTACAACTTTTTTCCAATGGTCCCGGTCGTTGGAACCAGGACCGAACATTCGACTCATTCATGCAAGGTGGTAAAACACTTAGTAAAATTCTAACGGGTGGAACGGGAAAAACTTGTGCAAAAGATAAAATAGATTCACATAAAAATTGTCTTGGACACATCCGCGTCCATAAAAGTGTTACAAAAAAAAAAAAAGAGAAAGAAAAACAAGTAAAAGATCTGGGCCTAGGCTTCACCGTGCCCTGATGCCTCTAGGTTGGCCCCATCAGTCTCCTCCTCGGCCAAGGGCTCCATGTAAGCTTTCTCCTTAGCCTTGAACTCAGCTCTCTTCGCGGCAGGATCGGGGTAAAGCAGGAGGTTCATGTTCTTGTCCTGGATCCAGTCCATGTAGATAGCCTCGTCGAAGGTGGCCTCCAACAAGGCATCTGCCTACTCTTTCCCTTGGCGGGCCTCCTCGTGCATTTTCACCTCTTGCTGAAGCAGTTTGTCCAGGTCCTGGACCCGAGATTCAAGATAGGTGATCTTTTCCCGATCCTGGCAAGACTAGGCTTCGGCTACCTCCAGGAGGATCTTCGATGATGCTTCAGAGCCCCGAACAAGATGAAGTTCTGCCTCCAGACTATCCACCAACTTCTTGTGGTCAGCTTCCTTCCCGGAAAGAGTCTCTTCAAGTTGCAACCGAGCCCGGGTGGCCTCATCGCGGTACGCTTTGGCTTGAGTAACCTCCTTGGCCAGGGCTTCCCTAGCGGCTTCCCGCTGGTTCATAGCCCCCTCCAATTCCAGCTGGCCCGTCTCCAGCCTCATCACCATCTCTGCCACCAAGTCGACATTCCGATGGGCCAGTAAGGCGTCCTGGAAAAAATCAAAGTTAGAAAACATACAGGTTAAAAATATGAAAAGCAGAGGAAGATATGGAAAGATAACTTACAGCGGTGGCCTGGTGAAGGATAGCCTAGGAGATGAACAAGGTGTCCCGGTTAGCCAAGGCGGCGTACCGTTTCAGTTGAAGGTTAGACATGGTAGTCCCAACCTGCTCCAACAGATCCGCAGCAAGTGGGGCCGTGTCCTGCCCCAGTTTGGGGCGAAATCCATTCTCAGCGGCGAGCCGATCCATGATCGGCTGAGGGGCACTGAAAGCGGTTAGGCACTCAATGAACTCCACCTTGCGCTAGATCTTCAGGGCCTGGTAGACCTCCTCCCTTCTATCCTGGCCATCCTCCCAGGCATGGGATACCATCCTCGATCTCTCCTCCCGGAGGACCATGTCCCCCTCCTTGGGGAGAACCAGATTGATGGAAAGCGTGGGAGCTCCCGGGTGGCGAGCTAGATTTCCCCGGAAGAGTTTTCCTCAGCCAAGGAAGGGTCCTTGGTTTTAGCCCTCTTGGCCCGATTCGCAGACTCATCAGCAGCTGAGTCCGCAGCTCTTTTCTCTGACCCCCGACTTTCCAGAGGCTCTTGCTCCAGGTCAATGACTGGAAAATGAGCAGGCTGAGATGGGGCAGTTTCGGTATGTACCATCGTAAGAGGGATCGCGATTGGAGCCTCCCCGACAGCATCCGCCTCCGGCACCGAGCCCCCAAGGATCAAATCCAACACCTTGTTCTTGGGCACACCTTTGGCGGCTTTCTTCGTCGATGCCCCAGACTTGGCCGCCCAGGCCTCCATGGCCTGCTTCATCTTGACCACAGGATTGGACATGTCGAAATCGTCTGAAATAGACAAACAAAAAGAAAGTCAGCAAAATATACGGGTGAGGATAAGAAGTAATTAAAAAACTAGTCTAAGGTTCTCCGGGACAAACCCTTATCTAGAACTCGGGCTCGACTCAACTCTCCTAAAGCGAAGGAATGGATTCGATCTCCCATGTCGTCCAGGTCCAAGAAGTTACCATATTGAAGGAACCCGGATGAGTACATGAGAGTCTCTGGGTCTACGACGATGGGGGATGAAGGTCCCATTTCTCTAACGACCCCGAAGAGATGGCCTCGATAAACTAGTCTATCCCTAACTAAGTCCCCAAAATGGGGAACATAAGTCAAAAGCAAAGGCGAATTACCTTGCCCCGATATACTAGCCCCGGGAGCCCCCATGTTCGGCTGGGCCTATTCAAATAGGGCATCCAGCTCCTCAGAGGCGGTGGCTAGGGGCCACAATTGTCTGACTGGACGCCAACATCCCAATTGTTCGCAGTTTGGCAGTGTTTACGTAGCTTCCTACATCCAGTTCTTCTGCGCTTAAAGTGGTGTAGAACTTCTTCCGGTCAAGGATTGACTAAGTGAGAGGGGTCTGGGCATATGGTCCTGTCATCCACGGCTGTAAGTTGAAAGCGGATAATAAAAAGAATGAAAAGAACGAACATAACTAAGAAAAAAAATTACTCACCCACTCGCTGGAAGTCTAGCACCAGCGTGGGGTTCTTATCCAAAAGGAACCCAGATGTCATAAACCAATAGTGTCTGACATTCGGAGGGTGTTTCCAGGTGCTGGTGGGAGTAGGATAATTGCCACGAGGCTTCAGTCTGTAGAAGCCATCTCGGGTCTTGTCCTTGGCATTAAGCTACGGCTTCAACTTATAGAAGTACAACACCTCTGCTGGGGTCGGCTCCGGTATCTCCCTCGCCACGCAAAAGATACGCCATCCTGCGAGAAGTCGATAAGCTTGGGGCAGGAGCTGAAAGGGCGTGATCCCCACAAACTTCAGGAACTGTGCAAAATAGTTATGAAGTGGGAGAGTGGCTCCCGCACTGATGTGGCCCATGATCCAGGCCCCAAATTCTTCCACGCTGGTGTGGGCCTTTTCCTCCTTCCTGGCCAGGTGGTTATAAAAGAGTCCGGGAGTTGAGTCCACTCCCAAATGCCTCTCCAGAATGTCCAGCATCCGGTAGTTCTGGAACAAATTCTTCTCCCCGTCCATCTCCCATGTGTTGTCACTGGGGGGTTTGTGTCCTTCCATGATGAAAGGGGTCGATTGGACATACTCTTCCGGATGGAGGGTAACGCCGTGACTCATGAATGATGATCTAGGAACAAAAGAAAAGGAAGCAAATAACCAAGTAGTTAGCACCAAAACCCAAAAATTTGGTTAAGGTACGGGGGCTCTCCTACGAACTTCTTGGAAGAGTCCCCTCTGGATAAGATCCGGGATCACCAAGGATCCCCATAACCCTAACCGGGAACAAATAAGAAGAATTTTGCCAAAGTTTCCCCTAGTCAGCCTATTACCGTTTGTTCAAGGACAACCCAGACTTAGAAGGATACAGGATGACCCAGACAATTTGTTCTACTATTCTAGTACACCCAGAGCCACCCTCAACGGTGGCCCCGGCTCTAACAACCCTATAGCTACAAATGTGATATCACAAAACGATAGGCACGAGAAAACAAAATTAAAAGGTTTGGGAAACTTACTGTAAAGTGCTGATCGTGGAGGGTGACGTGTTTCCAGCGACAGGGACGGCAGAATCACAGTCTTGAACAGGCAGAGGCGATACAGAAGTTCATCCAATGGTCGAGCCGAGGTCACACTTTCAGGCAGGGGCGCAGAAATCAGATGCGTCGGAAAGAGACGACGACAAAGACAGAGTAGTTGACAGAGAATTTTGTCGGCGAGCTCGGACATAAAAAGTTCTCTCTGTGGTTTTGGTTGTTCAGAATGCGTAAAATTTTTAAATAAAAATCTGGGGGTATTTATAAGGACCAAAAGCTTGTTTTTGATCTAACGGTTTGGAACAATCCCCCACATCGGACGGTCCTGGATTATACAAGGGTTTTAATTAGCCCACTCGAGTATCGGATCGCGGGTTCCCCAAGTCGCGATCTGTGCCACCTCGATCCAACGGTCCAAAGGAAAGGAATTTCAAAAAATTTCCCATCCAACAGTCCTCAATAATGCAGGAATATTAAAGGATCTGTTCGTACAAATGGGACGCTTCAGAATTTACGCTGACGTTTGGTTGCCGACACGATAACCAAGAGATTGTATCCAAATTTGTCAGACGTGAGTACCATCGACGCGCCAGTTATAGGGAGACACGTGTGTGTAGCATGATGAAGTTGAAAGATTGAGGATCATCAAAATGGCCTTGAAGTAAACGAACCTGGGCTCTGGTAAACGAACCAGGGTCCTCGTAAATGGATTGGGCCTTTGGGATTTGATCAGGGATGCTAACTCTGATACTTTTTATACAGGTTCCCAGCAATCAATCCCCCACGAAAACGGACCCGTCACCTGAGGAAAGAACCGGGATGTCGAGAATCGATTTGGGAAAGGAAGCAAGCCTTCACTACGCAAGCACAGATACAGGCTTGGGGGGTAAATGTTATCCCCGTTTCCTCCCTCCCTTTGCGGATGCGTACATTTAGTCCATGGGCCACCCTGAAGGGACTTAAGGCCCAGATCGGGCCTTATAGATGGAGAGGGTGTGAGTCCCGATGGCCCAAATATCGGTACAGCCTAAACTTTGTCCTAGAGTGAAAGTCGGGACCGTGAGGTTGGCATGTTTCATCTTCCTGGACCCTTCGCATGGTGTGTCCGGGATGCGATAAGGATATTAATTCCTCCAAGTCTAAAAATGGACCAGGACGACAGTAGACGAACCCGGATCCTGGTAAACTAACCAGGGTCTTGGTAAATGAAGAAGGATGTTAGTAAACGAACCCGGACTAGGCGACTAGGTTGGGTGTGATAAGTTGTCCACGATACTGACATAGCCCCGAGAAACACTGAGTTTTATCCCCATAACTAACCTACAGAAGAGGTTACATACGGAATGTACGTCGTTATTTCAGGACCGTACTGCCATTACTCTGATGAATCTTGTCCTCTGGATCTCCTTAGAAGCCCATGCGAATCGGAATGACGCTGCATACTGTTGTTAGTCTTATAGCGTGGTTACGCTTCGGTCGGCCCAATAGACCCACGAGTCGCAGAAGAACCTAGAGCCAAACTGGTTGAAGAGTTGGAAGAAGTCACGGTCATGAATGAGCCATTGAGAAAGTTGAAATTAGGGAAAAACCTTATGGATGACGTGAAGGAGAAGCTAGTAGAATTCTTGAAAGCCAACCTCGACGTATTCACCTGGAGTCATGAGGACATGGTAGGGATAGACCCAGCGATCATGTGCCACCACCTGAACATCGACCCAAAAGCAAGGCCTGTGAGGCAAAAAAGTAGAGCGCTGGACCTAGAGAGATACGTGGCCCTAAAAGAGGAGGTTGAAAAGTTGAAGGCAAATGGGTTTATCCGAGAGGCATTTTACCCACTATGGGTATCAAACCCAGTGCTAGTCCCGAAGCCCAACGGAAAGTGGAGGACTTGCGTGGACTTTACTAACCTCAATAAGGCCTGCCCTAAGGACAACTTCCTGCTTCTTAGGATATACCAGTTAGTAGACACCACATCGGGGCATGAGCTACTTAGCTTCATGGATGCATATTCTGGGTACAACCAAATACCCATGAACCCGGCTGATGAAGAGCACACTTCGTTCATAACAGACAAGGGGCTGTATTGCTACAAAGTGATGCCTTTTGGCTTAAAAAATACAGGTGCTACTTATCAAAGGCTGGTGACCAAAATGTTTGCAAATCAAATAGGAAGGAACATGGAAGTATACGTGGACGATATGCTGGTAAAGACAAAGAAGGCGGGAGAGCTCACCAACGATCTCATGGAAATGTTCGACACCCTTCGAAAGTTTAGAATGAAGCTAAACCCGTTCAAGTGCACCTTCAGAGTTTCGTCAGGAAAGTTCCTGGGTTTTATGGTGAATTCCCGAGGTATCGAGGCTAACCCTGAAAAAATCAAGGCATTGCGAGAAATGAGCCCACCACGAAGAAAGAAGGAGGTGCAGTGCTTAATAGGGAGAGTAGCAGCCCTCAATAGGTTCATCTCCAGGTCTACTGACAAATGCCTCCCTTTCTTCAGCATCCTAAAAGGGAACAAAAAGTTCGCTTGGGATGATGAATGCCAGGATGTCTTCACCAAGATAAAGGAACAACTTGGAAAACCACCCCTTTTGGCCAAGCCAATAAAAGGGGAGAAGTTGTATTTGTATCTAGCTGTATCAGAACATGCTATAAGCGCCGCCTTGGTCAAAGGAGAAAAGAAGCACCAGTAGCCCGTGTACTATGTGAGCAAATGGTTGGTAGACGCAGAAGCATGGTACCCAGAAATAGAGAAGTTAGCAAATGCCTTGATAGTGGCTTCTCAAAAGTTAAGGCCCTATTTTCATGCTCATGTTATCGAGGTGCTCCCAAACACCCCTCTGCGTCAAGTCTTGCACAAATCGGAGATTTCAGGAAGGTTGTTAAACTGGTCGATTGAATTGAGTCAATTCGACATCACTTACACCCCAAGGACCTCAATCAACGGGCAGGTACTTCTAGACTTCATAGTCGAGTTTGCACACCAACCCCATGAAGAGGGAGAAATAGAAGAGAATGAACCGGCGCATGAAGAGGGAAAACACCCTGAAGAATGGAGCCTCCATGTAGATGGGGCATCTAATGAAGGAGGAACCGGCGCTGGCATAGTAATGATGGGACCTGAGGGGCACAAGATGTATTGTGCCTTGAGATTTGGATTCGAAGCTTCCAACAATGAGGCAGAATACGAGGTGCTGTTGGCCAGCCTGTGACTAGCTAGGGAGTTATAGGTAACCCATTTACATGTCTTTAGTGACTCACAGCTGGTAGTGTTTCAGGTGATGGGTGAATACCAAGCTAGAGGTAAAAAATGGTCGCATATCTCGCCAAGGTGAAGGGGTATTTGGGTCAGTTCGAAAAATACACCATAGAACAGATCCCAAGGGAGCAGAACACAAACGCTGATGCACTCGCGAAACTCGCCTCCACACGAGACGAAGACACGCTTGAGAGTCCGTCCCGGTTGAATACCTCCCCAAGCCAAGCATAGCAGAAGAAAGGATCAACATGATCAATAGCACTGAGGAGTCATGGTTTGCACCCATCGTGAGGTACTTAAATGACAGGACCTTGCCTTTGGACAAAAAAGATTCCCGTAAACTGACTTACAAAGCCACTCAGTACACCCTAGTAGATGGAGCCTTATATAAGAGAGGCTTCTCTACACCGCTCCTACGGTGCGTAGAAAAGGGAGAGGCTTTAAATTTTTTACAAGAGATACTCGAAGGAGAATGTGGAAATCATGCTGGGGGGCAGTCCACGGCAAAAAAGGCCATCCGCCAGGGGTATTATTGGCCTACCATGGAGAAGGACGCAAGTGACTTCGCGAGAAGGTGTGACAAGTGCCAGAGACATGCAAATTACCCCTGATAGTCACCAAATGAGCTGGTGAACATGACCAATCCGTGGCCCTTCGCTGTGTGGGGAATTGACTTGATTGGAGCGTTGTCAACAGGAAGAGGAGGAGCTAAATACGCTATGGTAGCAGTCAATTATTTCACTAAGTGGGTGGAAGCAGAGCCTTTAGTCAACATAACGGCTAAGAAAATTACCACCTTTGTCAACAAGTATATTGTCTGCAGATTTGGAGTACCCTACAAGATTATCTCCGACAATGAAACGCAGTTTGAAGGAGGAATATTTGAGGAATACTGCAAGGAAAAAGGAATCAAGAGGAGTTTCTCTGCAGTAGTACACCCACAAGCCAATGGACAAGTAGAGGTCATCAACAAGATCCTAAAAAGGAACTTGAAAACAAAGTTGGAAAAGTTGAAAGGGGCCTGGGTCGAGGAATTCCCCAATGTACTCTGGGCGTACAGGACCACCCCTCGTTCGACCAGTGGGGAGACACCTTTCGACTTGGCCTACGACTGCGAGGCTGTCCTTCTAATAGAAATGAAGATTAACTCCATCTGCACGCAAGCATATGATGACCAGGCTAATATCACAGCATTGGTCGGGAATTTGGACCTGTTGGAAGCCAAGAGAGAAAGGGCACAACTAAGGTTAGCCACATATCAGCAACGAGCAGCGAGGTACTACAACTCAAGGGTGCGAGAGAGAATGTTCAGGGTAGGAGACTTGGTACTGAGAAAAGTACTCCCCAACACGCGAGACCCGGGGGCGGGGATACTAGGGGCGAACTGGGAAGGACCCTACCAAGTCGCTCAATGCATACCACCAAACACCTATAAACTGGCCCACATGGATAACACCGTCATACCTCGAGCATGGAATGCGGAACACCTCAAGAAATACTACCAGTGAGACTTCTGCACCCGATGCAAAGAAGACCTATGTTTAGTTTGTTCCTTGTTATGTTAACTTAGTAGATAGGAATCAAAGAGGCTACCCAGGTAACCTCCCAATTAGATGTAACCCTTTCATATATGTCATTCTAAATCGCCTGCTATGAATGAAACTGTTCAAAACTTCACATGTTATTTTCTTCTCTATAGCATCCACCAAAGTGCCTGCTGGAATAAATTCCGCCAAGCACTTGGGGGGGTAGGACAGGAGGCAAAATATATAGCAAAGAAGAGGATCCTAAAAGGACCCTTATATCAGGAGGATCCTAAAAGACCCCTTATATCAAAAGGATCCTAAAAGAACCCCTGATATCAAAAGGATCCTAAAAGGACCCCTTATATCAGAGGGATCCTAAAATGACCCCCTATCAGGAGGATCCTAAAAGGCCCCCATTATCAGAAGGACCCTAAAAGGACCCCTTATCTCAGGATCCTAAAAGGACCCCTTATATCAGAGGGATCCTAAAAGGACCCCCTATCAGGAGGATCCTAAAAGGACCCCCTTATAAGGAGGACCCTAAAAGGACCCCCCATCAGGAGGATCCTAAAAGGCCCCCCTTATCAAGAGGACCCTAAAAGGACCCCTTATATCAGAGGGATCCTAAAAGGACCCCCTTATCAGGAGGACCCTAAAAGGACCCCTTATCTCAGGTTCCTAAATGAGACCCTTATATATATATATATAAAACCCCCTTATAAATCAAGAAGAAGACCTTGTAAGGTATTGCTTGAGTTCACAAGGATTAGCTACCCTTATGAACATCAAGGAGGCCAAAAGGTCCTACAAGAAAAGCATCTAAATAAGAGTAAATGCTTCCACAAGAGGAGGTGCCTCAGGGGAAGCACCCTCCGATAAGCCTAGAGCGGCCACCAAGCCGTCTAGCCAAAAAGGGTCCTAAAAGAGACCCTTGAAAAAAAGTACTATGAATAATGACGAGAAGGACGCTTCTCGCAAGAAATAATAAGCGCACGCAAAAATATATAAAAGGATAACTAGAACCCAAGGGGTTGATATATCCTTATAGGAACAATCAAGAGGCACCAAAGAGGGACCTATTGAACCCCTTCACATGGGCTCCAAAGGGCCTTAAGCCTAATAAATAAAAAAGAGAACCTATCGAACCCCATTGTGCGGGCTTAAAAGGACCTCAAACACAAAGGAATAAAGATGAATGATCACATATGTATATATATATAAAGAGTTTTGATAACATAACAGGACTCGGAGAAATTACAAGAAAAATAGGGCTTAAATGAGCATACATCCACATTGGACTAACTGGCAAAAATCGCAGAATGATAATCTCAAGGCCTCTTGCCATGGGCATTCCACTCAGCCGCCTGGGCAACGACGTGCTCATCAAAGGAGGAGAAATCGAAGTTAGGATTCTGCCTCCATACTCCGTAGAGGGCGCGCTCTATGGATCTATACTCAATATCCTCCTTGTCTGCCTTTAAGGAAGCGACCCTCCCTGCAATGCTGCGATGGTAGCCTTTGCACCCTCAAGTTCGGTCTCTAAGCAAGTCACATTTTCTTGCAGCATCGTGGCCTTGGAAATCGCCCTCTTCTTCTTTTTTGATGAGGAAGAGGCCTTCATCAGGGCCTTCTCTAGCTTAAGCTTGGTTTCAGCAAGTTCCCTCTCGAGCCCCTGGACCTGGACTATAAGATGGTCCCTCTCAGCATTTGACATGGAGAGGTCTTGAGCTGAGTCGGCAAATCGCTGAGCCACTGTATAGGTTTACACAAGAAAAATAACAATAACAATGATAAGAAACAAAAAAAAGAGAGAAAAGGGATAAGGCCGACGTAAGATGCATAAACTCACCCATGTGGCGGAACACGCAAGAGTCTCCCTGAGCTCTGACATGGAAAAATTCCCAAGACCACTCCAATCAGCCTCAGGAAGATCCGTGGCGACCTGGACATACCATCGCCCATAAGATGCCGCCATGCAGCCCACCCAGGGCGCCCCTTCTAAGCCAAGGGCACTTGGATAGGTAGGGACAGATGACCCACATGCCGAAGGAGGAGGGGGCGCAGGAAGATCAGAAAAATGAGCCCCCGATGGACCAGGAGGGGGTGCAGGAAGATCAGAAAAAAGAGCCCCCGATGAACCAGGATCAATGGAAGCCTAAGGGAAAGCATCGAAGTCCTCAGAATAAGGATAGACGAAACCCCTCGGCATGGCCTGTTGATCCTGGGAGTGGGAGGCCATGTCATGGTCTGTAGGGGCTAAATGAAGGCACCCCTGGGAGATAAAGATGGTCGGTTGGGTTGCCCATGTCCTGGGGAGACCCCCTCTGGCACACGCTCAGCCTCACCCCCGTCTGAGCGATGTTCAGCCAAAACAACCTTTTTCTTCTTTGTTCCAGAAATAGTCCACAACAACTCGGGCTCCGAAACTGGGGATAGATTGTGAAAGTTGAGTTTGGTCACGGTGAAGAGGTGTACAACCATTTTTTTGGCAGGATCGGCCTTGAGGAATTTATCCACTGCATCCGCCTTTAACCCGATAACTTCAGGGATGGTGAAATACTCTATACAATCAACACAGTTGCCGACACAAACATATGTTCCAAAACAGTAAGTTCCAAAAAAAAAAACTTGAAGTACTTACTAGGAGTTGAACGAAAGTGCTCACGAACAGAGAGGGGACCCTTCACAAAGAAGAAGTCCTGCTTCCAAGACCCTGGGTTGGATACAGAACCCTCTATCAAGGAGACCGAAGTATTGGCTTTTTGTAGGAAATAAAAGCCTTTGGATTTAGGAGAGGGCGTGAGGTTGTACATGAAGTGCACCTCTTGGGACATGGGAGCACGCTTGAAGCCCTCCATATATGCAATAAAAAGGCAACTTAAGGTCAGCCAGCTGTTGGGTGCCAACTGCAGCGGAGCAAGGTCAAAATAGTTGAGAACTATGACGAAAAACAGGTGTAATGGGATTGTTCCACCCGCTTTCAAAATATGCTCGCTCATGGCCACGTAACCCAGATTTGGGCGATCGGCCTGACACTTGTTCGAAGGAACGTATAATTTGTATTTCGGGCCAACATGGTAGTTCCCCATTATCTCCAACAATTTATTTTTAGACACATGGGACACTAGGGTGGATGCCAACAGGGGGCCAGTGTCTTGATCCTCAACAGTCAACTATTGTCGCACTCTCTTCGACATATCTGCAAAACCAAAAGAAAAAGGTGAGGGGGGAAACAGGGCACTTTACCTTCCATTTTTTCTTCCTAGCAAGGGTCTTCCACCGAGGCACCGGGTGTGAAAGCGCTAAGCAAGGGTAGATCGAGAATAAGGGTTGAGGAGAAGATGGGACGGCCCCATGACAGTTATTAGGGAAAAACGGGGTAGGAGGCTCAGGCGGGAGATTTCCCTCCATAAACTCCAACTCCGTCTGCAAATCTAAAAGGGTCACCCTAAGGGTCACTACATGGCTGTTAAGGTCAAGAGGGAAAGGCACTCTGTCTCCCCTCAAAACTGAGTTTATTTCGCTCTCGACCACCCAGATTTTACACCTAAGTTCAGCCATGTGCTCAAGATGACGAATACAGGCCTGCCTTAAGGTGTCGTAGTCTTGGTGAGGGTTGTCCTCGGGAGACTCTGAGTCTGAAGACAAGTCAACAAACTCGACCCCCGGAGGAGCGTCGAATGATCCTTTACATGCCATGAGACCTCGTCCCGAAAGCAAAAAGGGTTCACGTATAAATGAGAGGATTGCTAAAAAACACAAAAGAATGGGCTCAAAACCTCTAGGCACAAGCACTCTAAATAACCAACTACGAGGTATGAATGAGGGCATGGAACTGGGTTAACTCCTGATGAGCTCAGGCCAAAGTACCCCATCCCAAGTGGTGCTAATTTGGACCCAATAAACATAAGGAAGAAAGAAAGTATTCCTCAAGCAAGTAGAATTGGGCACTGTCGTGGTCAAAAAGAGGTCGAGGGCCAAAAGCACCGTCACGGTCAAAGAAAGGCAAATGGTCGAAAGTACGCGTCTGTACAAACAAAGGAAAAGGATGTTTTAGTCTCCAAGCACCCACATGACTATGGGCATAAAAAAAATGAAATGACATAAGTAATAAAAATTGAGGTGGTGAGGAATCGAACTCACCTCTTGAAAAGAGTAATGTTTCCAAAACCACTAAGCCAAAGAAATAAAGGGTGAAGGATAGGCTAGACATGAAGGGCTATTTATAAGGATCATGATCTCATCTTAGCCATTAAGTCTAGTGCTTGATCTATGGTAAAAAAATAAAGCTAAACACTTGCATTGGGATCCGTGAAGCCAATAATGGGCTCACACCCAAGCTCAAGCAATAACAAGGATCATCATAGACACCGCCTATGCTTTCAAAACACCATACCGAAGAGTCTACCAGAGCACCTAAAGGCCCTCTCCTAGACTGGGGGGCAAGTGTGGATGCTGAAAATTCTACACCGGTAAAAGGCCCGCATCTCATGTGTAAGGTCCCTGGGAGATCCAAAGCAACCATGTCTGAAATCCCTTTTATCCCTTGAAAGGATGCCCAAACCAACCTTGCTCCAAATGATCACTTCGCCTTGGGCACCCACGAGCGCCCTAGACGTCTCGTGAGACTCATCGCCTTGCACCAGCCAAGGCACCTCGCACCTCACAGGTGCATACGGCGCCTCGCGCCCACGTGGCCTCACAGGTGCATGAGGGTCTCATGTGCGCCCCTGAGGTCGCACAACTGCCTCGCGTGCCCCAAGTGTCTCGCAAGCCATGTCGCCTCGCCTCGCCCCGTGCATCAGCCGTGCCATGGGCCTCGCATGAACAGTGTCTCGCCCTCGCCTCGCCCTGCGCACCAGCCGCGCCATGGGCCTCGCGAGACGGTTGTCTCGCCCTCGCCTCGCCCCATGCACTAGCCGCGCCATGGGCCTCGTGAGACGGTTGTCTCGTCCTCACCTCGCCCTGCGCATCAGCCGCGCCATGGGCCTCGCGAGACGGTTGTCGCGCCCTCACCTTGCCCCGCGCACTAGCCGCGCCATGGGCCTCACGAGACCAGTGCTCACCCTCGCCTCGCCCCGCGCACCAGCCGCGCCATGGGCCTCGCGAGATAGTTGTCTCGCCCTCACCTCACCCAACGCATGAACCACGCCATGGGCCTTGCGAGATGGTTGTCTCGCCCTCACCTTGCCTTGCGCACTAGCCGCGCCATGGGCCTCGCGAGACCAGGGTCTCACCTTCGCCTCGCCCATTGCACCAGCCGCACCATGGGCCTTGCGAGACGGTTGTCTTGCCCTCACCTCGCCCCGCGCATCAGCCGCGCCATGGGCCTCGTGAGACGGTTGTCTCGTCCTCTCCTTGCCCTGCACACTAGCCGCGCCATGGGCCTCACGAGACCCGTGTCTCGCCCTTGCCTCACCCCACGAACCAGCCGCGCTGTGGGCGTTATGAGACCAGTGTCTCACCCTCACCTCGCCCATGCACCAGCCGCGCCATGAGCCTCACGAGAGATGCCCCCACCTCGCCTCGTCACATCCGTGTCACTAGGGGTCGCGTACGCAGTGGGCCTCGTTGGAGGATCCTTATCTCTCCGCTTAAGATAAGTGCTACTAATGGGGCACCACTCTTTCTGTGGGCCTAACAAGAGGTAAGATCAAGGACCTCTTTAACACACCATTAAGAACGAATTGGGGAAGCCTCATAGCAATTCATGCAGAGTCAGAAGAAATACTGAGCAACCTGACAAACTGAGGGGAGCTAAAGCATGGACACAAGGCCCATGTCAGACAAGTAGTGGGAGTACTAGGAGAGGGGACATGGCCTGTATGTTTATAACCAGATGTCAGAGTCGACACCACCAGCACCACTACTCCTGGTGCCACTCCTCTAACACTCATACTAAATAAGTAGTGGAGACATCTCCACGGAATCTGACCATGTACTGAAACCAACACCACTACCCCTGAGACCACTCTCCTGACAATGTACTTGTGTACCATTTGGTCCCCTGGACTACGATGTATCAGGAGCCATTAGAGCCCTCTACAAAAGGAACCCCACTTCCACATGGAAAGGGGTTGGAAAAAACATTGTAGTTGGACACAAAAGAGAAATACAAGTTCTTTCCTCCATTTTTCTTCTGCAACTATTTTCTAAGTTTCTGTTTAGATTTTTGAAGTTCTTCATTTATAAGCATTATACTTTAATTTTTCTAACTTAACTTCGTTGATGAGTTCAGACCGTCAACAATATGATAAGTGGTTTTATGAGAATGAAATTCTATCGGCCAAGCGTGAAATAATCGCTAAAATTATGAAGAATAAGAAAGGTAAATATGATTTATTCATTCTTATAACTAAGTGGAAAAAGATATGTCATCCTAAATTTTACACCCGAGGTCCACTAACAATGTTTATTCTTCTATGTAGATGATTGAATCTTACGATTCAAAGAAGGCTGCTGATGATGTTCATGAGGTCAAAGAGAGAGAAAGCCTTAGTTCAAGAAAGCCTTAAAGAAATTCCTTTTATTTTAAAATTCTTTAGTTATTATTAAAAGAAACTTTATTGTTGTTTGAACAATGTCTTAGTTTGTTTCTTTTAGTATTTTGAATTTTATTGCATGTATTGACTTTAGAATATTTTATTTATAATTTGATTATTCTTAATTTTTCCTTTAGACATGCAATTGAATATTCAGACTTTAAAAACACTTTCATGTAAATTGAACGAACACTTAATAACTCAGAATTATTTAAAGTAGCAAAGCCGCAAGGAAACTATAAAGCCCTGGATAGCCAAGACCGTTACACTGTATGTTTTAAATAGTAATAGACTATTTAAACGAGTCTCTTGGTCATAAATGTGTAACTAAACATGCTTAAGGTTTAGGGTTAAATTTTTTGATCAAAAGGAATAACCATTTCATTAAATATTTACGTTCGTACATGTGATCCCAAAATAACGTTTAAAAAGCTAATTATAGTTCAAAAGGAACAACAAGCCCACCTAAGCGGGAAAATAGTGTTTCACCCTAGTTCCTCTGAGAAACCCCGGCCGTGGTGGTCGAGCAGCCACATATGTACACATCACCACCGAAGCTCTCCAACTTATGGCTGGTCCAACTTCCCTTTCCCCTTACTCGCACCACATAGCACCCGTGAGCGAAGACTCATCAAGAAAACTTAAACATACTCATAAGCAGTTGATAACATATCACATAATCATAATAAGCATGCCTAGCATTAATAACCCTACTCATGCATGCATTCTATTCAGATAAGTGACTACAGTGTCACACTGGGGCCCGTCGCCCTATATACGTGACCATAGAGTCACCCTGGGGTCGCTGCCCTAAATAAATGACTAATAAGTCATACCAAGGCCCGTTGCGCTAGGATATTGGACTATAGAGTCACCCTGGGGCCCACTACCCTATCCTTTGTATAACCAGCCTTAGAGTTGGCCCAACGTATCTGGCGCTTTAATTTTCCAATGACCATAGGGTTGGTCAAGCGTATAATGCGCTCTTGATTAGGCCTAACTGTTGGGAATTTTGCCCTTAAAGCAATTGTAGTTGATAATGGTTTTAATGAAATAAATGAATGAATTCAATTATTGTATATATGTAGCTTATGTACTATATTATTGTCAATAATATTAAGTAAATATCAGAAAATTCCCAAGTTCATCTATGTGGTCTCAATCTCATATTGGTATGAGAGGATCGAGATTGAGATAATGAACTTAAATAGTTCGTAGTAAAATAAAGTTATGGAATCTTTAGATTAATTACGACTAGTATGGTCCACTAGTATTATGAATACATGTGACCTAGATTCGAGTTACTAGTGTAGTAAGACACTTTAGTGGAGGTATTTTGCATGCTGAAAGTATGTAGAACTGAACCAGATGTGATTTAATAATACTTGTTTAAATACCGTTTTGTCGTATTATAAAACACATCAACTGATGATCATATACAAATTGATCTTAATCCTAAAGTTACTATGAATTCCTATATATGTCATTTGATCCTTTTATTCATGCGTTACAGTTTGTTAGAATGATCAGGCTAAGAACTATTGTTTTGGGGACTCAATGATGTATATGGCTGGGGACATAGCTTAACAGATATGGAATCTATACCTTCTTATAGATTGAATGGCGGTTCCCTATTGGGTTGGCTTTTAGAATTGAAAAGGTTATTGACGTCAAATTCATAATGAGATTATGAATTAACCTTCACAAGTAAAGTCAATGGTACACTAGGAATCAAGATATAATTAAAAGGGTAAAATAGTAATTTTATTCTCACTTAATTATGAATCATCAATAGAAGATTAATTTGTATGTAATTATTATATCAATGGACACTTTATGGTTACAATAAAGTACTCAGTAAATATATGTCTTTAATTCTCAAGAGTCTAGTCTCATATTTTTAGTGGAATAATCATGAGATTAATAAATATGATTATTGAATCAAAGAGTTTTGGTTAATAATCTTTTATTTATTGAAGCTTGGAATTATTGGTCCATAGGTACCCAGGGCGGCTCTATCAACACTAATCCAAATAGGAGTTGATACAAGGGTCAAACTGTGAATGAGCTATTTGAGAGAATATTTATTCTTCGGGATAAATGTGCAATTATGTGATAACTGAAATTGCACAATTTATTATTGCATTTGTGCAATTTTCGAAATTGTGTAGAAATAAAAGAAATTGATTTTAATCAACTATTTTATTTATGTGTGAAAGGATAAATATGAATAGTCAAAATTGGTTTTGATTATTATATTTATTTAATTAATAATAAGATGATAATGGAAATTCAAATTTTGAATTTTGAATCTTGAAATTTAAGTTGTTATCTTTTCCTTAAAATGATGATACCTTATTCGAATTTCTAATTATTAATTAATTAAAATTAAAATGCATGAAAAAATAAAATCCTATTTTTTCAGGGAGAGTACCACACACATAGGGCTTCTTGGAATGCCCTATGCGTGTAGCACTATTGATGATGACCCGTTATTAGTTTTTTTATTTAATTTAATTAATAAATTAAACATTTTTAAAAAAAATGGAATGTAAGACTTTGTCTTTAATAATAATTATTATTTGTATTATTAAAGATGATGAATTTTATTATTATGATAATAATGTCTATATATTCTTTATGATAGAAATTAGAAACAACAAGTTTTATACAAAGAAGAAAGTATCATCTTTTTCATACAAAAGAAAAACATTTCTCTCTAGCCTATAATCAAGAGTCTCATGCGATGAGAATAATTTTGAATCATAAATATTGATTCTTGTTCTCTATGTGCCCATCCACATCTTGAGGTGTAGAGACCATCTTGGAAGATCTAGGTTTGAGTACTCTAGTGAGGATAGGAAGATCGAAATATATACGAAAAGATTCAATGATTCTTGATAGGCTACAAGAGGTAAATCATTTCGTATTATTTTCACATATACGTATTATATTGATTAATATATTGCATATTAAAGGATCCTCATATAAATTTGTTTATATGAAATTTTTTTGTTGGATACAATACTACCATTATTGTATTATCCGCTACGCACTAGGAACTATTCCTAACAATTGGTACCTGAGCCATCTTTAATCCCTGCATATGTTAATTACTGTGTGGGTATCATATGCATTTTTTATATTATGTTTAATACATGAATTGATGGATGTTTATGTATGAATCATTTATGTTCTTAAGGGTTGATTTTCATGGTGTTTTTGGGTTAGGAAAAGTTCTTAAATTTTCTAGATATACAAAAATTGTAAGCCAATTTGGGGCATAGGAATTTTGTAATTTATTTTTAAATTCTTAAAAAAATTTGGTGTGGCTCGAGCCTCGAGCTCGAACCTCGAGGCCCGAGCCTGCGCACCCCATGGCCCTATGCCTAGGGCGCCTGTGCATCCCGCGACCCCACGCCTAGTGCGCCTGCGCACCCCGTGGCCCCGCACCTAGCGTGCCTGCGCACCCTGTGGCCTTGCGCCCCAGCGCACCTGCATCCCTCACCCTTGCCAGCCATCTATGGCCTTCGGCCGCCGCCCACCATTGACACACCCATTAGGGCCATTTTAAGCACAATATAATTAAAAGTGTTTTAATTATAATTTTTGAGTTAATTGTGGCGAGTCCAAATTCCAATTGGGCCTCAATAACTTGTTGGGTATTAAAACCCAAAGTTTGATTATTTTAAAGTTGTTTAAAATAATTAAAAGGTTATTTAATTCATAATGGATAATTAAAATGGTAATGATCCAAAGACTAAAAGAGAAGGTCCAAGATCAAATGAGTTGCTCTTCATTAGACCTTAGTTAGTTTAATTATTTTTGTTTAGTTTTTGCAAGTGTTGTAATTTTCTAGAAATACCCAAAGCACCCAACCCGTATCTATTTATTTATTTGTTTGAACATGATTAAATTGTTTAATACTTTATCATGCATGATATCATGCCATACATATTAAGCATGTATTTTTAGAAACATGCTTAGGATTGATTATATGTTTTTATTTGATAACTCATATAATTAATTTAGTCTTAATTAGTTAAGATGGTAAAAAGAATTTAAAGTTGTTTATTTTCTTATTTAATAAATTTTTTTTATTAAATTAAATGATATTCTATTTAAAAAGGCAAAATAAAATCTAGGACACAATTATTTATTTTGCATAATTGGATTAATATTTATTAGAATATCATTTGGTAAAATTTATTTAATTAGTTTTACAAATTGAAAAATATTGATTTTGAGAAAAAACACATTTTTTTAATAATGATGGGGAGAGGGAATTATGAAAATAAGTCCCACGGTCTCCATTATTGGTTGAACACCGAGAGGCATAGGAAAGGCCTCGTGTCGCCTCCGTTTGCAGCCTCCCTAAGGAAAGGTTTCCAAATATGTTTATTTTATCTCAAGGTTGACTTCTCATAAGAGAATAAAATTAGTGATGTATTTCAAGTTTGACTGACCTTAAGGTACACTCTTGAGTTAAGTCATTAATAAAAAAATAATGGGTTACACTCTGAAGATGTAACTAGGCTTTCGAGCACGACTAGTGCATCTTGACCAAACTAATGGTAATTCATAAGTCAAAAGAGAAAAATGAGTTTTTAAGTTTTCACTTATGGAGTTGAGATCTTATCTCAAGATTAATTTGTGATTAGTCTGACCTACCCTAAGGTGGTCCATTAATTTTCAAATTAATATATCGTGGACTAGTAACTATTTTTTGTGTGTTATTTTATCTGTTGCATTCATGCATCATGTTTACTATTCCAAATATAAACTGATATTTATTATATGCATTAATTCATTATATTTTGTTTATTTAATTTTCAGTAATATGTCCAATCCAAATCCTATAACTGCTTTACTTGCTAATGAGAAATTGACTGGTGATAACTACATGAAATGGAAATCAAACATGAACATTGTTTTGATATGTGAAAACCATATGTTTGTCCTTAATAAGGAATGTCCTGAGGATCCCGCTCTCACTGCTGCCAAAAATGCTAGAGAAAAATATGACAATTAAATCTTATCTAACAATAAGGCCAAATGTTATATGCTTTCTAGTATGAGCGATGTGCTCAGAAAGATGTTTGAAACCGTTGAATTGAAACAGCTTATGAGATTTGAGAATCTCTACAAGGCATGTTTGGCTAGCAATCTGATAAGTGCAGACATGATAGAAGCTTCATGAATATGAAAATGAAGAAAAATGTTTTCGTCAGAGAACATGTCCTAGACATGATCAACATATTGCACGATGCTAAAATCCATGGTGCGATCGATGAGAGTACTCAAGTAACTGTGATACTTGAATTGCTCACACCAACTTTATCGACATTCACTACCAACTATGTTATGAACAAGTTGAAGTACAATATGACCCAACTGCTAAATAAGTTGCAAACTTTTGAGTCTCTAAACAAAAGTTCCACCAAGGTTGAGGAGGCAAATATTGTTGAAACCAAGCCTTCCACTTAAAATGGTAATTCTAAGATAAGGAAGGGTGGCAAAGGAAATGACAAGAAAAAGGACAAACAACCAGAGAAGACCAACAAATCTTCCAAGAAGAATAATTTTGCAAAGAACTCCAAAAAGAAGGAACCGAAAGGATCATTATTTCATTATGGAGTTGACGGTCATTGGAAAATGAATTGTCCTAAGTACCTAGCTGAACTGAAAGACAAAAAGAAGGATAAATTTGATTTGCTTGTTTTAGAATCTTGTTTACTGGAACGTGATTTTTCATCTTGGATAGTTGATTCCAGAGCCACTAATCATGTTTGTTTTTCTTCGCAGAGTCTTAGTATTTCGAGGAAGCTGTCTCATGGAGAGGTGACCATGAGAGTTGGAAGTGGACATGAGATCTCGACAGCTAAATTTGGAAAAGGTCGCCTATTTTTTATAATAATAAATTTATTGTATTGGACAATGTTTATTTTATTCCTAGATTTACTAGAAATTTATTTTCCTTATCAAAATTGCATGAACAAGGTTTTAATATTTCTTTTAATAATAATTCGATTGTTATTTTGAAATATGGTTTTGACATTTGTTCTGAAAATTCTAAAGGTGGACTTTACAAGTTAGAGTCCAATGTCGAGCATTTTTATAATTATGAATTATTTAAAATTACAAATCCCAGATCTATTAAAAGACAGAAGATAGATTCCAATAGTGAAACATATCTGTGGCATTTGAGACTGGGACATATTGGTCTAGACATAATTAACAGACTAACAAAGGATGGTCCTTTAAGAGAACTATCTATTGGTTCTCTCCCAGTTTGTGAATCCTACCTAGAAGGCAAAATGACCAAGAGACCTTTCTCTGATAAAGGTTCAATAGCCACAGAACCACTTCAACTTGTACATAAAAACGTTTGTGGTCCACTAAATGTCCAAGCTAGAGGAGGTTTTGAATATTTCGTCACTTTGATTGACAATTATTCAAGATATGGTTACCTATACTTGATGCAAAGGAAATCCGAAACCTATGGTAAGTTTAAAGAATTCCGAGCAGAAGCTGAAAAGCAATTAGGTAAATTACTAAAATTACTTCGATCAAATCGAGGTGGAGAGTACTTAGATTATGAATTGGAGGACCATTTATATGAGCATGGAATTTGATCCCAACTCACTTCACCTGGAACACCATAACAAAATGGTGTTTCAGAAAGGCAGAACAGAACCTTATTGGATATGGTTAGATCGATGATTAATTTCTCATCATTGCCTTTAACATTATGGGGTTATGCAATAAAATGTTCTTTATACATACTCAATGTTATTCCATCTAAGTCTATTCAGAAAATATCATTGGAATTATGGAATGGTACTAAACCTAGTTTACGTCATTTCCGTATATGGGGTTGTCCTGCACACGTGCTTAAAGGAAAGACTAGGAAGTTGGAGTCACGCACTGAAGTGTGCATGTTTGTAGGATATTCCAAAGAAACAAAATGTGGTATATTTTATATTCCTAAAGATAACAAATGCTACTTTTCTAGAGCATGACTATATAAATAATCAAAAACCTCAAAGTAAAGTCATACTTGAGGAAATGGTCTAAAGTAAACAAGACCAATCACTAACATTGACAAATGAAAAACGGCCAGAGGATATCGCTAGTTCTAGTTAGAACAATAGAGAGCTTCGTCGTAGTGGGAGGGTTGGTAAACAACCAGTACGTTATGAGCATGAAGTTCAGATGCTTGTGTCTGACACAAACAAAGATGATCCATTGACATATAAAGATGCAATGGAAGATTGTGACAAAGAAAATTGTCTAAACGCCATGGACCTTGATATGGAATCGATTTATTCCAATTCTGTCTAGACTCTTGAAGAACCACCTGAAAATGTTAAACATATTTGTTGCAAATGGATATTCAAGAAGAAAAGAGGAGCATATGGGAAAGTACAGACTTTCAAAGCTAGGCTACACACAAAAACAAGGAGTTGATTATGAAGAAACTTTTTCAACTGTGGCCATGCTCAAATCTATCCTCATACTCTTATCCATAGCTGCTTGCATGGATTATGAGATTTGGAAAATGGACGTTAATTCAACTTTTCTGAATGGCTATCTTGACGAAACCATTTACATGTCTCAACCAGAAGGGTTCGAAGTTAAAGGCCAGGAGCAAAAAGTTTGCAAGCTTCTTAAGTCTATTTATGGACTTAAACAAGCTTTGAGATCTTCGAATCTAAGATTTGATGAAACAATCAAAACGTTTGATTTTGAACAAAACATTGATGAACCTTGTGTTTACAAACAAATCAAAGATAAGATTGTGGTATTCTTCATTCTTTACACTGACGATATTCTACTCATTGGGAATGACATATAAACATTATCAAAAGTAAAGAAATGGTTAGCTGAGAAATTCCAAATGAAGGATTTGGGAGAAGCCAAATATGTTTTCAGAATTCAGATCTGTAAAGATCGAAAGAACAAAATTTTGGCACTGTCTCAAGCAACTTATATTGACAAAGTGCTAGAACGCTTTGGCATGCAAAACTAAAAGAAAGACACTGTGCCTACCCTATCAGGAGTTAAATTGTCTAAAGAAAAATGTCCACAAACACCTCAGAAAGAGGAGGACATGAGACAGTATCCCTATGCCTCTGCAGTAGGCAGTCTGATGTATGCAATGTTATGCACCAGACCTGACATCTGTTATGCAGTAGGGATAGTCAGCCGTTATTAATCCAATCCAGGATTGAGTCATTCGCCAATAGTAAAGAATATTCTCAAGTATCTTAGACATACTATAGATTACATGCTTGTGTATTCAGGTGGAGACCTGAACCCCACTGGATATACTGATTCTGATTTTCAATTAGACAAAGATAGTCGAAAGTCAACATCTGGATCAGTTTTCACACTTGGAGGAGGTGTTGTAGTTTGGAGATGTATTAAACAATCCAACATTGTAGACTCCACCTTGGAAGCCGAATACATAGCATCTTGTGAGGTAGCTAAAGAGGCTGTATGGCTCAAGAAGTTCTATATTGATCTGGAAGTTGTTCCAGGCATGGATCAACCACTTGTTCTGTACTATGATAATAGTGGGGAAGTAGCTAATTCAAAGGAACCCAGAAGTCACAAGAGGGGAAAGCACATCGAGAGGAAATATAACTTGATCCGAGAGATAGTCAACCGAGGAGATGTTACTGTCTTGAATATTGCCTCTGAAGATAATCTTGCATATCCATTCACAAAGACTTTATCTATTAAATCTTTTCAGGGTCATGTAAGAAGCATGAGGTTGAGGGAAATGCCTCATTTGCTTTAGGGCAAGTGGGAGATTTTTGGGAATTGTGCCCTTAAAGTAATTGTAGTTGACAATGGTTTTAATGAAATAAATGAATGAATTCAATTATTACATTTATGTAGCTTATGTAATGATTATATCAATGGACACTTTATGGTTATAATAAAGTACTCAGTAAATATATATCTTTAATTCTCAAGAGTGTAGGCTCATATTTATAGTGGAATAATCATGAGATTAATAAATATGATTATTGAATCAAAGAATTTTGGTTAATAATCTTTTATTTATTGGAGCTTGGAATTATTAGTCCATAGGTCCCCGAGGCGACTCTATCAACATTAATCAAAGTAAGAGTTGATATAAGGGTCAAACTATGAATGAGCTATTTGAGAGAATATTTATTCTTCGAGATAAATGTGCAATTATGTGATAAGTGAAATTACACAATTTATTATTGCATTTGTGCAATTTTCTAAATTGTGTAGAAATAAAAGAAATTGATTTTAATCAATTATTTCATTTAAGTGCGAAATTATAAATATGGATAGTCAAAATTTGTTTTGATTATTATATTTATTTAATTATTAATAAGATGATAATAGAAATTCAAATTTTGAATTTTGAAATTTAAGTTGTTATCTTTTCCTTAAAAAGATGATACCTTATTTGAATTTCTAATTATTAATTAATTAAAATAAAAATGCATGAAAAAATCAAATCTCATTTTTTCAAGGAGAGTGCCACACGCATAGGCTTCTTGGACTGCCCTATGCGTGTAGCACTACTGATGGTGATCCGTTATTGGTTTTTTATTTTATTTAATTAATTAATAAAACATTTTGAAAAGGATTTTAAAATGAAATGTAAGACTTTGTCTTTAATCATCATCATCATCATTATTATTATGAGACCTTGAATTCTATTAAACCGGGTTGTAGAATCCTTCCCGAGCCTTTAGGTTTGAATTCCCGCCACCCAAAACCTGACTTGGACAAAATTCCCATTTTGAGCTGCCGCGGTGCCCCTCACAGGCACCACGACTCTCCTCAAGTCAGAGAGCCCACCCTCTCTTTTGTTTGACACGGGTCGCGTCACGATGGCGGTTTAGGGAACCGCCGAGGCTCCTGGGTTCATGAGTACTGCAGCGCGACCCCGTGAACCCAGTTTTTCAAACTTTCTTTGAGATAATTCCTCTAAAATTCACTCTAATAACAGTGCCAAACCTCCAACTGAGTTCCAGAACATCATTAGTACATCACAGGCAACAAAACCGAACTCTTAAATGAATCAAAAACTCCACAAAACCATAACATTCAATCAAGCTTAAAAAATTTAAAGAAAACAAAAACTCAGAAACTTAAAGCTCAAATTACCTCTGATACAGTCATTTTCCAGCTAAATTCCTAGGCTATCAAGCTTCTAATCTTCCCTAGAATCGTTATGACTCTAACCTCGCTTGAATCCGAGCTCTAAAACTCGAGTTTCCTTCGAAAACTCTAACAAGCGTAAAGAGAGAACGAGAGAGAAAATGAGAGTGAGATTGTGTTTCTCCTGAGTTAATGAACTCAGCTGAACCCTTATATTCGAATAGTCCCAAATGACCAAAATGCCCCCACTCAACCTACTTCTCTCTCCACACCCCATAAGGGCAAAAATGTCATTTTCACTCTCTAATCCCGATCTATGCTAAAATTTCCCCAAATAATTCCACTAAACGCGGAATATTTCTATTTCTCTCAAAATACGACTCACGCTATAATGAGTCTCGATGACTTTCCAGATCACCCAAAATACCCATTGGCTCGCCCCCCGAGCCAGGTATTTCTCCCCGTTGTGAGTAAACCACTACTTGCTTCCTAGGATCGTCTCGTGCCAAATAACTCAAACATATCCACATAATAATGTGGTCTCAATCAATATGCACACACACACACATATACAAACATGCCCTCAACAGGCCAAATTATGAAAATGCCTTTCTAATAGGAAACAGGCCCACATGCATGCTTAATACACCTAAACATGCCAATATAGTCATATTATAATATAACTCACATAATTCATATAATCATGCATATCATCATATAATAATGCAATTAAATCAATTATTGCCCTCCTACCCCCACCCCCCCCCCCCCTAATCAAGGCACTAAGCCTTATTAGGGAATTTGGGATGTTACAGAAACAAAAGACAAAAAGTTTCAAATGAGGATGACACATATATTTGGCATCTTAGACTTGGTCATGTAGGTCTAGACAGGATAAACCAGTTAACAAAAGATGGACCTTTGAGAGAACTAAGAGTTGGAACTCTTCCGGTTTGTGAATCTTGTCTAGAAGGCAAAATGACCAAACGTCATTTCTTAGCAAAAGGCAATAGAGCTAAAGAAGCTTTGGATCTTGTACACGACGATGTATGTGGTCTAATCAATGTACAAGCAAGAGGTGGGTATGAGTACTTCATCACTTTTATTGACGATTACTCAAGATATGGTCATACTTACTTAATGCTTAGGAAATATGAAACCTTTGGTAAGTTTCAAGAATTCAAAGCTTAGGCTAAGAAGAAATTATGTAAGACTCTTAAAACACTTCGATCTGATCGAGGTGGAGAATATTGGGATTTAGAATTCAACGATTTCTTGCTGGAGCATGGTATTTTATCCCAACTCACAGCACCAGGAATGCCACAAAAAATGGGTGTTTCTAAAAGAAGAAACAAGACCATGTTAGACATGGTCAGGTCTATGTTAAGCTACTCTTCACTTCCTCTCTTATTCTGGGGATATGCACTTCAAACGACGACTTACATTTTGAATGTAGCCTCATCTAAGACCACAAGCATAATGCCACTGGAACTGTGGAATGGAAACAAACGTAGTTTGTACCATTTTCACATTTGTGGCTGTCCTACTCATGTTCTTAGACCTAAATCAGGGAAACTTGATTCAAGGTCTAAAGTGTGCATTTTTGTGGGCCGTGCTCCAAAAACAAGAGGTGGTTACTTCTATAGTCCCAAGGACCAAAATGTATTTGTTTCAACAAATGCGACCTTCCTTGAACAAGACTATATGAATAATTATAAACCTCGGAGCAAAGTAGTTTTGGAGGAAATCACTGCTGATAAGATTCCATCACCTTTATCTTCATCATTAAATGATCAATGAGAAACTGAGGAAACCACTATTCCTAGAAAAGAAACCCCGGTGCAATGTCGTAGTGGGAGGATTGTGAGACAGCTTGTTCGCTACGAACATGAGGCATATGCTCTTGTTTTTGATACAGACAAGGATGATCCATTAACCTTCAAAGAGGCAATTGATGATCCTGATAAAGGAGAAATGACAAGAATCCATGAACCAAGAATGGAATCTATGTATTCCAATTATGTCTAGGAACTTGTAGATCCACCTGAAGTTGTCAGGCCTATTGTGTGCAGATGGATATACAAGAAGAAAATAGGTGTAGATGGGAAAGTGAAGACTTTCAAAGCAAGGTTACACTCAGAGAGAAGGTATTGATTATGAAGAAACATTTTCTCCTTTGGTCATGCTTAATTCCATTCACATCCTCTTATCCATAGCTACCACCTATGACTATGAGATATAGCAAATGGACGTCAAGACAACCTTTTGAATGACTATCTTGATGAAAGTATCTATATGGTACAACCAAAAGGGTTCATAAAGAATGGGGAAGATCAAAAGGTGTGTAAGTTGCTAAAATCCAATTATGGATTAAATTAAGCATCTAGATCTTGGAATATCACCTTTGATGAAACAATTAAAGCATATGGCTTCGAATAGAATGTCGATAAAGCATGCGTGTACAAATACATCAAAGGAAAATGAGTCGTTTACCTAGTTCTTTATGTGGATGACATTGTCCTCATTGGAAAAAATGTAGAGACATTTTCAAATGTGAAGAAGTGGTTAGTCGAAAATTTACAAATGAAAGATTTGGCGAGGCGAGCTATGTTCTTGGAATCCAAATCCTAAGGGATAGAAAGAACAAGCTCTTGGCGCTTTCTCAGGCTAATTATATCGATAAGGTGCTTGAAAGATTCTCTATGGAGAATTCCAAGAAAGGTCAATTACCGACTAAACATGGAATTACCCTATCCAAGGAACTGTGTCCTAAGACACCTCACGAGGAAGAGGATATGAGAAAGTATCCCTATGCTTCAACAGTTGGGAGTATAATGTATGCCATGTTGTGTACTAGACCCGACATATGCTATGCAGTAGGGATTGTGAGTCTTTATCAATCAAATCCTGGTTTGGAACACTGTATTGCAGTAAATGTTCGGAATAATGCCCTTAAAGCAACTGTAGTTGAAAAATGTTTAAAATGAAATAAATAATTGAATTGAATTATTACATATATAGACTATGTTCGATATTATATTGATAATATTAACTAAATGTCAGAAAATTCCAAAGTTTATCTATGTGGTCTTAATCTCATATTGGTATGAGAGGATCGAGATTAAGATAATAAACTTAAAACAATTCACAGTAAAATAAAATTATGGAATCTTTAGGTTAATTACTACTAGTACGGTCCACTAGTATTATGAATACATGTGACCTAGATCTGGGTTACTAGTGTAGTAGGACACTTTAGTGGAGGTACTTTGCATGCCGAAAGTATGTAGAACTGGACCAGATGTGATTTGTTAATACTTGTTTAAACACCGTTTCATAGTATTAATCAAACACATCAACAATGATCATATGCATGATGATCTTAATCCTGAGGTTGCTATGAACTCCTATATATGTCATCAGATCCTTTGATTCATGCGTTAAGGTTTGTCAGAATGATCAGACTAAGAATAATTGTTTTGGGGACTCAATGATGTATATTGATGGGGACGTAGTTTAACAGATATGGAATCTATACCTTCTTATAGATTGAATAATGGTTCCTTATTGGGTTGGCTTTTGGAACTGAAAAGGTTGTGAGCACTCACGTCGTAAACTTATTGTGACAGAACCTTCAAGATTAAAGTCAATGGTACTCTGGGAACATGATATAGCTAAAAGGTTAAGACAGTAATTTTGTTCCCTTTTAATTATGAACCATTATTAGAGGATTAATGCTATAAGTAATGATTATATCAATGGACACTTTATTCTTTAATAAAGTACTCAGTAAATATATGTCTGTAATTATCAAGAGTTCAATCTCATATGTATAGTGGAGTAATTATGAGATTAATAAATATGATTATTTAATCAAAGAGCTTTGATTAATAATGTAATATTTATTGGAGCTAGATATTATAGGTCCATAGGTCCCTAGGGTGGCTCTATCAACACCATATCAAGGTAAGAGTTTATGCAGGGGTATAACTGTAATTTGGGAATTTGAGAAGAATTTTATTGTTCGGGTCAAGTATACAATTATATGATAATTGAGGTTGAATAATTGATTTTCAAAAATATATTTATTAACTTAAATATGTAAAATTTTGAAATTCATATATACAAATAAATAAAATTTTGAAATTAATTATTTTATTTGAGTGGGAAAAAATAAAATTGGTATGTCAAAAAATAGATTTTGATTTATTGAATTTTAAAAGATGATGAACATCAATTTGAATTTAAAATTTAAATCTTGAAATATGGTTGTCATCTTGAAATAATCAAATAAAAGAAAATTGCAATATCTTCGAAAATGATATTGCAGTCCACGCATGACACAGTCCAACGACTGTGCCATGCGTGTATGACTACAATGATACTGTATCAGTATTGTTTTTATTTTATTTATTTAATTATTTAATAATTTGAAAATAGTTTTTTTCAAATTTGGTAAGTTAGATATTTACCTAAATCAAATCCTATCATCATTATGATATTATTATTGTATTGCTATTATTTTAGGAAAAATAAAGTAATATAAATCTCTATATATATTATATAGAAGAAGAAGAGAATACACACAACAATACAACATAATATACAATTCATAATAGTTCTCAAAGTTTTTGTCAGACAAAATTCTTTCTTCTTCTTTATTCTAGCCATTCTCAGACCATGTTCTCTATGTGCCCACAGACATCTTGAGATGTAGCGAACACTATGGAAGATCG
Organism: Humulus lupulus; assembly: GCF_963169125.1. Lineage (NCBI taxonomy): Eukaryota > Viridiplantae > Streptophyta > Magnoliopsida > Rosales > Cannabaceae > Humulus > Humulus lupulus. The sequence continues at coordinate 214,079,726 of NC_084796.1, read as the reverse complement.
TGGTTTGAGTGCTCAAAGCTTTGGATAGGAAGATAAAAAAATATACACAAAGACTCAAGGGCACTTGATAGGCTTCAAGAGGTAATTGTTTATGTTCTTTAATTTTTTGTGTTTATATGATATATATAAATATGCTATATATTTATATATTTGTTGCATGATTAATAATATTGTATGTTAATGTCTCTGGATTGTTTTCTTGTTCATATAAACTGTTTATATGAGTGATGAATTTTTTTTTTATTGTTGTTGTTTCTAAAACAATGGGCCCACCACACCAATTTCTCTACGTGCTCTAAATGTTTCTCCAACAGTAAAGCTCATTCCCAAGTATCCTAGGAGAACGAGAGATTATATGCTTGTATATTCAGGAGGCGAATTGAACCTTACTAGATACATTGATTCTGATTTCCAATCAAATAAAGATAGTTGTAAGTCGGCGTCTGGGTTAGTGTTCACTCTTGATGGATGAGCTGTGGTCTAGATTAGTATTAAACAATCCAGCATAGCAGATTCAATCATGAAAGCTGAATACATAGAGACATATGAAGCGACTAAGGAGGCTATTTGGTTGAGAAAGTTCTACACTGATCTGGAAGTAGTTTCATATATGGATATGCCACTAATCCTATACTGTGATAACAATGGAGCAGTAGCTAACTCCAAGGAACCAAGAAGCCACAAGAGAGGAAATCATATAGAAAGGAAATGCCATCTGGTTAGAGAGTATGATCATATATAATGGATAAAATAGTCAGTAACATATTAAAGTAAGGAATCTTTAATGAATGGTTACTAGTGCGGTTTACTAAGCATACGAGATGCAAGTGATATGGATTTAGATTACTAACATGGATAGACATCTTAGTAAATGTGTTGTACATAATAGAGATTATATATGACAAGACCAATAAGAATTAATTATCTTTATAAACTTGTCGTTTGACATAAAGATTTGACTCTTATCATAATAGATGATCATTTGTAGATCAATCTAAATCCTGAGTATTCATGGACTCCTGTTTGTGATTATTGGATCTTTTGATTCACTCGTTATGATTTCTTAGTATAATGAGGATAATGACTTTTGTTTTGGAGATTCAATATCATGAATGACTAGGAACATAAATTACAATAATGGAATCCATACTTTCCTAACGGATCGAATATTGCTCCCTTAAGAATTAATTCTGTGACTGAATAGTTATTGAGCTCAAATATAGAATTTGATTGTAGATTAATTATTCTCCAGTGAATTAATGGTACTTAAGGATCAAGAGGTAATTAGAAGGGTAAAACGGTAATCTTGACCAGCTCTAATTAACGAACCAATAAATTGAGGACATAACTACATTTATTGATTATATCAATGGAGTACAAGAGAAAACTCTGTAAATATAATTCTAAAAATACTTAGAGTGCCATTCCATATTTATAGTGGAGTAATCATGTAAAATTTTTTTTGGTGAATAAGAATCATTGTATTGCTCAAAACCATATCATGTACATTTCCATCCTTTGAATCTAGTTCCTAAAATCCCCCTGACTTAATAACTATACAAACATGAGGTGTGCCTTACAATTTTGAAAACCAATCCCTATCTGAACTACTTGTCTAAATTGGCATTGCCATGTACATTCTAGGTTTAATATCCCTTTTAATTGCCTCTAATGTATGATTTACATGACAAATCTTTTGAGACCACAAAACATCATTTCGCACTCTCCAAATATGATACATCAATGAGGCAACAGTAGCTGTGAGAATACTTTTTCTGATTTTGCTCAAGTGCTTCGCTTTGGTAATCCACTGAAGCAGCCGTGTGTGTTGCTCTGATTGTGCACTCCATCCCAGCCAATTCTTTACTTCCAGCAAACAAAACTTGCTATATGAACACTGAAAAAAGAAGTGTTGTATGTCTTCATTGTACTCTCAACATAATAAACAAGACTGATCCAGATGTGCATTGTATTTGCAAATATGCTCTCTGGTACGGAGCTTCTTTAACATCTCTAACCAAAAAATAAACCTATGTTTAGGGATGCTAAGCCTCTCCCAAACTACATTTCTCCAATGAACTTTGAGTGGGGGAGCAAAGAGAATATCATGACCTGCTTTAATCTTATACTTCATTGCTATAAAGGATGACATATCCATTTTGGCTTTAAAACGGTCTTTAACAACAACTCATTTCTTCCAATACCAGCTGCAATCTGATGGAGTTCTATATTTCCACAAGTCCCCTTTAGTCAAGTAAACACTGTGAATCCATCTAACCCACAAGTTATCCTTCTTAGCTGCAATGGCCCATACATATTTTCCCAGAGCCGCAATGTTCCAGTCAATGACGTTTCTGAAGCCCAAACCTCCTGTTGCTTTAAGGAGACAAATATTAGTCCAAGCAACTAAACCTAGCCCCGAGTATACAGCCATTCCTTTCCAAAGAAATGCCCTACAAATGGCTTCAATATCTCTCAATAGCTTCTTTGGTAATGACAATATTTGAGCCCAGTAAGCATGAATGTAAATGAGCACTGAATTAATCAATGTAGCTCTTCCCATATATGATAGCTTCCTAGTACTCCACCATTTAATCTTATGCACCATTTTCTCTAATATAATCCCACATTCTGCAGATGAATTTTTTGTTGAATAGATCGGCATACCAAGATAACGGAAAGGTAGCTTACATCTGGTGAAACCTGAGACATCCAGCACCCTACAAACCTCACACTCACCCATACCACTACAGTAAATAGTAGTTTTGGACTCATTTGGCAAAAGACCAGAGCTCCCAGAGAACAGTTTGAGGCCCCTAAGCATCCATAGAATAGAGATATAATCTCCATGACAGAATAATAGAAGGTCATCTGCAAAACATAAATGATTTAGTTTTAGTATTGAACATCTGTCATGAAATTTATAACTAGGCATAGATCCCACTTCAAGCATAATTCGAGACAAATATTCCATACCACGTAAAAAAAGCAATGGTGACATTGGATCTCCTTGTTGCAGCCCTCGTTTAGATGCAAAAAACCCATGCATTGATCCATTGATCATCAATGAGAACCTCGGTGATCTAACACAAATCATAATGAGTTTGATAGACTTTTGTGGAAACTTGAAAGCAGCTAGCATCTCTTCAATGAAATCCCACTCAATGGTGTCATAAGCTTTCCTTAAATCGAACTTAATCATACAACTCGGCTTGCATCTTTTCCTACCATAATGACGCACTAAATCTTGGCAAATCATGATATTATGTGCTATATATCTCCCATGAACAAATCCCCCTTGATTCTCCCCAATCAGGTCTGGGAAAAGTTGTCGAAGCCTTAAGCAAATCATCTTAGATGCTGCTTTATATATGACATTACAACAAGCAATAGGTCTAAAGTCGCTTACATTATCTGGGCAAACTGTCTTAAGAATGAGAGTAAAGGATGTGGCATTAATCTCCTTAAGATGCTTACCCGTGGATAAAAATGATAAAACAACAGCACTAACCGACAAGCCAACCAAATGGCAGTTTTCTTGATAGAAGGAACTACTAAATCCATCTGGTCCAGGAGCTTTCATCCCTAAAATGGAAAATATGGCTTCTTTAACTTCCTGAGATGTGAACTCTACTGAAAGAATCCAATTGTGAACCTCATAAATGACAGGGCCTAAGTTCACTATTGACTGCGAAACCTTCCTCCTGTGTTGCAAATTAGACCCCAATAATCTTTGATAATATCCTAAGAAAGCATCTTTGACTCCTTCTGGTGTATCTACCCAACTACCATTCTCAGATTTGATTGACAGAATTCTGTTCTGTAATCTTCTAGCTTTCAAGGACGCATGGAAAATATGAGTGTTCTCATCTCCATTATGCACCCAGGAAGCTTTAGCTTTTTGAGCCAAAAATAGAGTATAGGCTTTATGGAGATGAACAAACTTATCTCTAGCCAGCTGATCTTGCTTAATAAGAGTAGAATTAAGAGGATCTCTATGCAATGCTTCCTGGGTCTCCAACAAATGTAGCTTTGCTTGAAGTTTTGCCTGTTGTAAATCATGAAATCCTTCTCTATTAATGGCTAAAAGGACCTGTTTTAGCCTCTTCAATTTTGTAACCAATTTAAACATATCAGTACCGAAAACAGGTGCATTCCAACTCGTACTAACCTTGACCTTATAAGAGGTAGCTTCCTTCCACATCCGAAAATATCTGAATGGTTTCTTCCCCAAATTCACCTCAAAATAAAAAGATACAAGTATAGGGTTGTGATCAAAGATGCCTTCTGGAAGAAAAACAGCTTCAGAATCCTAAAATGTATCAATCCACTTCGAATTAACCATAGCACGATCGATCTTTGAATATACCCGTTCATCATCCTGCTATTTATTATTCCAAGTAGAAAAACACCCTAAAATTTTTAAATCTTCCAACTGAAAAGAGGTCATACGATCTCGACATGTTGAAGAGGTTATTTTCCTGACCTTTTTACCTATTCTTCATGTTGATACATAATCTCATTATAATCTCCCACCATCCACGGATCATCAATATGCAAAGCCAATCTCTGAATGTCTTGCCACAACCTTTCCTGAGCCATTTCCTCATTAAATCCATATACAAAAGTGATGAAAAACCTTCCTGCCCGATTTGGAACTTGAGCCAAACAATGTATTAGTTGATTAGTACATACTCTAATATCAATAGAATACATATTCGGATTCCATGCTACAATTATTCTGCCTTTATCAATCCAAGGATTGTTGTTAGTAAAACACCAACCAGAAAATAAACTTGAATAAAGTGACCCCAGATTTTTATTCTTCACCTTTATTTCAAGAAGACTAACCAGCCCAACTATCTTTGAATTGATTAACTGCTTAATTTCACGATGCTTGTGCTGGTTGTTAATCCCTCAAACATTCCAACCGAGTATTTTATCCATTGCAGATAAAGGGATCTCCCCCCCCCCCCCCTCCAGTGTTTAGCCTTTGTATCTCCTCTGTAACATTTTCCTCTACCAACATAGAGTACTGGTTTGTCACTGAAGTTGGGATTGCCATAGACTCTTGCCTTTTAGTCCCCTTAATCACTTTCTGAAAACCAACCTCGTCAACTGTTGACAGCACCGACACTTGCTCTGCCACACTCTTCTTAGGCACCAATTCTTGCTTGACTTGTTGTTTCTTCCTGCATAGTTGAGTTTCATGTCCAAAACCAAAACAATGTTGACATACAATAGGAACCCATTCATACTCTACTTGAAGCTCAATTTCCTGATCAAATTCATTCATGAACCTAATTCTAGTTGGAAAATTCTGATCCAAACTAACCTCAATAAGGATTCTAGGATAACAAAGCCTATCCCTCAGTTTGGTAATATTATAACCTTGAATTGGTTTCCCTATCTGCCCCACAATCTTAAAGAGTGAGTGTTCACCCCAATACTTGATATCCAAACAACCCAATTGTATCCAAGTAGGAACTGATGTAATATCCTCTTTAGAGAAATCATCCACTGAGTTCCATGGTTTCATAACCAGAGGTTTTTTTCCCAAAGAACAGATAACCACCACCAAGAATCCTATCGCAAAATGCTAGATAGTGGAATATGATAATGAAAATACCATGAGAAAGTAATCCTACCTTATCCACATTATCTTTCCATAAACGCCTCACAAAACCATCCAGAACACTGACTGGAGGATTAGATCCAACTAAATAACAAACAATTGAAGATTGCCAGTTGTTAATCTCCTCTGATTCAATTTTAATTTCAAATTTCTTCTCCTGAGTCAGAGGAGTCTCAAGTCCAGTTGATTGATCTCCACACGAACTAGTCAGCATCTTCTCAGAATTGAGAGATCGTAATATCAGAGAAGAAGGATTCTTACCTAAATCCACATCCTGCAAAGCTCGAGTAGAAGCACTCAACCAATCCTCAAATTCCTGTTGATAATCATCCTGTCGTTTTACTGATTCCTCTGTCTCCTTAGAAGAAAAAACCCTACCCAATTGTTTAGAAACCTCTCCCGTATCCTCGATAACTTCCAACTCTTGAACCCCCGAATTGCATCCATCAATCGAGTTTTGATAATCCCATCAGAAGATGAAGGTCCAGATTTCTTGACTTTGCCCTTTGCCTTAGCTTTCCCCACATTCCTAGCTCCCTTTGCCATGGCTCCGGCGAGAATCACCAAGAGAGAAGAACACAATATATTAGGGATTATTGTAATCATGGAATTAATAAATAAGATAATTGGATTAAAGAGTTTAAGTCATAATCTGGTTTATTGGAGCTTTGTATTATAAGTCCATGGTCCCTAGATCACCTGTGCCCTACACTGTTAAGGGTAAGGATTTCAAAAGAAAGATTTGTAGAGAGAATGACTTAATTACAAAGGAATTAATTTTCTAGGGAAATGAAATAATTATGTGATAGTTATGGGCAATTGATTAATTATGAATTAAAAAATTATTTAACTATATAGTTTTTATTTTGAAAAACTATAGGTTAAAATAAATATATATCTTGTTTGGATTAATATATAAAGATAGATTAATAATTATCTTATTTAGAATAAGATATTTATTTATATATTTAAAACTGATATTTTTAAGATAAAGTTAATTTTGAATTAACTAATATTTATTTTGGGATAAATACATTGTCTTAAAAATTAATTAAATAAAAAATGAGAAAATTAGGGATAACCCTAATGGTGTTGTAACGCCCTACTACCTTAGAGTCATTACCATGTGATTTATAAATGTGCCACTAGCTTGCAAACCGAGGTTTTAGGTTGAATAGTGTGGTTAAATGGAAATAAAAACACATTTGATAATATTAATCATTAAAGATTTGGGCATTCATTAAAATGGTAAAAGCTATACATTTGGGATCCCCAAATATTGTTTGAAACTATTTTTTAACTCAAAAATGTGATTACAGTTGACCTATGCGACAAAACCAACCATTACAATCATATTCCTCAAAATAACCTTGGCCTTGGTAGCCAGGTAGGCCGAACATGTATACGCCGCTCCACGCTCTCCAACTCATGGTTGATCGCCCTTTCTCTTGCCCTTACCTGCACCATAGAGCACCTATGAGCCGAAGCCCAACAAGAAAACTCAACGCATAACAAATCACAATCCGATCCAATAATATACAGCATAAACAGTCAACAGATTAAACATATAGCGGTCTATGTTGACCCAGGTGCGTTACTAGGCCCTGGGCTCGCGGCCTTCACCAAGCAGGTGGATATAGTACCCTTAGAGGGTCTCGCCCTAGCGGCCTGCACTCAGCGTTCTTTCACTGTTCTTGGCCTTTTCTGTTCTCGGCCTTCACCGTTCTCAGCCTTCGCCGTTCATTCATAATCACACACAACATAGCATAGTATTTATAAGTATTCACACATACATTAAACACAAATATTAGGGCCACGCCTTGAACATGAGAACGAATTCTTCTGTTTCTCAGTTAAAAACTTTTTCATTTGTTAGAAAGTTTTATTGTAGTTTCCGCTTCATAGTGAGATTAAAAAAAGATGCTTCCTTGGCCGTGTAAAACATGGATTAGTATTATGTCATTCCTATAAGTGATCCCCCATTCAGGATTGGAAGAAGTGCTATATGAGGACTTCGAGATCAAATAGAATATGTTTCTTTCCATTCCTCGTGAGCCACTTATTTCTCCGAAACATGAGATCAAAGTTCTTTTCCTCCTTTTTCCCAATAAGTCGACGGCGTTACACCATTGGGATACTTCGAATAAACTAGAGTACATATAGGATACACCGGTGCTAAAACCTTTTATCAAGAGATCTTCCAAACGGTTAGGGTCGTTGCTCCGGATGTTGTTCCCCCGGTGTGAAACCAGTTGGTTCCGTAGTTTTAGAATTCTGCTGATCCCAAGTACTCCATCTCCATCATTGCATATGAAAATATAGAAAGTAAAGAAGAAAAGGCATAACCAGAAGAATTGTGTAAAATAAGTGGATAAGTATATCCCCTTTCCTATAGGACGAGCCATAGGAACCTATGAGATTGATTGAACAAGCCAACACTTAAAGGCGAAGAAGAATCTTCGAACTAATGGACGAACCGCAATGCAAGTACTAGAACTCTTGAAATAGAGGAAGGACCTATTTGTTTTGTTTTTTGTTTGTGCGTGTAGTAAGGAGATGTTTGGGATAAAACCTCCATCTCTCTTATAACTAGGAGAGAAAGCTCTGTGAGCTTCCCCCATGCTCTATAGAAATGGAAGGAAATGCCCGCCCGTTGTGCTGCAGAGATGCAAACTGGAAAGCAACTGTCGTGACATGGAAAATAAAGTAATAAAAACATCTTGATGATGATAGATAGCCAAATCCAGGAATCATTTTGGAATCGGAAAAGAGAAATGTCACCCCATCGACTGAGAAAGAAGGCAGTCTATCGATTCAAAAAAAATAATAGTGCCACAGCCTGAAACATAAATAATAGGGTCATGCCCTACTCTATGGGCACCAACAATTTTCTTACCTGTGTCCCAAGTTGATAGATTAACGTGATCATGAGCACGATCCCCTTAACTCGAGCTTTGACGTAAAACCGAGTCACAACGCAATAATAAATAGATATCCATCAATTCCTAACCAATTAAGAACTTCGGATGAAAATACTAGCCTTTGGGACCTCGAATCCTACTAAATCGGGTAGTAGGATCCTCCCCGAGCCCTAAGATTTGGGTTCCCGAGCTTAAAACCCAAATAGGCCATTTCTCCAAATTTGAGTCGCCACCCGCTGCAAGTTAGAGAGCACGACTCTCTCTCTATTGGAAGACATGGTCCGCGGCGCCTTGGCAAACTCAGAGGCCTCCCAGGCCTCTTCGCACACACGGACCGCGGCGCTTGATGAACATGGCAGCGACGTGAGCCCAAAAAACCTAGAAATCCATGCATTTTTACTGCGTTTGTCCCCAACCAAACCTATAAATTCTCACCCAATTCAACCCCTATACTTAAAGTTAAACCCAGAATTCATGTCTAGGCAACTTAGTCAGCAAAAACATTCCAAGAACCAGCTCATAATCTCATCAAAACCTAAAAATCAAACTAAGCTTGAACCTAAGCAAACTTATCAAAAATCACAACAGAATTAACAGAAAAGATCAAGTTTAAACCCTTACCTCACTGAGAATTAAACTGAGCTAACCCCAAGCAGTTCAAACCTCAAGTCCTTCAATTCCTTAGCCTAAAGTCCTCAAAATTCATCAAGCTTCCAAGCACCAAAGAGAGGGAGAAAGAGCCGAGAAAGAGAGAAAGTGAGATAGGCTGAGAGAGTTCCAGAATTGTGTTTTGGCTTAAGTCTATCCTCAGCTGTCTAAGTCCAAAAAATGCCTGAAATTCCCTTAAGTCAACCTTAATCCTTTAATGCCACCAAGGGCAATCCCGTCATTTGCCACTTCCCGCTAATTCCTCGAGTGTTCCTATAATTCCCCAATTAATCCCAACATACTTAAACAATCATTAAATCACTACACGTTACCTGGTAATCCCAATCACATAATATATTCCCAAAATACCCCTAGGCTCACCCCGAGTCGAGTACTCAACCTTGTTGTGACTATTTAGCTATTTTCCTCCCTAGGACTATCTCGGATCGCACATCTGAAATATATCACCACAATCTTGTGGTATAAAGCACAACACACATATAATTTGCATTTATGCCCTCACAGGCCAAAAATACAAATATGCCCCTATTAACCAAATTGGGCCCACATGCATATTTAATTTACCTAAACATGCATTTCTAATCACATAATCATTTAATCTACATATTAACATAATTAAATCAATAATTGTCCTTCCGACACACTAATCAAGGCACTAAGCCTTATTAGAAAATTTGGGACGTTAATACTATCCCCTCCTTACACAAATTTCGTCCTCGAAATTTACCTGAATAACTCGGGATATCGATCCCGCATATCAGTTTCAAACTCCCAAGTTGCCTCTTCCTCCTTGATGTTCCTCCACAACACTTTTACTATGGCAATGGTCTTGTTCTGCAAGACTTTATCCTTTCGGTCTAGAATCTGAACTGAATTCTCCTCATAAGACAAATCTTGATCCAGCTCTAGGTTCTCATAACTCAGCACATGCGTAGAATTCGATTCCGGAGCATGGACACATGAAATTTGTTGTGAACCCCTGATAAGGCTGGAGGCATAGCCAGTTTGTAAGCTACCTCAAAATCTCAAAGGGGCCAATAAACCCGGACTTAACTTGCCTTTTACTCCAAATCATTTCACCCCTCTCAATCGAGAAACTCTGAGAAATACACGATCACCGACTTGAAACTCTACACTCCTGTGCCTCAAGTCTGCGTAACCCTTCTATTGACTCTGGGAGGCGAGCATTCAAGCAATAATCTTCTTAGTCACCTCATTGATCCTCTGAACAACCTCAGGACCTAAATACTTCCTCTCATTTGTCTTATCCTAATGGATTGTGATATGCACTTCCTCCCATATAACATCTCATAAAGAGCCCATCCGATAGTTGCATGGTAGTTGTTATTATATGAAAATTCAATCAAAGGGAGATACTTACTCCAAGTTCCCCCAAAATCTAGCACACAGGCCCGTAGCATGTCCTCCAGTATCTAAATCGTCCTCTCAGACTGTTCATCCATCTAAGGATGATAAGCGGTACTAAACCGCAACTGTGTGCCCATAGCCTTTTGTAGGCTCTCCTAAAACTTAGAGGTGAAGGTGGGGTCCCTGCCAGATACTATCGACCTCAGAGCCCCATGAAGTCGAACAATTTCCTTCACATACAACTCAGCATACTGCTCCATTGTATAAGTTGTCTTAACAGGCAACAAGTGGGCTGATTTGGTGTACCTATCCACAATAACCCACACATAATCATACTGTCCTGCTGTCTTCGGTAATCGAACCACGAAGTCCATGGTGATATCCTCCCATTTCCACTCTGGAATCCCTAAAGGTTGCAGCAACCTCGTTGGCCTTTGATGTTCAACCTTCACCTGCTGACAGGTTAAACACTTGGCCACATAATCTACTACATCCATCTTCATCCTCGGCCACCAACACAAAGTTCTCAAGTCTTGGTACATCTTCGTCGTACCCGAATGTAAGGAATAAGGAGTGGTGTGGGACTCATCTAAAATCTCTCGCCGGATACCAGAATCCATCGGAACGCAAATCTGACCCTTATATCTCAGTAAACCCACCTCTGAAATAGAAAAGTCCTTAGCCACCCCAGCTAAGACATCCTTTGTGCGCTTCTTCAACCGTGGATCCTCCTTCTGCACTTCCTTGATCCTTGCAAGGAGCGTGGACTGAAGTGTGATACTGGCTAGCTGACCAACTACCAATTCAATTCCTGCTCTGGTCATTTCTTCTGCTAACCTCTTTGATAACTGCCTCGAACTAAATAACTACCCTGAGCCCTTTTGACTCAACAAGTCGGCCACCACATTCGCCTTCCCAGGATGGTATAAAATGTCACAATCGTAGTCCTTGACCAATTCCAGCCAACGTCTTTGGCGCATATTCAGATCCTTCTGAGTAAAGAAATACTTTAAACTCTTATGGTCGGTGTATATTTCGCACTTCTCCCCATACAGATAATGTAACGCCCTGGCTACCCCAGAACAGTTGCGGTGAACGGTGGACCGGAAATTTGACTCGTTACCCGAGTCCTTTGGTAAAAAACGTGCTCTAAGTGTAATTAATAGGTTAAGGCATAAAACCAACAAAAAGGAAATGGAGATTTTCATTACAAACTGCTCTGCAGAGCTAAACAAAACATTTACAAGTTGTTCTCAGCACAAAATGGTCATTACTGTTGTAAAGTTACAATCCTGCCGACCTAAGCGGCAAAAATAGGGTAAACCCCCTAGTTCCTCTAAGAACTCCTTGGCCGTGGTGGTCAAGCGGCCGCATATGTACACATCACCACATCAACTCTCCACTCAAGGCTAGGTGAGCTTTTCTTTCCCTTTACATGCACCACATAGCACCCGTGAGCCAAAGCCCAGCAAGAAAACATAACACTTTATATAAACATTATCAAATGATTATCATTATAATCACACTGAGCATAAAGCTTCCAAACAAATGAGTGAACATCACATGATTCAAACGGGAGAGTGGCTGCTAGGTAAGCCACTAGCCTCCAAGCGCTTATTTCATTCATCGACCCTCGGGGTCGGTTTGGCATTAATGCTCTTTGAGTCATTCAATGCTAATAGTCGATTAGATCTAATCTCTGTTGGCTTGCGTGATCCACGCTAAGGCCGTTCTGACTAATGAGTCAGTGCTATGTGACCAGTGTCCAGTATCACTGCCAAACCTGACTAATAAGTCACAGCTTCATAGTTGATACTAACACCTTTGCCAATTCTGACTGATGAGTCAGTGCAACGTGACCAGTGCCCAGTGCCCAGTGCCACTGCCGAACCTGACTAATGAGTCACAACTTCACAATTGATCCTAGCACCTTTGCCAAACCTGACTAATAAGTCAGTACCATGCACAAGTGAGCAACATATGCTAAGCATTCTATATTCAATCCATGTCCATATTACACAACCAACATGCCTCACGAATATCCATGCATGTCACACTTGGGGTGCAGTTTTCTTACCTCTGGTTCGAGATAGAATGAATAAAAGAACGACCCTGAGAACGATCAACCTTTTGGTCCTTTAGCGGTTACCTGGTCATAACCAATTATGGGATTCCATCAATAAAATGAACAATAAAAGGTTCCCAAACCAAAACCTAACCTCCGGGACATCAAACACTACTCAACCGGGTAGTAGGTTCAACCCCGAGGCCTTAGGTTTGAATCCCCATGCTAAAAACACTTTTCTGGCCAAATTTACCCTGATGGGCCGCGGCTCACCCTCCTGACAGAGGCGTTTCCACCTCTGAAGCCATCTCAGGCCGCGGCACACCCTAGACAGGCCGCGGCTCATTATGCTAAATTACCCAGAATTCAGCAACGCTTCAGCAAACTCCCCTGCGTTTCCCCCTCAAACCAGCCCTTCAAACCAACTCAAAACCTCTTCCAAACACCCATTTAAACCTCCAAACATCACCCATAACTCTCCCTCATCATAACCTAAGTAAAACACCACAAAAACTCCCTTTGATTCCAACTTTCCACACCAAAATCTAGAGATGAAAACTTAAAACGAAAACAGAGCATACATGGAAACTAGTGGCTAAAAGCTTACCTCAAGTTCAGGTTATGGTGCTCTTCTACAGTGGAACACTCTCCCAAAGTACCAAGGCCTAGCTCCCAAGCTCAAATCCTCAACAAGATCACAAAAAATCACAAGGAAGATGAAGGAAGGAGAAGGTATGGGAAGGAGAAGAAATGCCTCTGTTTTACTCTGTTTATTCTACAGCTTTCTAAACATCATATATATCCAAACCCCCAAATGACCAATATACCCCTAGGTCTTTTAAAGCTTCTAAAACCACTTCAAGGGTAATTTTGGCATTTTCCACCTACACCGTTAATGATAATTAACGCTTACCAATTCCCGCTAATCTCAATATTCTCAAACACCAATAATTCACATCCCGTTACCCTTTAATGCCCGGTAACACTCTAATCATTAAAACACCCCGAGACTCACCCCGAGCCCCGAGCTTAAGCCTGTTATGACCAAACCGATAATTAACATTCCTTGATCGTCTCATGACAAATGGCTCGAACAAACCCACATCATAATGTGGTCTCAAGATATATCACCAACATGCGTACAAATAATCAATTTACCCTCAACGGGCCAAATTACCATCACACCCCTGTAATTAGTAATATGGACTCACATGCATGCATTTCACATCATATCATAATATAATCAACATATACATGCGTTTATCAATTAATAACATAATTAAGCAAGTATGGCCCTCCCGGCCTACTATTCACGCCGTTAAACACATCGGAGAATTCGGGGCATTATAGATAATGCCTCCAAACCTTTAGTGCAAATACCACTGCTGACAATGCCAGATCGTGAGTGGGATAACTCTGCTCATACTCCTTCAACTATTTCAACGCGTAGGCTATCACCTTTCTAGCTTGCATCAATACACACCCCAAACCTTACCTCAAAGCATCGCAATAGATTAAAAATTTCTCATTGTTTGACGGCAGACTCAGTACCGGTGCAGTGATTAGTTGTCGTTTCAACTCCTTGAAACTGTTCTCACATTTATCTGTCTAGACATACTTGGTCTTCTTACGCATTAGCTCAGTCAACGGTGTAGCTATTCTGGAGAATCCCTCAACGAACCGCTGGTAGTACCCTGCTAATCACAAGAAACTCCTAACCTCTAGTACACTACTTGGCCTAGGCCAATCTTTCACTGCCTCAATCTTGCTTGGTCAACCAGAATCCCCTCCATACTTACAATGTGGCCCATAAATGTAACTTGGGGTAACCAAAACTCATACTTGCTAAACTTAGCATATATCCTATACTCTCTCAACTGCTGTAGTACGAAACAAAGTTCCTGCTCGTGCTCTGTCTCTGACTGGGAGTACACCAGTATATCGTCGACGAATATGATCATAAACTTATCCAAATAATCCCCGAAGATCCTACTCATCAAGTCCAAAAAAGCTGATGGGGAATCAGTTAATCCAAATGACATGACCAGGAATTCATAATGTCCATACCTCGTAAGGATTGCAGTCTTTGGTATGTCCTCCTCTTTAATCCTTAACTGGTGGTAGCCGGATCGAAGGTCAATCATTGAGAACACCGTCTTCCCCTGTAACTGGTCAAACAAAGCGTCGATTCTGGGCAGTGGATACTTTTTCTTAATGGTCAACTTGTTCAGCTCTCTCTAGTCAATGCACATCCTTAAGGATCCATCTTTCTTCTTAATGAACATCACTGGAGCAACCCATGGCGAAAAACTGGGTTTGATGAATCCTTGATCTAGTAACTCCTGCAACTAAATCTTCAGTTCTTTCAACTTTGCTGGAGCTATTCTATAAGGTGTCCTAGATACTGGCTCTACCCTTGGCACCAACTCTATGACGAACTCGATCGCTTGGTGTGGTGGAAACCCTGGCAAGTCTGCTGGAAATGTATTAGGAAACTCGCATACTAATCTGGTCTCATCCGGTCCAACTGAAACAACCCTAGAGGTATCCACTATGTTTGCTAGGAATCCTATGCAACCTTCTTGCATTAGGACTCTAGCCTTCAGTACAGAGTTCATAGGTACTCGTGGTCCACCCACTATCCCCACAAATACAAAGGGTACCTCCCCTTCCGTTTCAAAGGTCACCATCCTTCACTTGAAGTCTATCATTGCTCCATACTTTGATAATCCATCCCTAGAATCATATCATTGTGAT
Organism: Humulus lupulus; assembly: GCF_963169125.1. Classification (NCBI taxonomy): domain Eukaryota; kingdom Viridiplantae; phylum Streptophyta; class Magnoliopsida; order Rosales; family Cannabaceae; genus Humulus; species Humulus lupulus. Next base: position 214,064,311 of record NC_084796.1, on the reverse strand, counting down.
CCATTGCTAACTCGATCAGGTCTATAGACCACTACCCAATATCTATCTCTATTAGTAATGCTCTAACCCATCTCCTAGAGACTACCAGCTCCCCAATTGGCAACAATGTCTTGCATACCCTCACATACATATCACAAGGCCTACACAAAAGATCTATCACTCTTGCATATACAAACGAATGAGTAGCTCTTGAATCAATCAATACAGTAAATGAAGAACCAACACTAGAAATCTGACCTATCACGACCAAGGGACTAGCCTCAGCCTTGGTATGGGTCAAGGTGAATACTCTGGCTGGAGTGAGGTTGTCACTATTCTTTGGTTAATCTTTACTGACTTGTGGGCAGTCCTTCCTTAGATGACTAACTATAACGCTCTTAGACCGCACCCTCTATTTATCCCACTGACTCCGACCCGCTTAAACCGAGCTCAATGAATATTAAGCTGTCCTCAACTACCAGTGGCCGAGCCACGCCCTGTACGCAAGTATAATTTATGGCACCCTTAGGCCGTTTATCACATGTCCCATGGCATAATACCATCTATGACATCATACAGATATAGGGAGCTCTTAATCCCATCATAAACACATAACACGGGTGCAGTTTTCTTACCTTTAGATTTGCTAGCTTTGATCAATTTGATTCTCGAGCACGATCCCGCCTGAGCCCTAGCGTACACCTCACACCCATAAATCAAAATCATCACCAAACCTCAAATCCAAAACCTAGCCTCAGGACCAACCCCGACCCCTCGGGAAGCCCTAATTCCACCAAACGGGGTGGTGGAATCAAACCCCAAACCCCCGGGCAAAAACCCTTGAAAATAACCCAAAAACCCCTTTCTAGAAACAGGGTAGCGCTACAACGCTCTAAGGAGAGTACAACACTACAAACAGAGCCTAAAATGCCCCAGACCACATAGCCTAGTGCTACAGCGCCCAGTGACTAGCGCTAGTCACAGCACAGCAAACCCTGCATTTTCCTCCTTCGAATTTCCGTGAGCCAAACCTTACCAAAACTCTTCCAAACTTCAAACAAACATAAAAACAAGCCTACCAACATATCCAACTCACCCCACACATCCCAACCACACATAACTCAATCACATGCACCCCAAATCAAAGAAATCACTATTGCTGAACCTTAAGCTCAGAAACTCAATAAGAACAACAGCTGAAATCACAGAACTTGAACTGGAATTCCTTACCTTGATGGATGAGTTCAACTTAGGTTATCCTCCACACCAGCTTAGCCTTCACCTCCTCAAAGCTTCAGCCTCAACTCCCTAAAATTCCCCACCAAAACTCAGCTCAAAATCGACAACAATACCAAGAACTAGAAACTGAAAACTACCTTGAACCTTACCTCACATGATGAGTATCCCCTGTCAATTCCTTAAGCCAAACCAGGGACCCTAGCCTCAAGCTTCTTCCTAGAATCTTCCTAAGTTTTAGCTCCAAACTCCTTCAAGAAATGGAGAAGAGACCTCCAACCGAATGAGAGAGAGAGAGAGAGAGATAGACTCCTAATTCCTTTTTTTTTTCCTTTTCTTCCTTTTCCTTCAGTCTTCCAGCTCTTTCTACACAATACACTAAGTATAAAATTTAATAATACTTATCCCTTATAAACCAAATGACCAACTTTCCCTCCCTTTATTCCTAAGCCTTTAATCAACCTAGAGGCATTTTGGTCATTACACCCAATTCCCGCAATTCCTCGAGTGTCTCTCATATTTACCGCTTACTTCCCGACACCTAAATAATCACCAACTATATTCCTCATTATCAAAATAGACTCCAATATATACTCTAAATTCCCAGAAATACCCCAAGGCTCGACCCGAGCCGAGTATAAATCCCTGCCATGACTTTTTCGCTAAATCGCTCACTAGGATTGTCTCGAGTCACAGATTACAAATATATCCACATAATAATGTGGTCTCGACAATTTATCACAAATATATATAGTTATACCCTCAACGGGCCAAAATTACGATTATGCCCTTCTAACCTAATCAGGGCCTACATGCATACTAATACACATAGTCATGCATCACAAATATTCAAATAATCATATTACATGCTTTTAACCATTAAATCACATATAATCCAATTATGCCCTCCTGGCACACTAATCAAGGCCCTTAAGCCTTATTAGTAAAGTTGGGTTGTTACACTAACACTCCCACAAGTGAAGCAGGCTTTGACTCTACACTCTCCCTAATGTCGTCGCCTGCACCGAGGACACTTTAGGAAGCTCCTCCAATTTTCTCCCCCGCCCTGGCGACCATTGAAAGCACCTCGTGCCCTCCAATCTGAACCAGGAGGAACAAAACAATCTAGGGCCTTTCTCTTCTACTCATTGGGGCCACTGCCCTAGCTAAAAATAGTGAAAGGAGGCACCGTCCTCCAAGCGATGCGCCTTGCAGTGCCCTCTCGCCATATCTGATCCTCGACTCCTTCAGGAGTAAGGGCATTCTCCACTACCTGAGCATAGGCTGTAGTCCTCAGATCTAATGTTATCTCGACGTCATGGGCTATCGTGATGTTCAATCCCCGCACAAACCGATCCCTTCGTGCCATTTCAGTAGGCACCAAATCCGACGTGAACTTTGCCAACTGGTCAAACTTCAGTGCATACTTTGTAGCCGTCATTCGGTTCTAAGTCAGATTAACAAACTCATCCACCTTTGTAGCTCAGACTACAACACTATAGTATTTCTCGTGGAAGACGTCATAGTTGTCACATCCCTCATCTGGGACACAACTTCCCACCAGATGCGGGTGTCTTCTCTCAGCATGTAACTGGCACAGGCCACCCTCTCGTTCCCTTCCACCCTCATAAAATCCAGGATGGAAGAAGTCATATTCATCCACTGATCTGCCCGCAGTGGGTCTAGACCGCCCTCAAAGGTGGGAGGGTGTTGCTTCCTGATCCTCTTGTATAAAGGCTCCCACCTTCTCTATCACAGGCTGGGCTGGCACTGGTGCCACAACCTATCTGTATCCCTACCCCGAGGATACATCTTCTATTTGTTGAAGTCTTGCTTCCATTTCGGCAAACAACTGTTTCCAGCTCTATGGGGGAAGTGGAGGGTCCTAACCCTGGTTGTCATCTTCGCCCCTATTACCGCAGAGTCTGATCGATCGCCGAGGCATAACTGCAATATGCCTACAATCAATTATGCTGCACATCAGGCATGATAACAACATCTAAAAACAACCTCCTAATCCCATCAATCAGTCACAAACAACAAATCAACACATTTCACACATTGCATAAGCATATAGCAATCAAGGGGTCGTGCCCTGGCATCATACATATACAAACAAACTCATCATGCTCTATTTATACTATTCAAACAAACAAGGCAACTCAAACAAGCAGTTAAACACATAGTTCATTTAATATCGACCAACCCTGAGTCAAGCTTGTCACTGGCAACGAGTGTACATGTTCGGTCGATCTCTAGGAACCATAAACCTTGGCACACTCTGATACCAAGTTGCAATTCCCTACTACCATAGAGCCATTACCATGTTATTTATAAATGTGTCATTAGCTCACTAACCGAGGTTTTAGGTTGAAAAGTGTGGTTAAATTGAAAGAAAAACTCATTTGATAACATTAATTATAGAAGATTTGGACATTCATTAAAATCGTAAAAGTTATACATTTGGGATCCTGAAATACTATTTGAAATTTTTTACAACTAAAAAATGTGAATACAGTCGACCTAAGCGACAAAACCAACCATTAAAATCATATTCCTCAAAACAACCCTAGCTGTGGCAGCCAGGTAGGTCGAACATGTACACGCCTCTCCATGCTCTCCAACTCATGGTTGATCGATCTTTCCCTTGCCCTTACCTACACCATAGAGCACCTGTGAGCCAAAGCCCAGCAAGAAAACTCAACGCATAACAAATCACAATTCAATCTAATAATATATAACATAAACAGTCAACATATTAAACATATAGCGTCCTATGCCGACCCAGGTGCGTTACCAGGCCCTGGGTTCGCATTCTTCATCGAGTTGATGGATACAACACCCTTAGAGGGTCTCACCCTAGCGTCCTGCACTCAGGGTGCTTTCGTTGTTCCCAACTTTTTCCATTCTCGACCTTCGTCATTTTCGGCCTTCGTCGTTCATTCATAATCATGCACAACATAGCATAGTATTTACAAGTATTCACACATACATTAAACACAAATATTAGGGCCACGCTCTGAAACACAAATAATAGGGCCATGCCCTGCTCTACAGGCACCAACAATTTTCTTACATGTGTCCTGAGTTGATAGACTAACGCGATGCTGAGAACGATCCCCTAAACCCGAGCTTTGACGTAAAACCTAGTCACAATGCCATAATAAATAGATATCCACCAATTCCTAACAATTAAGAACTTTACAGTAAAATACTAGCCTTCAGGACCTCGAATCCTACTAAACCAAGTAGTAGGATCCTTCCCGAGCCCTAAGATTTGGGTTCCCGAGCTTAAAACCCAACATAGGCCATTTCCCCTAATTTATGATGCGACCTGCTGCAAGTCAAAGATCACGACTCTCTCTCTCTGGTGGAGGACACGGCGCAACGTGCCTCACCTGCGTTGTGGCACCTGGGCAAACTTAGAGGCTTACCAGGCCTCTTCGCACACACGTGCCGCGGCGCCCGAAGAACAGGGCTGCGGCGCGAGCCCCAAAAACCCAGAAATCCATGTATTTGTACTGCGTTTTTCCCCAACCAAACCTATAAATTCTCACCCAATTCAACCCCTATACTTAAAATTAAACCCAGAATTCATGTCTAGGAAACTTAGTCAGCAAAAATATTCCAAGAACCAGCTCATCATCTCATCAATACCTAAAAATCAAACTAAGCTTGAACCTAAGCAAACTTATCAAAATCACAGCAGAATCAACAGAAAAGATCAAGTGTGAACCCTTACCTCACTGAGAATTCAACTAAGCTAACCCCAAACACTTCAAACCTCTAGTCATTCAATTCCTTAGCCTAAATTCCTCAAAATTCATCAAGCTTCCAAGCACCAAAGGGAGGGAGAGAGAGCCGAGAGAGAGAGAGAGAGAGAGAGAGAGAAAGTGAGATAGGTAGAGAGAGTTCTGTTTTTCTTTTGGTTTCTCCTTAGTTCTAGAATTGTGTTTTTGCTTAAGTCTAGCCTGAGCTGCCTAAGTCCCAAAAATGTCTAAAATGCCCTTAAGTCTATCCTTAATCCTTTAATGCCACCAAGGGAAATCCTGTCATTTGCCACATCCCACTAATTCCTCGAGTATTCCTATAATTCCCCAATCAATTCCAACATACTTAAACAATCATTAAATCACTACTCGTTACCCGGTAATCCCAATCACGTAATATATTCCCAAAATACCCCTAGGCTCACCCTGAGCTGGGTACTCGACCCCGTTGTGACTATTTAGCTATTCTACTCCCTAGGACCATCTCGGATCGCACATCCCAAATATATCACCACAATCTTGTGGTATAAAGCACAACACATATAATTCACATTTATGCCCTCAACGGGCTAAAGTTACAAATATGCCCCTATTAACCAAATTGGGTCTACATGCATGTTTAATTTACCTAAAGATGCATTTACAATCACATAATCATTTAATCCACATAGTAACATAATTAAATCAATTATTGCCCTCCCGACACGCTAATCAAGGCACTAAGCCTTATTAGCAAATTTGGGATGTTACAAGTGTGGTCGACACACTCACTGTACAGTGAGTGTGGCGCCACACACAGTGATTTCCTATCCCTAGGGTTTGAATTTTGAATTTCAAACAATTTTTTTTATTTAATTATTATTTTTAAATATGATTTAAATTAAATAATTAAATAAGGTTATAACTGATCAATTTTATTTTAATAAAATAAATATTAATTAAATTAGTTAATTATCTTTATAAACCTGAAAAGAAGCCATACTTTTCAAGAGGGTCATTGTTTTTCATAGACTATCAAACTATCTCTCTAAAACAGATGCAATAGTTTTCCTAAACCTGAAAACTATTCAATTCCTCTGCTCTTTATCAAACCTCTCTAGATCTCATGTGTTGAGTACATCTAGAGAGTTATAAATCAACATTTTGAATCCTATGTTCCCACACACGTCCTTGTGTGTTTGAGGATTGGTTTGGAAGGTCAAGGTGTGAGCTTTCAGAACTTGGATAGGAAGATCATTGATTTTATACAAAAAGAGTTGAGGACACTTGATAGGCTACAAGAGGTAATCTACAATATGATTGTATGTGATTTTATAAATGTATATATATATATATGATATTGGCTGGTATTATTATTATTAAAAATGGCCCATTCCCCGCTGTGTATCTTTGATTTGCTCTTTTAATACCAACAAAGAGAATCTGTCGACAAGCTTGCCATAAAAAACCTCACGACCATAAGCCATTAGATGTCGCCTCATGTGGTGCTGTAAAGTTTGACAACATTTATTTGGCAAGCTTTGGCCACCCTAAGGCTAAAAGATGGCGCCATTCAATGAGCGCCTTGAGAGATGAACACAACCTAATTGTTGACTGGTTTTTTAGCCAACTGATAGGGAGTCAAATAATTAATTATAGAGCTTTCAATTAGACAATCAATGAGCAATAAATGAGCCAAGAACCTAGTAATAGTGGGCAATAAATGTAACGCCCTGGTTACCCCAGAACAGTTACGGTGAACGGTAAACCAGAAATTTGACTTGCTACCCGAGTCCTTTGGTTAAAAACGTGCTTCTAAGTGTTATTAACAGGCTAAGGTGGAAAACCAATAAAAAGGAAAGGATATATTTTATTAAGTACATAAAACTGTTCATGGGCCCATAAAACTCTTACAAGTTATTTACAACTCAAACTGGTCATCACTGTTTCAAATTTACAAACCCGCCGACCTAAGCGACAAAAATAGGGTAAACCCCCTAGTTCCTCTGAGAACTCCTTGGCCGTGGTGGTCAAGCGGCCACATATGTACACAGCACCACCTAAGCTCTCCACTCAAGGCTGGGTGAGCTTTTCTTTCCCTTTACCTGCACCACATAGCACCCATGAGCCAAAGCCCAGCATGAAAACACAGTATTGCATATAAACATCATCAAATGATTATCATTATAATCACACAGAGCTTATAGCTCTTAAACAGATGAGTGAATATCACTTGAGGTTCTGGTAAACCATAATGAGTGACTGACAAGCAAGTCACTAATTTAAACAGATGAGTGACTGCTGGGTAAGTCACTAGCTTAAACAGATGAATGACTGCTGGGTAAGTCACTAGCTTAAACAGATGAGAGACTGATGGGTAAGCCTCTAACTTAACAGATGAGTGACTGATGGGTAAGTCACACAAGCGCTTTTAGTTTTCATCAAACTTGAGGTCAGTCCGGCATTAACGCTCTTCTGAGTCATTTAATGCAGATGTCGATTAGATCAAATCTTTATTGGCTTGCGTTGAACATTCTAAGGTCGTCTTGACTTATAAGTCAGCACTGTGTGACCAGTGCCCAGTACCATTACTGAACTTGACTAATAAGTCCCAACTTCACAGTTGATACTGACACCTTTGCCAAATCTAACTAATTAGTCAGTACCATGCACAAGTGAGCAATATTTGCTAAGCATTCAATAATCAATCCATGTCCACATTTACATAATCAACATGCCTCAAGAATAATTATGCATGTCATATATGGGGTGCAGTTTTCTTACCTCTGATTCGAGCGAGAATGAATAAAAGAACGACCCTTGAGAACGATCTGACTTTAATCCTTTAGCGGTCACCTAGTCATAACCAAATATGGGACACCATCAATAAAATGATTAACAAAGGTTCCCAAACCAAGATATAGCCTCCAGGACATCAATCCCCACTAATCCGGGTAGTAGGAACGATCCCGAGGCCTAAAACCAAGTTCCTGGGGCCAAAACACTCAAACGGGCTCAAACCTGTCCAAGGGCTGCAGCCCCCAGCCACTCTAGGAGCAAGGGCCATGACACCCAACACCTAGGGTCGTGGCACCCAGCAAGGCCAAACTTGCTCCACCAGCTTTTTCGAGCTAGGGCCGCGGCCCCCAACCCAGAACCATCCCCAAACTCATTCTCCTTCATCCTAAACTCTCCAAAAACATACCTAAACACTTCCAAATCATCAAATCAAAGTTCCCAAGCTTCCCAATGATTCAAAACCATCAAATCCCAAGGCTCAAACGAACCAAAAACTCAACGATTCACAAAATCCAATTCTAAGCTTAGAAACTCTAAAACTCAAAACTTAAAACTTAGATTACCTTTGATTGAGTTGTTTCTCATCAAATCCTTCAGTCAAGAAGCTTCTAATCTTTCCTATGATCGCTATGCCTCGATCCTCGCTTGATTCCGACTCCTAGAACTCGAGATTTCTTCGAAAATGCCTCGAACAGTAAAAATGAACTAACGGAAGAAGAACGAGAGGTTTTCTAACGTACATTCTCTCTGACAAGCTACTTCAAGCTTAAGTAACCTCAAATAAAACCTAGTGCTCGAGGTCCCGAAAACACCCCCAGGGACATTATAGTCAAAACTCCCAGAATTTCCTCCTAATCTAAAAAAATTCCCAATTTATCATCAAATTACATTCTCATAACTCAATATCCCAATAAAAGACCCCCGTTATGACAAAATCGCTATTTTATAATATAAGACCGTCTCATGCCGAATAGCTCGAATATATCTCCATAATAATGGGATCTCATTCACAAATCACAATATGCACCCAGATTCACAAATATGCCCTCAACGGGCCAAATTACCAAAACACCCTAATAATCAAATGTGGACCCTCATGCTTGCATATAACATCATATTATAATATAATTCACATAAACATGCATATATTCATTTAATGGCTTAATTAAACAGTTATGGCCCTCCCGGCCTACTAATCCAGCCATTAAACCGCATTAGGGATTTCAGAACATTACAATAAATAATGAAGAACAACAAGATTTATAAAGGTTCAATCCCAAAGATCAGTAATGATCTACGTCCTCTTAGTTTTGCATTAATCTTGAAAGTTTACACAAGATCACAAGAGATTACAAGCGGATTTCTATGTGTAAAAAACAATAAAATGTGGCAGAGTCCCTGCTAAATACCGAGCGAAAATGCTCGGTATACTCCTAATGCTGGTCGGTAGGCTTTTTTTCTGAACCCCCTCCACTATGGTGGAGGGTTTGTATTTATACTGTCCCCCTTGCCCCGGGTTGCGCCTAAGCATAACTAATAAGGAAATATCTCTTTCTTCTCACAGGTAGTTACAATCCCCTTTGTTAGGAGGTTTGACCGAGTCTTCAGGGATGTTAGGTGCTCTTTGTGGGTGGTTGTGCGATTCTCGTGGAGTTCCAACAAAGAGTGTAACGGCTTTCATCCGAGCAGGTATATCTGTTCGTCATACCGACCAGCAAGTATCTAGGGGTCCTGCCGGGCAGGTGAGCCTATAGCATGCCAAGCAGTAACTTGTTTTGTATTCCCTATTGGTATATATTGACCAACTTGTCGGGGGTTCTGACCAGTCTGCTCCACGTTTCCAAATTTAGTGCCACGTCAGACATGCCAATTTTTGGGATAACATTTGCCCCCCCAAGTTGGCAGTGGTGCTAAGCAGCATGGAAACTTTCTTCTGGAGGCCACCCCATCCTGCCTAGTCAAGGGTACACACCCCTTGCTATGAGGCACAACACTTAGTGTAGTTAATAGCCTTTGTATTTCCAAAAAAATGAACTTTCAGTTCTTCCCGCCACTTTTTTGGAATCACAAGGCATCATAATTGCCCTTTATTTAGTTACCGCGCACTTACCGAAGAGTGGCTGAGGTGAGGTGATTGGATGGGCGTGCTGACGTGTTTGGGGAGATGTGACCGTGGTGGTCGAGGGGATTGCTGAGTGAACGGACACATTGAATTCCTGCAGGGAGGAAATCATTTCCCTTGGTTATAAATAAGGATGCTTTTTCCTTTTCTCTTCTTTTCTACTTCAAATAAGCCATAACTGTCCTGGAAAACTCTAATCTCCATCTCCTAGTCTGTCCGAGAGAGCTAGCTTCTATTCCAATCCTTACATCGCGCCACTTTCGAAACAGGAACTTGTTCTCGGCATCACGATACTGCAGCAAGTAAGTTTCTTTAGGCTTTTCTTTCTATAATTTATGTAGCTCATGCAAGGTACGTTCTTCTTTCTTTGCATTTTTCACATTGTAGCTGTGAGTAATTTTCTTGACGAATCCCTCGGTTTCTTGAATGTATGTTGTCTGGACCTATAATTGGATGACCACCTTGAGTGGCTTTTGGCCTGGATAGCCCTTTTTTTTCTTTTCTTTTTTGATTTTGTACAAACTAGGTTTTAACTTCCTCTTTTTGTTGATTTACATTTGGGGTTCTTGAAAAAACACGAAGAACACCACTCAAAAACTATTTTGGAACAAATCTTCCACTTTCTTGAGTTTTCTTGCTTTCAATTTGATATACTCCTTGTTCATCATGCTGTTTTGTGTTTGGTCTAGGCTAGTCGGTATAATCTGCAAACTTCTACCGACCAACACTGTTTGGTGTTCTTGCCTCATCTTTCCCTTTTTCTTGTTTGTGCAGAAGGGAGGTGACCACCGAACTGTGTTTCAAGAAATCATTTGAAATCGATGGCGCACATGAAATGCATTAACCATGGTACCGAACAACAAGATCCCCATGTGGGGCGCTGTGCCACCACTAGGGCCAAGCATAGGGTCCCATCTGTTGAGGAAGAACCGAGCTCTTCTGGGCAAGAGGAGGAATATGCCAGGAGATACATACCAAGGTCGTCCTTAACCCGACCTTAGAGGTAGAAGATTCCCCTCTGTATGTAGCTCCTAAGAGCACAATTTCTAATAAACAGTTACAAAATATCAGAGAGCATTTCCATCTCGGAGATGTTTCCATCTTCAAACCTGCAGCTGTACAAACTGATGAACACCCTGGTGCTCAATTCTACGCCTGGAGCAGATATCATATGAATGCGGGCGCCACCCTTCCTCTTCTGCCATACTTTCGTAGTGTGGTAGATTACTTCGGGCTTTGCCCTAACCAGATTGGCCCAAAGGCATCAGATTTCTCTCAGCCCTTTTATGTTTTTTACCAATCCTTAGACTGGCCGGTACCTACCGCTCATGAAATCAATTATCTATTTGATCTCAAATCCAGCCCTCACCAAGGCAGGTGAGGGAATTTCTATTTTATCCATCGGGACTCCAATATTTACCTATCAAACACTGAAGGCATCTCCAAAGTTGGGGAGTACGCTAGTCAATACTTTGTCACAGATAATATTGTCACCATTCACTTGTCATTCCATCATAACAGTCCTTTTAGCTAGCCGACCCCCACTAAGGAAATGAGGACAAGAGCTAGAAAACTAGCTGCTATGGATCCCATCGACAAGGATATGGTGGCCCTAACTACTGCAGAAAAACTTATATCCGTTGGGCTCTACCCTAACCCGAAAACAAGGGCCATGGATGGCACCCCTAAGAAGTAATCGCCTAAGAAACCTTCATCTATTTCTAAACCACCTAATTCACCACTCACTAAGAAGAAAACTAGAGCGTCAATCCTCCCGTCCAGACCTTGCGTGGCTCACCGAACTAGGAGTTCGGCCAGAGTTGTCTTCAAGGATCCTGCCAAGCATGGAAACTCCAAAGCTACCACCACCCCCGAGCCTGGCAAAGGCAAAGAGGCTGCAATAGAGCATGTAGACTCGGATTCGTCAAATAGTGATGGGATCTTCTGTTTGATGCAACTGACTACTCAGGGGGAGCTGAAGAGGGTGACTCTCATTTCAAACATAATTTTATTCTTTGCCCAATTATGATGATTTTTTGTTTGTCTGTTTCGACTCTGCTCGACACTTTTGCTAATCCTTTGCTTTCATTTTGCAGATATGATGTCCGTATTTTTCAAGAAATTTGCTCAGAAACACACCAGTGGTCCTATTAGTGAGGTTCCCCCGTCTAAGTGTCAAAAAGTCGACCTTCCTGTCGGAACTACCGAACAGGCCATTAACACCCCTGAGAAGGCCTCTTCTCGAAAAAAGGCACCCACACCATCGCGCAAGTCAGGCAAAGGATTATATATTAAGGATAGTACCCATATATTTGTTGCATCGGAGTTGACCAGCTCGAGCAAAGCTCCTGATGACACTGTTGAGAATCCTGCCGAGGAGGTTCATGGGCCCCTAAAGAGAGCCCTGGCCATCCAGCAAGGACACATAAAAAAGGTGTCTACCTCCCAGACCAAATTCATGGATACTCTTAGTAGAAAGTCTCTGGACTTCATTACTAGCACCAGTCTCCAGAATGTTACCAGAGTACGCAATAAATTTGTTTGATCTCTGAGTGATCTTCCTTCTCTTGTTTTTTATTCTAAATTTATTTATTTCATATTGTAGGGTATGCTGGCTCTCAGCTACGCTCATCACCAAGCCAAAGGGGTAAGCAAACATGTAGTTGGTCTATTGAAATAGTGTGAGGACAAAGCCTCTCAGGTTGCCCAGTTGACCAAGCAGGTACGCAGTCTTCAGCAGACCACCGAGCAGATTTCCAAAGAAAATGAGGAGCTCAAGATTGGCGTTGAACAGAGGAACCTTGACGTCAATCGACTGGAGAGAAGGGTGGAGGAGCTGAAGTATATTTCCATGAGGAATGCTGCCGATGGGAGAGCCATTTAGGAAGAAAGGGATGAACTAGGAAAAGCCCTTGATGAAGAGAGGGCTGGCAGAGCTGCTGATGTCATGACCTACGAGACTTTTGGCCTGAATATTTCCTATGACTTCTGGGTGCACAACAAGGGGGTGGATTACAGCTATCTGGGGGAGGCTTTCGATGAGCTTATGCAATACTATACTAAGCGGGAGCAAGCCAAGGCCCAAAATATGTCCACCGAACAAGTTCCAGTTGTCCAAGATTTTGCCTTCCCTGTTGCTGAAGAAGACAATCCTTCTGCCCCCGAGGATTCTACTCTGCCCTCCGGTCTGAGTGCTTCAGCTGACACTTCTGCTCCTGTCGACCAACTTCAAGACCAACCAACCGATCAGCTTCAATACCAACTAACTCCCCAACCTCAAGACCCTTGAAGCACTTTGCCTATGTAGCTTTTCTTTTTATTTTTGCAAAGACAAAAATGGCCGAGCAAATTTTAATCTCGAGCAATCTTTTACTTTGGTCAAAACATCATGGTTGAGTCGAGCAACCTTTAATATCGAGCAATACTTTACCTTTTTATAAAATGCTTCTCGTTCTAGCTATATATTCGCTCGTGCTTTTTTTTAGCTACTCGACATATACTATTTTTGGAGCTGTGCGGCTCTGTGAATCAGAGCTGTTCAATTTTTTTGAATGAGTTGTAAACAAAAAATGTTCAACCTTATCTACAAAAATTATTTTATGGCTCTTTTTGTTGTCCGGTACATACCGAGCAACGTGCAAGCACTTTAACATTAATAAAATCTAATGTTTCTAAGTCCTTTTGATTACGCGCTTTTCTCTCTGCTTGTCCATGTATGAATATGGTGCCCCCCAAGTGACCGAGCAGGATTCATAACTCTTGGGTTATCCTCTTGGTCTCTTACTAACTAACCAGAGCTATTCGTAATAACCTGTTCGGGGTACTTGGGTTCGCCAAAACCAACAAAGATTTCATACACTGCCGACAATCCGTGAAATAAATTACTAATTAGCAAGATAATCATTGTAAAAGTAAGGCTTGTAAAAATGGACAAAAATCGTGTCTTATTGATTAAAAGTTAACCATACAAGCTGCGTCGCTACTGTGCAGCTTGCATTCATAAATATTAATTATTACAATAAATGGGAAATTCGTGGGTGTGCATAATTAATATAACTAACTTGAGTTGGTCGGTGGTATGGGCAGTTCATGCCTGTACCAGCCAGTCAATGATCACTTAAAAGTGATCTTTATTGGTAGTACTTCCTCAGGTGTTCCCCATTCCAGTAATGGGGGACAGGTACTAACTGGAGATCTTGGTCATATCACGCTAGCTTGTATGTGCATGGTGGTACCATCTCCGTGACCTGGTAGGGGCCTTCCCAACTTGGACCTAGTACTTTTGCCAAAGCATCTCGAGTTTCGGGGAATACTCTTCGCAGGACTAAATCACCAATGTCGAACTTTCGTTCCTTAACTCTAGAATTGAAGTACCGGGCAACATTTTTTCGGTGGGCAGCCAGGCGTATATTGGACCTTTCGCGTCTTTCTTCATTCTGGTCTAAGGACTCGGCCAGCAGTTGGTGATTACAATCTTGGTTGTATGTTGTACGTCGATGAGATAGTGGAGTCACCTCAACTGGTAGCATTGCATCATACCTATATGTAAGTGTAAAGGGGGTATCACTAGTAGCTGTTCGCTTGGTAGTGTTGTATGACCAAAGTACCTCGGGTAATTTCTCAGGCCAGTTTCATTTGGCCTCTTCTAGACGCTTCTTCAGGGTGTCTTTGAAAGTTCCATAAACTTCTTCGACCCGCCCGTTTGCTTGAGGGTGCGAGATTGCTGAAAAACTTTTTGTGATGCTGTGTTTGGCACAAAAATCAGTGAACCGTTGGCTGTCAAACTAGGTGCCATTGTCTGATACTATTTTTTGGGGTAGACCAAACCTACAAATTATATTTTTTACCACAAAATTCAGTACATTTTTTGAAGTGATGGTTGCCAATGGCTCGGCCTCTGTCCACTTGGTGAAGTAATCAACTGCTATGACTGCATATTGAACTCCTCCTTTTCCCTTTGGTAACTGTCTAATAAGGTAAATTCCCCAAATGGCGAAGGGCCACGGGCTCTGCATTTGAGTAAGTTCGTTTGGTGCTGCTCGGGGTATCTTGGCAAATCTTTGACACTTGTCACATCTTCGAACATATTCAAAGGCATCTTCATTCATAGTTGTCCAAAAGTAGCCTTGCCTTAAAATCTTAATAGACAGACTTTGCCCCCCTTCATGGTTCCCACAGGAACCCTCATGTACTTCCTCTAGCAGTCGTCCTGATTCTTTTTTATTGGCACACCTGAGTAATGGCATGGAGAATCCCTTTCTGTACATAACTCCGCCAAGATTATATACCGAGTGACTTTCCTCATTAATTTTCTGGATTCATTGCGACTATTGGGCAAGATGTCGTGTTCCAGATAAGCTGTAATCGGGGTCATCCAGGATGGAGTGTTGTCTATAAGAAAGATTGGTTCTGGCAGGTTGATACTTGGTTTGACCAGGTATTCAATAGGGACTAGGTTGGCCTTGTTTATTACAACACTGCTAGCTAGTCTAGCCAGTGCATCTGCTGTGGGATTTTGCTCTTGGTATCTGTTGGATATTGTACCTTTTAAGCTGAGCAAGCAGGTTATATTTTATCAAGATAGGCCATCATTTTCCCCTCGAGCATTGTACTCTCCGAGGACATGATTGACAACTAATTGCGAATCATTGTATATGTCTAGGACTTCAACCTTTACCTCCCTGGCTAGTTTCAACCTCGCAATTAATGCTCCGTACTCCACTTCATTATTGGATGCTTTAAATCCAAAATGAAGTGCACAATGGATGTGTTGCCCTTCAGGAGTGATTAATGTTAAACCGACCCCAGACAGTTGATTGGTAGTTGAGCCATCGACGTGCAAATTCCATACCTGGGGTTCATCCTCAGAATGAACAATACTGGTCGCTGGGTTCTTGGTGTTCTACCTGGAGTCCGAACAGTTCAGTGGTCTAGATTCAAGTGATTGCTCGGCCACTTCTTCAGCTGTTCCTGGCAGCCTGGTACATTCAGCTACAAAGTTTGCAAAAGCCTTGCCTCTGATGGCAGTTCGGGGCTGGTAAGTGATTTCATACTGTCTGAGCTCTATAGACCATTTTAGTAACCGACCAGAGGTGTTTGGCTTTAGCAGGACTTGGCACAATGGTTGGTCGGTAAAAAAATTTATGGGATGCGCTTAGAAGTATGGGCAAAGTTTTCTGGAAAACAGGAGCATGCAGTAAGTTAATTTTTCAATTAGAGGATACATGCTCTCGACTTCGACCAGCCTCTTACTGACATATTAGACTGGATGTTGGATCTTGTTTTCTTCTCTAACCAGGACTGCACTGACAGCATGTTGAGTTACTGCCAGGTATATGCATAGTTCTTCACCCTTTAGTGGTTTTGAAAGGATCGGGGGTTGTGCTAGCTGCTGCTTTAGAGCTTGGAAGGCTTGTTCACATTCTTCAGTCCATTCAAATTTCTTTGTGCCTCCGAGGATATTAAAAAATCGAATACACTAATAAGTGGATTTATGTAACGACCCAAATTCGCTAATAAGGCGTAAGGGCCTTGATTAGTGTGCCTGGAGGGCATAATGGGAATTATGTGTGATTTAAATGAGTAAAATGCATGATTATGTGAAAAGCATGTTTATATGGTTATTTGTATATTTATGATGCATGACTAGGTGTATTAGTATGCATGTAGGCCCTCATTAGGATAGAAAGGGCATTTTCGTAATTTTGGCTCGTCGAGGGCATAAATGTTAATAACTGTGATAAATTGATAAGACCACATTATTATGTGAATATATTTATAACTGGTGATTCAAGACGATCCTTGTGAGAGAGTTAGCAGAAAAGTCACGGTGGGGATTTATACCCGGCTCGGGGCGAGCCAGGGGATATTTCTGGGAATGTAGGTAATATATTGGCAATTATTTGGTATTGAGGAATATAATTGGAGATTATTTAGGTATCGGGAATTAAGCGGTAAATATTAGAGACACTCGAGGAAATTAGCGGGAATTGAGAAAAATGACCAAAATGCCCCTAAGTGGATTAAAAGACTTGGGATTAAAGGGGAGGGCATTATGGTCATTTGGCTTTTAAGAGATAGGTATTGTTGAGGCTTTATGTTAGTGGAAGTGGTAGAATAATATAGAAGTTTGAAAAGAAAGAAGAGAAGGAAAGAAAAGAAAGAGAAAGAAAGGAAAGAAGGCAGGGTCGGTTTAGGCTTTCTCCACCATTTTTCTTGAGGATTTTTGGAGCAAAGTTCAGAGAGGAGCTAGATCAAGTTGAGCCATAAGATTTCTGAGTTAGACTTGAAAGGTTGGCAAGGGATTAGCAAGAACACATCAATATTTGAGGTAAGACTTTGAAGTTTCTTCAGTTCTGGTTTTGAATTCTAACTAAGGTATCTAAGCTGAATTGATGGGGAATTCTAGGGAAGTTGGAGCTAAGGATTGAGGAAGAGCAAGCTAAGGAGGTCTAGAGGCAACTTAAGGTCGAATTTCCATCAAAGGTATAAAGTTCTAAGCTTTAAACTTTGAAGGTTTGATTGTCTTTGCTGAGTTTCTGAAGTCTATGAGCAACTATCGTGCATTTTGAGATTAAGGATGCATGTGAATGGGTTTTGAGTATTTGGAATTCTTAGGATGAGTGGAGTGTGTTAATAAGCTTGTTTTTAAGTTTGATGAAGGTTTGGAGAAGTTTTGGTTAAGTTTGGCTTGGGGAAATCGCAGGAAGGGAAAATGTGGTGTTGGCTGTCTGTGACTAGCGCTACAGCGTTAACCTTTGGGCGCTGTAGCGCTAGGCCATGCTTTCTGGGGGATTTTGGTTCTGCTTGTAGCGCTGTAGCGCCCTCCTTAGAGCGCTGTAGTGCTGCCCTATTTCCAGAAAGGGGTTTTAGGATTATTTACAAGGGTTTTTGACCAAGGGTTTGGGGTTCGGTTCCACCACCCTGTTTGGTGGAATTAGGACTTCCCGGGGGCTCGGGATTGGTCCCGAGACTAGGTTTTGGACTTGAGTTTTGGTGATGACTTTGGCCTATGATTGTGATTAGGTTCGCGCTAGGGCTCGGGAAGGATGGTGCTTAAGGATTTCATTGAGCAGAGCTAGCAAATTCAAAGGTAAGAAAACTGCACCCGGTTATATGTTTGTGATGGGACTAAGAGCTCCCGATATCTGTATAATGTCAATGTTGGTATTATTCCATGGGACATGTGATAGCGGCCTAAGGGTGCCGTACACAACATTTGCGCACAGGGCGCGGCTTGGCCACTGGTAGCCGAGGACAGCTTAATATTCACTGAGCTCGGTTTAAGCGAGCCGGAGTCAATGGGATAACGGAGGGTGCGGCCTGAGGGCGCTAACCCTAGTTATCACTTGTGAATTGGTGTATGATATGAGTTGATATGTTAATATGTTGAATACTTGGTTATTCTGAATGTTTATATGATTGAGAACATGTTTATGCAATATGAGATATTGGATTATCTGTTGATTGCTTATGCTCTGTTATTGTGTTTTATTGATGGGCCTTGGCTCACGGGTGCTACGTGGAACAGGTAAAGGCAAAAGCAAGTTAGACTAGTTCTGAGATGGAGAGCTGCGGGGCTGAATGTACATAGCCAGTTGTTCGATCGCCTTGGCCGAGGAGTGGATCAGGATGGGGATCGCTGAACTGTCTATTTTGCCTTAGTATGGCTAATATTGTATTTAGAACGTGAATCTTTTGTAAATGGTTTTAAACCTATTATTTTGGGATCCCGTGTAAACAGGAAATGTTATTTACAAGAAATGTGACTTTTAAGACCAAAATCTTTTAACCCTAATACCATTATAGTTTCAGTAACACGATTTTAACTAAATAACTTGATTAGCAAGTCTAGCACTTTTATAAACACACAGTGTAACGGTCTTGGCTATCCAGGGCGTTACAATTTAGACATAAATCTGCTGAGTGCTGCTATGCATCCTGTTAGACTCTGCATGTCCTTGATCCTGGTTGGAGAGGGCATGTCTAGTAGTGCTTTTATCTTTTCAGGGTTTGCTTCAATTCCCCAAGAGTTTACTATAAACCCTAAAAAATTTCCCGAGCCCACACCAAAGGAGCATTTTAGTGGGTTCAATTTCATTCTATATTGCCTCAGGATGTTGAAGCTTTTCTCCAATTCCTCAATGTGCCCCCCTGACCTTTTTGGATTTTACCAACATATTTTCCACGTAAACCTCCATGTTATTTCCTATTTGGTTTTTGAACATACGGTTTATCAGCTGTTGATACGTGGCTCCAGCATTTTTTAGGTCGAACGACATAACTTTATAACAGTACAACCCCACATCCGTGTGGAAGCTAGTGTGCTCCTGGTTAGGTGGATGCATACTTATCTGGTTGTACCCCGAATAGGAATCCATAAAAGTTAAGATCTTGTGGCCGACTGTAGCGTCCACTAATTGGTCAATTCTTGGAAGTGGGAAGCAGTCCTTCGGGCATGCCTTATTTACATTGGTGAAATCTATGCACACTCTTAACTTTTTATTAGGCTTTGGAATGAATACGGGATTGGACACCCATACTGTAACGACCCAAATTTCCTAATAAGGCTTAGGGCCTTGATTAGGGGGCCAAGATGGAAAATCTTGGAATTATATGATTATGTGATATTTATGTGTATCATTATGTGATTCTGTGAATAACATTATAATATGACTTAATATGCATGTTTAGGTGTATTAAATATCCATGTGGGCCCATTTTTGTTTAATTGGGCAATATTCATATTTTGGCCATTTCGGGTATATTTGGCATTTATGTGGTATATGTGTGGTGCTTCATTATTATTTGGTTATGCTAGGGTTACTCAGCACGAGACGATCCTAGGAGGCAAGCTAGTGGGAAATTCACAACGTGATTCATACTTGACTCGAAGTGAGTCAAGGGGTATTTAGTACATTATCGGGATATTGAGCCGGGAACAGTGTAGGCCGAGATCGGCAGGGGGGCCGGAAACGGCGTTAGGCACGTTGAGTGCAAGGCCGAGTATGGCAAGGGGCTGGGAGCAGCGTTGAGCACGTGGAGTGCGAGTTTCCAGGGCGAGTCCCTAAAAGGATACCTGGGATATCCTCACGGTGTGGACCGCGAGCCCAGGGCTTGGTAAACGCCTGGGACGGCCAGGTCGTATGTGTTTAGCCCATTGGTGGCCTGTTTATATGCTTGATATATGTGCTACATATGTTATCTGTTTGTGGGTTTTCTTGCTGGGCTTCGGCTCACAGATGCTCTGTGGTGCAGGTAAGGGTAAGGAGAAAGCCAACCAACCACGTGTGTAGCTGGCATGAAGCGGCATGTACATGTTTGGCCAGCCTGGCTGCCACAGCTGGTGGATTTTGGGAGATGTTTGTAAACAACCCTAGATTTTGTCGTTTAGTCGACTTGATTCAGTTTGTATGTTGTAAATGTTTCTAAACTGTATTTTGGGATCCCAAGTATTAAACTTTTAAGATTTTCAATGAAATGAGTTTGTTTCTAAGTTTTTCCTCAGTTTATGGCTTAGTTACACTGTTTGATCTAAAACCTCGACTAGCGAGTTAAATGCACGTTTTAAACTCACTTAGTAGCACCTCTAAGGAAGTAGGGCGTTACAGTGCTAGAGCTTGGAGGTTGCCATCTTATCTTGCAGTAGCAGGATTCCTGTTACGGCTGCTACCCTGAGATCTTGGTTGAAAATTTCCTGCTTGGTCCTGTCCCATGCCACGCCTTGGCATGTCCTGCTCATCAGCTGGTAAGGGTCGTCCATTATTGTTCGCTTGGGCACCCCAACTAGATCTGTGACTCTTGGTCGGCCCATGGTTTCCATTATGAGGTTGAGCCTTTGGCCCATGCATGGCACTTTCACCAAAACCAAAAACGGGAGGGCGTTGTTGGTTTTGGGCAGTAGTTCCAGCTGCAGTTCCCATACCTTGGGTTTGCTGCTACTAAATATAATTGTGGATGGACTTAGCTGCCTCTCGAGTATGGTGTTCCATGTCTTCCTGACGGGCTTGCACCTCCCGGACATGCTGATCCATCCACTCTTGAAAATCTCTCCTTTGATTTTTGAAAGTTTCATTAAGGGCCTCCTGCGCAGTGGCTCGTCTCTTGTTCATGGATGCAAGTTGATCTTGCATCTGCCCAATGACTTCCCTTATCTGATAAATTTCAGGGTCGAGTCCTTCAATATCTATGTGGAGCTCATATCGTCCAGGACCTCCAGCTCTGGGTCCCTGTTGATCGGTACCCCACGCAGCAGTTCCGCCTGACGTTCCTGCCTGAGTGATTCCAGTGGAAACAGCAGCCCCTTAACTTGTTGCGGTGGGCCCAACGGTTTGCCCCTAACACCAGATGGACTCCTAGGCGGCAAATCACTTCACTGCCCATTGAAAGTGCTTATCGACAAGACTTGGTGAGAGACTTCAGCCTCGGGCTCTGGAGGCTCTTGGCTTGACCTTCTGGTTGAGACTACCATCCTTGCAGCAATAGAATCCGAATGTGATTGTCTTAGGCTCTCAATGAAAGCACCACAATGTTCACTAGTTTTTAGCCAACTAACGTGGAGTCAAATAATTAATTAGAGAGCTTTCAATTAGACAATCAATGAGCAATAAATGAGCCAATAACTTAGTAATAGTGGGCAATAAATAATGAAGAACAACAGGAATTATAGAGGTTCGACCCCAAAGATCGGTAATGACCTACGTCCTCTTAGTTTTGCATTAATCTTGAAGGTTTACACAAGATCACAAGAGATTACAAGTGGATTTCTACGTGTAAAACGCAAAACAATGTGGCAGAGTCCCTGCTAAATACCGAGCAAAACTGCTCGGTATATTCCTAATGTTGGTCGGTAGGCTATTTTTCTAAACCCCCTCCACTGTAGTGGAGGGTTTGTATTTATACTGTCCCCCTTGCCCCTGGGTTGCGCCTGAGCATAACAGATAGGGAAATATATCTTTCTTCTCGCAAGTAGTTACAATCCTATTTGTTAGGAGGTTTGACCGAGTCTTCAGGGTTGTTAGGCGCTCTTTGCGGGTGGTTGGGCGATTCTCGCGGAGTTCCAACGGAGAGTGTAACAGATTTCATCTGAGCAGGTATATATGTTCGTCATACCGACCACCGACAAGTATCTGGGGGTCCTGCCAGGCAGGTGAGCCTATAGCATGCCAAGTAGTAATTTGTTCGTATTCCCTACAGGTATATATTGACCAACTTGTCGGGGGGTCTGACCAATCTGCTCCACGTGTCCAAATTTAGCGCCACGTCAGATATGCCAATTTTTGAAATAACACTAACCAATCATTCTTCTACATCGTTGCCATTCTTTAGTAAGTTGTCGTTTGGATTCAAGGGTAGTAGATATGTGACTTACACTTTAAGGAAGCTATTTTGGTATATGGCAAATATATGTTTCTTGTCGTAGTTGACGAATGGGTCAAATTGTTAGTTTAATAAAAATATTATTAGTTTAAAAATCAGAATTAGTTAAATATAATAATATTATAATATAATAATGTAGAAAATCAGATGGCTGGAGTTGTTTTTTATTTGGTAGTGTTTTAGTCAAAATGAGATTGTGGATATGTAATATTATGATTTTGCATATGTTTTTCTTTTATTTAGTAAATTTTTATTGATTATATGATATTTTAATGTTTTATAATACAATTTTTCTTTAAAAGAATGTTGTATAATATATCTTGGACTGTCTAGAAATGAATTTATGTCTTTGTACAATATTTAAAATTTTAGGAGTTTTTAATTAGGTTGTTATGGTGCCTCATTTTTTGTAGTCAAATAAAGTTTTTAGATTATAAGTAAAGTAATTAAATTAATAATTTTTTTAGTGAAATGTTGGCATTAATACTAATTAACTAATTAATTACTAAATAATAAATAAATGGAATAATTAGTCAATTAAATAGAAAAATTGATAACTAAATTAATGAAAAAAATTAATTAAGTAATATATTAATAATAATTAAATAATAAACATAAAATAATTTGATTAATTATTTAGTAAATTAAATAGATAAAATGATAAATAAAGTAGTAAAAATTAATTAATTGATAAAATAATAAACATTGAGTAAGAAAAATAACAATTTGACTAATTTAAAATAGAAAATGTAGGACATGATACTTATTTGTACCAATAAATATCAATGTGGTGTTGGCAATGCTCTTAAAAATAAAGTAATTTTTGGTTCTAAAGTATTTGTTTTTGTAGCACTTCAATATCTATGTGAAAATCTTAACATCAATACTACTAAAGTAGCTGATTTTGGTGTGGTTGTAGGTCCGAGACGTTAAGTCTAACTAAAGATTTATGATGAAGCCGCAATGACCCAAATTATTTTTAATTTTGGATATTATACAAATCATTAAAATATTATTTTTAAAAATCAAAATAATTTGAAATCTGAATTTTTAATCTTATTAATATTTTGAAAAATGATTAAAAAATCTATTTTAAAGAAAATATAAATAATTTAAATTTAGTTAGAAAAAACCTAAACTATAAACATTAATTTTAATATGTTTGTTAATTTATTAAAAAAAAATTAAAACCTACAATAAAATTTAAAAATATTAAAATAAATTATCAAAACATTAAACATAAACCCTTAACTTCATATTTTGAACACATATTTTGTTTCTTCTTGTTTTGCCTAAACATTTGAATCCTAAACTTAGATTTCCAAACCGAAATCTTAAGCATGTTGGTGAGCAGAAGAGGCGAGCTAGAGGTCTAAACAAGGTTATGTGTGAGGAGATCCAAAAAGAGGTGACTAGGTTTCAAGTGGGGAAAGACAGATGTTTATGGGTTGGGGCTGCAAGGGTGAGAGTTCAGGGTTAGGGCCAAATCTAGTGCAAGGCTAATGGTTTTGGGCTAAGGCTGCGAGGGAGAGGTCGGATATGAATTTGGGTATAGGCAATTAGGGAAGCAAATTAATGGGCCAATGAAGACTGAGATAGGATTTTAGGATTTAGCTTTTTCATAGATTCGAATATTTGTTGTATATTTTGGGGTTGGGGGTATGCATTGGTTTTTAGATTGTGATATTGAATATTGTTGTTGTTATTCTAAGATTGAATTATTGTTAGTCTGAGGTAGAAATTTTGGGTTTAGGAGAAAGAAAATGAAGAACATTCTTTAAATTTGGGTTAATTTTTTTTTTATTTAGGTTTCTTTCTCTAATTAATTTTTTTTAAGATTTGTAAATAAATTTTAGATTATAAATTATATTTTAGGTTTTTAATGATTATTAATATTTTAAATTATTTTAATTTTTAAAATAGATTTTTAATGATTTCTAAAATATTTAATAAATTATACATAATCTGGGCTAATGAGATGCAACCACGTGATTTTCCCATAAGTCCTTAAACAATGAAAGCTAAGGAGACTAGGGATGGCCATGACTCCCCTAACATTTTTTTTCTACATTTTTGTAGAAAGTATTTTTTTTTTTGAAAAATAATAATATAAATATGTGTATAAATTTATATTTGCCTTTTTCTAAAATTGAGAAAACCTCAATACATTTATATATATATAATTATATTGTTTATCGAATTTTTTAGAAACTATAAATATATTAAAAAATAAGAGCTAGAAAGAAAGACTGAGCAATAAATGAGATCATAGTTTTTATGTGGTTGAGGCATTAATGAGCCTTAGTCTATGAGTCACTAGTATTAGACTTTAGAGAGTTTTGACAATAAAAGTTTTCTGCAAGTTCAGCAGCGTTTTGCTTACCAAAGAAAACCTGGGATCCTCGCTATAGTGCACAACTGACCATATTTATAGGCAGTCATGTCACTTGTGCCGGACTAATCTGGACCCAAGAAGGATATAATTATAATTGCTCGCTAATGGAGTCATAAAACAAGAAAGGTGACATAATTAAGGGTTGTTAATCGGGGCCCATTGGGCCGGCTTAGGCGTGTTGAAGCCTTGCAATTGTCCTTTGTATGTTAGCACGGACTGATCCGCGTGGGTTGCCAAGGAGATCCTGAGAATAGGACCTGTCAGAGTAGTGGCAGCATCGTTTCCTAGGAATAGCGTACGTTCCGTGCGTACCCTATTCTGCAGGTTAGTTAGGGAGACCAACTTTCGGATTTCTCAGGGACACATTAGCATCAGGGAAGACTAGGCTTGTACTATCTGGACGTATGGTTCGAGTTGATTTACCAATATCCAGGTTTGCTTATCGAAGTCCTGGTTCGTTTACCAGGACTCGGGTTCATTTGTCAAGGCAAACGTCTTGATGGCTGAGACCTCGCCTGGATTCTTGATAGGAACTGTCTCCTGGAAACAATTAGTCTGCCACCATAATTTGCATCCCGGAGGATGTAGGTTGGGTGTGATCAGGAAGGTAATTCGGGCCTACATCTCAGTCCCAGTCCATTTATAATGCTCGCGCCACTCACCCGTCATTGGGCTCGGTATGGTCCAGGCTGTCAGGGTTTCCTCATTCCTCGTTCACTGGGCCTAGGTTGGGCCCAGACCTCTTCTGAGGGCCCATGGACCCGTTTGGCCATGCCACGTGTCATAGGTGGAAAATATGGATAACATTTACCCCCCCCCCCCAAGTCTTCATCTATATTTACTTGGTGGAGACTTGCATTCTTTCTTCCGGATCACTCACAAGTATCTTGGTTCATTTACTTAAATCCCAGTTCATTTACTTACATCCCAGTTCATTTACCAAGATCCGGGTTTGTTTACTTGGGGGCCATATGGTCGATCCTTGTCCTTTCACAATTCCAAGGTTCTAGACACGTGTCTCCTAGTTAATGGTGCATTTGTACCACTCGCGCTTTAGAAATATGGAGAGAATCTTTTGATTGCCGAGGTGACCGATGGGTGTTGGCACATTTCTTGAAGCATCTCTTCTGTACGAAAAGATGCGTTGGGGCACTCGAATGGGTTGTTTAATGCTTCTATACTATTCGGAACCGTCAGATGGGGATTGTTTTGGGATTTTTAATGTGGACTGTTGGATGAGGGGGGCATAGATCATGGATTGACAAATCCATGATTTAGTACTCGAATGGGCCAATTAATGCCTCTGCCCATCCGGGACCGTCGGATGAGGGTATTCTTGGGATTCTCATCGTAGACCATTGGATCGAATAGTGACTTTTCTTCCTATAAATACCTCAACAGGCTCACTTCCACATTTTTACTGATCCAAAATTCTCAATCTAGAGAGCAGAGAGCTAAATCTTCGTATGTCCGAAGTCGCTGACGAACTTCTCCGACGGTTAGTGTATCTTTGGGCCCATTTGTTTCCGACAAAGCCTTTTTTCACCAAGCAAGCAGACAACTCTGTCCTGGCCGATTGGTCTAGAAGCGTCGATGAACTGCCGCACCGCCTCCTCCGATTCAAGACCAAATTCTTGCCGGCGTTGTCACTTGAGTTTACATGAATTCCCGATCCACTATCCCATAGTAAGTTTTCTAGTCAACTCCTTATTTCTTTTGGTCATTTTTGTTACCATGTTGATTTCGCGAATGAATAGCCATTAGGGCCGCGACCATCGTGTAGGGTGGTTCTAGGTAGTGGTAGTGGTAGAGATGAACGGTTGGATTTCTAGATGACACCTCAGACCATAGATAGTTTGATTGGTGAAGCGAGATTGATTGTCCCAGATCATTGAACTCGGATGCCTCAAAATCATTCGGGTAAATTAGTTTTTTAGTAATTTAGTTCCTGACTTATGTTCCTAGGATATCTATTGATCCCGGATCTAGGTCCGAAGGGGACCTCTCCAAGTAGTTTTAGGAGAATCCCTGTACCTTAACTAATTTTCTTTGGTTTTGGTGCTAACTGCTTGTCTTTCGCTTTTCTTGTCACTTCTAGGTCTTTTATCATGGGTCATGGCGTTACTTTGCATCCGGAAGATGAGGTCTAAGCGGGCTTCGTAGTCTTGGAGGGGCACAAGCTTCCTACTGGCAACACGTGGGAAATGGACGAGGAAAAGAATGAATTTTGGAACTACTGGACGTTGAACGAGCTGGAGAAGGCCCTCGGAGAAGAGGCGACTCCAGGGCTCGTTTACAACAGACTGGCCCAGAGAGAAGAGAAGGCTCATACCGGAGCGGGCATGTTCAGGGCCTGAAGCATAGGCCATATCAGTGCGGGAGCTACTCTCGCGCTCCATGAATATTTCACGCGGTTCCTCAAGTTCATGGGGATTGTGCCTTTTTAGATTCTACCCCAAGCGTATAAATTGCTTGTAGGATGGCACATATTCTGCACTTCGCAGGCGATCGCAACACCCACCTCCGCGTAGGTGTTGTACTTTTACAATCTGGAGTCGTAACTGAATTCTAAGGGCAAAACATGAGACAGGTTTTATAAGTTGAAGGCCCGTGGCATTAGTCCTGCTCCATTCAGCACGTGGAAACATCCCCCGAATGTCAGGCACTATTGGTTGAAAACATCTGGGTTCCTCCTAGAGAAGAACCCCACCCTGGTGCTAGACTTTCAGCGCGTGGGTAAGTCGTCGTCCTTCATTTTTCATCTAGCCCTTTGTTTAGTTTATTGGAAACTCACGTTCCAATGAACAGGTCCATACGCTCAAACTCGACTCACTAAGTTGATCCTGGATCAAAAAAAGTATTATGCCACCCTTAGTTCCAAGGAGCTAGATGTGGGAGGCTTCGTGACCACGTAGAACCTTCGGCTGGTCAAGTTGATTGCCGCCCACCAATCAATAGATGCCCATAGCTTCCGGGGGCTGCAATGCAAGATGGATCCTAGCATGAGAGAGGAGCTGGCCCTTATTCACATCGAGGTAGTGGAGGTCACGGTCAAGGCAGACGTGGAGAAAAAGAAAATGGAGTAGGGGCACCGTGAGGAGCGGGCCGAATTTGAGGAACTAGATGCCCTTCTTGATGGGAGGCAACCCAATACTAGAGCTCCGGGGTTAGCATTTGGGGCAAGGTAAAATGCCTCCGGTTTTAACTTAAGCCCCTCATATTGAGGGATTAGTTAGGAATAGGCAACCATACCGGGATTATTTGACTGGGACTATTAGCAACATGGGGCTTCCTTGCCCTATTGCTATAGACACGCTAACCCTCATGTACCCGTCCTGGTTCCTTCAGTACAACAGCTTTTTGGACCCAGAAGACATGGGAGACCAAATTCATTTTTTTGCATTAGGAGAGTTGAGTCATGCCCATTCCATGGATGAGGGTTTGTCCTGGAGGAATTTAGACTTGCATGTTTCCTTTACTTTTGTCTGTCACCCACATTCCTTTGTTACTAATTTGTTTTTTATTCCTATCTCAGGTGACTCGGACATGTCGAATCGAGTGGCCAAGATGAAGGAAATGATCGAGGCCAGGGTCTCGGAGGAGGGATAGGGGTTGCATTATTGGGCATGCCAGTCCCTGTAGGTGGGACAGGTGGCTGTGTTCTTGGAGGAGGAACGGCTGAGGGATTGGCTGCAAATCCCTACGCAACAATAAAAGCTTGAAGAGCTAGGAGGGACTCTTGTATCTGGTGGGTGGTCTCCTGCTGTTCTGCCATTCTCGTCTCTTGGTTCAAGACTTGTTGCCTCAGATGGACCACTTCTAGATCCTCTTGCTCAGGTTCCACGTCCTTCCCGTCAGGATCAACGGGATTCTCAACTTCGTGTTCTTCATATCCCTCTTCGTCCTCCTCGTAGTAGTCTTCATCGTAGTCACCCCCTTCTCCGAAGTTCTGGGAGTCGTCAGGCAGGGGCCCATGATAAGGAACATCCTCTGGTTTTTCTTGAGGAAGTGGTTGATTTGAAAATGGTTCTCCATTGTCTTGTTGTTGCTGGTGAGCAGGATCAAACACGGTATCCTTAGTTTTCACTATTTTTGTAGATGATCAAGGTTGATTCAAACTTTCTTCAGCTCTCAATGAAAGCACCAAAATGTTTACCGAGTTTTTCAAAAATTATAAATATATTAAGAAATAAGAGCTAGAAAGAAAGACTGAGAAATAAATGAGATCACAATTTTTATGTGGTTGGGGCGTTAATGAGCCTTAGTCCACGAGTCACTAGTATTAGGCTTTAGAGAGTTTTGAAAATGGAGGTATTCTGCAAGTTCAGCAACGTTTTGCTTACCAGCGAAAATCAGGGATCCTCGCTACAATGCACAACTGACCATATTTATAGGCAGTCATGTCACTTGGGCCAGACTAATCCGGGCCCAATAAGGATATAATTACAATTTCTCATAATGGAGTCATAATACAAGAAAGGTGACATAATTAAGGGTTGTTAATCTGGGCCTATTGGGCCAGCTTAGGCGTGTTGAAGCCTTACAACTGTCATTTGTATGTTAGCACGGACTGATCCGCATGGGTCACTAAGGAGATCCCGGGGTCAGAATCTGTCAGAGTAATGGTGGTACCGTTTCCTAGGAACAATGTATGTAACGCCCTGGATAGCCAAGACCGTTACACTGTGTGTTTATAAAGTGCCAGACTTGCTAATCAAGTCATTTAATTAAAATTGTGTTACTGAAACTATAAAGGAACTAGGGTTAAAAATGGTTTGGTCTCAAAAGACACATTTTCATTAAGGAGCATCATCTGTTTACACGGGATCCCAAAAATATTAAGTTTAAAGACTGTTTACAAAAGACACAAGGTTTATACACAATATTAGGCCATATTAAGGCAAAACAGACAATTAGGTAATCTCTGTCCTGATCCACTCCTCGACCATGGCGATCGAACAGCTGGCTATGTACATTCCACCTCGGAGCTCTCCATCTCATTCTTGGTCCAATCTGCCTTTGCCTTTACCTGCACCACGTAGCACCCGTGAGCCAAGGCCCAGCAAGAAAACACAACAACAAAGCATAAGCAATCAACAGACAAATCCACATCTCACATTGCATCACAAGTTCTCAAACATATAATCATTCAGTATGACCAATTTTTGAACACACTAAGAATATCAATTCATATCTCATATCATTGCACAAATGATAACTAGGGCTAGCGCTCTCAGGTTGCTCCCTCCGTTATCCCACTGACTCCGACCCGCTTAAGCCGAGCTCAGTGAATGTTAAGCTGTCCTCGGCTACCAGTGGCCAAGCCGCGCCCTATGCGCAAGTATTATGTACGACACTCTTAGGCCGCTTTTACATGTCCCATGGCGTAATACCATCATTGACACGATACAATTCTCGGGAGCACTTAGTCCCATCACAAACATATAATCGGGTGCAGTTTTCTTACCTTTCAATTACTAGCTTTGATCCCTCGACTCCTTGACCATGATCCCCCTCGAGCCCTAGCGCTCACCTAAACACAATCATGGGCCAAAGTCATTATCAATCCTCAAGTTCAAAACCTAGCCTCGGGGCCAATCCCGAGCCCCCGGGAAGTCCTAGTTCCACCAAACAAGGTGGTGGAATCAAACCCCAAACCCTAGGTCAAAAGCCCTTGCAAATAACCCTAAAATTCCCTTCAGAAGGAAGGGTAGCGCTACAACGCTCATGGGAGGGCACTACAGCACTACAAACAGAAGCAAAACCCCATCAGCAAACTTGGCCTAGCGCTACAACGCCCAAAGGCTAGCGCTGTAGCGCTAGTCACAGACTGGCCAACACCAGTTTTTCCCTTCTGCGATTTCCTCGAGCCAACCTCAACCAAAACTCTTCCAAATCTTCCCCAACCTCAAAAACAACCTTATGACCATCTCCACTCATCCCAAGCACCCCAAATACCTAGAACTTAAGCACATGCATCCCCAAACTCAAAATTCACCATAGCCACTCCTAAGCACTAAAACTCAGCAGAAACCAGCTGAACAACAAAGTTGGAGTTTAGAATTTATACCTCTGGTGGAATTTCGACCTCAAGGTGCCTCTAGACTTCCTTGGCTTGCTCCACCTTAGCCTTAGGCCTGAATTCCCTAAAGTTCCATCCAATTCAACTTAAACACCATAGCTCAAAAAACCAGAAACAGAAACTGAAGAACTCTAAAGTCTTACCTCAAATGCTGATGAATCCTTGCTAAACCTTTGCCAATTTCTCAATCCTAGGTTAGGATCCTTGATGCTTAGTTTAACCCAGCTCTCCTCTGAGCTTTACTCGAGAAATCCTCAAGAAACAGATGAAGGAAATATAAACCGACCTAGAGAACTCTCTCTGTTTTTCTCTCTTTCTTTTCCCTTCCTTTTCCTTCTTTTTCGGACTTCCACATTTCTCTACAATTCCCACTAACATAAAGCCTTGGTAATACTTAACTTCTGTAAGCCAAATGACTATTATGCCCTCCCTATTAAGTCTAAACCCTTTAATCCACTTAGGGGCATGTTAGTCATTTTACCCCAATTCCCGCTAACTCCTCGAGAGTCTCTAATATTTCCCGCTTAACTCCCGATACCTAATTAATCAAGATAAACTCCAGTATATTCACTAGATTCCCATTTATACCCCTAAGCTCACACCGAGCCGGGTATAAATCCCCGCCATGACTTTTTCGCTACTTTGCTCACTAGGACCGTTTCGAGTCACAGATCATAGATATATCCACATAATAATATGGTCTCGACAATTATCACATATATCAAAATAGTTATGCCCATAATGGCCACAATTGCGATTATGTCCTTCTAACCTAATCAGGGCCTATATGCATACTAATACACATAGTCATGCATCTCAAATATTCAAATAATCATATAACATGCTTTAAATCATAATCATGCATCTTAATCATTAAAACCACACATAATTCCCATTATGCCCTCCAGGCACACTAATCAAGGCCCTTAAGCCTTATTAGCAATTTGGGTCGTTACAGTGTACGTTCCGTGCGTACCCCATTCTGCAGGTTAGTTAGGGAGACCAACTTCCAGATTTCTCGGGGACACGTCAACATCAGGGAAGACTAGGCTTGTACTATCTAGACTTATGGTCTGGGTTCATTTACCAATATCCGGGTTCACTTATTGAAGTCTTAGTTCGTTTACCAAGACCTGGGTTCATTTGTCAAGGTGGGCATCTTGATGGGGGAGACCTCGCCTGGATTCTTGATAAGATCTGTCACTTGAAAACAATTAGTCTGCCACCATAATTTTCATCCCGGAGAATGTAGGTTGGGTGTGATCGGGAAGGTAATTGTGTCCTGCATCTTAGTCCTAGTCCCTTTATAATGCTCGCGCCACTCGCCCGTCATTAGGCTCGGTGTGGTCCGGGTTGTCAAGGTTTCCTTGTTCCTCGTTCATTGGGCCCATGTTGGGCTCGAACCTCTTGTGAGGATCCATGGACCCGTTTGACCATGCCACGTGTCATAGGTGAAAAATATAGATAATATATAGATATATATTAGTATAACCTTTATTTCTTTTAAAAAAATAGCCCCTTGGTTCTATCACTTGGCTAGACTTAACAGGCTGGAAATATGACTTCACCAAAATTAAAGATTTTGATAATATTGTAGTCAAACTTTTACGCAAGTATTTAAGTACTACAAAAACAACTACTTAAAGAGTTTCGCTACAAATTACTCTTAAAAATATAAAAAAAAAAAAAATTATGTGCTTTATAAATTAGGTCTTACTAAATAGTTGACTTTAGATTATATATAATTGAGATGACACACTTACACACATATGTGGTGGTATATATAAATTAGAAACTGTGTCAACACAATTATATAAATAAATAAATAAAATACTGAATTTAGTAGGTTTCCCTTTTTTTCCTTCTGTCCATATGGGAAATTTTATTTTTCTCTTTAGTTATTTTTACTTTTACTCAATGCAATTCATAGTCAAAGATTTGCGTGATTATTGGAAGCAGTTTTGCTGCTTAATTTTGAAGACACACTAACTATCAAAAATTTTCAGTGATTTTTTTTTTTTGAGTAATTAAGCAATATATGGGCAAATATAATATAGCAACAGCACATGGGTTGGATAAAGAAAGCAAACAAATGCTCATCAACAATATTTGATCTCCACATTCCAATTGAAAATGACTCTGCTCCCACAAACTCTCTCCACACCCCATTTATATATAATTATGGGATTTTTGGCAAATTAATTACTTTTAAAATACATTTTATTATTTTTAGCAAACTGACAGTTTTTTCAACACACTTGATAGAGCCAAGGGGCATTATGAATATACAATATTATTTTAAAAGAATTACTTTTACTCTGAGTCAAATTATACATAATATTTATAGACAATGATAATTGATAAAAAATTTAATCACACAATTTTAAAGAGTGTGATCCTGCTTACAATTATTAATGGCTAAAATTAATATATATGAAAATTGCAAGAGACCATATACATTTAGGTACGTACATATATATCCCCAGGAATTATGGGACAAAGGTAAATGTCCATTAATTGTGTAGTATAAACAAGTCTTATGTAAGACGTTATAGTTTTGTTTTCCTCATTTAAAATATCTTGATAAAAGAAGAAACTAGCTAGGTAGTGATTAGATAAGGTATATTTTGAAGTGGGTTTAGGCGAAAACAGCACGAAAAGTAAAAAAAAAAAGTCATGAGCAAGGGATTAATTAATTAATTGCTAGCTTAGTCGCCTCGATAACCTACACAGGCCGTCGTTACTGTTTATATAAATGAGAATAATTTTTTTTTTAATAACAGTCACAATAATTTAGTATTTAAACTTATAGCTAGGTGATGGTACCTGGCTCTGGCTGCTTTTGAATTTGCAAATAATATAAATTTGGCCAATATGGACTAAAGTTTCTTGCTTTTTAAGTAATATATGCTTATTTACATGCATAAATCTAGGTATAACTTCGTACAGCTATATACAACCATGGAGTAAAGGACCTAGCTAGGTCAAGTGCATGTCATACCAAGTGTGAGTGATCTACTATACTTTCTCAACTTTTATTGTACATATAATTTTTAGTACGATCAATATGTACTTGTAAAAGATTGTTGTAGATTTGTCTTCTTATTTATGAGTACATTAAAATCCAAAATTTACTTATATCAAAATAATTATAAGAATAATGTGAAATAGTTACTTAAAGTGAACTAATGATAAGATAAATATATGTAAAAACTTATGTCCTAATCCAATATGGAAAAAAAATATATCAAATCAAATTACACTACAAGAAAAGTACCCTACAATGATGATATCTACTACAATGACACAGAAGTCGTCACTGAAAGTAGACAAATTCCACCAAATAAAATTTTAAAAAAAAATTATTTAAAATATTGAGCTATAGCGACGATATGTCATCGCTGTAGTGATCAACGAAGAAATGACCAATCTCTCCAATTTCATGATGCCCTACAGCGACGACATGCTTCGAGAAAGAATGAGGAAAAACTAGACTGGCCCTCCAAAATGTCTGGTCTATAGCAACGACTTGTTGTCGTTATAGCCCCCTCGGAAAAACGGAGGAAAAGTTGACTGTCGAAAATTGCCTGTCAGTTTTCGTCATCTATAGCGACGACAAGTCGTCGCTATAGGGTCCAAAAAATTTGGTGAAAATGTTACAGTTGCAGTTTATAGCGACGACTTGACCCCTCGAAAAAAAAGGAGGGAAAGTCAACCGCCAAGAATCAACTATCAAATTTCGTTGTCGTCGCTATAAAGTCCGTGATTGATAACTGAAACAATGCACGTACTTTTTCCTTGTCTATAGCGACGAAATGTCGTTGCTATAGGGTCCACGTATAGTAACTGAAACAGTGCATGTATTGTACATCGACGACTCACTTATACTCTATAATGACGACATGTCGTCGCTATAGAATCAAACGATATATTCCCCACTTCAAGCCTTCTTCTTAATTTTTCTGGAGTTTTTCTCTGAAAACCAAAGATAGAAACCGCCTCTGTTCGCCGCCCCTCGTCGCTCCAACGTGTCACAACCCGATTTTTGCCAATTTCTCCCAAGTTTCGATAGTCTAAACCCACTATTTTGCTATTATAGCCTTTAATATGTATTTTTTTTCTTAATATATGTGTGTATTTTGTATTTGGTGGAAATTGGTTTTTGACTTTTTTTTTTGTTTTCTTTTTCAGATTTGGGTATTGGATCATTATCCTGAGCCTTTGCCTTTGGATAATCCCCTAGCCTGTGCCTTGGGTATTTTTAAAAAAATATATTTTGTGATTGATTAATGGTTAAATTATGTTTTTAATTGTGTAATTGGTTATTTTAGATAGTGTTAAATTTTGTTTTTCATTTTAGAGATTTGTATTGTTAATTTAATTATATTTGTGATTTTTAATTTTATTTGATGTTAATTTATAAAAAGATGTATGATAGGCTAGATATATGTATATGTATATACATGTGAATATGTTTATGTTAGAATGTGGAAAGTCGTCTAGAAATAGAATGGAGTGCATGGCAAGAAGCATGAGGTTCTATCTCAAAACCAATTGGTAATGAGTAGAGTAACTCATGCTCTTATGTATTATTGAATATATCCACACACTTTCTGTGTGGAATATTTTTCTCTAACAGTTTATATGTATATAAATGTGAATGTGAATTATATTTTTAAATTGTGTGTTAGGTTAGATTAACAGGTATATAACCGGGTTCATGGCCTGATTCTTAACAGGTATGATACAAATCAACACACAAAACTTGGATATAACCAAGCTCGATAAATTCTATCCCGTTCTAAAAATCGATTCCTAAAATCTCAAATGTACAAGTCTAAGGATTCATAAACAAGAGAGATAGTAAAGGAAAGATAAATGGATCAAAAAGTTAGATGTATATAGAAATAAAGCAAGCAAATTATCCTGAGAAGAAAAAAAAACTGAGCCCGAAGGCAATTGTTTAATAATAATAAAAATAATTGTTAAACAATTATAGACAAATACAAAAGAGGTATCATTGAACTCCATCAACTCGCCCCGAAGATGTGACCTCTTCGCCATCCCCCTCAGCTGCTCCGAAAGCCTCACCAGTCTCTGATGGTTTTTGCAAGAGCCGAGC
Source organism: Humulus lupulus (assembly GCF_963169125.1). Classification (NCBI taxonomy): domain Eukaryota; kingdom Viridiplantae; phylum Streptophyta; class Magnoliopsida; order Rosales; family Cannabaceae; genus Humulus; species Humulus lupulus. Next base: position 214,028,449 of record NC_084796.1, on the reverse strand, counting down.
CTTGAATCTTGCAAGGTATGGATCCCACAGCTTGGCTCCCATGAAAGAGAAGCTCCCATCCGGGTTGAAGGCTCAGGAGTGGTAAAACATCTCTTCCATGGCCGACGATGAGGCCGCCTTTTCTTCTTTGGCTGCGGCCTCAGCCTCGGCCTCGAGTAGTTTTGCTTTGGCTTCATCAACCTTGCCCAGTTTGAGCCTAGAGGGCAGACGATGTAGTCTTTACAGCCTGCTCTCTTTCTTGGGACGAGGTGAGAGCAGCCTTGGCATCATGCTCATTTTTCTGAGCAGCCGCCAAGGCATCTTTGGCGGCCTGCTCGCCTTCTTGAGCGGCAGTCAGGGCGGTGTTGGCAGCGTTCAGATTGGCCCGGAGCTCATTGTTTCTAGCCCTAGCACGGGCAATGCTGCGATACTTGGCCAGGACAGATTGCAAAATAACAAAACAAGTCAGAGATATACCCTTGGTCAAAATAAAAAGAAATTTTTCACCAAGGAAAGACAACTTACTGTGAGGTACATCCCCATAGTTGATTCCATGACATTCTCCGGGCTGCGCTCCTCAATGGTCCTCAGATCCCTCAAGCTGGCCTTATAGGCGTGCCCCACCATATGGCTAGTAGTCTCATAAATGATACCCCAAAAGGCTTTAGGGATTTTCTCCAGATCCTGGGGATCTACTGGTATTCGGACGGTGGGGGCTGGAGGCTCAGCTTGTATCACTTGAGCCTGAGGAGGCACTAATCGAGGTGGAGGAGGAGGGGGAACCCTCCTAGCGGTAACAGAAGTCACCAGAGCTGTTTCCTAAGTTGTGCTCATGTTTTTCCCCTTAGCAGGGGATTTTGAGGTGTTTCCCGTTGCAGGGGGTCTTCTTCGTAATCTTGGGCCTCTTCACAATGGGGTTGAGCTAGCTTTCTTAGTCTAGAAAGCAGTTCAGAGATCGGGGGCTCCTGGTTGTTCCATCTCCTCTCCTGAAAAGAACAAAAAGAGTTAGTTCACAAACATAATGTTTCAAAAAGCATTTATAAAGAAAGAAATAAAACAAAGATCCTACCCTCCGGGCTGGGGGAGGAGTCTATTATCACCAGCTCGGGTGTTTTGGTTGGGATAGGCACGACCTCCGGCCTTGGAACTAATGGAGGAGAAAGGGAGTCTACAATTAATATTCCTGGGATCCTAAGGGGTTCAGGATCAGGTCCTTCCTCGGGGCTGGATTCATCTACATATTGTCTAAATCTAGGGGCAAATTCACCCTGGAGCAGAGAAGGCCAGGCCCTATGGTCGGTCCCATACTCCTCAAAAATGGTGGATCTAAAGTTTAAAGTGCTATCTACTACGACTGTACCCTTAGGATAATTGCTGTCATGGCGTACCAGTAGGTGGACTACGCACTGAAGCGGGGTTATATTTCGATCCTGGTTATAGGGATGACGATGGACGAGCTGGTTGGGATTAAAACAAACTAACATAAAATCGGAAACAACCCTATCTAATTCCCTAAAGGGGTATGGGTTACCTTGGCTAGAGGGGCCGACTGCTGCCCCTGACACAACTCGCTCTAGGTCAAGTTCCCGGACAGCCTCGGGAGCTCGCCTTTTTCGCACTGGAGGTACCTCGTCCTCTTCATCCTCCTTTTCCTCAATGGCTGGCAAGGCCTCTTGAGAGGATGGGAGTTCGGGGATCGCTGGAAGGGTAGCCCGGGTCCTCAAGGCCAGTGTTTGGCCTTCGCCAATCAGCTGGCAGGCCAGCATCGTGACGTCATTCACAACCTGGTGGTAGTCCTTCTCATTGGGGGGAAGCCCAGATAGCTTCTCATATTGACCCCTGAGGGTCATGGACTTTCCCGTCCTCGCAAATATGGCTGCACGAGAAACAAATTCAATTAAGAAAAAAAAATATATCTTAAATGAAAATTCACGAGTTGTGGTCACAAGGATGGAAGACTTACGAGGTCAGTTGAAGTAGTGATGTTCACAATTTCGGAATCCATTCGACATAAAGAACAAGTCTTTATAGTTATTTGGATGACTGGGAAGCTCGATGACGGAGGCCGAGTTAGGGAATCACGTGTGGTAGTAGAATCCGTCACCGTGTCCCCTTTGGTCGGGGCTTGCCTTGAGGCAGAAGAAATAAAGAATGTCTGCCGGAGTGGGGACCTCCCACTCGTGTTTCAGGAACAAATACTTCAGCCCCGCCAAAAGTCTATACGAATTTGGGGGAGCTGAAATGAAGCCAGCTTCACATAATTTAAAAAATCTGCGAAGTATTGGTCCAAGGGGAGGAAGGCCCCAGCCTTAAGGTGTTCATCACTCCAAGCTGCGAAGTCGTCTTAGAAAGGGGAGCAGCTCTGTTCCCCTTCGAAGGCAGGTTGTACTAAGAGAGTTCCAGTTCCAACCTCTATGTTGTGGCTCAACATAATTTTGTTCACCCTCCCCTGAGTCGTGATATTGGAAATGATACGCTCAGCCTTGAAGTATGTGTTGGGATCGACCTCGATCTCCTTCTCCACCACTAGACTGAAGTGTAGGATGGGAGATTCTGGGGCGATCTGCTTCCCTTTGTTCTTTTGTTGGGAGGACAAGCTCGAGGCATTCTTCTTTTGAGGAGCCATCAGATCACCTAACAACAGAACGACCTAGTTAATAGGCGACCTAAGATGATCTAAAACTAGGATGCGAGAGTACGAAGAGGGAAATTGTTTACTTTTGTTATACTAGCTAAGGTTAGCTTCAGCCCCATCGCGTGATACCACGCGATATTCTAAGCTACGCGCCTCAGTTTCCTAACAGACCCCTGATATTTAGGGATTCGTGTGTCAGAATGCCAGACCACTACTTTCCTTGGGAGGCGATTTAGTGCAAAACCACCAAAGAAATGTAACCTCTAAGCTATCGGGTTCTAAACCTAAAAACCCTTCATTTCCTTTACCCCCCAATGGGTATTCTATAAATTAATGCACCATTAAGACTACCCAGATTTACCCAGGAATTTCCCAGTTTTATGAACGTCTTATTTCTAAAACATTTTTGGATTCGCCCATCAAACCTAAGTGAAGACCTATTCTCTAAGAACATTTAGAAGTAGCCTAATAGTAACTATAATGAATGTTGCGGATGAACGTGGTGATTAACAGAAATTCCATTAAAAAAAAAGAGAAAAAAAAACTCTTCAAACCAAATAATGAGATACTTACAGTGTGTTCTTCGACGGTAAGATATAGACTCGGAGACGGGAAGCTCTTGGAAAGCTTCTGAGTGACTGGGTAAGATGAACAATTTTTGGGATTTCTAGGAAAGAAGAGAGGCTTGGAAGTGCAGAAAAGGAAAAATTCTAAATGAAAGGTGGTGAAATTTGAACTCCGGCCATCCTATTTATACGTAAATTGTGTAGATTAATTTGAGCCATCCATTTGGCTTAGTTCAAGATCCAAGGGCCAAGGTTAAATGGACCAAACAGCGGCAAAAAGGTGACAAGACAGTTATTGCAGTCCTCAAAACCCAAACAGATGCCAATTGCAGTACACCACGTGTCCAATACTCAAGTAGTGGGCAGGCGTGGTTTTGTGTAACGGAAGTCTAAAAGCCCCTACTGTGTTGGTCAGAAAGTGACGACGTCATACACGAGCATGAGCTTGGGGGGCAATGTTGTACCCTAATTTTAGCCCGAGTTCATTAACTCAGCTCAGGTACAGCTGACAAATAAATATACAGAGAAATAACCAGGGAAATGATATTTGCTTATTATTGTTTAACGCCCAAATCGTGACAACCACTAAGCGATGGTTGTAGTATAATCGGGCGGTCGATCCACAAGGAGGTAACCTAAACTCAAAAGATTAGTAGAAAATAACACAAAAATTAGTAACAATAAATAAATAAAAAGATGGAAATGAAAAGATGTTTGAGATTTTGGTATTGTCTTTTTGATAAAGTGATAAAATGAGATAAGTGAAATGAAGGTAAGATGTAATCAAGAGTTTGAGAAAAGGAAAGGTTTCAAGGATCATCCATATGCTTGTTTAATTACTTGGTTACTTGATTTACAATAATACACAAATAAATAATTCGCATCCCAACATTTACTTGGAAAATCTAACATTAAAGTCCATATTCTTTTCTAACAAAAATTCATTTGAGTTATAAAGTTCTTTACTTTAAAAGCAGAATGTTAATCTTATGAAAAATCTAAAAATGACAAAATACCCAAAGGCAATAATGCAATAGAAGATTAGACATAAAATTAGGTATCAATATTACTTTTACTAATTAGAAGTACATAGAAAGAGCATGACTAATCCTATATATTATTAGCATAAGTAAATAAAGATAACAAAATAAAGATGGAGATGAAAGAACATAAATAACTCAAAAATTTTACATTAAGAACATAGTAAATCAAAGTAGCAAAATAACATCACTAGCATATGGAATCATCCCTAACCTTCCTAGGAAGATTAGGCCATTATGCTCACGATTCTCACAAAATTCTAAGAAGAAAGTAAGTAGAAATTTTGTTATAGTTTCTTTACTATAAAATTACATTCATATTATGAAGAAAGAGTCCCTATTTATAGATGGAGAAAAAGACTAAAAAGAACTTAAACAACAAAATGGGGTTTACAAAATAAATCTGAAATATTAATAATAAAATATAATTTTGAAAAATAAAATCTTATTATTAATATTAACCTAGCTATTTTGGTGTATGGTCAAAATGCTCTTTTTCAAAAACACCAAAAAAGATGAGCTTTAAAGCTCAAAATAGCAATTTTGCAAAGCCCAACACCCACAAAATATGGGTTGAAGGTGACTGATAGTACAAGAGAGTTTTGACCCACTCCCAGCCAATGGGAAGGTGCCACATGGCACTGGGTTGAAGAGAAGGCTGGCTGAAGCTTGAGTGAGGCGTTGGGCTGGAGGAGACAAGGCTGCTGGGTGCTTGGGCCTTTATTGGGCTGGTGGTCACATTGGAGAAGCTGAAGCTTGGACGGCTAGCTGAAGGATTACATGGGTCAAAGGCTGAAAGGGAGTTGATGCTTGGGCGTGAGTTGCTGAAATAAGGAGCTTAAGGGAGTTGGACACGTGGCGCGCACTGGGTGGCTGGCTGGGTTGCTCCTGGGACGCGTGGTGGCTTCTGCCGATGACACCTGGCGGTTGGGCAAGGAGAAAAAAAATGGCAGTGGCCATATTTGGGCTTGGGCCAAATGGGTTGAGCTTCATTTCTTTAAAAATGCCACTTTCTTCATTTTCTTTTCAGTTTTAACTATTTCTATATTCTCCCTTTTTATTATTGTCCAAATGTAAATTATTTCCTGAAAATTAAACATAAATTAAATCAAAAATTAATATTTTCAATTAAAACAAATATTACAATAAATTCATGAAAATATTAATTAAAACTTAATTTATTTTACACTTTAAAACTAATGAATTTGCATTTTTGAGCCCTAATCACAACCCCCAACTAGCTTATTGCTAGTCCCTAGCAATTCAAGCGAAAAAGAAAATTGTTAAGTTGAATAATCAAGTCAAACAAAGCAAAATCATCTAAGCATTTTCAAAGTATCAACAAGAAGTCATAAATTACTATCTAAGCTACTATAGTTGCGATTTCAGAGTTGTGTGTGTGTGCACCAAACCATATTCTTTTTATCACAAGTCATAACACAAATAGTATCGAAAAATCTCAAAAGTATAAAGGTCTTAACTCCAAATTCCTCACGGGCATTGAAAGTATTTGTATGGGAAGGATTACACTCTTGGAGTTGGAAATGTAACAGTTTACGCTCAAATGAGAAAAGATAAACTTTTTAGGACAAGCAATTTGAACAAGTATTGATCACAAGATAGACAAATCAACTTATTGGAATCCAAATGACAAACAACCTTTGGGATTTACATGAGAAAACTCAAAGAACAGAATGACAACTAACTAGAAATGATAAATAAGAAAATGAACTATAATGATAATAAAATTATTTTTTGTTTTTTTAATACAGTTACACAAAATAATAGTAATAGAAATATATATATATATATTCAACAACTACAAAATGATAGAAGGAAGTGTTTCTCTTGTTCTTTTTTTTTTCATTTATCTATTTTTTTTTCTTTTTCTTTTTTTTCATTATTTTTTTTTGACAAGAGACAACACAAAAATAAAAAGGAAATTACAAATACAATACAATAAATAGAATACACATTTATTACAAAGACTTATCTTAAATGAAAAACATCCCTCTAGTAAATGTCATGTTTTAAATTCCAAAGATGTGACTTTTCCAACTCAAATGATCAATAAAAGTTCAAAAAGTTGTTTTCTCAATTCTCACAACTCACCAAGAAATGAAAAACTTTAAACTTGAAATTTCTCTCAACTATTTGAGTTAACAACCAATTTATCACATGTTTGGAAAGTACACAAAAGAACTCTGAAAATTACTTCTTAATAGCTAAACATAGTAAGAACTGACTCAAACCAACAAGTTATACTCATGCTTGGATAATTTTGAGAAAATTTGACTTAAAAATTCAACAAGACAATAATGTTTTCTAAATGAATGCTAATGACACAACAATAAGATTTCCAAATGAAAGCCAATGCATGCTCACCACCCCCAACCAAAAATCAGACAGTGTCCTCAATGTCAAAATGAATAATCAATGAAAAAGGTAAAGAGAGAGAACACCTGGATGATGACCATGTCCATGAGGCGAGAGCGAAAATAGCCTAGTAACAATACCCCAAAACAAAATACGAAAAAGCATACACAAATAAAGATAATGAAAAATAAAAATAAAAAGAACAACAACAAACCATTTAGAACTTCAGAGTGTATAGATTGGGTCCTTAAGAAGGACCTCTTCAACACGACTCACACTCTCAATGTAATGCTTTAGTCTTTGGCCATTGACTCGAAAAATTCTCCCATCGGTTGGGTCCTCGACCTCAACAGAACCGTTGGGAAATGCTTGCTTTACTACAAATAGACCAGTCCATCGTGATCGCAGTTTACCGGGATGCAAGTGCAAGCGAGAATCGTACAGATGCACTTTTTGATTTGGCTCAAAGTGTTTTCGCAGGATTTGTTTGTCGTGAGCGATTTTCAATTTTCTTTATAAATCCTGGAATTGTCATATGCATCGTTTCTCAACTCCTCAATTTCGGACAACTGGAGTTTGCGATTGATACCTGCGGCATTCAGATCAAAGTTTAGGGCTTTGATAGCCCAATATGCTTTATGCTCAAGCTCGACAGGTAAATGACTGGCTTTTCCAAAGAAAAGCTGATAGGGAGACATCCCAAAAGGGGACTTGAAAGCAATGCGGTATGCCCAAAGAGCGTCTAGAAGGCGTGTAGACCAATCTTTGCGGTCAGGATTTACCGTGTTTTCCAGAAAGTGTTTTATCTCCCTATTGGCTAACTCAGCTTGACCATTGGTCTGTGGATGATAGGCATTTGCAACTTTATGAAGTACACTGTAGTTGCGCATAAGAGCCTCAAATGATCTGTTGCAAAAATGAGTGCCTTGATCACTGATGATAGCGCGAGGGGTACCAAACCTTGATAACACATTTTCTTTCAAGAATTTGACAACTGTAGCGTTATCATTGATTCGACATGGTACAACCTCGACCCATTTGGAAACATAATCCACAACGAGAAGAATGTAAAGGTAGCCAAAAGAAGGTTGAAATGGTCCCATAAAGTCTATCCCCCAACAATCAAATATTTCAATAACAAGAATTGGGTTCAAGGGCATCATGTGATGATGGGATAAGGATCCTAACTTTTGGCACCTTACACAAGAACAACAGAAATCATTGGTGTCTTTGAACAGAGTGGTCCAGTAAAGACTGCATTGTAAGATTTTTGCAGTGGTTTTCTTCACAGAGAAATGACCACCACAAGCATCATTGTGGCAAAAGTTCGGCACACTAGACACCTCATTTTCGTGGATGCATCTTCGCATGATTTGGTCGGGGCAATACTTGAATAAGTACGGGTCATCCCAAAAGAAATTGCGCACCTCGACCAGAAATTTGCATTTGTCTTGTGAACTCCATTCACATGGGAGTTCACCTGTTACTAAGTAGTTTACAATGTGAGCGTACCACGACAACTTAGCAACAGAAAGCAATTATTCATCGGGGAAATCATCATGAATAGGTGGACCATCAACGGGATCGCTGAATTCAAGTCAGGACAAGTAGTCCGCGATGACATTTTCAACACCTTTCTTGTCTTTGATCGTTATGTCAAATTCTTGCAGGAGAAGGATCCACTGTATTAATCGCGCCTTAGCATCCTTTTTGGAAAGGAGATACTTAAGGGCAGAGTGATCAGTGAAAATCGTAATAGGCGATCCAATCAAATAAGATCGGAATTTGTCAAGGGCAAAGACAATGGCAAGCAACTCCTTTTTTAGTAGTGGAATAGTTCATTTGAGCACTATTGAGAGTTCGGCTTGCATAATAGACAACAAAGGGTTTCCCCTCCCTTCGTTGTCCAAGCACAGCTCCCACAACAAAGTTGTTGGCATCACACATAATCTCGAAAGGAAGACTCCAATCGGGTCACTGAATGATGGGAGCGGAAGTGAGTGAATTGACAAGCATTTGGAATGATTCCTCACACTTAAGTGTCCATTCAAAACTAGCATCTTTGGCTAGGAGGTTGCTTAGCGGACGGGCAATCATTGAAAATTTTTGTATGAACCTCCTATAGAAACCAACATGACCAAGAAATGACCTAACGTCTTTGACAGTCTTAGGAGTTGGCAGGTTGGAGATAAGGTCGACTTTGGATTAATCAACCTCAATTCCTTTTTTAGAAACAATGTGGCCTAAGACTATGCCAGAAGATACCATGAAGTGGCATTTCTCCCAATTGAGTACAAGTCCTTTCTCAATGCATCGTTTTAAAACAGCTCCAAGATGAAGAAGACATGTCTCAAAGGAGTTTCCAAAAATGGTTAGGTCATCCATGAATACTTCTATTGATTTTTTTATCATGTCACTAAAGATGCTCATCATGAATCTTTGGAAAGTAGCTGGTGCATTACACAAGCCAAATGGCATACGCCGAAAAGCAAAAGTGCCAAAGGGACAAGTGAAAGTGGTCTTATCTTGATCCTCTAATGCAATCTCAATTTGATAATAGCCAGAATAGCCAGCAAGAAAGCAATAGAATGGATGACCAGTTACACGTTCAAGGATTTGATCAATGAATGGAAGTGGAAAATGATTTTTGCGGGAGGCGGCATTTAATTTTCTATAATCGATGCACATGCGCCACCCCGTCACCATTTTTGTGGGGACAAGGACCCCTTTTTCGTTTTGGATAACGGTGACACTAGATTTCTTGGGCACGACTTGAGTAGGATTGACCCATTTGCTATCAGCTACTGGGTAAATAATACCAGCGTCTAGCAATTTCAAAACTTCATTTTTTACAACTTCTTTCATCGTGGGGTTCAGTCGCCGCTGAGGGTCTCTTCGGGGGATGGCTTCGTCCTCTAGATTGATTCGATGGGAGAAAATTAAAGGGCTAATACCTTTGATATCAGCAAGCGTCCAACCTATCGCAAATTTATGTGTCCGTAGTAGCTCGAGTAACTGCAATTCTTGAGAATTTTGAAGGTTGGATGAGATGATAACTAGAAAGGTTTCACCATCTCCCAAGAAGGCATGTTTCAAACCCTCGGGAAGTTGGGTCAATTGAACAATTGGAACCTCTTCGGCTGAAGTTTTCGGCTGTGACCTCTCACGAGGTAGCTTTTCAAAGCGAGGTTGTCAAAACGGAATCCGTCTATTGCGTGAGTCTATGCGATCTGATATTGCAAGAGTAAACTCAATAGAACTCAGACTTTCGTTGTCAGACAGAAGGAGGATTTCATCAAGATTATCAAAGTTTCTTCGCAATTGAACCTCATCGGGAATTATAGTGTCAATCATGAATGTTTGATGGCATTCATCATCTTCTCGGGGTTGTTTCCCAATGTGGAAGATATTGACTTCAAGAGTCATGTTTCCAAACGATATCTTCATTAGACCATTCCGACAATTGATCAAAGCATTTGCAGAAGGAATGGTCTTCCGAGGATAATAGGAATTTTAGACTCCATGTTCACCACAGATTGGGTATCAAGAATAAGAAAATCCACGGGGTAATAGAATTTTTCAATTTGAACGATCAGCAAGCTGTAGTACAACAGATGTTGGCTTCATTTCTCCAAGACCGAGTTGCGAGTATACAGAATAGGGCATGAGATTGACACTCGCGCCAAGATCAAGTAAGGCTTGGATGACTTCATGGGTCCCAATTTGGCAAGAAATTGTGGGACAACCAGGATCTTTGTATTTCGGCGGTGCCTTTTGTTCAATCACCGCACTCACTTGCTCAGTCAAGAAGGTAGTCTTCTTGACATGGTGCTTCCTTTTTGCAGTGCAAAGATCCTTGATGATTTTGGCATAAGCGGGCACTTGTTTAATGATGTGAAGCAAAGGAAGATTAATCTTCACTTGTGTCAAGTGCTCAAGGAGTTCAACTCGGTTATCAGGAAGTTTCCCAACAGGTTTCAAAGCCTGGGGAAATGGTATTTTTGGAGAGGCATTGAGTGGTGGATTTTTGGAAATGACTTTTGGAGTACTGGGAGTGTTGGATTTTATGGTTGGGTCTTGTAGAGTTTTACCGCTTCTCGTCGTGATGGCATTCACTTCCTTGACATTTTGATCATTAGAATTTGAAGATTGGGCCATGTGTTGGCCTTGCACATTGAATTTCAGTTGGGAAGGAAGTTTGCCTTTTTCCGGAATGGCCAAGGATTCAGTCAATTTTGAGAATTGACATTTCATTTCCTTGATTTCCTCCATCATTTGGAAATTCAGTTTGGATTGCTCCTCCATGAATGCATGAAGAGTATTCTCGAGAGAATTTCATTATGGATAAGCATTGTATTGAGGTGCAGAATACGCCTTTGATGGTTGAACTTGTTGCTCATTTCTCCATTGGCCTCCAGACGATTAAGCTTGGTTGGAATCTCTCCAACTGAAATTTGGGTGGTTTCTCCAACCAGGGTTGTACGTATGGGAGAATGGCTTGTTATATGCCCCTAAGGCATTGCATTGCTCCTCATAAACCCCGCTCATTTCATTCAAAGCTAAGCAGTCTTTAGCTAAGTGCTCCGTCCCTCCACAAACAAAGCAAGGTTCTTGCGGCTCCGCTTGAGCAATCATGTGCGATTTTTGACTATTCTTCATCATTATGACCTCAAACTGCTTTTTCAAAGCTTCGAGTTGGGCCTTAACACTATCCTCTTCTCGAAGTTGATAGATCTCAGATGGTTTGTGTCGGTTGGTGCTGTCAGCAGCACTTGGACCAGTCTAGGTGTAAGACTTTTCGCAATTTCTTCGAGATATTCCAGTGCATCATCTGGCTCTTTTTCGAGGAATTCACCATTGCATAGCATTTCTACAAATTGGCGCTCACGACTCGTGAGGCCTTCATAGAAGTAACTGACCAAATGCCAGTTCTCATAGCCATGGTGCGGGCACTGATTTAACAGATCTTTGAATCTTTCCTAGACTTGATAGAATGTTTCATTGTCCTTTTGGGAGAATGTGGAAATCTGTCGTTTTAGACTGTTGGTCTTATAGCTAGGGAAGTGTTTCAAAAAGAAGGATTTGCTCATCGCCTCCCATGTTCCAATAGACCTAGGTCTCAAAGAGTATAACCAGCTTTTGGCTTTGTCCTTCAAGGAGAAAGGGAAGAACTTCAGTCGCAGAGCATCGACATTTTCAGCTCGATTATAAAATGTGGCTACTACCTCCTCGAATTCTCTGATATGCATGTATGGGCTTTCGTTTTCCATTCCATGAAATGTGGGCAAGAGTTTAATCATGCCAGGTTTAAAGTCTAATGCAGGCATATTAGGAGGGAAGATAATGCATGAAGGCGTGGAAGTGCGAGTAGGATGGAGGTAGTCATTGAGAGTTCTTGGTTGGATTTCATCATTGCGAGCCATTGCGAATGGATTATTATCAGCGAAAGTTTGTGGAGAAGCAGGATTGGTGGAAGGAGTTCCGGAAGGAGTGGTGGATGAATTGGAAGAAGTGTCACTAGAAGTTTCGTGATGATTCATCCACTCTCGAAAATCAGAATTAGATTTATTATTTTTTTATTTTCTTTGCTTTTTTTTATATATATATATATTTTTGTTAAACTTGTTCCCAGTTAGATTTGGAGATTCTTGGGTGATCTCCAACGCTTCCCTAGAACTCCTCGAGGTTACTGAGTAAGTATGGTGGATCACAAGTCAACTTTTTCGACCAAACAACCTTTAAGCATAGTGAAATTGCTTATTTTGACAGAACAAGCTTGGTTTTCTTATGGTAATAAGTTCAACAATGTAATAGTGCAAAGGTAGATGCTTGAAATGTTCCCAGGCCGATTGGGAAGGTTGCCAAGGTACCGCTTTAGACCCACACTTGCCTAGACAGAACTCCCCGACATTCCCAGATAAGTATGGAGGGTAACGCTATCACAAACCTTATTTAACAGCCAATCTTTCAAGACAGAACAATATCGGTTTCTACCATTTGTAATATTACACAATTGTTCCCAATACTAAGCGTTTTATGATTGAAATTTTATGAACAATTTTATGCAATTTTATGTTTTTTTTTTTTAAAAAAAAAAAACCTAAATTATAAGGAAAACTAAGACAAAGGAAAAGAAAAACCTAAACTAAGTAACAAAATACAAAAAATAAAATAAAATAAAGAAAAGATAAAATAACAAGATTAGTCTTTTTTTTTTAAAATATGTATTAAACTAAAAAAAAGAAATTAAGAAAGAAAAAAAAGATAAATGAAATTATAGTTAAAAGGGAAAATATAAGTTTATTTATATTTATATAATGTTTTTTTATATATCCAAAAAGTATTCAAAAAAATTGAGAAATTAATATATATATATATTTGACGTTTTTTATATGCATACTTATATGTGTAATTTTATTTTTATTTTGTTTTACCAAAAAAAGGAATCGAAGAAAGAAAAAGGAAAAATATATATATAAATAACTAATTTTTTTTTGTTTTTTTATGATTTTTTTTAATAATAATAATCAATTTAACTAAAAATTAGTAAATAAAAAAAATAAAAATAAAAACTATACTACCACAATATTTACACCAACAAAAATACAAATAAGGTTACTAACATTTTTGGTAGAAATTTCACTACACCTTTGAAAACTACCTCCCCGGCAACGGCGCCAAAATTTGTTTAACGCCCAAATCGTGACAACCATTAAGCAGTGGTTGTAGTATAATCGGGCGGTCGATCTACAAGGAGGTAACCTAAACTCAAAAGATTAGTAGAAAATAACACAAAAATTAGTAACAATAAATAAATAATAAAATGGAAATGAAAAGATGTTTGAGATTTTGGTATTGTCTTTTTGATAAAGTGATAAAATGAGATAAGTGAAATAAATGTAAGATGTAATCAAGAGTTTGAGAAAATGAAAGGTTTCAAGGATCATCCATATGCTTGTTTATTTACTTGGTTACTTGATTTACAAAAATACACAAGTAAATAGTTCATATCCTAACATTTACTTGGAAAATCTAACATTAAAATCCATATTCTTTTCTAACAAAAGTTCATTTGAGTTATAAAGTTCTTTACTTTAAAAGCACAATGTTAATCTTATGAAAAATCTAAAAATGACAAAATACCCAAAGACAATAATGCAATAGAAGATTAGACATAAAATTAGGTATCAATATTACTTTTACTAATTAGAAGTACATAGAAAGAGCATGACTAATCCTATATACTATTAGATAAAGATAACAAAATAAAGATGGAGATGAAAGAACATAAATAACTCAAAAATTTTACATTAATAACATAGTAAATCAAAGTAGCAAAATAACATCACTGGCATATGGAATCATCCATAACCTTCCTAGGAAGATTAGGCAATTATGCTCATGATTCTCACAAAATTCTAAAAAGAAAGTGAGTAGAAATTCTGCTATAGTTTATTTACTCTAAAATTACATCCATATTATGAAGAAATAGTCCCTATTTATAGATATAGAAAATGACTAAAAAGAAATTAAACAACAAAATGGGGTTTACAAAATAAATCTGAAATATTAATAATAAAATATGATTTTGAAAAATCAAATCTTATTATTAATATTAACCTAGCTATTTTGGTGTATGGTCAAAATGCTCTTTTTCAAAAACACCAAAAAAGATGAGCTTTAAAGCTCAAAATGGCAATTTTCCAAAGCCCAACACCCACAAAATATGGGTTGAAGGTGGCTGATAGTACAAGAGGGTTTTGATCCACTCCCAGCCAATGGGAAGGTGCCACGTGGCACTGGGTTGAAGAGAAGGCTGGCTGAAGCTTGAGTGAGGCGTTGGGCTGGAGGAGACAAGGCTGCTGGGTGCTTGGGCCTTTATTGGGCTAGTGGTCACGTTGGAGAAGCTGAAGCTTGGACGGCTAGCTGAAGGATTACATGGGTCAAAGGCTGAAAGGGAGTTGATGCTTGGGCGTGAGTTGCTGAAATGAGGAGCTGAAGGGAGTTGGACACGTGGCGCGCGCTGGGTGGTTGGCTGGGTTGTTCTTGGGACGTGTGGTGGCTTCTGGCAATGACACCTGGGGACTGGGCAAGGAGAAAAAAAATGGCAGTGGCCATATTTGGGCTTGTTCCAAATGGGTTGAGCATCATTTCTTCAAAAATGCCACTTTCTTCATTTTCTTTTTCAGTTTTAACTATTTCTCTATTCTTCCTTTTTATTATTGTCCAAATGTAAATTATTTCCTGAAAATTAAATATAAATTAAATCAAAAAATTAATATTTTCAATTAAAACAAATATTATAATAAATTCATGAAAATATTAATTAAAACTTAATTTATTTTACACTTTAAAACTAATGAATTTGCATTTTTGAGCACTAATCAATTATCCACGTAGACAACTCCAGTTTCATGTGGTCATGCATGGTGTTAGGCGTCCTGGGTTTAACCCGAGCTACGGACACAAAGGCTGTGAGGTGCGAGCTCAGAATATTAAAACAACTGTTGAAGCACGAGCTTGGAGGGGATATCCAACTCGTGGTAGTTCTAGTATATTGCATATTTGCGGATCCCCAGAGACTCGGGATCCCTTTATACATATATTTATGACCAAGCTGTCGTATTTAATATCCCAGATATTAGGAGTACATTTACGTTGTGATCAGATCATATCACAATATAAATGGGAGTTATTTGTATTAAATGTAATAATTATATAAATGCGTGATTGACTCACGCGGTTACCCAAACCTATCCATGAAATTCCCTTATAAATACTGGGAATATTGGACAGGAAATGAGACCATTATTCTGTAATACCGAAACTCTGCCAAAATAGAGAGAGAAACAACAATAATACTGAATCGCAGACTAGGTGGATTTTAACCACTGAACCACGTAAAAATTCTGTGTTCTTGAGTGAAATCATTTATTTTTCATTACGGTTTATTAAGCACTAATATACCTTACTATGTCTTAATACACAGTTGGCGAAAAACCGCGTGAACAAAAATAATAAACAAAAAGATAAAAGCCTTGGCTCCCACAAATGGATTTGAGCCCAATATCTTTGTTTTCAATTTAAATCTCAATTTGGCCTAAATTCATAGCCTTTTATTTATTTATTAAATCCTTATTCAAATTAACTAATTACAATTTAAAACTTGATGTAATATTATTTATTCATATTGATACTGTTATCCAAAAAACAAGTATGGATGATGTGGCGAATATTTTGTACACGTGGCTGACATCTGGTAGAATCTGTGCTCGACTATCAACCAGGAAGACATCCAGTGTCATGCGATCGGTTTTTTTCATACGACCAGACTGGTCGTACGCACATTATACGCGAAGGAAATCTTAGGCAGTTATGATGGAATCCGAAATTATTTCCCATGATTTCCTGAGTATCTGATTATTTAGGAAAGAATATCTGTAACAAATCAATGTAAATCTTCCCTGAGCTTATAAATAGAGGAAGAGGGCTCAGGGAAGGGGGGTCCTTTTTTCTTTTAGGCAAAAAAGATCTTTCGAGATTAGAGAGAGATTACACAAGAATAATTGTATTTTCTTCTTCAGAGGTTAGTGAAACTCATTGAACCCCAGTTCTTTGACCACCCCTTTGAATCTCATTTCAATAACAATTCAAGTGGACGTAGGTTATTAGCAGATCATGGGGCCGAACCACTATAAAATCTTGTGTTATTATTATTTTCGCCATCACATTCTTTTCAACGTATTCATCCACGTCAAGTGTATTTTGACTCCGTGTTAGTTGGCCAAATTCAGGGTCAACATTCTGGTGCTTTCATTGAGAGCTTGATTCATTATCGTTGAGAGATCGATGGCGAAAACTACCAGGAAAACTGGACAGGCAGCCGGCGCTGCATCATCTAACCCGCCTCCTCCTCCTCCTCCTCCAAACGTGGCTGAAGATGAGCCGCATTTGGAATTTGATGAGGAAGAAATGGACGACGCGACGCTAAAGAGCCCCCTAGGCGCATTGCATGAGGAGCTGGCCAATCTGAGG
The DNA here is from genome assembly GCF_963169125.1 of Humulus lupulus. Taxonomy (NCBI): domain Eukaryota; kingdom Viridiplantae; phylum Streptophyta; class Magnoliopsida; order Rosales; family Cannabaceae; genus Humulus; species Humulus lupulus. The sequence continues at coordinate 214,011,818 of NC_084796.1, read as the reverse complement.
GCCAGCTAGGAAAGTGCCGCCGAAATCATGGCGCGGCAGCAGTAGGAAATTGAGCGGCAGTGCCTGGAGCTGAGTGAAAGGTAAGCGGAGATGGACCATCGCCAGAGGGAGGCCATGGCAACCCTCGAGGCAGCCTTACAATTGGCTAGGAATCAGGCGGCACCTGCTTCGCAGCCTGATCAACCAGCAGATGGGCCACCCCAGAGGGGTCCCAATCCTAGCCCGCCTATCCAACCCTCGAGCCCACAATAGCCTGAGCAGCCACCGGCGCCTCAGGACGATGTCCCGCTAGGGGACCCTGAAGCACAGCCTCCATCCCAAACTGGTCGCGGAAATCCCCCGCAGCAGAGGCAGAATAGGACCGGGCAGCAGCCTCGTAGTCCTAGATGCCACAGGGGCGATGAGCCAAACCTTCCAAACAGAGGACAGCATCCTCCTGGTAACAGGAGGAACTCAGAGTTAGGCTCTGCGGTCCGAGGCCCCCCATGGCATGATAATGCACGGGGACCTAACGACCAACGCAGACCACCCTCTAACGCTCGGGAGGTTCCAGCCCGAGAAGGCAATCGAGGGAACAGTCGATCCCACCATAGCCAATCAAGGTTCAGAGATGGCCATGGTTATAATGAGGCCGACTTAGGCAGAGGGAATGATGGTCGGAGAAATGAAGAAAGGGGTGGAGGCAGGAGCCAGCTACCTCAGGATGACCAGCCCGACAGACGGGACGCTGGGGGGCAGCCCTGAAAAAATAACATCTTCAACCGGCTCGGAGCTAGCGAGTAGTGGAGGAGAGATGAGGACTTGAGAGATGTTCTCAACGATCGCCGCGAGCGACACGACGAGTACGTCCCCCCAGCACCAGAGGCCGCAGCGATTCCTGGCACTGTGCAGGCCCAGATAGATGCCCTCAACCAGACAGTGCAGCAGCTGGTCGGGGGAAGAACATCTTACATCGACCACGATAGGAGGAAAGGCACTCCTTTCGTCCAAAGGATAGCTATGGTAGAAACTCCTAGCAAGTTTAAGATGCCTACGCTTCCAAACTTTGACGGGTATGGTGACCCGGTATCTCACGTTAACAAATTTGAGATACAAATGGACATTCAGAAAGTGTCCGAAGACGCTCGGTGTAGGATCTTCCCTGCAACACTTTCTGATGCCGCACAGGAGTGGTTTTTCAAATTCCCTCCTGCAAGTATAGTTTCCTGGGAAATGTTCGTGAAAGAATTTTACGAACAGTTCTATGCGGGTCGAGTGCACCTGACTGAGGCAAATCAGCTGGTCGAAATACGCCAGCAGGACGGAGAGCCACTGAAGGATTACATCCAGCTCTTTATGCGAGCAGCGGCTGGGGCAAAAACAGTGGGAGACGAAGGCAAAATGATGGCCATAACTGCAGGGGTTAAGCGCCGCATGCCTCTTTGGGAAAGCCTCAGAAAACATGGGGTTAGAACTACCCAGGAATTCTTAGATCGAGCTGATCGCTACATTAAGCTCGAAGACGCCATCGCCAACGAAGGAAAGCCCCCAGGCAAGGACAAGGGGACTACCGAGCCTTCCAAAGCCGCCAATGGGTCCAAGCCCAACGGCAAAGGCAACTGGAACGGAAATGGCAACGGCAAGAATGGAGGGAAACAGCCACACAATGAGCCTTCCACCTCCGACAATAAACGAGCCAAGGGCAACCGTTATGAACCCCGGTTCACTAACTATACTACCCTAGTTGAATCTCAGGGAGAAGTTTATCAGGCCACGAGTTCCAGCGTGCCTTATAAGAAGCCTGCCCCCACTCGAAAAGATATTTCGAGAAGAGACACCACCAAGTTTTGTCGTTATCATAACGACTACGGACATGATACCAATGAATGCAACCAGCTGAAGGATGAGATCGAGTTCCTTATTAGACAAGGACACTTGAGAAGGTATATACGGGCCTCGGGAAATTCCCAACGAGAAGCTCCAAGTGGCAACGAGCAAGCGCCCACACGCCAATGCTCGCCACCTTTGCAGCCTGACCCCGTGACTAGCACATTGTTAACCATCTGTGGAGGCCCGCACCTCGCAGGAAACAGCGGAAAGGCCAGAGAACGATATGCTCGGACTCTGCGCCACGACCAGGACATCGAGATGATGACTGTGGATGACCGCACGCCGAAAAAGGCTCGATCAAAAGAAGGCGAAATAACTTTCTCTGATAGCGATGCCCAACATGTCCGGTTCCCACATTCCGATCCGCTGGTCGTGGATATTCAGATGGCCAACATGATGGTGAAGAGAGTGCTAGTTGATACAGGAAGTTCGGTGAACATCCTGTATAAGTCTTCGCTGGAACACATGAAGTTGTCCGTTAAGGACCTGGAGCCCTGCAACCAAACAATATACGGCTTCTCTGGTGAAGGACTCGCCCCAGCAGGGTCAATCAAACTACTAGTGATAGCAGGAATAACGCCTGCTACCAGGACATTACTCGCTACTTTCATAGTGGTCGATTGTCCCTCGGCGTATAATGTAGTCATTGGAAGGCCTATACTGGTTGATCTACGGGTCGTCACCTCTTTGTGGCACTTAGCCATGAAATTCCCGATAGACGCAGGGGTAGGACGCGTGTTGGGAAACCAAAGGGAGGCTAGGGAGTGCTACAACGCCTCAGTCACGAAGGTGAAGAAAGGAACGTCAAAAAGCACTCCCTCTGATAGGTTGCAGATGGCAATTGATACACAAGCCCAATCCGGTGATGAAGTCACCAAATAGGGTGTTGCCCAAAGTGAGGATAGAGATTTAGATCCTCGCTTTGGGGATTTTGAGGAAAATGTTGGACCCGTTGAGGACCTGGAAGAGGTCCAACTTGACGGGAAGGACTCGACCAGAGTCGTGAAGGTCGGGAAAAACTTAGAACCCACTACGAAACATGCACTGGTGGATTTTTTCCGGAAGAACCAGGAAGTCTTTGCCTGGTCGCACAAAGACATGGCTGGGATAGATCCTGCAGTCATAAGCCATGTCCTGAACATAGATAAGAGTTTTTCGCCCGTGCAACAGAAAAGAAGGCTGCTCGATAAGGATTGGTCGAGAGCCTTAAAAGAAGAAGTTGAGAGATTAAAGGAGAATGGGTTCATCAAGGGGCATTTTATCCATCGTGGGTCTCCAATCCAGTACTGGTTCCCAAGCCTAACGGCAAGTGGCGAACCTGTGTGGATTTTACAGACCTCAATAAAGCCTGCCCGAAGGATTGTTTCCCACTCCCAAGGATTGACCAGTTGGTTGATGCTACTGCAGGACACGAGATCCTCTCTTTCATGGATGCATATTCGGGCTACAATCAGATCAGCATGCATCCCCCTGACGAGGATCACACCAGCTTTCGGACCGATACGGGATTATACTGTTATAAAGTAATGCCCTTCGGACTGAAAAACGCAGGTGCGACTTGCCAGTGACTGGTTAACCACATGTTTAAAGAGTTGATCGGCGTAAACATGGAGGTATACGTGGACGACATGCTGGTAAAGTCGAAAAAGGCGGAAGGACATGTGAAGGATTTGCAAGAGTGTTTCGATGTATTGAACAAGTACCAGATGAAACTAAATCCTCTCAAATGTTCCTTTGGAGTTGGATCAGGCAAGTTTTTGGGGTTCATAGTTAATTCAAGAGGAATCGAGGCCAACCCTGACAAGATAAAAGCCCTGATCGACATGAAATCGCCAGAGAAGATTAAAGACGTACAAAGTTTAACTGGGAGGATTGCAGCCCTAAGTAGATTTATTTCAAAATGAACGAATAAGTGTGTCCTTTTCTTCAATCTACTTAGGGGCAATAAGAAATTTGAATGGACAGGAGACTGCGAGCAAGCTTTTCAGGCCTTGAAATTCCATATGGCACAGCCTCCTATTTTATCAAAACCTATCAAAGGAGAAACTTTGTTCATCTACCTGGCAATCACTGAAGTTGCTGCTAGTGTGGTACTAGTACGAGAGGAAGAAGGCGTACAAAAGGCAGTTTACTATGTCAGCAAGGGGCTAATCGGAGCAGAACTGAGGTATCCTCCCATCGAGAGGTTAGCATACTGTTTAATCCTGGCCTCAAGGAAGCTACGTCCTTACTTCCAAGCCCATCCTATCACAGTCTTAACTAACCAACCCCCTTGGCAAGTCCTCCAAAAACCAGAGGCGGCTGGACGTTTATTAAAATGGGCAGTCGAACTGGGGCAGTTCGATATTACATATTCACCGCGAGCAGTAGTAAAAGGACAAGTCTTGGCTGATCTTATTGCAGAGTTCACCAAACTCCCAGACAACGAGCAGTGCGAAAAACCTAGTGCGCCCGAGCTTCAAGATGAGGCTCCTTCGTGGAAGTTATTCACGGATGGGTCGTTAAACGAATCCCATGCAGGAGCAAGAGTGATCTTGATAACGCCAGAGGGGCATCAATTTCACTGTGCCATTAGGTTCGACTTCACAGCGTCAAATAATGAAGCCGAATACGAAGCACTCCTCGCTGGATTAAGAATGGCGAAAGACATGAGTATAAAGGTGCTGGATATTTACAGTGATTCACAGCTGGTGGTGAATCAAGTTCTAGGGGAATATCAAGCATGAGGCCTAAAAATGGTGGCCTACTTGCACAAAACTAAAGATCTATTGACCCAGTTCAAGAAGTTTACCCTCCAACAAATCCCCCGGGATCAGAATTCAAACGCAGATGCCTTAGCCAAACTCGCGAGCGCGAAAGATGCTGATACTTTGAACATTGTGCCAGTAGAAAGATTGAGTGAGCCAAGCATACGAGCTATTGAAGCAAGTATGGAAATTCGAATGGAAGATACATGGATGGTGCCTTACTTGGAGTATCTGACAAATGGTGTACTACCAGCAGACAGAAACAAAGGCAGAACTCTTCAAAGGCAGGCTGCTAGATACATACTGGTCGATGGTGTTCTATACCGAAGAGGATATTCCATGCCATTGCTCAGATGTATTACACTAGAGAAAGCTAAGGAACTAATGAAAGAAGTACATGGGGGATTCTGCGGGGATCACGCTGGGGGGCAAAGTTTGGCGAAAAAGATTCTAAGGCAAGGCTATTTCTGGCCGACTATGAATGAAGATTCAATGGAGTTTGTGCGAAAGTGCGATAAGTGTCAAATATTTTCAAAAATCCCACGAGCAGCTCCAAATGAATTGAAACAGATGCAGAGTCCTTGGCCTTTTGCAGTATGGGGAATAGACTTGATTGGATCCCTACCAACGGGAAAAGGCGGAGTGAAGTACGCAGTCGTAGCAGTTGACTACTTCACCAAATGGGCCGAAGCTGAACCACTCGCTACCATAACGACCAAGAAAGTTCTTGACTTTGTCATCAAGAACATTGTTTGCCTATATGGTTTGCCTCGAAAAATCGTCTCAGACAACGGCACCCAATTTGACAGTGATCTATTCACCGACTTCTGCGAAAGACACGGGATTATCAAAAGCTTTTCTTCAGTTGCGCATCCACAAGAGAACGGGTAGGTCGAAGCGGTGAATAAAACGCTCAAGGACACCCTGAAGAAAAGAATTGAAGACGCTAAAGGAGCATGGCCAGAACAGCTGCCTAAAGTACTCTGGTCGTATAGAACTTCTCATCGAACAGCTACAGGTCACACTCCATTTTCCTTAGCATACGGGTATGAAGCCATGTTGCCCGTCGAATTGGATCCCCCCTCACATCGACGCATTACATACGACCAGAGCCAAAATAGCCAACTAATGATGGAGTCCCTAGACTCAATTGAAGAGATACGAGAAAGAGCCCAACTCCGAGTTGCTGCGTACCAGCAAAAGGTCGCCCGGTATTTTAACTCAAAGGTTAAAGAAAGAAAATTCAACATTGGAGATCTAGTGCTACGACGAGTTTTCTTGAACACCCACGACCCCACTGCTGGAGTACTCGGACCAAACTGGGAAGGACCTTACCAGATTGAAGAAGTCCTTCATCTGGGCACCTACAAACTTGCACGCTTAAATGGAGATCTCGTTCCACGCTATTGGAACGGCGAACACCTGCGCAAGTACTATCAATAAACAATCCTTTTTAAAGGACTGGCTTGTATTAATTTTTACTTTTTACAAGTTTTGAAAAAGGGTTAGTCACGTTCTATGGCTAATCGCTTATAAGTGTAAGATCTTTTCTAAGATCACTCGTAAAGACATGTTTAGTCCATTTTTAATACGAGATTATAAGGGACTGTGCGCAGCCAGTCATTCTTGCCAACCTTTGTAAATTTATTTTATAAATATTTTTTCATTACGTGTGTTGTTTTGCTGTATTATAAGTTTCACGTTTCCTATCGAGCAGTTATGTTCGCACAGGCCGTGGTCAAGGCAAGTGACTAAGGACCTAAAGCTCCCCGATCACCTTGGGGGGCATATAAGGTACATCGATAGCAAAGCATACCAAGGGGTATGTAAACACATGAACAAAATAAGTGAAAGCATGCTACGGTACTTAGAGCATTTTTCAAAATTTATGTTTTGTTAAATCAAACAAGTACTATGCTAAGTTCGGTCATGCGAACAGGTATTATAATAAAAGAAACATTATAATATCAATAAGGCAATCATTTACACCGCGAGCATTAGTGATCGGATGTAAATATGAAATTAAAAGGAAAAAAGCCTTTACACCGCGAGTAGTACTGCTCAGATGTAATTGTTCAAGTGTAAGTGAAAAAGCTGCCCTCGCAGCAATAAGAGTAATTTGTCTTTACAAATAGACCCGTGGGCCATAAAACCTGAATAAAAAAATAAAAAAAATTATTACTGGGGAGCAGGAGGGTCTTCTGGATTAGGAGCGCTCTGATCAGCCGGAGGATTAGTCGCAGCATCAGCAGCAGGGGTTGTGGCCTTGGCTCTCTCCTCTGCCTCCAACCGAGCAGCACACTGCGCCATCAGCGTCCTTTGCAACCGCTCGGAGAGATAGTTAATGTTGGCCTCCCGATTGTGCTTCCAGAAGTCGTAGAAACAAAGGAAGGTGGCTTCCTTGTACTTCTTCAAAGTTTTGGCCCCGTCCTCCTCTAGCTCCTGCACTCGCCCCTCGAGCTCTCGCACCCGTTCTTCAAGCTTCTTCGCCTCATCCCTGCTGGCGACCAGATCAAGTTTGAGCTGTTTACACTCTTGGGTGTTGAGTACAGCACTTTCCCTCCATTTATTCCGCTCCTCGTTGGCTTTCTTCAAGGCCCCTTGACTCTCCTGAAGCTCCTGGGTGAGAGTGGCTTGGTCCTCGCAAAGTTGTTCGTTTAGCTTAGACAACTCCTTGTTCTCCATGAGCAGCCTATTGTTATCAGCCTCGAATGCTTGCTTAGCTTGGGCAAGCCTGGAGTCGAAATTCTTTTCTCGAGAAACCATTGCCCCAGCACGACGCCAGCTAGCAGTTAAAGACAGCAGCCCCTGAAGAAAAAATGAGATAAAGTTAGGAAAAGAAGTATGATGTAAACCAGGAAGTAGAAAAAGATGACTTACGCTGGCTATCTCAATCAACCCTCTGTTGATGATTTGGTCGACGTCCATAGTGGCAGTGTCATTGATGGCGGTCTGGCTGCGTCTATGCTTCGAGAGCCGATATATTCTCTCCCTGGCCATGCCAGCTATGTGGCTGGACAGGGAGCCTTCGGACAAGTGGTCCAAAGTCTCTTTGTCTGCAGCGTTAGAGGAAGGCTGGGGATCGACAGGCGTGGGGGTCGTCTGCTCGGGGGCAGGTGGATGTGGTAAGTCCTCCTTAGAAAGGGCGTCGATGGGAGCATCTTTTGTCCGGACCTTCTTTGAAGGGTTCTTGCTGCTTTCCCCTCAAGCCCTTTTGCTGTCCATCTTCGGGACAAAAGCGGCAGCAGCAGCTTGGTAATGCTCGAAGAAGTCCTCAGAGTCCATACCAGCACAAAGGAAAACAATTCGAACAGTGAGATTAAAGGGTCATGGGAAAACAGATTAAAGCAGGAGGATTACAGAAGTGAAGTACCCCAACTACACCTACTGGTCGTAACGTTATCTACTGAACTACCTAGTTCCTGGAAGAAATCTGAGTTTAAAGAAGGGGCGTTCCTAAAGTTGCCATCCCCATCAAATAGATGAGAAGGAATTGGTAGATTATTCAAAAACAAGAATGATGTACCGTTTACATCCGACGAGTCGTCAGACAGTTCGGTAGGCTCGGTGGCCTTTTGCTTCCCCTTGCCCTTGGGGACCGAAGATTCCGCTGCTCGGTGGGGAACGGCAGGTTCCCTGATCGTAACCCCAGTTGGCCTCCGTAGAGGGGGTGCATGAGGTTGCTGCTTGGGTTCCTGCTCAGGTTCCGCATCAGCATGGACACCGCCCACCGTGGGTTCATTAGTCGCAGGTTGGGAGCCCCAAAGGCCAGCCAACCTAAGGTTAGCCTCATTAATTAAGTTCTTTACACTCTTAGTAGCATTTGACATACTGGCTAAGAGTGCTGCCCTCGACTCCATTCCTGGAGTGGGGGTCGGGCGTAACCATGGGCCTGGAACACAATGGAACAGCGAAGTATTATGACAAGAAAGGATTAAAGTACAGAAACTACTGGTGCAAGGATTATTTTTTTCGTTACCTCCTCGAGTGAAGGCCAGATTATCCGCGGCAATGTCAGGCATAAGGAAGTACTCTTGATGGTACTTCCCCACGTTGGAGATGTGAGTGGTATCGGACAGAAAGGTGTGTCCGGTCTCCTGGTGGCAGAAATGAAAGAACCCCGTACCATCCTGGTTGGGGTTGGACTTGAGGTCGAACAGAAAATTGACCTCATGAGGAGAAGGAGTTGGCCATTTCTTGAGCTTGTAAAGGATATAGAGTGCAGCCAACATCCTATACCCATTCGGGGTGATTTGAAAGGGGGCCACCCCAAAGTAGTTTGCCACCCCTTGAAAAAATGAATGAAGAGGCAGGGTGGCACCCGCCTCGATATGGTACCTCGACTAGGCACTGTAAGCCCCTCCAGGCAGGTTGGCTTGCTGGTTGGTGGAAGGTCTGACCAGAGTCACCCCCGTCAGATTGTATTTGTTTAAGTAGTTGGAGATCATACGAATTGTCACCGAGCTTGGGGGGACGACGTGCCACTCGACAGCCGGCTGGTCAGCATGGTGAGGACGGGCACACCTCTGAACTTCGGTTTCAGGGGCAAATTCACCTCGACCACTGGTCGAGGGGGCATTAGCAGAAGGCTGACTTGGACAGTTAAGGTCGCATTTTTTTCTAGCTTTGGTTTTGTTCTGGCCATTTTCTGATTGGGAACTGGTGGAGGATTTGGGTTAGGACGTGAAAAGGGGATTTCTGGAATTAGCGTAGATGGATTCTCTTCGCCTTCGAGTAGTTGGGCCAAGAGTTCATCTTCAATAGGTCTTTCTCCCCCCCCCCCCCCCCAAGGGTCTTGCATATGAACTGCAAACAGACAATGGAGGAGATAAGACACAATCCGCGAAGTAGTGTGGAAGATTGGGATAACGTTGCTCGTGCCTAAATAACCAGCATCTTCCTAATCTTACGCTAAGTTGAACATGGGTAGTTTGAGAGACGGATAAAAACAAAAAGGAAAGTAAACTGTTTTCTGAAAAGAGAACTTTTTCGACTCCTGAGGGGCGGGAAAAAATTCCAGTTTTTTCACCTAGCTTAAAGGTTGAATCTTTTGTCAACCTAACGTCCCAAACCAGAGATCCTAACTATCAAACTATAGTTCTGACCTATACAAAGCATAAAAACGCACCCTTACCAAGCAATAGATGGTTTATACCAAAAAACCCTTAAAACTCTACTCAAGAACACAGAAGTCGCAGAGCATAAAAACGGCATGCATGGCGTAATAGAAAGCTTAAAGAACGAAGTTCTTACTTGGGCGAAGATGGAGATTCGGAAGAAGATGAAAAACTCGAACCGGAAGACCTGCGGCTAGACGTCAGACTGGTTTTGGAGCTCTATACTCTAGTGCAAGTTCTTGAAAATATTGGCAAAGATGGTGAATAAAAATTTCTTAAAGGGGAAGAAAAGCCTACTTATAGGGATCGAAGGGATGGCCAAAAGGCAGTAATCATCACTTCCCACTTTCGAAATGTGGGGAAGTGTATAAGCCGTCAAATTTCCTTTTTGGAAACTAAAAAGGCTTGATTAGACATAATTATGTCACGGTTTTTGAAAATGCACGGGGATTCTGACAGACATCATGGGGATGTGAACGGTTGTTCCTTTAAGTTTCTTTATTGATGGTCGCACTAAACAAACTTGGGGGGCAAATGTTATCCAAAAAACAAGTATGGATGACATGGCAAACATTTTGTACACGTGGCTGACATCTGGCAGAATCTGTGCTCGACTATTGACCAGGAAGACATCCAGTGTCATGCGATCGGTTTTTTTCATACGACCAGACTGGTCCTACGCACATTATATGCAGAGGAAATCTTAGGCAGTTATGATGGAATCCGAAATTATTTCCCATGATTTCCTGAGTATCTGATTATTTAGGAAAGAATATTTGTAACAAATCAATGTAAATCTTCCCTGAGCTTATAAATAGAGGAAGAGGGCTCAGGGAAGGGGGGTCCTTTTTTCTTTTAGGCAAAAAAGATCTTTCGAGATTAGAGAGAGATTACACGAGAATAATTGTATTTTCTTCTTCAGAGGTTAGTGAAACTCATTGAACCCTAGTTCTTTGACCACCCCTTTGAATCTCATTTCAATAACAATTCAAGTGGACGTAGGTTATTACCAGATCCTGGGGCCGAACCACTATAAAATCTTGTATTCTTATTATTTTCGTCATCACATTCTTTTCAACGTATTCATCCACGTCAAGTGTATTTTGACTCCGTGTCAGTTGGCCAAATTCAGGGTCAACAGATACTAATTTATCAATATTAATAAATTTACCCAAATATTCTCTTTTATTCTCTAAATCTCATATCTCCATAAAATTTTCCAAAATTGACCTAGTCAATTTTAAAAATCCTAATTGATATTTAAATCAATTAATTGAGGCATTCTAGATGATTTACTCAAAGGTGAGCGGGGACCATGGATCCATGAAATCAAGCTCCAACAAGTTACCGTAAATTTATTTACGAATAATTTAACTACCTTATTAATTCCTCGTGACTCCACTATAGACTCAGAATTTAACTCTTGAATTCATAGAACGTATTTTCCAAACCATAAATACGTTATCTATTGTTATAATCATTACAGTTAGTCAATCCTCTATCGATGACTTACTAACGAGCTGGGTGAAAATTACTGTTTTACCTCTCATCAGTATTTTATCCTTAACTCTCACTAAGTTCCTTATAAATGATATTTACATGAACTTAATCACAGAAATGAGATCTCAATCATTTAACCTTTTCAACAAATCAATTAAGGAAATCATCTTTTCACTTCTATCTACGAATAATACTCCCACTCAATTACACTACTAAATCTCCAAGATGTAAGTATGGGCTAGACTGTAGGGTAAGCTGGTAACGAACAAATCAAAAGATTTAAATAATATAATTAACAGAATATTATCATTCAGAATTAAGATCGACTTAACCTATGGTCAATGTTGTGACATTGATTAGATTCGATAACAACGATACTTATTTATCAATCAATAATCAATATCGGTCCTAGTCTGATGTAACCAAATACATCCGATCTTATCTACTTGGTCAATGTCTTGGAAAAGACATCACACCCCGAATGTGTAAGTAGATCATATTGTAAATTGCCTAATCAATGAAAATCCAATGTACTGATCTAATCTTAGAACTTGTTCTTTTGAACATATAATTACAATTAAAATCCACTGTGACCTAGTCACTATAATTGTAACTATCCATATGTTTGGGATTTTATAAATATTTGTATTATTTCAATAATCATGTCATAAAACAAGCAAGCAACATGATTGTCAAACTAAATATTTTCTAGTACTTTTATTGACAATATGAAATCGTGTTACATGTCCGACATGGTTTTATAAGGGTATAAAATCCAACACGTCCATGAATGGAAAATTCACATGGTCATTAACGGTGCAAAGCGAGACATGGAGGTCTCAAGTGAACATGGAAAATGTGTGTGTGTTATCATCGATTTTTTATCATGAAAAGATGATTCAATGCCTAGTGCAACCAAATTTCAGCAAATTTTGTAATAATTACACTATAGTAAAGTTCAAGTTGAAGAACACTTTACTTTATGCACCAATACAATGTCTTCTATAAGAGAGAGTTATTATTTAATCAAGTGGGGGATTTGTTATATTTTAAATATAATGTTGACTGATTAAATAAGTGTTACAGTAGATAACTATTTAATCTAGTGGGGGAATGTTATATTATTTTATAATATAATGTTTAGATTAAATAAATGTGACAAATTGTGTCACATGTTGTAACATACAAATGAGAGTTACAACAGTTGGATAGTGTGTAGTATTCAAATGTGTAGCATGTTTGAGAGTTACAATTTCGGTAACAAATTTGTAACTCTCAAATATTGTCAATTATTGTGTAGATTTGTTGTTACACAATTTTTGTTTGAATTTCTCAAAGCTATAAGTGAAATGGCTGTTGGAGACTTGGTTTTAGCCCCAATAACGTGTTTTGGGGTTACAAATCAATTGGGAGTTGTTTGGAACCGTTTGGAATATTGCACAAAAAATATGTGCTCAAAATGGGCTGTGGTCGCGGCCACTAGTGTTCCTGGTTGCGGCATGTGGAATAGAGGCTCACGGCCGCGCCAGTGAGGCTGACAGCCAAGGCCATTTTTCTATTTCTTTATTGAACGGTTCCAAGAGCTCATGTAACTCCCAAAACTCTTTTTTTAATTCCATAAACATCCAATTAAACATTGGTAACAACTTACTTGTAAGACACAATATTTTTCTATCCACTAGAACACTTTGCTAGAAAACACCTACAGACTTGATTATTCCAGAGAGCTATTTCCAAATTGTGAGAGTTCCCTTAGTGCTTAAGATAGAGGAAATAAACTTTTGGACAAAGGTTGTAAGCCTTGTTCAAGTTGGTGATCTCGAATGTTCTTCACTTTGGTGGTGTGAGTGAGAGTGTTCTTCTTTTCTTTTTCTACAATTGTTATTTTTTATCTTATTCTTCTTTTTCTATTTACTTGTATTTCTTGTTTAGAATTGTAATCCTTTATTTCTTTTGTTTCAAAACTAATACTTTATTTGTATATTTTGTTTAGAGTTGTATTTGTCCATTCTCTTCTTCAACTTCTTCTCTTATTTTATATGTAATTTTCAATCATAGAGTTGTAATCTTATTTAATCAATCTTTGCTTTATTTATACTATTTTGTCTAGAGTTATAATAATTCACATATTTTGCATTGAAGCAACATATTCTTTTCTAACAATATTAAATATCTAGTCTTATATTAAATATTATTAAAATATTTTATAATATTTGAATTCATATTAATATAATTAGTAAGAAATTAAGATTATATATTTTTATTACATTTAAATTTATATGTTTTGCATTATATATTATTATAATAATGATATTTTATTACATTTGAATTTAAATTTATATTAATATAATTATTAAATATGTAGTCTTATATTATTAAAATAATGATATATTATAATAATTGAATTTATATTATTATAATTAATAAATATTTATTTTTAATTAATTTTAAAGTATATTCCATAAATATTTAAAATATCCTATTAAAATTAACAAAACAAACCGACACATATTTATATTTTGTTTATGTAGAAGAGATATGAATAATATTATATATGTTGTATAATTAATATATACATATATAAATTAATAACGAGGCATACTATTTTCACATTTTTCAAAAGAAAAGATGATTGTATGACATATATATAATGCAGGAAGTCATTGAGTTTTTTCTAAAATAAAACATCAATTTTTTTTTTTTAATTTTATGTTTTTGTCTGGAAAATTAATTACTATTTAAAAAAAAAAAACTATTGTGTTTTTGAGAAAATAAAACATGAGCATAAAAAGTCGAAATATCATTTGTTGCAAAAGTAAATTTTTTTCATTCTTAATTATGGATATACAACGTTTGGAAAGACAGATGTAAGTAATATCAGTTTAAGAGTTGGTTAATCACATTTGGCACTTGCTTCATTTATCTTAAAATTTGACAAATGTACATCTACGAGTATGTTGGGCCTGAATTTCCACACAAAATTGTTGGGCCTAAATTGAGATTAGTCTTTTTCCATTACAACCCCATTGTTATGGAAAGACCCAAATTAAAGTTACAATCATCATACATATGGAATGGACCTCACTATGTTGATATTTCGCTAACATGATTTTTAAATGGAAGAAATTACATGAAATATGGTATTTTTTCTATAAATTTGATAAATATGAGATTTTTAACTTTGAGCATTTTCTATGGTTTTTTCTAGGTTTTTACAATTTTATGGGTTTCCCCCCTATTTTGGTAATATTATTTTTGTTATACCATTTTTTTACGATAACCGATTGCCATTATCAAATAGTTATTTAAAAATTGATGTGGTAGTAACCGGTTAACACTATCAATTTTTTAGTTTATTAGTAATATGGTGATAATCAGTTACTACTATGGAATTAGATTTGATGTTTTTAGTGATGTGGTGGTAATGGTTACCAATATTAATTTTTTTAGTTTATTAGTGATGTGGTGGTAACCAATTACTGGTTAATTAACTAGATCTGAGAAAGAAAAAAAAAACAGATTTGAAAAAAAAATCTAGATATGAAAACAACCAAGAAGAAGAAGAAGAAGAATAAGAAAAAAAAACATTGTGATTGCAACTAGTTACATAATCAGATTAAAAAAACAGATTTGAAAACCAAATCATATATAGAGAGAAGAAGAAGAAGAAGAAGAAGAAATCGTAACAGTAACTAATAACATAGGTAGATCTGAAAAACTATATCATATATTGTTGTACCCGAAAAATACGAGCTAACGTGTCTTGCTCGTAGTACAGAATTACAACGAGCAAGTTGGAGAAAATTATTTATTGTATGATGAGCAGTCAAGATTCTCTAGATAAGATTAAATACTTTCTAAGTATTTAATTAGGTCTGCAATTCTATGTTCTAGATAGTTCAATTCAGTATGAATTGAGTTCTCATAAGGGAAGTGGATTGATCGCCTTGATAGTTCCTTGAGTTCCACTATGTTTGTAACGCCCTGGATAACCAAGACCATTACACTGTGTGTTTATAAAGGTGCAAGACTTGCTAATCTAGTCATTTAGTTGAAAATATGTCACTAAAACCATTATTGAACTAGGGTTAAAAGATTTTGGTCATAAAAGATAAATTTCTATTTAAATAAGCATTTGATACACATAATCCCAAAAAAATGGTTAAATAACAGTTTACAAAATTTTCAGAGGTTATAAACAACCACAAGCCACTCTAATGGCAAAATAGGCATTTTAGGGTCTCCTGTCCCTGTATCACCCCTTGGCCGTGGCGGCCGAGCAGCCGGCTATGTACATTCCGCCCCCAAAGCTCTCCAATTCAGGTCCCAGAGCAGCCGACTATGTACATTTCGTCGAGCTTACCCTTGCCTCTACCTACACCACATAGCACCCATGAGCAAAGGCTCAGCAAGAAAACCATATAACAGAGCATAATCAATAATAATAATAAACAAATAATTCACAGATCATTACTCAAACACTCAATGGACCACATCATTCACATAATCAGTGATATCAGTAAATAAACTAATAATCAATCATCCAAGTAATAAACATGCCATAATCATCAGATTAACATCAATAAACATATCATACAATATCCAGGGTCGACGCCCTTAGGCCGCACCCTCTGTTTAACCCACTGTCTCCGACTTACTTAGGCTGAGCTCAGTGATTATATAATTAACCTCAGCTACCAGTGGCCGAGTCGCGTCCTTGTGCGCCAATATGAATTACGGCACTCTTAGGCCATTTATTACATACTCACATGGAATAATACCATCACACAACATTGCATACAAATATAGGGAACTCTTAGTCCCAACATAGTCACACAACTAGGTGCAGTTTTCTTACCTTTGATTCCGAGTGCTTTGGCTAATTAAGACGACCCTCGAGCACGATCCCGTCCGAGCTCTAGCGTATACCTAGTCGCAACCGTAAAATAGAAACCTCATTAAAATTTAATTCTGTAACCCAACTTCGGAACCAATCCCAAGCTCTCGGGAAGCCCAATTCCACCAAACGGGGTGGTGGAACCGACCCCCGAGCCCCCAAGTTAAAACACTAAAAGAAATCCCACAAACCAAGTTTTGGAGACAGGGTAGTGCTACAGCACTACAGTCAGAAACCCAGCCCCCCATAAAACGAAGCCTAGCGCTGTAGCGCTCTTATCCTAGCGCTACAGCGCTACAACCAGAACATGCAAAAATTCTAGGTTTTTCCTTCGAACTTTCCCGAGCCAAAGCTCCAAAAACCCACTCCAATCATCAACCAAACTTGAAATTAAATCCACAACCCACTATATGTCATCCAACATAACTTAA
This sequence comes from Humulus lupulus, assembly GCF_963169125.1. Lineage (NCBI taxonomy): Eukaryota > Viridiplantae > Streptophyta > Magnoliopsida > Rosales > Cannabaceae > Humulus > Humulus lupulus. The sequence continues at coordinate 213,995,257 of NC_084796.1, read as the reverse complement.
CAACATCAAAAACTTAGCTAATAGCATCATCAAACACAGAAAACCAAAATTAAGCTTGAAGCTCAAGAACTTCACCTGAAAACCAGAAAACCCAAATAATGAAAAATCAGGAATTGTTACCCCAGCTCAGTGAATCTGACCCTAGGTTGCCTTCAATGCCCTTCCAAACTTTAGTTCCTCCAATCCCAAGCTTAGGTCCTTAAATTCCCATCCAAAATCCAAATTCAGAGATCAACCTCAACAAACTCAGATAAAACCTTTAAACCTTACCTTAATTGGTAGCTAATTCCAGCTAAACCTCTTAGGTACACCAAGAATCAAAATCCCCAAGACCTAGCCTAGACTTTCTCTGAGTTCTTAACTTCAAAATCCACAAGAGAGGGTGAGAGAGAGAGCAAATTGTGTGGGAGAGAGAGAGAGTTTTGTTTTTCCTTCTTTCCCCTTCACAGCTTCTAACACTTCTACCTCCTTCCACTAAAGTCTTAATGAGCGTAATATATCAGTATTCCCCTTAATAAGAAAATGACTCTTTTACCCTCCCAATTAAATCCCCACCTTTTAATCACTCTAGGGGCATTTTGGTCATTTTCTCCCAATTCCCGCTAATTCCTCAAGTGTCCCTAATATTTACCACTTAAATCCCGTCATCTAATTAATCACCAATTATTTTCCCCCAAAGTCTAAAAATCTTCAATATATTTCCCAAATTCCCAGAAATACCCTCAGGTTCACCCGAGCCGGGCATAAATCCCTATCGTGACTATTTCGCTAAACCGCTCACTAGGATTGCCTCGAGCCATAAGCTGCATATGCATCCACATAATAATGTGGTCTTAACAATTTACCACAAAAAATCACATTTATGCCATCAACGGGCCAAAATTACAAATATGCCCCTATAAGCTAAACATGGCCTATATGCATACTAATACTCATAGTCATGCATTTCAGTTATCTATATAATCATATAAGCATGCTTATCACATAATCATGTATTAAATCATTTAAATCACACATAAACCAATTATGCCATCTCGACACACTAATCAAGACCCTTAAGCCTCATTAGTAAATTTTGGGTAATTACAATGTTAGTTCGTGTGATGTGGTAAATTGCTTGAGTCCTCCTAAACCTGTTCGAGTTGGCATGATGAGAGTCTGGCTCGCAAAAGATTAAATATATTGAAGACGCACAGACAGATCCCTAAGGATCCAAAATTTACTTCTCAAAAGGAAAAGATACAACTTCATCTGTTAAATGTATTCAATTAGCCATTAAGTGATTATACTGTAATTATGGGTAGTTACCCAAACCTGTTCATCTCCCAATATAAATAAAGAGGGAATGAACAAGAAAGGGGACAACTATTTTTACATACCAAAACTTTGGAGAAATTGTCTCAGATAATTCTCTCTAAGAACATTTAGAAATAATATTGACTCGTGGACTAGGTGGATTTAACCACTGAACCACGTAAAAATTGTGGTATGTTTTCTTTTTCATTTATGGTTTGTTCAAGCCTAAAAATCATCTTTCATTCATAATTCTCAGTTGACGAAAAATCGTGTTAACAATTTGGTGCTTTCATTTAGAGCTTTTTAGGCTTGATGTTTGTGTAATTCTGGCTATAAAGATGGTTATGGTGACTAGAAGATCAACACGTGTGGAGGATTCAGCCTTACCTGCAGATCAACGAAAATACGTGCTCCCTATCCCAACAAGAGAAGGAACCTTTTGGCAAACTGATAAACGTCCCTAGCACAATGCAGGAAACAACAAGGACACAGGAAGTTCATCAACATAATCCAGGAGAGAAGCATGCATTTCCTTTTACTATGTTGGGAAAGTTGAGCTAGAAAATGCTCAACATAGAGATCAGCTAGCTAGTGCTAATAGGCACATGGACGAGATAATGGTGAGGTTACCACCTATGTATAATCCAGATGCTTGGATAAGTGCGAATGATTCTCATCGAACCAGATCTCGTGGGTGCCTTTGTGCGAATGTCAGTCTTTTTGTTAAGACTACCATTCCCAGCACAATACATTTGAGATAGACCCCTTGAAATGAGCAACAACAAGTTCATCGAGCTAAGCCTATCTCTGCTCGAGAAAACATGAATGGGATCCCCACAAATACACTATCTTGGGTCTCATTCAATATAGAAAACTAGGAGGATGCACCTCCCCCAAAAGAAAGAGAAATTGCAGTGGATGTAGAACGCCTCGAACTGTACTGCCAAACAGTCGAGACCTGTTGTATCCCCAATATGTGTAGGAAATACATATTATAAAAAAAACATGAAAATTCTTAGAACACGCTCTTATGAAATTGATACAAAATAGAGTGAAGTATAGAAACTTACATATACGTAGCAGAACTGGAACAACTCCTTCCTTCAATCTCTCTAACCCTTGATTCATTTCTGTAGTAGAGTATTATCAAGAGATTGAACTATATCAACAACACAGTCTTCCTCACCAATTCTTTGATCAACCTAAAACTATTGTGGGCTGGTTCTCAACACATGAGATAGAGATCTAGAAGAGAAGAAGAAGAGAGTGAGTGGCCAAGAAATGATTAGATTGTCTAGGTTTTAACTTACCCAATGAATCAACTGAGACTAACTTCTGAAAATCCTAGATATCATATTCCTTATATAGGCAACTTAATGGGCTTTATTTAAATTTAAATTTAAATTAATTAAAATAATAAACCAAAAATAAAAGCCTTGGGCTCCCACAAATGGACTTGGACCCAATCTCTTTGTTTTGAATTTAAATCCCTATTGAGCCTAAATTCAAAATATTTTTATTTATTTATCTTTTATTAATTAATTAGTTAAATACTTATTCAAATTAACTATTTATAATTTTAAACTTGAGTTAATATTATTTATTTACATTGACACCAATTTATCAATATTACTAAATTTGCCCAAAGATTCTCTTTTATTCTCTAAATCTCATATATTTGTAAAATTTTCCAAAATTGACCTAGTCAACTTTAAAAATCCTAATTGATAATAAAATCAATTAATTGAGACATTCTAGATAATTTACTTATAGGTGATTAGGGGACAATGGATCCAAGAAATCAAGCTCCAATAAGTTACCATGAATTTATTTACGAATAATTTCACCACCTTCTTAATTCCTTGTGACTCCACTATAGACTTGGAATTGAACTCTTCAATTCATAGAACGTATTTTCCAAATCATAAATACGTTATCCATTGTTATAACCATTACATTTAGTCAATCCTCTATCGATGACTTACTAACGAGCTGGGTGCAAATTACCATTCTACCCATCATCAGTATTTTATCTTTAACTCCCACTAAGTTCCTTATAAATGATATTTCTGTGAACTTAATCACAAAAATGAGATTTCAATCATTTAAACTTTTGAATAAAGCAATTAAGGAAATCAAATTTTCACTTCTCATATAGAAGTTATAGATTTCATATCTATGAATAATACTCCCACTCAATTACATTACTAAATCTCCAAGATGTAAGTATGGGCTAGATCGTAGGGTAAGCTGGTACAGAACAAGTCAAAATTTTTAAGTAATATAATTAGCAGAATATTATCACTCAGAATTAAGATCGACTTAACCTATGGTCAACATTGTGACATTGATTAGATTCGATAACAACGATACTTATTTATCTATCAATAATCAATATCGGTTTCAATCCAATGTACCCATATGTATCCGATCTTATTTATTTGTTAAATGCCTTGGATAAGACATCACCCCAAATGTGTACGTAGATCATATCGTAGATTACCAGATAAGTGAAAATCCAATGCACTTACTTAATCTTAGGACTCGTTCTTTTGAACATATAATTACAATCAAAATTCACTATGACCTAGTCACTATAATTTTAACTATTTATATGTTCATGATTTTATAAATGTTTGTATTATTCCAATAATCATGTAATAAAACAAGCAAGAAACATAGTTGTCAAACTAAATGATTTATACTTCTTTTATTGATAATATAAAATCGTGTTACATGTCCGACATAGTTTTATAAGGGCATAAAACCCAACAATATGTTATCCTCCGTCATCCATTTGTCACCCGTCACCCCCTTGAGCTTAAGTTTCCCAACACAGAGCTCGAGGAAATGTTTCCTTCTATGGAAATAAACGAAAAAATCCTTCTCCGTCGGGAGAAGTCACGTATGTTACTCGATCTCGCCATACAAGAATTAGAGTTCAAGTCAATGAATAACCACATCGCCCGCATCAGCGAGCTATGAGTTTTGCAGAGAGAAGTTATTAGACAAAGAGTCACCGCGAGAATAGATCAAAGAGTGTCTATAATATTGGTATTAAATGAGTAAAATAAGAATATGCAGTAGAATAGGATCTTTTAAAAAAAAATTATTAATACGAGCCAGGATCATACATATATAAACATATTAAATAACACATAGAATGAATAAAGATTACCTCATGTAGCCTATCAAGTGTCATTGAATCTTTTCGTATAAATCAACAATCTTCCTATCCTTTGTGAAAGCTCACACCTTAGCCTTCCAAGCCAATCCTCAAACACACAAGGACGTGTGTGGGCACGTAGGATTCAAATGTTGATTTAGACACTTTAGATGTACTCAACACATGAGATATAGAGAGGATTAAGAAGAGAGAGGCTATAGAGATTTCTAGAATTTCAAGCTTAGGAAATTCTATCGTTTATTTCTTAAGAGGGTCTGAGAGTCAAAAAACAATTTTTTAAACTTCTATTTCTCAAAGTATAGCTTCTTTCAGGTTTATAAAGATAATTAACTAATTCAATTAATCTTTATTTTATTTAAAATAAAATTGATCAGTTATAACTTATTTAATTATTTAAATTAAATCATATTTGAAAAAAATAATTAAATAAACAAATTAATTTGAAATTCAAAATTCAAATCCCATGGATAGAAAATATCCTTGGTAGGCGCCACTTAGTGACTCTCCCTAATTTTCTTATTTGTTTATTTAATTAATATTTAATATAATATATTTATCTCAAAATAAATATCAGTTAATTCAAAATTAACTTTGTCTTGAAAAAAAGTTTTAATTAAATAAATAAATTTCTTATAATAAGATAATCCAAACATGATTAATATTTATTTTAACATATAGTTTTTCAAAATAAAAACTATATAGTTAAATAATTAATTAATTCATAATTAATCAATTGTCCATAATTATCACATAATTATTTCCTTGCCCCAGAAAATTAATTCCTTTGCAATTTAGTCATTCTCTCTACAAATCTTCCTTATGACATCCTTACCCTTGACAGTGTATTACAGAGGTGACCTGGGGACCATGGACTTATAATATGAAGCTTCAATAAACCAGATTATTAATCAACTTCCTTAATATAATAATCTTATATATTAATTCTATGATTACTCCACTATAAATATAGAATTTCACTCTAAGTATTTATAGAATTATATACAGAGTTTTCTTTGTAGTCCATCGATATAATCAATAAATGTAATTCTGTCATCCAATTATTGGTTCGTTAATTAGAGCTTGTCAAACTTACCATTTTACCCTTCTAATCACTTCTTGTTCCTTAAGTACCATTAATTCACTAGCAAATAATTAATCTATAATCAAATTATATATTTGAGCTCAATAACTATTCAGTTCCAGAATTAACCCTGAAGGGAACCAATATTCGATCCGTTATGAAAGTATGGATTCCATTGGTGTAAATCATGTTCCCAGCCATTCATGATATTAAATCTCCAAAACAAAAGTTACTAGCCTCATCATACTAAGAAACCTTAATAAGTGAATCAAATGATCCAATAAGCACAAACAAGAGTTCATGATTACTCAAGATTTAGACTAATCTACAAATGATCATCTATTACGATAAGAATTAAATCTTTATGGCAAACAATAAGTTAATAAAGGTAGTTAATTCATAACAGTCCAATCATATATAATCTTTATTTTATACAGTACCTTTACCAATATGTCTATCCACATAAGTAATCCAAATCTAGATTACTTGCATCACGTATGCTTAGTAAACAATACTAGTAACCATTCATTAAAGATTCTGTTAACTCGGTTTTTCAGCAACAAGGGATATATAAATTCGATAATAGGGAGATTAGGATTTCTGTAAATTGAATGTATAAGAAATAACAACAAGTAAGAACACGAAGCACTCACACGATTTTACGTAGTTCAGTGGTTAAAATCCACCTAGTCCATGAGTCACTCTTATTGATCTGTTTAGGACTATTGAGGAAATTATTTATGACAATTTTAGCATAGTTTTTGCATACAAAAAGTTGATCCTTTTTTCAGTTCATTCCCCTTGTATTTATAGTGGATTCTCTTGGACAATTTTGGTGTCAGTACGTTAATATGGTAACTTACAAATTTGGGTAACTTCCCATTTACATAAATACATGATTGCCTATTAAATTTATATTCGTTATATTGGGTAATAAATACATAATATATTATGGACCTTTATGAGGCATATAAAGAATCTCTGAGTCTTTTGGGATACTTCACAGTGCGTCATAGTCAGGCTTTCGCGAGCTGAACACATTCCTAGAGCTAGGTATTGTAGGACTAATCCGAATTGACACGGGTCATGTCCAAAGTTTCATGACAGAGATTCGAGAGATGCGTATCTCGAACTCAGTCGTTGGCAAAAGAAGCGATCTAGAGACTATCTTGTCGTTGTAGGCTGTTAAGTTGACTCGATCTGCCTAGAGTTAACAAGATAGTCTATATGTACGCTTTCTTCATACGCCTGTCTGCCAGCTGTACCCCGTATTGAGTAATTCAGCTCGCATTTTTTCAATACAACATTCCCCCCCCCCCCCCCCCCCACCCCCCAAGCTCCTGCTCGTGCATGATGTCACTTTTGACATGCACAATAGGGACTTTTTGACTTCCGTTATGAGAAAACATTCCCACTCACTCACTCGAGTATGGGACATGTGTTTGTCTGCAATAGGCACTGTTCGAGTTTCGAGTATTGTGATAGTTGTCTTGTCAACTTTTTGGTGCAGTTTGGTTTATTTAATTTAGTCCCTTGGATCTCAAACTGATCTAATCATGTGGCCCAGATTAGTTCCCAAAGTTTTCGTATAAATAGAAGAACCAAGACTGAGCCCTACCATCTTTGCCTTCGAGATTTTCCTCTTCTCTTTCTTCCTTTTCAAAACACTAAAAGCTCTCTGCATTCCCTTGTTTTTCAGGAACTTTTAGATTATCTTTTTCGATTCTTCTATCATTTCTTCGATCAAGAAACCAAATTGTAAGTATTTTTATATCTGGTTTAAATTTCATCTTCTTATTTTCCAATAAGGTTCACGAAATTTTACAGTATCATTTTTTTTACTTGTTTCGGTCTGGTACGAGTTTGTTTTAGGTTTTATATGTGACCATAACTGATAGCATTAGAATCGACTAGGAATAATGTACCCAAAAAAAATGGGTCAACTTATGGGTTTTATGGGTTTAAGAGAGGAGATGTTTGAATATCTGAATTTGGAGGTTTGAGAGTTTTTAGGTTCCCTTATAGGTAGCTTAAGGGTAACGATATTTAGAGTGGTTTTGCATTAAACCACTTTCCAGAGAGGTATTGGTTCTGACACATGAATCTGGAAGTATCAGGGTTTCCCAAGGTTACAGCGTGTGATTTTTGACCGCGAGTGAAATCACATATTAACGCCAGGTGAGAATTTAACTCGTAGGTATCTTAGGTCGAGTAGACTGTATCCCAAAATTCCAGGTTGTGCTCACTTGTATTATCATAGTGAGGTTATATCTAAGGTCGCCTCTAACAAGCCGCTTTCTCACCAGGTGAGCTAAATTATGGCCAGTGAGAAAAAGAAATTAGTGGCGAGCTCCTCCTCTCAAAACAAAAATAAAGATAAGCAAGTCACCTTCGAGACCCCCATTCCCCACTTTGACCCAGTCGTGGATAGGCAAGTCGTGGTTGACCCCGATGCCTTCTTTGAGGCCGAGCATATTGAGTCTCGAATAAAGACTCAGGACAAGGTTAAGAAAATCTTACTGAGTCACGGGATTGAGATGGGTTCCAAAATACTTGTTGCTCACCCTCCACTGAATGGAGAGGAGAGCTGTACTTCGCTCCAGAACAACTTTGGGGCTTGGAGTGATGAGCACCTGAAGGCAGGTGTAACGTCCCGCATTTGCTTTTAAGGCCGAGTGCCTTGATTACTGTGCCACGAGGGCATAATCAAATTTTTATGTGGAGTTAATTGAATATATGTGTGATTATACAGTATAAATGATTTATATGGTAATGTGAATATTTATGCATGTTTATGTGTATTAAATATGCATGTAGGGCTGTTCTTGTAAATTGGGGCACATTTGTAATTTTTACCCGTTGAGGGTATATTTGTAATATAATGCTTTATGAGTGAGATCACAACATTGTGGAGATATATTTGAGATGTGTGGTTCGAGGCGATCCTAGTGAGTGGATTAGAGGAATAGTCACTACGGGGTTAAATATCCATCTCGGTGTAAGCCTAGGGGTATTTTGGGAAACCTAGTAAGTATTCATGATTTATTCGGGAAACCTAGTGAGTATTCGGGATTTATCGGGTAGTTATTTGGATATTTTGGGTATGTCGGGATTAATCGAGGGTTATAATGCAATTTGAGGATTAGCAGGAAATGTGGCAAACGATGGTATTGCCCTTGGGGGCATTAAAGAGTAAGGCTTGAAGTTAGGGGCATTTGGTATTTTGTGGCAATGGATAGGCTTAGTCTTGGGCTGCCTTATCTATCTAGGGGCCTTAGGAAGTCTAGAAGCAGTTAGAAAAGAAAAAAAAAAACAGAGCCTTTCTTCTCTCTCTCTCTCTCTCTCTCGTTGCTCTCTCTCCCTTGAGGCTAGGATGGGATTTGAATCACTTTGGAGGAGTTAGAGCATGTGGCTAATGATTTGTGGCTACGGTGAGTACCTACAGCTAAGGGAATTTGAATTTTCACTGAGGAATTCAGATGCAAGATCTATTTTCGTAGCTTTTATGTGGTGTTTTTTTTCTTGAGGAGTTAAGGATTTGGTTCTAAGTTGAGAATTGTTGGTTTTAGAGTGTCTTAGAGGCTAGAGGTTGTTATTTGTTGTTTATCTGAGTTGTCGGTATTGTTTTGATGGTTGAAATAGGTTGAAATGTTGTTGTTAGAGGTTTTGATTCGGGGAAAACGCAGGAAAAGTTCTGGAAATTTTGGGTTCGCGGGGTCGCACCGTGGCCCGCATGAACTTAGAGTCCTGAGGGGTTCAGTAAATTCTGCGGTGCTGGGTGTGTTGCGCCGCAACGCGTGTTTAGGGAAATGAGGGCTCGGGCCCTCTGACTTGTAGAGGGCTGCGACGCTTGCTAGGGCCGCCGCGACTCAAATAGAGAACATTGGCCAAAATAAATTTTTTAGCTTGGGAACTCAAACCTAAGGGCTTGGGAAGGATTCTACTACCCGGATTAGTAGAATTCGAGGTCCCGGGGGCTAGCATATTATTTGAAAGCTTTTAATTGGAGTAGGTTTTGATCATTATTCATTATTGTGTTGTAACTAGGTTATACCGCTAAGGCTTAGGATTAGGGATCGTGCTCGGGATCGCTTTATACTTTCAGCTTGGGACTCGATGTAAGAAAATTGCGCCCATGTTATGAATGGGGCTCAGACCCCTGTTAATAAATATGAGTATGAATATGACAATATGTGGGAATATGGCTATAATTGTATTTGAGAATACATAGTAGAGCATGCTTGTATATGCTGCATCTAATTGCATGTTGTGTAATATATATGTGATTATATCTATTCTGAAGGCCAACCTAATGGCGCCGAGGTCGATAACAAGCATGTGGAACGCAGCCCAGCCTAAGCGTGCCGGGGTCGGCTATTAGACCAGAGGACTCGGCCTAAGGGCGCCGTGCTTGAACGTTATACAAATAAACATAAAGTGTTGATTGCACTTAACTAACTGTATTGATTGTTGAAATTGGATTATGCTTTTGATTGAGCAGGTTATTCCTGCTAAGATTATTGCTTATATCCCGTTGTTGATTGAATTTATCGATTTAAGTTTATTGTTTTTATACTGTTACTCATTTGTACTTGTTGATTTAAGTTTTCTTGTTGAGCCTTGGCTCACGGGTGCTATGTGGTGCAGGTAAGGGAAAGGGAGAGCTGGACCAGCCATGAGTTGGAGAGCTTCAGGGGTGGTGTGTACATATGCAGTCTACTTGACCGCTATGGTCGGGATAGCTTGGGATGAACTAGGGTTGAACCCTGTTTTGTCGCTTAGGACGACTAATTTGTATTTTATTTGTCTTTTATCAGTCTGTATACACCGTTTAGGATCCCGTGTATAAACTTAATATTTTTATGAAAAATAATTTCTTCATTGACCAAAATTTTTAATACCTAACCTTGATTTAGTCTTTAATTACACATTTAAGTCCAAATGACTCATTTAGCGAGTTAAGCACTATTTTAAACACATAGTGTAACATTCTTGGCTAACCAGCGTGTTACAACTTGGTATTAGAGCGGTCTAGGGTTAAGGGTTCCTGAAGACTGGTTGGGCATGTACACTCGTCGCTAAAGATAAGCTCGACACACGGTTTGTTATCTAATAACGTGGCTATGTGTTGAATTTCTTATATTGAACCTATGTGCATCATCTGCATGCTAGGATAGAGAGCATGATGTATATAAATGTATTATGTGGGAGTGAGATTTGATAATTAATGCATGAACGTTATAGACTTGTGTCTTGCTATGCATATTGTATGTGGCTATTGTGTTGTTTGGCCTTGCTCGGGGAATAGTTTTGGATATGATTATCATGCCTGATAGGTTAAGTTATTGACTGCAGATATATTCAGAAGTTATGTATCTAAGGTAGTCAATTGGACCAGGCATGGGATATATTGGGGTTGTGGATGATAGTCGGGGCCAGAACCCTCCATCTGCTCCCGGGAATTGGCAGCAGATTTTTGCTGGCATGCAAGCAAGACTGCAAAATCAATTGGAGGAGATTAGGTGGTTGAGACAACGGGTTCTACCAGGGAACACTGCTCCGTACGTTTTGACAGCAATGGCACCAGTTTCGGTTCAACCTGAGGGTGGAAACAGATGGGAACTACTTTACGAAAGATTCCAGAAGCATTATCCTCCAATTTTTGAGGGAGGCCTAGATCTGTTTAGAGCTGAACAATGGATGGGCATGATTAGCTCCATCCTTGACTATATGGGAGTGGTAGGCAATGATAGAGGGGCTTGTGCCACGTACATGCTGCGGGAGGATGCTCGAACGTGGTGGGAAGTGGTAACCCAGACCCGGAATGCTGTCATGATGGATTGGGAGGAATTCATAAAAAAATTCAACGAAAGGTACTACTGTTATGCAGTTCGAATTGCGAAGACCAATGAGTTTATGAACTTGATTTAGGGTAGTAAGACAGTGATAAAGTATGTCAAAGAATTTGATGGGTTGGCCAAATTCGCTTTTGATTTGGTACCAAGAGATGTGGCCCTGAAGGAACGATTCGTTCGAGGACTGAACTTTGGGGTAGCCCAGAGAGTTAGGACCACTTTAGTACATGACGTTTCTACCTACGCTCTGGCGGTAGGGAGAGCCCTTGCTATAGAAAATGTAGGAGATGAGGTATGGAGTGAGAGTGTCATAGGGCAAGAAGCTTAGACAATGGCTCCCCAGTTTACGGGATTAGGTAGGGGCGGAGGATCTAGTTTGTAAAAAAGGAAGACCCTTGACAATTCTATTACCCCTGGTCCTGATAGAGGGGTCATAGCACTCAGGATGGCCGCCAGGGCAGCAATGAGGTCTGGAGAAGTTATTCGGTATGCGCCAGGTGCAGGAGATGCCATCTGGGAGAATGCCAAGTGAAGACATGTTTTCTATGTGGAATAATTGGGCACATCAAGAAGGATTGCCTAAAATCGAAGACGGAAGAACCAAGAAGTATAGATAGCTCGACCCCAGTTCGAGTGTCCGTCTTGACGCAGTTAGAGCATGAGGCTGGTTCCTCAGAGGTGGCAGGTCAACTTTCTAGTTCCCAATCTTTTATATTGTGCTGAGTGAGTCAGGTACTAAATATCTCTTAGAAGAGACATAGATATGTGGCACATGTTGTATGATTGTTAGTCTGTGGGGTTTGGAATTTTAGCGTCTGCCAGGGAAAATTGGTAATTTCCAGAAGATGGGTTAGTTACTATTGGTAGAGAGTTGGCAGTAAAATTAATTGAACTTGTTATATGAGGATTTTGATATGATCCTGAGTATGGATTAGTTTTCCAAATAAGGGACAGCCATGGACTGTAAGAAAAGATGGTGACTTTTGAGTTTAAAAGGAAAGGACCCAGTTGCTTTTACTAGATGCCTAGCTATTATGGTAGGTACCACTAGGGATATATCAGTTAGACCAGATGAAAACTAGATCAATCAGTGAGGTTTCAGATGGATTTACAAGGGTTCATGAGGATCGCTGTCGCATCAAGGAATTGAGTATGCTACAGGATTAAGACATGGATAGAACCAATGTTAGGGACATCAAGAAGAATGACACTAGTTGAGCAGAAAGAATTAAAGGTTTAGTCGAAGAAGTTAGTTCTTGAGGGTTCATCAGATAGAGCATCTCACCATGGGACATATCAACACATTTATGTAATGACCCAACTAATTTTAAGACCTTGGACCATTAAAACTATTAGACATAGCTACTAATTTAAATAAAACATACATAAGGAATATTCATAACTTTTATTAAAAACTCCAAAGTAAATATTGAAATACATAAATGAGTGATATGGGATCCCATTGTTTTAAAATAAAACATAACTTTAAACTAAAAGAAATTGTTTACAAAGCTAAATTCGAAAAATACATAAAGACATAATATAAAAAGACTAAAAATAACATCGTCCTAAAATCGTCACCATAAACCAAGCTGCCAAGAATCCTTCTGTCACCATATCTATTTTCCTGCATACATAAAAATAAAGGAATGAGCCTAATGCCCAACAAGGAAAATCTACTAACATATATAAACATATACATAAGACTATATCTTAAACATATACTATAAAACATATATTCTATAAAACTACAATGGCCATCGTACCTCTTGGGGCTTGTTAACTAAGAAAGTCATATGCCAATAGATTTGTGGGGCTTGCTAGCCAAGCAAGTCATATGCCCATAAATTATTGGGGCTTGCTAGCTAGACAAGTCATACGCCCATAAATTATTGGGGCTTGCTAGCTAGACAAGTCATATGCCCAAGGACTATATACTATACTATACATAACATATCATATAAACATATAAAATTCTATCCTATTTTCCTTACCAACACCGGGATATTTGAGAACAAGGATGGGATTTGGAACACTCCTAAAACCAACAATAAAAATGGTGAGTATTTCTAAAGATAAGAGATGATAAAGAAGAGAACTAAACCACCAAGAGGAAGCTTACCGAAAAGAAGCCTCAAGTTCAAAGAACTTAAATACCTAACCAAGAATTGAAAACAATGAGTTAGGATCTGAATGAAAACTAAAGGAAAACTAAAGAACCATTTAGAAATGAACTTGAGAATAAGAATACCTTTGGATGTACTAGAACTAATCTACACCTCGATATTGAAAACACACTCTATATCTCACTTCCCAAGTGTTTTTAAAGCTTAGGATGATAAAGCTTTTATCCCAACCTAAGTGTTTATCACTCTATAGTAACCCTAGCAGCTTGAAGGCTTTGAACACAGCTTGAAGAATGAGAAAAATGGCTGGGTACTAGGTCATATTTATAGAGTTCAAGGAGTGAAACTACCTCATTTTAGCTTGAATAAAATAATGAATATTAATTGAAAAATATTTGAATATTTGTTCAACAGGTGCTTAAGACTCGGTCAAAAACGTTAAGAGGCAAGTCTAAAGATAAGGCTATTTTAAAAATTGAGAAACCGAACTTTCAAAAATACATAGGTGGGGCTGATATATCGCCCTCTATAGGTGATATATCGCCTCTCCCAGTATTCCCGAGGCTGGTTCGATTGTTCGTGCAAAGTCGACGTGTTTTTCATATCTTCCGTGGGCGATATATCGGCCCCTATGCTGCGATATATTAGCATATGTGAATATATTAAACACGTAATTGCACCTTTTCAGCATAATTTGAATTGATTAATCATGTTTTACTAAGTAATACGTGATTCCAACAAGTTCTGGAAGGGTCTAGAGCTTCTAGAAACTTCAATTTTTGAATTATCCACTTAAAATACTTAAATCTTCAAATAAACAAGATTGTGACAATTGTCATGCTCTTAATGGTCTTGGAAGATTCTAGAGTTTCTTGAACATTCTTTTACTTAAACTATAATTAAATCCTTAAATAAACATGCACACGACAAGTGCCATGATCTTATGAATTCTATCTAAACCTTATAGTATAATAAATGACATCTTTATAATAAGCTATATTAATCAAACCTACTGCTCCTGCTTCTACTGCTGCTCCTGCTGCTCTTGCTCCTGCTGCTGCTGCTGCTGTTGCTACTACTACCACTACCACTACCACTACTACTACTACTACCACTATAACAACCCAAATGTACTAATAGGGCTTAAGGGCCTTGATTAGTGTGCCGGGAGGGCATAATTGGAATATACATGATTTAATGATTTAAAGCATGTTATATGACTAATTGAATATTTGAGATGCATGACTATGTGTATTAGTATGCATGTAGGCCCTGAATAGGTTAGAAGGGCATAATCGTAATTTTTGTCCCGTTGCGGGCATAACTGTGTATATATGTAATAATTGTTGAGACCACATTATTATGTGGATATATTTATAATCGGTGAATCAAGACGATCCTTGTGAGCGAGTTAGCGAAAAGTCATGGCGGGAATTTATACCCGACTCAGGGCAAGTCTGGGGGTATAAATGGGAATTTAGAGAATGTATTGAGGTTAATTTTGATAATGAGGAATATAATTGGTGATTAATTAAGTAGTGGGAAGTAAGCGGTAAATATTAGAGACACTCGAGGAAATTAGCGGGAATTGGGTAAAATGACCAAAATGCCCCTAAGTGGATTAAAAGACTTGGGATTAAAGGGGAGGGCATTATGGTCATTTGGATTTTAAGGGATAGGTACTGCTGAGGCTTTATGTTAGTGGAAGTGGTAGAATAATATAGAAGTTTGGGGAAAGAAAGAAAAGAAGGAAAAGAAAGAAAAAGAAAGGGTCGGTTGGTGATCTCCTTCACCATTTTCTTGAGGTATTTTGGAGCAGAAACCCAGGGGAAACCAAGGTAAGCTTGAGGCAAGAGCTCTTGGTATGACTTGAAGATTTGGCAAGGGTTTAGCAAGGATAAGCCATTTGGTTGAGGTAAGACTTTGAAGTTTCTTCAGTTCTGGTTTTGATTTTTAACTAAGGTGTCTAAGCTGAATTGATGGGGGAATTCTAGGGAAGTTAGAGCCAAGGATTGAGGAAGAGCAAGCTAAGGAGGTCTAGAGGCAACTTTAGGTCAAATTTCCATCAAAGGTATAAAATTCTGAGCTTTAAACTTTGAAGGTTTGATTGTCTTTGCTGAGTTTCTGAAGTCTATGAGCAACTATGGTGAATTTTGAGATTAGGGATGCATGTCATTGGGTTTTGAGTATTTGGGATGCTTGGGATGAGTGGAGTGTGTTAATAAGCTTGTTTTTAAGTTTGGTGAAGGTTTGGAGAAGTTTTGGTTGAGTTTGGCTCGGGGAAATCGCAGGAAGGGAAAATGTGGTGTTGGCTGTCTGTGACTAGCGCTACAGCGCTAGCCTTTGGGCGCTGTAGCGCTAGGCCATGCTTTCTGAGGGATTTTTGGTTCTGCTTGTAGCGCTGTAGCGCCCTCCTCGCTGCCCTGTTTCCAGAAAGGGGTTTTAGGGTTATTTTCAAGGGTTTTTGACCAAGGGTTTGGGGTTCGATCCAACCACCCTGTTTGGTGGAATTAGGACTTCCCGGGGGCTCGGGATTGGTCCCGAGGCTAGGTTTTGGATTTGAGGTTTGGTGATGAATTTGATCTATGGTTGTGATTAGGTGAGCGCTAGGGCTCGAAAGGGATTGTGCTCAGGGATCTAAGTGATCAAAGCAAGCGAATTCAAAGGTAAGAAAACTGCACCCGGTTATATGTTTGTGATGGGACTAAGAGCTCCCAATATTTGTATAATGTCAATGATGGTATTACGCCATGGGACATGTGATAGCGGCCTAAGGGTACCGTATTCAATATTTGAGCACAGGGCGCGGCTTGGCCACTGGTAGCCGAGGACAGCTTAATATTCACTGAGCTTGGTTTAAGCGGGCCGGAGTCAGTGGGATAACGGAGGGGGCGGCCTGAGGGCGCTAACCCTAGTTATCATTTGTGATTTGGTGTATGATATGAGTTGATATCTTTAGTATGCTGAATACTTGATTATTCTGATTGTTTACATGGTTGAGAATATGTTATGCAATATGAGATATTGGAATGTCTGTTGATTGCTTATGCTCTGTTATTGTGTTTTCTTGCTGGGCCTTGGCTCATGGGTGCTACGTGGTGCATGTAAAGGCAAAGGCAAGTTAGACCAGACCTGAGATGGAGAGCTGCGAGGCTGAATGTACATAGTTGGCTGTTCGGTCGCTTTGGCCGAGGAGTGGATCAGGACAGGGATCGCTGAACTGTTTATTTTGCCTTAGTATGGCTAATATTGTATTTAGATCGCGAATATTTTGTAAACAGTTTTTAAACCTATTATTTTGGGATCCCGTGTAAACAGGAAATGTTATTTATAAGAAATGTGACTTTTAAGACCAAAAGCTTTTAACCCTAGTTCCATTATAGTTTCAATAACACGATTTTAACTAAACAACTTGATTAGCAAGTCTAGCACTTTTATAAACACACAGTGTAACGGTCTTGGCTATCTAGGGCGTTACAACCACTACCACTACTACTGCTACTACTACTACCACTACTACTACTACTACTACTACTACTACTACTACTACTACTACTACTACTACTACTAAGTAAAGTTCTGGGACTCTATCATACTACTAAGTAAAGTTCTGGGACTCTATCATACTATAACTACTACTAGCTACTACTACTGCTACTACTACTACTGCTTCTACTACTACTGCTACTACTGCTGCTACTGCTACTGCTGCTGCTGCTGCTACTACTACTACTACTACTACTACTACTACTGCTGCTGCTGCTGCTACTTCTACTATCTAACTAGCTAATTAAAGTTCTGGGACTCTACAATTTGTTAAGGAGAAGGCTAAGTCTGCGAGAATGTGTACTGCATATGGATAGCAAAATATAGTAATTATTAATAATAGGTAGCTATTGGCAAGAATGAAGAATTTATTTGCCCGGTTGCAAGGTAGGACAATGCTCTCAGGAATTGACCCTCGATCTGGTTATTACTAAATGTGGATCAAGGAAAGAGACATTTCAAGAATTATCTATCGCACCAAGTGTGATCTGTGATTCGAGACGATCCTAGTGAGCGGTTTAGTAAAAAAGGCGGGGATCTATACCCGGCTCGGGGCGAGCCTGGGGGTATTTATAGAATTTAGAGAATATATTGGGGTCAATTTTGACATTGAGGAACATAATTGGTTATTGGTTAGGTGTCGGGAAGTAAGCGGAAAATATTAGAAACACTCGAGGAATTAGCGGGAATTGGGTGAAATGACCAAAATGCCCCTAGGTGGATTAAAAGGCTTAGGAAACTATGGGAGGGTATTGAGGTCATTTGGCTTATAAAGGATAGGTATTATTCAGGCTTTATGCCTTAGTGGGAAGTGTAGAAAGGGCTGGAAATTCTCAAGAAAAGAAAGGAAAGAAAAGAAAGGAAAAGAAGGGAAGGAAAAAGGGAAAGAAAAACAGGGCAATTTCCAAGGTTGATTTGGGACTTCTTCATCCTTTTCTTCTGGAGGTTTGAGGCTAGAATTCAAAGGAGCTTAAGGCTGTGATTTTATGCTTGAGGTCTTGATCAGGTTTGGGAAAATCTAGCTGAGGTTATTCACCAGTTGAGGTAAGACTTTGAGGTTTTCTTCAGTTTCTGGTTTTGATGTTGAACTAAAATCTCTAAGCTGAATTTGATGGGAATTCTAGGGAATTAAAGCTAAGGGTTTGAGGAGGAGGAATCCAAGGAAGTGTAGAGGATATCCTAACATCGAATTCTCCAACTAAAGGTAAGAAACTTTGAATTTGGTCACTTGAAATCTTGAGATTTTAGTTGTTTTGATGAGTTTCTGAGTTTGAGGTCCAACCATGGTGAATTTTGGGATTTGGAGTGCATGTGCTTAAGTTTTATGTGGTTGGGTCATTTGGGAGAGCTAGACATGTTAGTAAGCTTGTTCTTATGTTTGGTTGAAGTTTGGAAAAGTTTTGGTAAGGTTTGGCTCGGGGAAAATTGAAGGAAGAAAAGTGCAGAATTACTGTTCTGTGACTAGCGCTACAGCGCTAGCCTTTGGGTGCTGTAGCGCTAGGCCAAGTGCTCTGGGTAGTTTTGGGGCTCTGTTTGTAGCGCTGCAGCGCCCTCCAAAGAGCGTTGTAGCACTACCCTGTTTCCAGAAAAGGATTTTTGGGTTATTTTTAAGGGTTTTTGCCCGGGGGTTCGGGGTTTGATTCCACCACTTCGTTTGGTGGAATTATAGCTTCCCGAGGGCTCGGGATTGGTCCCAAGGCTAGGTTTTGGACTTGAGGTTGGGTGATGATTTTGATCTATGGTTGTGACTAGGTGCGCGCTAGGGCTCAAGAGGGATCGTGCTTGAGGATCAAATCGAACAAAGCTAGCAAATCCAAAGGTAAGAAAACTGCACCCGGTTATGTGTTTGTGATGGGACTAAGTGCTCTTGATATTTGTACAATGTCATAGCTTGACCACTGGTAGCCGAGGACAGCTTAATATTCACTGAACTCGGTTTAAGCGGGCCAGAGTCTGTGGGATAAACAGAGGGTGCGGCCTAAGGGCGCTAACCCTTGTTATCATCCGTGAATTGATTATTGATATGAAATGATATGTTTGGTATGCAGAATACTTGATTACCATGGATGCTTAGACTGTTGAGAACATGTTTATGTGCTATGAGAAATTGGATTGTCTGTTGATTGATTATGCTTTGTTGTTGTGTTTTCTTGTTGGGCCTTGGCTCATGGGTGCTTTGTGGTGCAGGAAAAGGCAAAGGCAAGTTGGACCAATCCTGAGATGGAGAGTTGCAGGGCTGAATGTACATAGCCAGCTGTTCGGCCGCCATGGCCGAGGAGTGGATCAGGACAGGGAATACCTAACAATATGTTTTGCCTTAGAATGGCTAATTACTGTATTTAAATCTTGAATATTTGTAAATGGTTCTAATCTTATTATTTTTGGGATCCCGTGTAAACAGAAAATGTTATTTATAAGAAATGCGACTTTTGAGACCAAATCTTTTAACCCTAGTTCCGCTATAGTTTTAGTAACACGTTTTTAATTAAATGACTTGATTAGAAAGTCTAGCACCTTTATAAACACACAGTGTAACGGTCTTGGCTATCCAGGGCATTACAACTTGGTATCAGAGTATCCTAGGTTTAAGGGTTCCTGAAGACTAGCTGGACATGTACATTCGCCGCGAAAGACAAGCTCGACTTGGGGTTTGGTAATTGTGTATGCATGGTTATGTGCTTAAATGATTTGAATGAGATATGACTATTGATATCTACTTGATTAATAGGGAGCATGAGATACTGATAGGGCCTAGCCCTTGACTATTGCATGATGTTATTGAGGCGTGTTTATCAGCACTGCTATGCGTGTGAATGAATATATGGATGAATATTTGGATAAACTGCTATATCTTGATTGTTTGTAAATGATTGGAGTTCCAGTGATGGATCATGAAAGGATTATTACCCTGTCATCATAGTCTGATTGTCGAGTCATTGATTGCAGATTGACTTGGATAATTATGCGTCCAAGAAAATCTACACGACTAGCCGGCAGGTCTGGGACTAGAGATGATGATCAGGGCCAGACCCCTCTGCCAGTCCCTGAGAACTGGCAGCAGCTTATGGCGGACATGTAGGCTCGGCTACAGAGCCAAGACGAACAGATTCGAATTCTGCGGCAGCAGTCTCCATCAGGGAGTGCTGCTTCTATTGTGCCACCTGTAGTGGTACCTGTTGTGTAGCCGGCTGAGGTTGGGAATAGATGGGAGTCGTTGTATGACCGGTTCAGGAAGCAACAGCCCCTGATCTTTGAGGGAGGACCTGATCCACTAAAGGCTGAACAGTGGATAACTATGATCTCTACCATTTTGGACTTTATGAGGGTAGAGGGACATGACAAAGTGGCCTGTGCCACATATATGTTGAGGGAGGATGCCCGAATCTGGTGGGAGGTGGCATCACAGACCAGGGATGTTACTGCTTTGACTTGGGAGGATTCAAGGATCTATTCAGTCAAAAGTACTATAATGTTGCCATCAAGGCAGCGAAAGTAAATGAGTTCGTGGGTTTGGTTCAGGGCAACATGACAGTTACAGAATATGCCCTGAAGTTTGATAGACTTGCGAAATTCGCACCAGATCTTATGCCTACTGATGCAGCTAGGCAGGACAGGTTTATTAGAGGGCTTAATGCTATGATAGCTCAGGATGTGAGAATTACAACAGTACCTGGAGGGACAACTTATGCCTAGGCTGTAGAGAAGGCTCTTGCTGCTGAGGAAGTGGAAAATAAGATATGGAGGGAGAGTACAGTGAGACGGGAGGGCCGCAAGGCAGTGCCTCCATACTCTGGTTCTGGTAGGGGCGGAGGCCCCAGTGATTTGAAGAGAAAGACCCCTGATGCATCGACCTTTCCTGGTCCTGATAGGAGAGGATGGGGTACTCAGGGTGGCCGTCAGGGAGGCGATGATACATGGAGGACTTATCCCGAGTGCACGAGGTGCAAAAGATGCCATCCAGGCGAGTGTTGGGCTAAGGCCTGTTATGTGTGTGGGGTGGTGGGACACCTAAAGAAAGATTGCCCGACAGTGAAGAAGGGAGATGCGGGGAAGGTGGACAGCTTGACTCCAGCTCGAGTGTTCACCCTGACGCAGGCGGAGGCCGAGGCTAGTCCCTCGGTAGTGACAGGTCAGCTTTCTAGTGCTGGCTCCCCTTTTAGTAAGGTGATTAATAGACTGTGTAGACCTAGTGAGTATTGTGTTTCAGGGTTTGGGACTATTTTGCCTACAGAGGAACTAATAGT
Organism: Humulus lupulus; assembly: GCF_963169125.1. Taxonomy (NCBI): domain Eukaryota; kingdom Viridiplantae; phylum Streptophyta; class Magnoliopsida; order Rosales; family Cannabaceae; genus Humulus; species Humulus lupulus. The sequence continues at coordinate 213,973,922 of NC_084796.1, read as the reverse complement.
GTCTAGGAGGTGGATTAGAGCACTGCCAGTGATAGTTGATGGTAGGGAGTTATCAGTAGACTTGATTGAGTTGAGTATGGAGGACTTTGATATGATTCTAGGTATGGATTGGCTGGTTAGAGATGAAGCTACCATTGACTGTAGGAAGAAGATGGTGACTTTTGAGCCAGAGGGTGAGGATCCTTTTGTTTTTGTGGGAGCGGTGCATGGACCCCGCGTACCCCGGATATCGACATTGAGAGCCAGAGACTTGCTATAGGGTGGATGCATAGGCTTTCTGGCTAGTGTGGTGGATACCACCAGGGTTTCACCAGTAGGACCGGAGGAGACTAGACTGGTTTGCGAGTTCTTGGATGTGTTTCTCGAGGATTTGCCTGGGTTGTCGCACCGTAGAGAGATTCAGTTTGTCATTGAGTTGGCGCCAGGGACAGAGCCAGTGTCGAGGACACCATACAAGATGGCACCGGCAGAACTGAAAGAATTGAAGATATAGTTGCATGAGCTTCTAGATTTGGGATTCATCAGGCCCAGTTACTCACCGTGGCGTACTCCAGTTTTATATGTGAAGAAGAAAGATAGGACTTTGAGAATGTGCATAGATTACAGAGAATTGAACAAGTTGACTATCAAGAATAAGTATCCCCTACCAAGGATTGATGACTTGTTCGATCAGCTGCAGGGTAAGACGGTGTTCTCAAAGATTGATCTTCGATCTGGTTATCACTAGCTAAGGATCAAGGATGAGGATATACCGAAGACGGCCTTTCGAACACGGTATGGGCACTATGAGTTTCTAGTCATGTCGTTTGGTTTGACCAATGCCCCAGCAGCCTTTATGGATCTAATGAACAGGGTGTTCAAAGACTTTCTGGATCACTTCGTCATTGTCTTCATCGACGACATCTTGGTGTATTCCAGTTCAGAGGCAGAGCACGAGCTTCATCTTTGACAGGTTCTTCAGAGGTTGAGGGAGCACCAGTTGTACGCCAAGTTTAAGAAGTGTGAATTTTGGTTACCAGAAGTGACATTCCTTGGAGATATCGTGGGTGCAGATGGGATTAAGGTGGATCCATCTAAGGTGGAGGCAGTTAGGGATTGGTCGAGGCTAAGAAACGCTTCAGAGGTGCAGAGTTTCCTTGGCCTAGCGGGTTATTAACGGTTTGTGGAAGGTTTCTCGAAGATAGCGGCACCGATGACAAAATTGAGACGGAAGAATTTGAAGTTTATTTGGTCAGACAAGTGTGAGGATAGTTTCCAAGAGCTTAAGCGACAACTTATTTCTGCACCTGTGTTGAGTCTTCCTTCAGGGGAAGGGAAATTTGTGGTCTATTGCGATGCATCGAGGTTGGGTTTAGGCTGTGTGTTGATGCAGAATGAGAAGGTTATAGCTTATGCATCACGACAGCTGAAGGAGTTTGAACAGCGGTATCCTACCCATGATTTGGAGCTAGCAGCAGTGGTATTCGCACTGAAGATTTGGCGACACTACTTGTATGGGAAGAAGTGCGAGGTGTACACTGACCATAAGAGTCTGAAGTACTTCTTTACACAAAAGGACCTGAACATGAGACAAAGGCGTTGGCTGGAGTTGGTGAAAGACTATGATTGTGATATTCTTTACCATCCGGGGAAAGTCAATGTAGTGGCAGATGCATTAAGCCGGAGAGACCCAGGTCAGTTGTATAGTTCCACCTAGATCTCAAGAAAGTTAGCTGATGCGATGATTAGAGCAGGGATAGCATGCACAACTAAGCAACAATATAAAAACAATAAATATTAATCATCAAACTTAATTAACAATAAAATATGAATAACCAACCAGCAGTAATATTCAATTCAGTCAGGTATGTAAATCAAGCTCATCAGTCAATAAAAATGATTAAGTGTGAACCACACTTTTGTTTATTGTATAATACCCAGGCCCAGCACCCTAAGGCCGAGTCCCATGGTCTCTTATCCGACTCCAGCACCCTTAGGCTCAGCTATGTTCCGCACGCTTGCTATCAGCCCTCGACACCCTTAGGCCAGTCTGCAAACATATATATATATTCACAATATACAATGCATAACACATAATCAATGGTAGCGTATACAAGCCTTCACATCCAAATATTCCAGATACAGGCATATTCATATTCATATAAGGGGGTTTAAGCCCCAATCACAACTTGGGTGTAGTTTTCTTACCTCAGGTCCCGAGCAGCTAGCGTATGACAACCCCGAGCATGATCCCTAATCCTGAGCCCTTGCAGTATAACCTAGTCACAATGTGATAGTGGTTAACCATTAAAATCGTAAACCAATCAAAAGCTTTAGAATCAAATACTAGCCTCTGGGACCTCAAATTCTACTAAACCGGGTAGTAGAATTCGTTCTGAGCGCTTAGCTTTAAGTCCCTGAGCCACCCCAAGTCTAAAAACCAAATTTGGTTAAGGCTGCCTAGGTGGGCCGTGACCTGGCCCTAAGGGTCGTGGCGCGCTTCAAGTCAAAGGCGCCAGCCCCATGTTCCAAAGGGGAGGCGGCCGCGACTTGCCCCGTAGGGTTGTGGTGCGCCCACAAGTAAGCAAGCCCCCAAGGCACGTGGGCCACGACACCCATGAACTGGGTCGCGGCACGCCCCCATGAGCCCATAATTCCCTAGGTTTCTCCAACATTTTTCCAGCTCAATTCAACCAAAAGTCACTTGCAACCTTCAATCAAACTCATAACCGAGTCTAGGAGCCTTAACCACATAGTTTAGGCATAATAATTCACCCCAAAACCTGCTAAAATTAACACCCCAAATCAGAACTCAATCAACATCCAAAAACCAATCTAAACTCAACCTAACAGTATGAATTTCCAGCAGAAACAAGACAGAAGTTTTACCTCAATTGATAGTCTCAATCCACAACAATTACTTGATTAATCCCTATCTTAATTTCCTATACTTCCTTGCTAAATCACCTGGCTTTTCTCTTCAGAAATTCCCTTCTGCTTCAAAACATTCCAAAGGGAGAGAGAGAGAGAGAGAGAGAGAGAGAGAGAGAGAGAGAGAGAGAGAGAGAGAGAGAGAGAGAGAGAGAGAGAGAGAGAGAGAGAGAAAACGTTTAAGAGGGAGGGAGAGAGAGTTTGAGAAGTTTCCACCCAGTTATGATTATTCTAGCCTAAGTCTAACTCTTCTCTTCTATATCCCTTTAATTAAAATGACAAAAATACCACTTATACTAACCCGACCACCTATTTGCCCTTATAGTCAGAATGGTCATTAACCCTGATTCCCGCTAATTCCTTGAGTCGTCCTACAAACCCCAATTACTCCCGTCATGTCCAACTAATTACCAAATACTTACCCATTACTCAATAAATCTTAAATATACATTAAACTTCCCAAAATACCTATAAGCTCACCCCGAGTCGGGTATTATACCCTGCTGTGACTATTCTGCTAATCCGCTCACTAAGATCGCCTCGACCCGTAAACTGTAAATATATCCACATAATAATGTGGTCTCAATAATTTCAACACATATAATAACATTTATGCCCGCAACGTGCCAATATTTCAATTATGCCCTTACTATCAAGAATAGACCCACATGAATGTTTAATACATATAAACATGCATTTAAATCCATATTATCACATAAATCATGTTTGCCACGTAGTCACACATTTATTCAATTATTTCAACATGTATAACTCATTATGCCATCTAAGCACTGTAATCCAGGCACTTAGCCTTAATAGTAAATTCAGGTCGTTACAGAACGAGATTGGTATAGAACCTGTGATTGATAATTGGCAGATATACCTCTACGAATAATGAAATATAAAAATAAGATCTTGTAGGAATGGTTAAGAATCCTACCATTTTAGTATGAATAGGTTAAGATATGAGGATCAGATGAGTGATTCGCTGGATGCTGGTGCCAAGGTAGAGATTCTAGATGAGTCTTATACTACCTCTTTATAAATGCTGTACCCAGAAAGTTTGAATAGGTGTTAAGAACTAAAACTTTTATACCAAGAGGCGCAATGCCTAAACTTTTAGTAAGTGAGAGATGATAATCAGAAGTCAGAAAGACTATTATGACTCTAGGGTATTCTGGAGTTAGTATGAAGGGATATACGTATGAACCGTAAGGGTGGACCACCTCAGATTGCAGGTGAGATGAGTGGATGCCAGAAGTGGTGACTTGACATATTAGATTAGCACACTCTGGGTTGTGTGAGCAAGTTATCATAGGAATAAGTATGTGCGAAGGGAGACCGTACTTCTCCGTGGGACACTGAAGTTGATAGTGTTGGATTGAGACCCTTTATTTCCCAAGTTCTAAAAATGATCATAGAGGGCGATGAGTATAAGAGTGGGATTTAAAATTATTGTTTACCTTCAATCAGACTGACAATCTGAAGGAATGATTCAGACTTTAAGAATTTTACCTCAAATGTGTAAGTTTTCGAGACATTAAGGTAAGTATGGTCCCTTGATTGGATTAGCATTGTAATGCCCCACGTCACTATGGATGCTTCCTAGAATGAAGACTGGCCCTACAAACCAACACAAGTCTTTCCAGCGTGCTCTGTCCTCACTCGCACGCTTCCTGGGAAATCTTCCCAGGAGGTCACCTATCATGAGACTACTCCAAGTCAAGCATGCTTAACTTTGAGTTCTCAAGTGATGGGCTACCGAAAAGAAGATGCATCTTGTTGGAATAGGTAGTACCTATCAATCAATTTAAGTCCTCTTAAACTGTGTAGTCCCATACCTACATGGTCTTAGAATCATCACACTTGACCTTCCCCAGGTGCTGTGTAATTGCACAACTTTTACCCGGTCTTTCCCCCTGCGGATCACGAGATTCTGATTGTCACAAACACCCCCCTTAGGGGTCCGACGTCCTCGTCAGCCACACTTCTAGCTGGGTCAAGGCTCTGATACCATTTGTAACTCCCCATGTCACTATGGCTGCTTCTTAGAATGACGACTAACCCTACAAACCAACACGAGTCTTTCCAGCGTGCTTTGTCCTCACTTGCATGCTTCCTGGGAAACCTTCCCAAGAGGTCACCCATCATGAGATTACTCCAAGTCAAGCACGCTTAACTTTAGAGTTCTCAAATGATGGGCTATCGAAAAGATGATGCATCTTGTTGGCATAGGTAGTATCCATTAATCCATTTAAGCCCTCTTCAATTGTGTAGTCCTATACCTACACAGCCTTAGAATCATCACACTTGACCTTCCCCAGGCGATGTGGAATTGCACAACTTTTACCTGGTCTTTCCCCTTATGGATCATGGGATTCTGATTGTCACATGCATGATGATGAATGTCAGTCGACGTCTAGAGTCACTCTAAATAAGATATAGTGAGATAGGGAACGAGAAATACTTGTTCTGGAAAATGAAAAGAGGGATATGAAGTATTCTGGTTCAGAATCAGTTTGGAGGACCGATGAAATTATTAAGGATTTGTATGGCAGGAGTGTCTGCTATACTAAAAGAACATAAGAGTTTGCTAATTTAAATATGGGAATGTAAAGTTCTAGGATTGGAGACTTCATACTTCTCCGAGTATTGTGGACTAAAAAGACAAACGAGTTTGAGAAAGAAAGAGGAGATTTGACTCTAGGCTAGATAGACCTGTGAGATCCTAATAAGGATTAAGCCAGGGGCCTATAGATTAACCTTGCCCTGGCATGGGCAGAGGCTCATAAGGTGATACTGATGCCAATGTTAAGGAAAGAGGTGTCGAGTACCACCCCTGATTGGGTGAAGCGCCATGGAATTTCAGTGGAAATCTTGGATAGAAGAAATAAAGTCTTATAGAATAAGACTTCCACTCTAGTGAGGGTGATACTAAGAGATAACAAGGTAAAGCACTTGACTTAGAAGTTATAGTCAGGTTCGAAGGATTAGTATCCCGAGATATTTGAATAAATTTCAAGGACAAAATTTCGATAAGGAGGGGATAGTTGTAACGTTCCAAATTTTCTTTTAAGGCTGAGTGCCTTGATTACTGGGCCAGGAGGGAATAATCAGATTTTTATGTGGAGTTAATCTAATATATGTGCGATTATGCGGTATAAATCATTTATATGGTAATGTGAATATTTATGCATGTTTATGTGTATTAAATATGCATGTGGGCCCGTTCTTGTGAATTGGGGCACATTTGTAATTTTTGACCCGTTGAGGGTATATTTGTAATATATATGCTTCATGAGTGAGATCACAACATTATGGAGATATATTTGTGATGTGTGAATCGAGGCAATCCTAGTGAGCGAATTAGCCGAATAGTCATAGTAGGGATAAATACTTGACTCGGTGAGAGCCGAGGGGTATTTTGGGAAACCTAGTGAATATCCAGGATTTATCGGGTAACGGGTAGTTATTTGGCTATTTTGGGTATGTCGAGATTAATCGAGGGTTATAGTGCAATTCGAGGATTAGCGGGAAATGTGGCAAATGACAGTATCACCCTTGGGGGAAAAGAGTAAGGCTTGAAGTTAGGAGCATTTGGTCTTTTGTGGCAATGAATAGGCTTAGTCTTGGGATGTCTTATCTATCTAGGGGCCTTAGGAAGTCTAGAATAAGTTAGAAAAGAAAAAAAGCAGAGCCTCTATTCTCTCTTTCTCGTTGCTCTCCCTCCCTTAAGGCTAAGATGGGATTTGAATCACTTTGGAGGAGTTAGAGCTTGTGGCTAAGGATTTGTGGATGCTGTGAGGCTATGGGTTGTTATTTGATTGTTTGTTCTGAGTTGCTGGTATTGTTTTGGTGATTGAAATAGGTTGAAATGTTTTTGTTAGAGGTTTTGATTCAGGGAAAACATAGGAAAAGTTCTTGAAATTATGGATTTGCGGGGTCGCGTCGTGACCCGTATGAACTCAGCGGCCTGAGGGGTTCTGTAAACCGCCTTTGCACCACGGCGCTGGGTGTGTTGTGCCACGACGTGTGTCTAGGGAAATGAGGGCTCGGTCCCTCTGTCTAGTAGAGGGCTGTGAAACTTGCTAGGGATGCCGCGACTCAAATAGAGAACATTGGCCAAAACAGTTTTTTTAGCTCGAAAACTCAAACCTAAGGGCTTGGGAAGGATTCTACTTCCTTGGCTAGCATATTATTCGAAAGCTTTTATTTGGTTTAGATTTGGATGGTTATTCATTATTGTGTTTTCACTAGGTTATATCGCTAAGGCTCAGGATTAGGGATCATGTTCAGGATCGCTTTGTACTTTCAGCTTGGGACTCGATGTAAGAAAAACGCACCTGGGTTGTGATCGAGGCTCGGACCCCAGTTAATAAATATGAGTACGAATATGACTATATGTGAGAATATGGCTATAACTATATTTGAGAATATCTGCTAGGGCAAGCTTGTATATGCTGCATCTAATTGCGTGTTGTGCAATATATATGTATTATATTTATTCTGAAGGCCGACCTAAGGGTGGCAGGGTCGAAGACAAGCGTGTGGAACGTAGCCCGGCCTGAGCGTGCCGAGGTCACCTATAAGACCAGAGGACTCGGACTAAGGGCGCTAGGCCTGAATGTTATACAAATAAACATAAGTGTTGATTGCACTTAACTAACTGTATTGATTGTTGAAATTGGATTATGTGTTTGATTGAGTAGGTTATTCCTGCTAAGCTCATTGCTTATATCCTGTTGCTGATTGAATTTATTGATTTAAATTTACTGTTTATATATTGTTACTCATTTGTACCTGTTGATTTAAGTACTCTAGTTGAGCCTTGGCTCACAGGTGCTATGTGGTGCAGGTAAGGGAAAAGGAGAGCTGGACCAGCCATAACTTGGAGAGCTTTAGGGGCGGTGTGTACATATGCAGTCTACTCGACTGCCACGACTGGGATAGCTTGGGAGGAACTAGGGTTGAACCCTGTCTTGCCGCTTAGGACGGCTAATTTGTATTTTATTATTCTGTAAACACCATCTGGGATCCTGTGTATAAATTTAATATTTTAATGAAAAACAATTACTTCATTGACCAAAATTTTTAATACCTAACGTTGATTTAGTCTTTAATTACACATTTAAGTACAAATGACTCGTTTAGCGAGTTAAGCACTATTTTAAAGACATAGTGTAACGGTCTTGGCTAACCAGGGTGTTACAGCTGGTGCCTTCCTACCTCTGGACCAGTACTTCGTAGTCTTTTTAAACTACATTGGACTGGAACCATTCCAGCTCCCCCTGAATTCGTATAAATTCCTGGCAGGGTTCAAGTATTTATTTTTAAAGCACGAGTGGGAGGTCCCCACCCCTGACTATATTATGTATTTCTTCTGCCTCATTGCCCATCTAGAGTCAAAGGGCCGTGGTGATGGTTTCTACTACCTCACCAGATTCCCCAACACAGCCTCCATCATCGACCTCCCCAACCATCCAAGTGAGATAAAAGGCGTATTTTTTATGTCCAATGGGTTCAAGAACTGTGAGCAGAGACACTTCAACCATCCTCATAATTTTCTCAGCGCTGTACATTCTTTATTTGAATTATTTGTTTTTGCTAAGCTAATCATTGATTTTGATCAAGTTATTGTCTCGTGTAGCTATTTACAAGAGGAAGGAGCGATCTGCGACCTTCAGAGCTCAATACGAAACCTTGGCCAACCGCACTGTCCAAGAGAAGGATTACAGGGCGGTTGTAAATGATGCCACGATGGTGAAGTGCGGTCTTATCAAGCAAGGTCAGACTTTGAGGCTGTGATATCGAGCTTTATTCGTTGAGGAGATCGAGGAAGAGGAACAGAAGGAAGTCGTGCCTTTGGTGTGTAAGAGGCCTGCTGAGAGGGCCCTAAGAATTGAGGAAAGACAAGGGAAAGTAGAGTCAGGGGTAGCAACCTGCACCTCTTGCCAAGGTAATCCATGTAGAGAAATAGTCTGGGCAGCTGCCAGTTTTAGGCTAGTCTGATTCGATCCGAGGCATCTCGTGAGCCGACATCTAGTTGATCCAGACTTGAATGTGACCCTACTTTAGTGTGTTGACCAACTGGTCGTACGCCATGATTATATTTATCCAAATGTAATATAGTGGTAGATAATACCTTGTTGTTTAGGTCCACTAGTTTTGAACAGTACAGTACAAACCTTTTTTCATGACCTTCCCTCTGTCATGGTACATTTACCCCGGGTATTAGGCAAGCTGAGGATGAGTCTAGTCCAGATGAAGAGCCCGAACCCCGCATGTCCCACAATTTAATAATACTAGCATCTCCCCTGCTCTGATAGCCCAGTCCATGACCTGGAGACGATCATTGTAATTTCCTTCTCTAGTTCAGAAGGTATGGTTCTTGTTCTGTTGTTCTTTACCATGTGTTATCTTGACTAATCAGTTCAGACAAAAATATGGACCTAAAGAGTGCCCTCAAGCATGTTGGGGCTGGAGCTAGGCCTGTCATCAAGAGACAGAGAACATCAAAGAAAACCACCTCCGCAGTAGGAGCTGCCATTGGATCCCCTGCAAAAGATAAAGGTGCCAGCTACACCCAGAAGGAGCAACAACCAAAGCAAACGCAAACTCGGGTAACAACAATTACCATTCACGACGTCCCTCCACCTCCTCTTAACGTCCCTAATTCGATACCTCAAGTTGTACAAGGCAAGTCCTCATCTGTGCAGCTTCCAGTTATACTGCTTGAGGTGTAATAACCAAGGTTATTATTTTCTTATAAGCTCCTTAAATCTGTCCTCAGGTTAGATTTAGTTATGACTTGAGTTGTGGAATAAAGATTGCTTTAAGATTAAGTTATTTAGGTTATAATTTTATAACTTAGAAATAATTATAGTTTGGGTAATTATAATTATTTTAGCATATGATTAAATTAGTGTATAGTTTTATTAAGTATTTAAATGCACATGTTATTTGATGTATTAAGAAGTGAACATGTGGCATTATACTAAGTTCAAGTATTAAAATTAAAATGAAAACCAAAATAGCTTAGTCTTAGGCTTGGCTCAAAAATAGGAAGGATTTGATTTTTTTTTTAATTTTAAAGATAGGCAAGATTAGATATATTTGAATTAAGTGACTATGTATCAAGAAGAGTTAGATAAGTAAATGCAGTTTTCGTAACTTTAGGGTGTTGTAATTTCAGGTCTAGTTTTGACCTATTTATATTACGATTTTGGAAAAATAGTATTTCTAAAAAGTTTTAGATAATTTAATTAGCTATCCAACAGTATAAAAATAGCCAAAATCGGACATTTACAGCTCCAGTTACGTTAATTTTACTATAGAAAGGTCCATAGTTACGAGATATAGGATAGTAGTTTGGACTTTGACTAAAATTTGAACCAAATGGAGACTATGTGGCATACTTGGAGATGATGTAGCAACAAGAAGGGGGTAAGAGTAGGCTGGCCAAAACCATATAGTGGAGGGAAGGTTTTCTTTTTAAAATTTAAGTTGAATAGTGTGGAGAAAATCAAGGAAGGGAGTTGGGGTTTGAAGCCTATAAATAGAGACTTACCCTTCACTATTTTTCTCACACTCAAAAACTCTCAAAAACCTCTCATATCAAAATCCATACTCCCAAAATCTCTCTCCATTTTTCCATAAACACTCTACATAGCCATAGCCGAAACACCAGTCCTTATAGTGCTCGGGATCTTTTTCTTCTATTTTCTTTATTTTGCCTTAAATGTTGTTACCTTTCTAAACCCTGTTATAGCTGAAATATTGAACCCCATCGAGACAATATATAGCCAAAATCTACCAAAGTATCCAAACTCTTGGTGTTGTTGTTGGAGATAGACATTAGAGAGAAGACTCGAGATTTCATCATTTTGGTTATAGGTTGAAGGTATGACTTTATGAGGCTTAGAAAATTCTTGAAAGTATAGTTTTATTATAAGGCTCTAATATAAATATCTTATGTTCTATTTAAGGTTGATTGGACGTTTTTTATAGCAAGCAATCTCTTCTCTTTCTTTTTCTCTCCACACTCAATGTAAGGAAAATAGGTAAGATTGTATGTGTTATGATATGTTTATATGCTATGTTATGTATATGTGTATATGTATGTATATGTTTTATGTTGTAGTCACTTGGGAAATATAGTTGCTTAGATAGCAATCAATTCCAAGATTTTTATCATTATCGTAGATTAGAGTTATGATTAAACCTACCTCGATTAGTCGACAGAGGACCTAGATGGTTTATCATATACTATTTTGTGATTTAACCCACCTCGATTAGTAAACAGAGGACCTAGATGGTTTTATCACATACTACGGTAATGAGTTAATGACCATTAATTTTGTAGTCCTATGTTTATATGTTATACATTTTTTCGTTATATGTTTATAGTATATATTTTTAGTCTTATGATTTATGTTATGTTTTAGTATATTTTCCTTGTTGGGCTTAATGCTCATTCCTTTTATTTTAGATGGTGCAGGAAAATAAGATTGGAAGGCGGGACAAATTCATGGCCGCTTTGGCATGTGTATTGGGAGAGGACTAAATGGATGAACTGTTGGAAAAGATCGAGGATGACGTTTTATTTCAAGTCTTTTAATTATGTATTTATGTTTTATTTCTGCATTCAGTATTTGAACAATTAATTTAAAGGTTTTGTTTTCGTTATGTAATAACAATGAGATCCCGTATTTTGGATTTTTATAATAAAGTTCTATTATTTTATGTATGTATTCCAAAATAGTAGTTATCCTTAGAAGTTTTTAATAGTCAGAGGTCTTTAAGTTAGTCGGGTCATTACAGTTGGTACCAGAGCCATAGTTCATATGCATGAAATTCTCCTTGATACACACGCAAAAGCTCCAGATCAAACCGCCAATGTAAGTGTTTAAGTTATGATTATTATGTTTATGTTAATAGCTAACGTTTTAGTCATTATGTTTTCAGTCAAAATGAATGGAGCTTTGACCTATCATGATATTCGAGCCATTAAGGCATTGAAAATGGTTAGAGAACCAAGGGATACAATAGGAGTGCTAGAAAGAATCACTCATAGATTGATCCTATTTCACAAGGAGATAGTTCACCTTCAAACCACTAAGCAAATTATGAGGAGAGCCATGGAACAATATGTCTTAGTAATTAGGCTTTTTAAGGATTTTCCTTTTGTAGTTTCAAAATTGGAAGTATTATAGGAGACTATGGATGATGAAGATGATTTACCGGTAGCCATGAGATATTATTTTCTTATACTTAGGTGTACCTCTAAGTTTGAGTTTCAATTCAATAATGAACAAAAGCATAATATCTTAATGAATATTCCCCGAGGTAGTTTTGAGGCTCATAGTAATGATGATTATGAAGAAATAGATGATGATATGTTAGATGAAGGGTCATAAGTAGAAGATCCTGATTTTTAGAAATTTTACCCTAGACATTATTAGTATAGTTTCTTTATTTATTTTGAATTTGTGATTGTAATTAGTGAGAATCCTTTTCCAAATGAATAAATTTTTATTTTTGAATGACATGTATGAGTTTGATTTTTTTTTTCTACAATCATAATAATTTTAGAATAAATTCAATAAATAATGACTGAGTTAGGTGATGGTGGATACAAATCAATGAACCGGGTTCTGTATTGAGAGTTTAGGGGGCCATAGTAGTGGGAACGATTTTACTGATCCCAGCCCTCCCTTATTATGGTTAACTTTGGAACAACGACGAGATTCGAGCCTGAGATTTAAGTCATATAGGGTGGTTAGAAACAAACTTAGAAAATAATAAAAATGACTTAATATTCTAAGTATAGAAACACACCCTAATTTATAAAGAAGGCTTACGCATTTTTTCATAAGAAATCATAACTGATAGGTTTGGGTTATGTTTCCTTAGACTAAGTTTTTCCTAAGAACCTATTAGGTTAAGTTCTAGCGTGTTTCTCTCGAAAATTAGAATTCTGCCGAAGATGTCGCTCCAAAGGTCTGCACGCACTAACGACAATGCCCCTAGTACCGCCAACGAGACTCACGAAGCACCTCCTATCCGAAGAAGGGGAACACGTGCTACTAATGCTGCTGCCAATAGAAATGCACCACCTCTGGTGGACAACACCATTGAAATTATCCGGCTACGTCAACAAGTGGAAGAACTGCTGCAACAACAATGACAACAGCCGCAGCCTCAGCCTCAACCATAGCCACAACCTCAGTCGCAGCCTCAACCAGCAGCTTAAGCACCCCAACAAGTAGGATATCCATATGGGGGATGGCTGATGGAAAACTACGTGCCTTATCTAGCTCAGTATAAGGAACTAGTCTACAAGCATTTTTTTTAAGTGACACACTCGTATATCTCGTTAGGAATGTTAGAGAAATTAGACAAACCTTGTGAAAGATTTAGATTTAGGTTTGTTACGGAACTGCCTTCGGGTGAAGTTGTTCTACAATCACAATAGTATGAGGAGTACCGATCAAAGCCGAGGACACTGAGATAGAAGGAGACATGATAGAGATAAAGATCAAGGATTTTGACGTGATACTGGGAATGGGCTGGCTAGCAAGGCATGGCGCAACCATCAACTGTAGATGCAAGCAAGTGACGTTTGAAACTCCTGACGGTCAGAGACTATGTTTTCTGGGAAAGGTTTCAGGACTACAGACACCGCTTATCTCATCTCTCAAAGCCCAGAAGATGATAGAGAAAGGATATCACACATTCTTAGCAAGCGTCATGGATGTGGCACAAGAAACACCATTGAAGGTTGGAGACGTCCGCATTATAAAGGAATTTTCAAAGACATTTCCTGAGAACTTAATAGGGTTACCACCTACTCAGGAAATTGACTTCACAATCGAACTAGTATTGGGAACCGAGCCTATCTCAAAGGAACCATACCGAATGGCACCTACATAACTCAAGGAGTTGAAAATGCATTTACAAGAACTCTTAGACTTGGGTTTCATCAGACCAAGCCATTCGCCATGGGGAGCACTGGTTCTATTTATGAAGAAAAAGGATGGAAGCATGAGGATGTGTATTGATTACAGCGAGCTGAACAAGGTGACAATTAAGAACAAGTACCCGCTACCCTGGATCGACGACTTATTTGATCAACTTCGAGGAGCGACCGTATTTTCAAAGAGTGATCTACGGCTCGGTTATCACCAGCTCATGGTACGGGAAGAGAATATACCAAAGACAACTTTTAGAACTCGATATGGACATTACGAGTTTCTAGTTATGTCTTTTGGTCTTACCAACGCTCCAACCGCATTTATGGACTTAATGAATCAGGTCTTCAAGGATTACTTGGAAAAATTAGTCGTAGTGTTCATTGATGATATTTTGGTGTATTCCAAGGATGAAGTCGAGCATGAGGAGCATTTAAGATTGACCATGCTACGACTAAAGGAGCATCAACTTTACGCCAAGTTCAAGAAATGCGAATTTTGGCTATCGCAAGTAGCGTTCCTCGGCCATATAGTATCCAAGGATGGAGTCGTAGTAGACCCAACTAAGGTAGAGGCTGAGAAGGATTGGCCAAGACCTAAGAATGCGTCAGTAGTTAGAAGTTTTCTCGGGCTAGCAGGATATTGTCGGAGATTTGTAAAAGGCTTTTCTAAGATAGCCACTCCTCTTACCAACCTGTCCTGGAAACAACAAAAGTTCAACTGGACTGATGACTGTCAAGAGATCCCTAGTTGCTCAAAGATAAATTATGCTGAGAAAGTGTACTTTGCGTACTGACACTCAACGACAAGTTTGTAGTATATTGTGATGTGTGTAAGCTAGGTTTAGGCTGTGTGCTGATGCAAAATGACAAGGTGATAGCCTATGCCTCAAGGCAGCTAAAGGAATATGAGCAACGTTATCCAACACACGATATGGAGTTGGCAGCGGTGGTCTTCGCATTGAACATCTGCCGCCACTATCTTTATGGAGAACAGTGTGAGATTTATACGGACCACAAGATTTTAAAATATTTATTCACACAGAAAGAGCTCAACATGAGGCATCGCAGGTGGTTAGAACTAGTAAAGGATTATGACTGCGAAATCCTATACCACCCAGGAAAAGAAAATATAGTTGCAGATGCGTTAAGCCGGAAGAGTTATGGAAATCTAGCAGCATTATCTGGAATAGAAAAGCTGCTTCAGCAAGAGTTGATTAATGCCAGAATAGAACTAGTCATTGGTCAACTGGCTAACTTGTCCATCCAGTCAAGTCTATTAGAAGATATACGGATTGGACAAGGGCATGATGACATGTTAGTATCGCATATGGCTGTAGTCAAAGAAGGCAAGATTACAGATTTTTCTATATTAGGACAGGGGTTCTTGAGATATAAGGGTCGGGTATGCATGCAAAATGACCATGGGATTAAGATGAAGTTATTAGAATAGGCATACACTACCCCATACTCAATTCACCCGGGGTCTACCAAGATGACTCACGGCCTTAAGGCACTCTATTGGTGGCCGGGAATGAAGAAAGACATAGCAGAGTATGTGTCCAAATGCCTAATATGCCAGCAAGTAACGACAGAACATCAACGACCTACATGCTTATTACAATCGCTTAGTATTTCAGAATGGAAGTGGGAAGACATAGCCATGGACTTCGTGACAGGATTACCACGAACAAATAAGCAGCACGACTCAGCTTGGGTTATGGTAGATAGACTCACCAAGTTAGCTCACTTCCTGCCTGTCAAGACTACATACACTGTGGACCAGTACGCAGACATTTATGTTCGAGAAATTGAATGACTGCATGGAATCCCTAAGACCATAGTATCTGATAGAGGATCGGTGTT
Source organism: Humulus lupulus (assembly GCF_963169125.1). Taxonomy (NCBI): domain Eukaryota; kingdom Viridiplantae; phylum Streptophyta; class Magnoliopsida; order Rosales; family Cannabaceae; genus Humulus; species Humulus lupulus. The sequence continues at coordinate 213,958,177 of NC_084796.1, read as the reverse complement.
TACATCGAGATTTTGGGGAAGCTTGCAGTAAGCCATGGGTACCAAGCTAAGTCTCAATACGACATTTCATCCTCAGACCGATGGACAGTTCGAGTGTACCATACAAATTTTAGAAGATATGTTGCATGCTTGTGTACTAGACTTCGTGGGATCATGGAGTAAGTATTTGCCACTTATAGAGTTCTCCTATAATAATAGCTACCAAGCAGCGATCAGTATGGCACCCTATGAGTTACTTTATGGAAGGAAGTGTCGATCGTCGTTACATTGGGACAAGGTAGGAGAAAGACAACTTCTTGGACCCGAAGTTGTTAGAGAACCTCACGACGCAGTGGAGCTAATTTGAAAGTGTATGCTCGCTGCTCAGAGTCAACAAAAGAGTTATGCGGATGCCAAGTGGACATATGTGGAATTCAAAGTCGGAGATCAAATCTTCTTAAAATTATCTCCTATGAAGGGAGTGAAGCGGTTTCAGAAGAAAGGCAAACTTAGTCCCTGGTTTATAGGTCCTTTTGAGATATTGGACAAGGTGGAGACAATAGTATATAGATTAGCCCTACCACCAGCTCCAGCAGATAGCCCTAATGTGTTTCACATCTCGATGCTGCGTAGATATGTGTAAGACCCAACTCACGTTCTCAAGTATGATACGTTAGCACTTCAGAAAGACCTGAGTTAAGAGGAATGACCGGTTAGCATCCTAGAGAAGGGGGTGAGGGAATTACGGTGTAAGAGTATTTCGATAGTCAAGGTCCTATGGAGTAATAGCACAGAACGGGAGGCAACATGGGAGTTGGAGGAAGACATCTGAGCATGGTATCCTGAATTGTATGGTAAGTAAAATTTCGAGGACGAAATTTCTCTAAAGGGGGAAGATTGTAATAACCAAGGTTATTATTTTCTTATAAACTCCTTAAATCTGTCCTCAGGTTAGATTTAGTTATGACTTGAGTTGTGGAATAAAGATTGCTTTAAGATTAAGTTATTTAGGTTATAATTTTATAACTTAGAAATAATTATAGTTTGGGTAATTATAATTATTTTAGCATATGATTAAATTAGTGTATAGTTTTATTAAGTATTTAAATGCACATGTTATTTGATGTATTAAGAAGTGAACATGTGGCATTATACTAAGTTCAAGTATTAAAATTAAAATGAAAACCAAAATAGCTTAGTCTTAGGCTTGGCTCAAAAATAGGAAGGATTTGATTTTTTTTTTAATTTTAAAGATAGGCAAGATTAGATATATTTGAATTAAGTGACTATGTATCAAGAAGAGTTAGATAAGTAAATGCAGTTTTCGTAACTTTAGGGTGTTGTAATTTCAGGCCTAGTTTTGACCTATTTATATTACGATTTTGGAAAAATAGTATTTCTAAAAAGTTTTAGATAATTTAATTAGCTATCCAACGGTATACAAGTAGCCAAAATCGAACTTTTACAACTCCAGTTACTTTAATGTTTCTACAGAAAGGAACATAGTTACGAGATATAGGATAGTAGTTTGGACTTTGACTAAAGTTTGAACCAAATGGAGACTATGTGGCATACTTGGAGATGATGTAGCAACAAGAAGGGAGTAAGACTATGCTGGCCAAAACCATATAGTGGAGGGAAGGTTTTCTTTTTAAAATTTAAGTTGAATAGTGTGGAGAAAATCAAGGAAGGGAGTTGGGATTTGAAGCCAATAAATAGAGACTTACCCTTCACTATTTTTCTCACACTAAAAAACTCTCAAAAACCTCTCATATCAATACCCATACTCCCAAAATCTCTCTCCATTTTTCCATAAACACTCTACATAGCCATAGCCGAAACACTAGTCCTTATAGTACTCGGGATCTTTTTCTTCTTTTTTCTTTATTTTGCCTTAAACACTATTGCCTTTTTAAATCCTATTATAGCCAAAATATTGAACCCCATCAAGACAATATATAGTTAAAATCTACCCAAGTATCCAAACTCTTGGTGTTGTTGTTGGAGATAGACATTGGAGAGAAGACTCGGGATTTCATCATTTTGGTTCTAGGTTGAAGGTATGACTTAATGAGGTTTAGAAAAATATTGAAAGTATAGTTTTATTAGAAGGCTCTAATATAAATATCTTATGTTGTATTTAAGGTTGATTGGATTTTTTTTTTATAGCAAGCAATCTCTTCTCTTTCTTTTTCTCTCCACACTCAAGGTAAGGAAAATAGATTAGATTGTATGTGTTATGATATGTTTATATGCTATGTTATGTATATGTATATATGTTTGTATATGTTTTATGTTGTAGTCACTTGAGAAATATAGTTGCTTAGATAGCAAATCAATTCCAAGATTTTTATCATTATCCTCGATTAGTAGACAGAGGACCTAGATGGCTTATCATATACTATTTTGTGATCTAACCTACCTTGATTAGTAGACAGAGGACCTAGATGGTTTTATCACATACTACGTTAATGAGTCAATGACCATTAATATTGTAGTCCTATGTTTATATGATATACATTTTTTCGTTATATGTTTTATAGTATATGCTTTTAGTCTTATGATTTATGTTATGTTTTAGTAGATGTTCCTTGTTGGGCATTAGGCTCATTCCTTTTATTTTAGATGGTCTAGGAAAATATGCTTGGAAGGCGGGACAAATTCATGGAAGCTTTGGCATGTGTATTGGGAGAGGACCGAATGGATGGACTGCTGGAAAAGATCGAGGATGACGTTTTGTTTCAAGTCTTTTAATGATGTATTTAAGTTTTATTTTTGCATTTAGTATTTGAACAATTAATTTAAAGGTTTTGTTTTCATTATGTAATAACAATGGTATCCCGTATTTTGGATTTTTATAATAAAGTTCTATTGTTTTATGTATGTATTCCAAAATAGTAGTTATGCTTAGTAGTTTTTAATGATCCGAGGTCTTTAAGATAGTCGGGTCATTACACGAGGTTGGAAGGATTCCGAAGGAATTTCGTGAGTCCCTCCATGATATGACAAATCTCTTGGTGGGCTATGCCAATCAGATGATCATCAAGGACCCGAGAGCCATAGAGGATCATTCCCTGGAGAATGTCCTGGAGTCGGCATTGGGATTGAATCTAATTGTAAGTTATCCCTTTTTTTTGCACACATATTTTTCGTTTCTCTCCTTTTCACGAGCTAAACCTGTTATTTTTTTTTGTAGCCTAGTTTATCCCAAATCCGTAGCATCGCCTGAATCTGAGCTCAAAGGGACAAGGCCAGGGCTGCTCTAGTGGCATCCCAGGACAGTGTGCGAATAGCCAAGGGACATGTCATCAAGGTGAGCCAGCGTCGAGATTAGTTGCAAGTCGAGATCGACAACCTCAGCATGAAACTTGAGGAAGTCGACGTGCTTAAAAAGAGGTTGTCCGAGGTCATGGAGAGAGCCAAACATGATGCTGAGAAGGCCAAGCAGGAGGTTGCGGAGGCAACATGCTCTCTGGAGAAAATGATATATCGGTGCTGGGCATACAACCAGGAATGAGACTTCTTATTTTTTGATGCAGAACTTTGGGGGCGATTCCTTGCCAAGTTCCATAACCGATTATTGCAAGAGCTCTCCAAGATCGTAGAGGCTTCTGGGGCTGCTAAAGAGGGTGATGAAGAGGTGACCTCACATGGGCAAGTTGCCAAAGCTCAGTGATGTCTAGGGTGTCCTCTTCTTTTTTTTTTTTTTTTAGTTTTACTATGGGTTCTTTGAACCCTTTGTAATTAAGATTTCAAAAGCTGAGACAATCGCCTTCGGGCTTAGTTTGAGGTTATTTTTCCTCGAGTTATTCACATACTTGCGTTAGTACATGCTTATTAATTTTTGATCTATTTTTTTGTTCCCCTTTATCTATTATTTAGCCTTGTTTATGAACTTTTTTTAAAAAAAATAACAAATCCTTGGCATTTGCACATTCATAGGGGTTAACTTTAGATCGAGATAAAAACCTGATGGCTCGACCAGTTAATTTTTGTTGATGACCTGGTTATATCCAGGAGTTTGTTCGCCTAATAGCGTTACACCTGTTAAGAACCAGGGAGATAAATGCCTGATGGATTAACCAGTTAATTTTGGTCGATGACCTGGTTATATCCAGGAGTTTGTTCTCCTAATAGTGTTACACATGTTAAGAATCAGGTCTCAGACCTAGTTATATCTAGGATTACCAAGTTGAATTCTAGGTTTTGTGTTACTTTGAATTTTCTTAACTTAGTTCGTATTCAGATTTTCTTTGAAAATTCGAGCTTCAAAAAGCCGTAGAATAATCTATTTTTCAAATTCTAAGTTGCGCAAATTTTATCTAAATTTGTTGAATATTTCAAAGACTCTTAGAGGGTTATATGCCCCCCAAGGGATTAGAATTTATGAATATTCTAAATCGCTTTTACAAAATGAGCTCGTGATACATTACAAGAATAAGATAAAATATTGGTTCCACGTTTAAATTATGTAGCAATCCTGTGTTATTAAAATAAAACGAATTTTGTAAAGAAGTCTTATATACAAAACAAAAAATTCTAAGAATATTAAACACTAACAAAGTCGTCCTATTACTGATAGTATTTTTTGAGATGTAGAGAATTCCAGGTCCGTGGGACCAATTATCCACTCAACCGAGCAAGTTTGAAGGTTCTTTCACGCAAGATTTCCGTGATCTAGTAAGATCCTTCCTAGTTCGGTCCCAATTCACCTTCTTTAGGATCTTTGTTCGACAAAAATACCATTCACAGCACTAAATAACCCAGTTCGAGTCTACGCGCTTTGACTTTCGAATTAAAGTAGCGAGTAACCCTTTGCTGGTAATGGGCGAGCTGTAATTGGGACTCCTACTACCAATCTTCAATGAAATCCAGGGATGCATTAAGCATGTCATGATTCTGATCTTGGTTGTAGGATTGTTGCCTATGTGACATTACTAGAGCCTCTACTAGGAGCATAGCCTCACTTTCAAAGGTTAGAGAGAAGAATGTATGCCCAGTAGATGTGCGATGTGAGGTCCTATAGGCCAAGAGCACTTGCAGAAGCTGTTCTGGCTATAGCCCTTTAGCATCTTCTAGTCGCTTCTTTAAGATCGCCTTTATTTTTGTTAACTACCTCGACCTGCCCATTAGCTTGAGAGTATGATACAGAGGAGAAACTCTTCATTATGGTGTATTTCTCGCAAAAGGTTGTGAATAGGTCACTATCAAATTGAGTCTCATTGTTAGACACAATCTTCTATGGGAGTCCAAAATGACATATGATGTTTTTCACGAAAAAATCTAAGTCTCTCTTAGAGTTTATAATCACCAAGGTCTCGGCCTCAACCCACTTAGTAAAGTAGTTGATGGAAACAACCTCATAGCGAACTCCTCCCTTTCCAGTTGGCAATGAGCCGATTAAGTCAATCCCATATACAACAAATGGCCAAGGAGACAAAATCATGGTTAGCTCCATAGGTGCTGCTCGAGAAATAATGGCAAAATCCTGGCACTTACCGCACTTTTCGACATACGAGGTCAAGTCCTTCTTGAGTGTATGCCAGAAGTAGCCTCGCCTTAATAACTTAAGAGCCAAGTTCTGTCCCCCCAGCATGGTCTCCAAAAAACCCTTCATGTACTTCCCAAAGGATGGTTTGTGCTTCCTTGGGCAGTTTACATCGCAAGAGGGGCAATGAATGGCGTCATCTGTAAAGAATTCCTTCAACCATAACATACTGTGGGATCCGATACAACAATTTTCTTGCATTCTTTTGATCTTTTGGTAGTTTACAAGTCGTAAGGTACTCGGCAATATGAGTCATTTAGGTCGGTTCTGTGGAAATTACTCTGACTTCCATTGACTCTTTCTAAATACTTGGTTGTTCGATGAATTATACAAGGAGCACATTTAATGTGTCCACTTCCTAGGTTGTGGCGATTCGAGCTAGAGCGTCAACATTAATGTTCTGTTCGTGGGGGACCTGCTCGACATAATAGAACTCGAATTTAGACAGTTCACCTTTAACCTTAGCTAGATAAGCTGCCATTTTGATTCCTAGAGGCTGGCACTCCCCTAATACTTGATTAACCACGAGCAGAGAATCGCTAAAGCATTGATTTGCTCTTGCTTTTAGCTCCTTTGCTATCTGAACTCCAGCCAATAATGCCTCGTACTTCGCTTCATTTTTGGAGACCAAATCTGAGAGTCATATGGAAGCGATGTCCTTCAGGTGAAATTAGAGTTATTCCAGCTCTAGACCCATTCTCGTTTGATGATCTATCAGTGAAGAGTTTCCACAACTCTTGTACAAGTTCTCTCATTGGTTGGTCCTGGAACCCGGCACATTTAGCCACAAAGTTAGTGAGCGCTTGGCCTTTGTTGTTGTTTGTGGTTTGTGTAATATCTTGAATAGAATGAGTTTGATGGACCACTTTAAAAAACACCACGATGTCTCAGGTTCTTGCAAGACCTACCTTAAAGGTTGATTGATTAAGATGTATATAGTGTGGGACTGGAAATACGGCCTGAGTTTTCTCGAGGTCAAGATCACACAAAATGCAAGTTTTCAATTAGAGGAAATCTATATTCAGCTCCCAGAAGCCTCTTGCTTACATAATATACTGGTTTCTATGTTCTATTTTCCTCTCAAACTAACACAGCACTGACTACGTTTTCTGTTACAGCTGGGTATAAGTGTAGGCCTTCCCAAAGAGTTGGTTTTGATAACACAGGGGGCTCAGATAGATGAGTCTTCAGATTCAGAAATTCATGTTTGCACTCTTCTATCCATTTGTCAGTGGACTTTGATACGAATCGGTTTAAGGCCATGACCTTTCCAATTAAGCTTTATACATCTTTTCGCGACCTTGGTGAAGGCATTTCTAATAGCGACCTGATCTTTTATGGGTTTACCTTGATCCCCCTTGCATTTCTAATATGAAACCTAAGAACTTCCCCGATGACACCCCAAAAGTACATTTTTGGGGGTTCAACTTCATGGTCATTGGCAGTCTTTGGCTTGACGAGCATATCTTCGACATACACCTCCATGTTTTTCCAGATCTGGTTAACGAACATCTTGTTGACTGGACTTTGGTAAGTTGCACCAGCATTCTTCAGCTCGAATGACATAACTTTGTAACAATATACGTTATGCTCGGTCATGAAGCTGGTATGCTCTTGGTCTGCAGGGTTCATCACGATCTGATTATATCCAGAATACGCATCCATGAATGACCAGCTATCGCACCTACCAGTTGATCAATTCTAGGTAGTGGGAAAAATCCTTAGGACAAACTTTATTAAGGTCGAAGAAATCATTGTAGGTTCTCCACTTTCCATTAGGCTTTGGGACCAAAACGGGGTTGGCTATTGAGGTCATATATTTAGCCCCCCTGATGAACCCGTACTTCAATAAGCGAGCTACCTTGTCCTCCAAAGCTTCTCCTCTCTCTTTTCCCAGCAGCCTTCATTTCTACACCTTCGCATGTACGTTTTTGTCCAGGTTTGATGTGTGCATCATCACGCTTGGTCTAATTGCTACCATGTCCACATGCGACCACACAAATACGTCAAGATTTCTTCTTATAAATTTGACAACTTCATTTTTTCTTTCGAATCCGAGATTTTTTCCAATCATTACAACTTTTAAATGTTCTTCTAGGTCGAGGATGATTTCATCCAGCTCCTCTAAAGCCTGGAGCTCAGATCTGTCTTTGCCTAATCTCAGATCAGTTTCTTCGGGTTAGGCAACCTCATTTCCAACTTTCTGGGGTTCTTCCACCTCTTCGACAATTACCATTGCCTGACGTTCCTCATTCTCCTCAGAGTTATTACTATGGCTTGCTGCCCGGGCCATGCTTTTCCCTTGCAGCGAGTTGATCTCCCCTCACAGTGCATATCCCCGAGGACGATGGAAACTTCATGGCCAGATGGTGAACTAAAGTTATAGCTTCAAACGCCATCAGTGCAAGTCTCCCCAAAATTGCTCTATAGGCAGTTGGACAATCAATTACTACGAACTCGAGCATCTTGGCGACAACTCATGTCTCCTCGTCTAATGTGACTACAAGCTCGATTGTTCCTATGGCTGCCATTCCCTTTCCCGAAAATCCCTAGAGGGTCATTGAGGTCGCTTTAAGATTGGCTACAGATAGCCCCATCTTTTCAAGGGTGGACCTTAATAACACGTTTATTGAGCTCCCTTTTTTGATCAATATCCTTCTTACTCTTTGATTAGCGTGCTGGATGGTTATCACCAGTGGGTCAATATGCGGGAATTGGACGTGGCTAGTGTCCTCTTTCGTAAAAATGATTGTTTGTTTCTCCAATTGTTGTTGCTTTGATAACCTCTGCTCCGGTACAAATTCGGCGACATTATATGTCTTCAGCTCCTGGATATACTTTTTCTGGGCTCCATTGCTCATTCCTACCAAATGGGGCCCTCCAGCAATAATGGATATTTCCCCTCCTTCAATAGGAGGAGGGATAATCTGATTTCCTTGAGCTGGTTAAGGGTTGTCCTGACTTGCCAGAGCTGGCTAAGCATTCTGCCCCGCCGGTTGACTTGGAGCTACCCTATTTCGAGCGTATTTTCCTAACAGTCCAACCTGGATGAGAGTCTCGATCTTATCTTTCAATTGATGGAAATCATCGGTGTTATGACCAATGTCATTATGATATTGACATAATTTAGTTGGGTCTCTCTTCGCCCTTTGTGACTTCATGGGCTCGGGCTTCTTCCATGGAAGGCGAGTAGAGTTAGCTAAATAAATACTCTCTCGTGTATCTCTTAAATTAGTATAAGCGGTGTAGATGGAGGTATATTTCTCCTCGTGCTTATTTTTCTTGGACCCATTCTGGTCGCCCTCACCATTCCCTTTACATTTATTGGCCCCAACTAGTTATTCTGGGTAGGGGCTGAGCCATAGTTGCAGCATCCGTTACCACTCTAAAGGGCTAAACGGGGGTTTGGCCGGTTCCTGTGACAACAGACTCTACCTCTTCTAAGTTTATCCATTCTTCAGCTTGAGCCAAGAATTCATCACACTCTTTACTCCTTTTCTCTGAAGTTCTTTCCACAAATCTCACCCTATGGTAATTCTCATCCTCGTAGCCATGAGCTTAGAGCTATAATCAACATCTCTAGCTCGGGTCGCTGCAATTGTGAATCAGTTGAGATATGCCTTCAGGGATTCACCAAGCTGCTGCTTGATGTTAGCCAATGAATCTGCCTCTACTCGGTTCTCTTTTGCAGCCTGAAACTGTCTCTTGAACTTGGAAGACAATTTTTTCCAGGAGGCGATTGGATGTTTTTATATTTATTAAACCACAGTTTGGCTGATCCAGTCAACATTGCAGGGAATAGAATACACCTTAGATCGACACTTACATTGTGGGCCATCATCAACGTGTTGAAGGTCCCTAGGTGGTTGGATGGATTAGTGGTTCCATTATATGTATGCATGGTCGGCATTCTATAGCCAGTAGGATATGGAGCTGCCGCAATATGGGGAGTAAAATGCTTGAGCTCCTCATTAGAATCAGAGTCATCAATATTCCTCCCAGACAGAAGACTTTTCATCTGCTCCTCTATTTAGGCTAGCCGCTTGAGGGTTGGATTCTTGGTCTCTAGGTTGTTTGAGAGTTGGTTTTCAGCTCCCACCCTTTTGTACATGTTAGATAGGTTAGTATCCCTCTAAGATTAAGCTCAGTTAGGCAGGACATTCCCATTGTCACGTACAATAGACAGATCTCCCTTGGCTTGAGTATAACTCAAATCATTTTGCGAGTTGGATGTCCACTTCGTGAGTTCAAATGATCACACAGGTTAGATTGCGGGTTGGTGTGAAGACTTTGTGCGAAGTTTAACTGATTCCTTAGGATGCTCTCGTGCCTACCTCCCCTCTGGCTCTCTGTCCAATAGCCCTATTCCCGAAGCTTTCATCTTGTGGCTGAGATCGAGGATTTAGATTATTGGCACGAGATCGCATGATATCAGGGTCTTCTGAGGGGGAGGATTTCTCCTGCTATTCCCTTGGGTTGAAGCATTTCTCTGTGGGCGAGGTGACGTTGGATGTCGAATTGGCGATGGAGGATGCCTTATTGGTGAAGCTATCCTTATTCCATCAGGACACACTAGATTAGCTCGCCCTTGGTCTACTCCAATTTCCTAGGTTGGTGGCAGTGCAGATTCGTTTCTTCGTGTTAGAGCTGCTAGTCGAGGCTCTGATGGATTTATTTGGACGTCTTTTCTCCTTGAGTCAGCTTTAGCTCTCCTTGTCTGGCAAGGATGATTCCTGGGAGTGAGAGTTGAATTATTATTTCTGCGAGGGTGAGCAATTTGAGTATTTCGCAGAATCCTTTCAAAAGGTACGGAACTAGGGGTCGCAGTTCAGACAGAACGATTGACGTTGGGTCGATTATTCCGGTGAGAATTGGCAGGTTAAGTATTTCGTGGAGTCCTTTCAGAAGGTATGGAACTCAGAGCTGTAGTTTTGAAGGAGCGACTGAAATTAGGTTGATTATTCCTGTGGGATATGTGGGACCCACTTTGACTCCCGACATTAGCATTGGTTGTAGAAGGGGTTAATCGAGCTAAAATCTCCTCAATTCGCTTATTGGATTGGCAAAGGTGGTTCCTTAATTGTACATTTTTCATCTTGATGGCTGTCAGGTATCCAGGATGGGATTTGGAGGGCGTGAGGCTAAACTTCCAGCATCATTGTGGTCCACATGCTATTTTCTAGGGCGACATTGTGTGAATGTACGTTCTCCAGTGGGGATTGTCGCATGGTGACCCTCCTGATCATAAGGTTGCTCTGTTTGGTTGTCGCGCATGAACGGGTGACCACCATAGTGATTGTTGAGTTGAAACTTGTGTGAGAATTCAAGCCTAATCTGCTCTCATTGAAAGCACCAATCTGTTGATGCGGTTTTTTGGAAACATAGGATTTTGAAATCCGACAACAAAGAGATTAGTCTTTTTGTAAATCAAATGTATAAGAAATAACAAAAAGTAAGAACACGAAGCACTCACACAATTTTACATGGTTTAGTGTTTAAAACCCACCTAGTCCACGAGTCACTCTTATTGATCTGTTTAGGGCTCTTGAGGAAATTGTTTATGGCAATTTCAGCAGAGTTATTGCATACAAAAAGTCGATCCTTTTTTTTTTCGCCCATTCCCCTTGTATTTATAGGAGATTCTCATTGACAATTTTGGGTAACCGTACGATAAAATGGTAACTTACAAATTTGGGTATCTTCCCATTTACATAAATACATGATTGCCTATTAAATTTATATCATTTATATCGGGTAAAAATACATAAATAAATTTGGGCCTTTATGAGGCGTATAAAGAATCTCCTAGTCTTTTGGGATCCTTCACTATGCGTCATAGTCAGGCTTCTGCGAGCTGAACACATTCCCCGAGGTGGGTATTGTAGGACTAATCCAACCTGACACGGGTTATGTCGAGAGTTTAATGAAGGCGATCTAGGCGATGCATATCTCGAACTAAGTCGTTGGCGTAAGAAGAGATCTAGAGACTATCTGGTTGTCGTAGGCTATCAAGCTAACTCAAGGTGCTCACTCCAGAGTTAACAAGATACTCTATATGCACACTTTCTTCATAGACCTGTCTGCCAGCTGTGCCCCGTGCTGAGTAATTTAGCTCGTATTTTTGGGGTACAATAGATTCCTTACTATGATATGTTAATGAATATTTTATTCATCGTATATGATCTTAATTTTGTCGTGCTAATACATGATCATTTCCTCAAAAATGAATATGGAATTTTCTTGATATTTATATAAATTATTTAAAAAATAATTCTAACATTCAAATATAATAAAATTGTTCTTTTATTTAAATCAATAAAATGTATTTACATTCTTTTAGGGCATAAATCCTAACATATAACACTTTATTGCGAAGACAAGAACCCGACCTGCGTGACCACTAGTATTCTAGTCATAGTTTCTGAAACAATAATTAGATAGATCTATGTGAGCACCTTAACTGGCATAGAAGGCAATAGAGTCAAGATCGCAAGCAAAGTTATATACAACCAAGGGATAATCCCATTAGAGGGTGTAAAAACAGAAATGTCCCTGATGACTGAGATGATATTTGAAGGGACAATAACTTGGATAACGTACCAACATGAGTGGGAGCTAATAATCAGTTCCACATCAACATGATAGTTCAGGATCCAACGAAAGAATGTCCTGCCTTTGTGGTGGAGGAAATGAGGCTACTTTTAGCTAAAAGGAAAAAAATGGGGATGATTCTGATGAATAGCTCGATTAGTTTGCACCTCACATCAACAGCTCCATATCCCCTTCGGTTTAAGATGCCTCATATGGCGACCTACGATGAAAATACTGATCCAGCCAATCACAATGGAACATTTAATACCTTGATGATATCCCATAACATGAGCATTGATCTTCAATGTGTGTTTTTTTCTGCCACTTTGACAGGAGCTGCTAAGATGTGGTATGACAAATTTTAAAGACACTCGATCATGTCTTCAATTGTCTTCATATTTTGAAAAGCAATTTCGAGCAACGAAAGAAAGGAAAGTGGAGGCTGATTCCCTGGCCTACATACAGCAACAACCTGTCGAAACCCTTAAAGCCTTCATGAATAGATTCACAAATTTTGCAACACGTGCTAGATATGTGGATGACAACGCAAAGCTTATGGCGATGAGAGTTGGGATCATTCCAGGAGGACAATTCTAGAAAGAACTCCAAAAGAATGGAGTCATGAATATCGATGAGTTTCTATTTCGAGCTCAAATAACACCACCATTTAGCATGTGGGTACAATCCCTAATATGCATGTAGCAACTCTACCAGTCACGGGTAGGAATGCACATTTTCCCCATGGGGACGAGCCTTCGCGGGGACCCGCCCCTTAATTGGAAGGGAATCCCCATCTAAATGGGGATGGGGAAGGGACGAGGATAATTTTCTATCCCCAAATATTAAATTGGGGGGGGGGGGGGGGGAGGGGGTGACACTCCCCCCTCCAATGGGGCCCCGTTTAAATTTTTATTTATTTTTGTAATATATTTTTTTGTATTTTATATTTGTCTCTATGTGTTATTGTAGTAAATTAGTAAGTTTTTAACATTTTAAATTTTATTTGGAATAATATTTAGTATTTAAAATTATAAATATTGTGTGATATTTTAATTTATATATAATTCACAATTTTTATTTAATTTTTTTAAAAATAAATAGGTTCCCGTGGGAATTCCCTGCCCCATTAGGGGATTCCCTGACGGGGTATAAATGGGAATGGGGGTGAGGATTAAAATTGTAAACGGAGATGGGGATGGGGGGAGCACTCCACGCCAATTCCCCACCCTATGTGCATCACTAGTCATGGGTAATGGCTAGGTCAGAAATGATAGAGGAAAGGAAATGGCTAGGGCGACCAGGCCAGAGTTAAAAAGAATAAGGCTGGAGAAAAATATGTTTCTGTTTTCACTGTGTATACTGAACTAACAGATACACGTGAAAATATATATATATGGCAAACGCAACTCGTCATCCATGGAAGAAACCTGAGCCCATGAAGAATCAGCGGGCTAAACGGGATCCAACCAAGTTATGTTGTTTCCATAACGACATAGGACATACCATTGATGATTGTCATCAACACTCATTTGAGTTGGACCATCGACACAATATTCTTGGAATGGAGTGATTCCAAATCAACAAAAAGTACTAGTCAATCAACAAAATACTCATGCAACCCTACTTGCTTCATCGATTCAAATCATACCTCCTCCAATAGAGGGAGTAAATATCATAACCATAATAGGTGGAGCTAGTTTAGCAAGGACGAGTAGGGGCTCAAAAAAAAGGTATATTCAAGAACTAAAGATGTACGATAGTTTGCCACACATTCTGGAGCAGCGAATGCCCAAACAACAAAGGAAAGATAAACACTTGATCATTTTCACAGAAGAGGACGACAATCACGTTCAATTCCCATATAATGATCCTTTGGTGATAATCGTCCAGCTCACTAACAGAAGAGTCAGAAGGGTACTGATCATCAATGGAAGTTTGGTCAATGTGCTGTTTAGGTCAATTTTAGAGAAGATGAGACTTTAGGTTAGAGACCTAAAAGCTTGCTCGGCGACTCTATACGGTTTTCTAGAGGAAGGTTTAGCTGTGATAGAGATGATTGAGCTCATGGTAATTATTGGGGAAGAAACTCGGACTACAACGAAAAATATTCGAATTTATGGTGATAGACTGTCCAACCGCTTACAACGCCATTATAGGGTGACCAACTTTGATCGGTCTTGAAGCTATTACTTCTTTCCAACATTTGGCAATGAAGTTCCCCACATCAACATGAATTTGTACGATCAGAGGAAAACAATTGGCAGCTCAAAAATATTACAGCATAGCAAAGAAGGGAAAGTCACAACTTGTTCAACAAGCCATGGTAATCCTTGAGGAAGCCGAGGAACCCCAACTAATGGATATTGAAGTCATAAAAAATGAAGAAATAGATCCTTATATAGGTGACGAGCGATCAGAACTTTAGGCATTGGATGAATTGGAAGAGGTAATACTCGACAAAAAAATTACGTCCAGTGTCGTGAAAATAGACAAAAACCTCAGTGTTGAATAGAAAAGAAGTTTGATAGAGTTTTTGAGAAAAAACTTAGATGTGTTTGCATGGTTGCTGATGGGTGTCGTATGCCATATCAAATTAAAATATATTTATTCCTTATTACTCACTAAATTAATAGTAAAGTGATAGTAAGAGTCGAACCCACGATGACTATTATTCAATTTATCATTCAAAATAAAAACAAGAATTAAATAGGACATTTTGTTTCAAGATTTAATAACACAAAATAAAGTAATAAACAAAGAACAATGGATAATGGATAATACAATCTTAAAGAAACATATAAGAATTATTCTTCACCTTCGACAATCAATTTCTCAACAATTTCCCAATGAAACTATTAACCCCACAAATAACACTTAAGCAGTCAAATATCCCAATTTGCCTAATATAATTAATTAAAGCTAAACACTCTTAATTAATCCTTTTTAACAAGCAATAAATCCATTAAGCATGCAATCTATTTACATTCAATGGAAACAAATTAATCTAGGCAAAAAATTTATTAAGCATGTAATTCATTTAACCTAGGTTCTATTCTTCATCACAATTAAAATACCCGTCACAGTACCCTAATTACAAAATATCACTTGTAACGTCCTGAATTTATTGCTAAAGCTAAGTGCCTTGATTACAATGCCTAGAGGGCATAATGGGATATACATGTTGAATTAATTGAATAAATGTGTGACTACGTGACATACATGATTTTTATGATAATATGGATTTAAATGCATGTTTATGAGTATTAAATATGCATGTGAGCCCGTTCTTGATAATAAGAGCATATTTGTAGTATTGGCCCGTTGCGGACATAAATGCGATTATATGTGTGTAAATGATTGAGAACACATTATTTTGTGGATATATTTGTGATATTCGACTCGAGGTGATCCTAGTGAGCGGATTAGCGGAGTAGTCACAACGGGGTCCAATACCCGGCTCGGGGCGAGCCTAGGGGTATTTTGGGGACTTAGTGTGTACTTAGGATTTATCAGTTAACATGCAATTATTTTATTATTAATTGGGTTAATTGAGAATTTATAAGACAATTTGAGGTTAAGCGGGAACGGTGGCTATTGACGGTTTTTCCCTTGGAAGCAATTAGGATAAGGTTTGATGTAGGGGCACTTGTGGTCTTTTTGTGCCAAGAGGCAGCTTAGTCTTGGGCTCTAGAATTTAGTGGAAACTTAGGATAAACTTGAGTAGTCTTGGGAAACAATCAGAAGGGAGACATTTGAAGTTTTGGTGAATTCAGGGGGAAGGGTTGAGTTTCTTTTTGAAAAATTGAAGCTGGGATTGGTTGAGGTGCAGTTCAAGGTCGAAATCACTCCTGAGGTAAGCTTCATGACCTGATTTTCTTGGTGAATTCTGCTGTTAGGATAGGTATTGGCTAAGATTCAAGGTTAGCTTTAATTTTTGAATTGGGGTGAGATATTGTGGTTGATTTTTGGGTAGTTATAATGCCTAGGCTGTGTTGTTAAGAGTCTTAAACTCAGTTATGGTTTTAGTTTAAAGTTACAATGACTTTTTGTTGAAATTGGTTGGATGAAAATGCTAAAAAGCCCCAGAATTTCTGGGTTCACGAGGGCGCGTCGTGACCCATTTCATGGGCATTGCGGCCCGCGTGACCCCAGGAGGCATGAGGGCTTGTTATTTCGCAGGCGCACCACGAACCTAAAGGGACCAGTCATGGCCTGCCTACATTTGGAGCTTGGAGGCTGGCGCCTCTGACTTGGGGGTGCCACGACCCTTAGGGCCAGGTCGCGGCCCACCTAGGCAGCCTTAGCCAAATTAGGATTTTGGGCTCGGGAACTTTAACCTAAGCACTCGGGACAAATTCTACTACCTGGTTTTGTACAATTTGAGATCCCGAGGCTCGTATATGATTCTGAAGCATTTAATTGATTTAGGATTTTAATGGTTATCTACTATCGCATTGTGACTAGGTTATACCACAAGGGCTCAAGACTAGGGATCGTGCTCGGGGCCGCCATACGCTAGTTGCTCGGGACTTGAGGTAAGAAAACTGCACCCAAGTTGTGAATGGGGCTTAATTGCTGTTAATGAATATATTATGAATATGAACATATCTGTATCTGAGAATACGTGGATGGGCATACTTGTATACACTGTCATTGATTACTTGCTATGCATTGTGCATTTGTGATTATATCTGTTTGCAGGTCGGCCTAAGGGTGTCGAGCGCCGATAGAAAGTGTGCGGAATGCAGCCCGACCTAAGGGTGTCGGGGTTGGCTAAGAGACCAAGGGACTCAGCCTAAGGGCACTGGGCCTGGATATTATACAATAAACAGAAGTGTGGTTCACACTTAATCATTTCTATTGATTGATGAGTTTTGTTTATGTATTTTACTAAGTTGAATATTACTGTTGGTTGGTTACTTATATCCCATTGTTAATTGTATCTGATGATTTATATTTACTGCGTTTATACTGTTGCCTAGTTGTGCATGGTAGTTTAAGTTTTCTTACTGAGCCTTGGCTCACGGGTGCAATGTGGTGCATGTAAGGGAAAAAGATAGCGGGACCAGCCATGAGTTGGAGAGCTTCAGGGGCGGTGTGTACATATGCAGCCTGCTCGGTCACCACAGTTGGGTTAGCTTTGGAGGAACTAGGGTTAAACCCTGTTTTGCCTCTTAGGACGACTGAGTTGTATTCTATTCGTCTTTTACAAGACTGTAACCTGAATTTTGGGATCCCGTGTATAAACTTAATATTTTAATGAAAAATAATCATTTTGCTGACCAAATCTTTTAATACATGACCTTGACTTAGTCTTTAATTACACATTTAAGTTCAAATGACTTGCTTTGTGAGTTAAGCACTATTTTAAACACACATTGTAATGTCTCTTGGTTAACTAGGGTGTTACATCACTCTACTTAGAATCATAAAATATTAGGTGAATAGTAATCCTAAGATGATAGTAGAACAATGAAAAACCCTAATTAGTGGCAATCTAAACAAAATTTTACAAGAACCATAGCATTCAAATAGAAAAATAGAAGCAATTTAACATAAGGGAATAGAAGGAATAAAATTCATCAATGCATTCAAGATCTCATGTCTAGGGTTTTGAAATAACCCTCGACTAAAAAGAAAACTACTCCATAATCATACTCATATTCACAAACATAAATATTCAAAGAAAATAAAGGAGTTTTGAGAAGAAAGAAAAACTAGATTGAAGAATGTAGATGATGATGTCTTTTCTCCTCCTGTGCTGCTCTAGCCTCTAAAATTCGCAATCCAAAGTTATTATAAAAGTGAACGCAAACCCCTTTAATAGACCTTTCAAAAATACATTTAAAATTAAAAAAATAAGGAAAAAATCAATTACCGGATGCGGCCAGTGTTTCTTGGTGGCCGCGGTCACTGGAATATTTTCCAAAGAATCAGACTTCGGCGACGACCGCTGGGATCTGTTGGTGTGGCCGCAGCTTGGGATGTGTCTGGCCACTGCCATAGCTTTTTTTTTCTTCAGTTTTTTTGTTTTTCTTCAACTGCAGCCCCTAACGGTATTTTACCTATAACTTCCTCGATATAGCTTGGAATTAGATGATTCAAAAATATATGGAAAGCTAAAAAAACATCTAAAACTTTTATTTCTTGAAAGAATTTAAAAAGAGCATTGGAAAATTATCAAAATCAAGTTTGAAATTTTAGACTTGTAATTATGAGGTTAACCATTGCTTGTAAAACATCCCAAATTTATTCTTTTTCATCCAAATGCCTTGAAAATTCTAAAAATACCAAATAAACTAATTAAACATATATAAATAAATAATCAAGTGCATAATCATAGAAGAATAATGAATTTAAAATAGATAAATTCGATACTTATCAGTCACATTCTGATATGGTTGGCATCATACCTTAAGGTATCATACACACGTGAAACATTGATAAGAATACACCAACAAAACAACAGAAGTGGAGGATGCTCAAAAAAGACAGGGGGAAGCCTTGGAAGAAGAAGTGACTTGACTTCTTAAATCCAATTTTATTAGGGAGGAAAAATATTTGGCCTAGAAAGCCCACCCCCTGCTGGTGCCAAACCCGAATGGCATGTTGAGGACTAGCATCAATTTTTTCGATCTTAACAAAGCATGTCCTAAATATTATTTCCCCTTGGATGTCCTTCATGGATATATATTCTGGATATAACCAGATCACAATGAATCACGCTAATCATGAACATACAAGTTTTATAATCAAGCACAATGTCTATTGCTATATGTAATGTCGTTTAGACTGAAAACTGTCGGAGCTACTTACCAGAGATTGGTAAATGCTTGACAAACAGATCGGTCGCAACATGAAAGTGTACGTTGATGATAAGTTAGTTAAATAAAAAATGACCAATTACCATGTGATCAATCTAGAAGAATGTTTCACCATACTAAAAGTATTGGATATGAAGCTAAAGCCCAAAAAATGCACATTTTGTGTTTCATCTAGATAATTCCTCAGCTTCATCATAAACTTTAGGGGTATAGAGGCCAACCCGGAAAATATCAAAGCCTTGCTCAAGATGCCATCTCCAAGAAGACATAAAGACATTCAGACTCTATCTAGAAGGATAGTGGCCTTGAATCATTTTATTTCAAAGTCAACTGATAACTGTTTACTGTTGTACAACTTGTTGAGGGGAACCAAAGGTTCAAATGGAATGAGGAATGTGAGCAAGCCTTCCAGGTTTTGAACACGCATTTAGCTGAACCGTAGATGTTATCCAATCCCATAGATGGAGAAAGTTTATATATTTACTTGGCAGTGAGGGAGCATGAGGTCAGTGCTAGCACTAGTGTAAACACTCAACCCGTGGTGGAGAGATTGTCTCCCACACCCGATATCCAGCTTTCATTGGAATATACTTCAAGTATATTTGGAAATGTAGAGTAATGAAGGATAAGTTCTGTAACGTCCCAAATTTCCTAATAAGGCTTAGGTTCTTGATTAGAAGGCCAAGATGGTAATTTATGAGAATTATGTGATATATATGTGGATGATTATATGATTACATGAGTTATATTATAATATGACTATATATGATTAGGTGTATTAAATATGCATGTGACCCCTTCTTATTAGAACGACAATTTTTGTAATTTGGTCGTTATGGGTGTAATTGTATATATATGAGCATATATGTGATATATGTGTGAGACCACATTATTATGTGGGTATATTTGGGTTACTCGGCACGAGTTGATCCTAGGGAGAAGGTTAGCGGGAATGTCACAACAGGACTTAATACCCTACTCGGGGTGAGTCAAGGGGTATTGCGGGTATCTATCACGTTATCGGGTTATCGGTAACGAGGATGAATTATTGAGGACATGTTAGGAGTTAGTGAGGTTAGGTAGGAATATTGGGGGTTTTGACCATTTTTCCCTTGGGGACGTTTTTGGTACCCCGGGCCTCGAGATTAGCTTAAGTGACTTAAGCCTTAAGGAAGTAAACACTCAAACACTCAGCAACACCAACCGACTCTCTCTCTCTCTATCTCTTTCTCTCATTTCTCTAAGGGAGTTAATTGAAGAAAGCAAAGGAATTGTTGGCTGAAGCTTGAGAGATAGGAGGCTTAGCTCTAGAATCAGATTAGCTACAACTAGGAGGACTTAAATCATAACTGAGGTAAAGTTCTAACCTCTATTTTAATTGACTTTTGTGAAAGTTTTTGGTGTTCTTGAGCTTGTGGCTCAATTGTTGGATTTTAAGTTTTAATGGGCTTTCCATCAAGTTTTAAGTTGGGTTTTATTGTTGGGAAGATGATTAATCTGTTACGAGAATGGAATAGTGGATTTAGAATGGATTTGGGGTGGTTTTGATTGGGTTTGGCTGAAGAACAACCAGAGAATTCTGGGTTCATAGGGCCGGGTCGCCACCCTGTTCTTGGGGTGCTACGACCTTCTTGAACCTAGGAGCTAGGGAAGGGTAGGATGCGAGGTTGTGGCGCATCGCCTATAAGGCTGGGCCACGGTGCGTGTTCAGTGAGGTAGGAGGCTAGGGCCTCTGACTTGCGCAGGCCGCGACTTAGGTGCTTGGGGCAACGACACTTAATTTGTTTTGAGCCCTGGGAGGTTTTTGAGTGCGGGACCTCAACTCTAAGGTCTCAGGATCGATCCTACTACTTAGTTTAGTAGAATTCGACGTCCCGAAGGCTAGGACTCAGTCTGGAAACCTTTATTTGCTTGTTATTGATGGGATCCTATATTATGGTTGTGACTAGGTTATCGATAGGGGCTCGAAACTGGGATCAAGCTCAAGGGTCATTCTTAATATACACTACACTCGGACCTGAGGTAAGAAAATTACACCCGGTCTGTGTATTAGGGCTCGACCCAATTATAGTACAGAATTAATGTTATGTTGTGAATGTTTTATTAAACATATTGAATGTGTTGTGTTTACCTGTGTTATGCAATAACTGTTGAGTTCTATGTATGATTGGGGAAGCACAGCTTATAAGCTGAAGGTCTATAAGTGTTATCTGATTAATGGCTTGGCTTAATAGTCAAGGGTACAGTCAGTTTTAAAGGACTTGACTTATCAGTAGGATATGATAATGTACAACTTATAAGCATGTTTATGTTTTCTTGCTGAGCCTTGGCCGACAAGTGCTAAATGGTGCAGGTAAAAGAAAGGAAAATATGGACCAGCCATGAGTTGGAGAGCTTCAGGGGCGGTGTGTACCTATGCGGCCTACTCATCTGCCATGGTCGAGATTATTAGTTGGAACTAGGGTTGGACCATGATTTTGCCGCCTAGGTCGGCGTTTGTATTCTATTTTGGGGGGTTTTGTAACCGTTCTAAACTACGATAGGATCCCATGTATAGTAGTAAAATTTTTAATAAAATCGTTGACTGTTGACCGAAATTTTTAGTACCTAAACCTGTAGTTAGTTTTAATTACATGATTTAAACTCAAATAATTCGTTTAGCGAGTTAAGCACTATTTAAACTACACAATGTAAAGGCCCTGGATTAGGAGGATGTTACAAGTTCCTTGGTTCTTTTAAGATATCCAAGAAATCTCTCAATACTACTTCATACTTAGATTGCTAGTAAAGCTACTAAGTTTACTAACCACATATGCAATATCCACTCAAGTACAATGAGTGAAGTATATTAGACTACCTATTGCACTTGCATATTCTAATTATGCCACCACTATACCCTCATACTTTTCAAGCTTTTGGCTCAAATGGAATGATGTATTTGCCTCTTTCATTTTGAGATGACTAAACTTGTCAATTACTTTATCGATATAGTGGGGTTGACTTAAGGCATACCCTACATGATTTTTTCTAACTTTGATACCTAAAATTTTATCAATCTTTCCAAGCTTCTTCATTTGAAAGGTAGAAGCACTTGCCTCTCACGTCATTGCTCAAAATCAACATATCTTCAATATAGAGACATACTAAGATGAAATAGTCATCACAAGTCTTAGAATATAAGGACTTGTCCATATTGGTATGTCTAAACCCATCCGAAACAATGGCTTCATCAAAGTTCTCATGCCATTGTTTTGGTTCTAGTTTTAAACCATATAATGATTTAACAAGCTTACACACTTTATGTTCATTACCTCTTAGAACAAAACCTTCTAATTGTTCCATATAGACCTCATCATTGAGATTTCCATTTAGGAATGACATTTTGACATCCATTTGATAAACATAAAGGTTATGTATTGATGATAAGAAAAATAGCAATCTAATAGAAATAGTCCTAGCCACCAGTTCATATGTGTCAAAGTAATCTATTATTTCCTCTTGTCTAAAACCTTTGGCTACTAATTTAACCTTAAAGGTTTTTATGGTACTATTGGTGTGATATTTCTTTTGAAACACCCACTTGCACCTAATTAGTTTTGAACCTTGTGGAAGGTCAACTAATTCCCATGTTTGGTTTGACATAATTGAATCAATTTTGTCATTTAATACCTCCTTCCAAAAGGCGGAGTCTCTAGAAGAGCTAACTTCTTAGAAAATTTTGGGGTCATCCTCAACTTGAAGAACCATAGGAAACTTCCAAGTGACTTCTGTTAGGATTGGTTAAATACATAATGAATTTGGTTAGGCACAAAGAGGTACAAAAACCATAACGATTTCACTAAATTCAATAGGAGCGGGTTAAGGACCGGTATAGGCATCTATAAATTATCTTTTTGGGTCCAAAGTGTTTCTTTGGAGTATATAAGAGCACCCAAAAAGTTTGGAGGCATTTGTAGACATTTTGGGGTCATTTTTGGTTCGTTATTTTAGAGGAATTTAAGCTGCGTCGACTGTGGGAGGCGGCACATCGCTCGGGATGCAAAACCCCAGACAGGTGATACATTGCCTGGGTGGTCCGTACGGGACCGTACAATTACGTAATTGTGGATCCAAAACTTAGTTTAAAATGCTCTAATCTGATTGGTTGATACGAATGGTGATTCCTATACTAGTTAAAGGATTCATTTGAGACTTTGGTGAATTGATCACTCTCCACTATCTCCCTCTCTAACTCACAAATATTACTAGTTTTCTCCCAGATCTTCATCAAGAAAGCTTGACTTCCATGAAGATTAAGGCTTGTAATCCCAATCTCATTCCAATCTCTGAGGAGAGGCTGGGGATTGAGATTTTTGGACAGTAAATTAAATTCGTGTCAAGCCTTTTATTATCTCCATTGATTCACATAAAATCATAGCCTTTATGATTTTATGTAACTAAGAGTTTCTCTCCAAAGGTCCATTGTATCTCTTGATTTTATTTGTATTATTCCACTACTATGAACTAGGTTATCTTGATTTTGGATTTATTTGAATTACAACATTCAAATTGTGTGCTAAGCCATATCCCCAAACCCTAGTTTTATCTTCCAAGATTATTTATTTCAAAGATTTTTCTATTGACCAATACACTACAGAGGAAAGTTCACCAATTTCAGCCCTCAAGTTCATGTCCCAAGATCTAGTGAGACTAGATTAATTTGATGGCTCTAACTCTGCTTGATGGCAAGACAAGATCAACTTCCTTCTTACAACTTTGAAGGTTCACTACATACTTGACAAAGATTTGAAGACTTTGGGTGCACAAAAGATGATGATTCTCAAGAAGTAATTAAAGAAAGGAAGACGTGCGAAGAAGATGAGCTCATATGCCGAGGTCACATCCTAAATACTTTATCGAATCACCTCTATGATCTTGACACAAATAGTACGTCGGCAGAGGAAATTGAGAAGCACTTGAGAAGAAATACAAAACCGAAGAAGAAGGTACCAAGAAATTCCTCATAACTCAATATATGGAATTTAAATTTTTGTTGGAAACCCTTACTCTCTGAAGTACATGAATCATAAATTATTGTGAATAAGTTATCTAATCTTAAGATAACCTTGCCAGAGTCCTTTATTGTGGGTGGTATAATAGCCAAGTTGCCTCCATCTTGGAGGGGCTATAGAAAGAAGAATCTCCATAAGAGTGAGGAGATATCTTTGGAAGAAATCCTTAAGCACCTAAGGATTGAAGAAGATTCTCTTTCTAGAGATAAGTGTATGGAAGAGTCCAATGGAGGGACATCCAAGGGAAGGCCCACAAGATGCCCCAATAAAGGAAGGACAATTACCTAGTCACAAGGAAGAATGAAGGGCAATTTAAGGGTGTAAAATGCCCTTGTTTTGTTTGTGGCAAGAGTGGTAACTTGCCTAGGGAATGCAAGTTCTGAAAACCTGCCAACTTTGGATCCAAGTTTAACATAATCGAAGAGGAGTTGGTTGCAATCTTGAGTGAGGTGAATGTTATCCAAGGCAAAGTGCAAGGATGATGGTATGACACTTGTGCTACAATTCATGTAACTTATGATAGAGAGATCTTCAAGACATATTAAGAAATGAAGGATGGCCACAAAATCCAAATGAGTAATGAGGAAAGATCAAGGTGATGGGCAAGAGAAATTTTGATCTCTACTTTACATTCAGAAAGAAAGTTCTTCTTACAAATGTGTTGTATGTCCTGTACACAAGTAGAAATCTTGTAAGTGGAAACTTGTTGAAAAAACTGGGCATCAAAGCGGTGCTTGAGTCCGACAAGCTTATAATGTCCAAGGAAAATTACTTTGTGGGGGAAAGGGTATGTGTGTAATGGAATGGTTAAGTTGTGTACTAAAGACTCAAGTTTTGATAATAATGCATTCACATCATCATGTTATATGCTTGGCTTTGATTCTATTACTTTGTGACATAATAGACTTGCTCATATATGTTATAGTACAATTAAAAGACTTATTAAATATGATTTAATTCTATGCAATGATGTTGAGCATGATAAATGTGAACTATGTGTTAATTATATGCAATGATGTTGAGCATGATAAATGTCGAGTCACGGCACTCATGAACGCAGGGAGAAGTAGGTCTTGAAATCCCTTTCGAGCTGCAGCACTTGTAGGGTCACGATCCGACGCGTGTGGTCTATAGGACAGCCCTTGCTCTCTGACTTGAGGCGGATTGTGACTATTTTTCCATGTATCGCGACACTTGAAGGGCTTTTAAGCCCCTGGAGGGTTTTGAGTGCGGGAACTCAAACCTAAGGGCTAAGATTGATTCTACTACCTGGTATAGCCGAATTCGATGTCCAGGAGGCTAGGACTCAGTCCGAGAGCCTTTATTCGTTCATTATTGATGGGATTCTATATTATGGTTGTGACTAGGTTATTGTTAGGGGCTTGGAACTGGGATCGTGCTCGAGGATCGTTCTTATTATACATTACACTCACACCTGAGGTAAGAAATCTGCACCTAATACATGATATATGCGATTAGGGCTTGGCCTGGTTGTTAAATATAGTTATGAATAGGGCTCAGGCACCTGAGAATGAATATGATTAAGATTATGGTTGTGACTGTTGATTATGCATGCTTGAATGCTCTGTATCCGGATAGTTGTTAAATGTTATACACTTGTTTGCATTGTTTGCATAATTAAGGCTCAGGCCCATTGAGGAACATGGTTATTATTGTGTTTGTATTTTATTGGCTAAAACATATGATTAATATTTATGCATACTTGTATCATCTGAAGTAAGCCTATTTGTAACTGTGTCAGGCTGTCTTAATATCTTGTTAAAGCCTTGAATTATTTGTTAAGGATGGAAATAGGGTGTTGTGCGCTGGTAAAAAGGATTAGGCCTAATCAGGGACGTACTATTACGTTGACCAACCCCATGGTCGCTTTGAAAAGAGCAAAGCGCTTGGCTGGCTCTATGGCTTGTTACTCAAAGCTAGGGCAAAGGGCCTCGGGTGACTCTATGGTCACATAGCTAGGCCATATGGCCCCATATTGCCTCTATGGCCATCTATTTAGGGCAGCGGGCCCTAGAATGATCCTATGATCATTCATTTGTAACTCTATGTATACATGAGTAGGTTATTATTGTTGGGCATGCTAGATATGCATTTGGAATCTGTATTTACTGATCATGCACATGTTTAAGTTTTCTTGCTAAGTCTTGGCTCACGGGTGCTATGTGGTGTAGGTAAGGGGAAATGGAAGTTAAATTAGCCATGTGTTGGAGAGATTCGCTGGCGGCGTGTACATATGCTGTTGCTCGACCACCATGGTCGGGGTTATCTTGGAGGAACTAGGGTTTATCCCTTATTTTGTCGCTTAGGTCGGCTGGTTGTAACTTTTGAGCTGTAATAAACCGTTTAAACATCTGTTAACGTTATTTTCGAATCCCATGTATGAACATAATTATTTTAAATGGAAAGCCAACATTTTCTTTTGACCAAAATTTTGAACCCTAACCCTTGTCACTAACCTTAGTTACACGTTTATAATCATGGGACATGATTAGCAAGTCTGGCATAATTTAAAGTACACAGTGTAATGATCCTGGATTAGGACATTACTACTTGGTATCAGAGCTGCCAAGGTTTAATGGTTCCTGAAGACTAGTCAGACATGTACACTCGCCACTAAAGATAAGCTCGAGTCAGGGTTTGGTAACTACTTATATGATTAAGTGCTTAACTATTTAAATAAAAGTATACACCTTATCTGTATGCCTTATTAGGGAGCATGAGATATAATGATAGGACCTGGCCCATTACTGTTGCATGAACGATAAAGATATGCTTATTAGCATTGTTATTGCTTGTGAGTGCAAATGAACCACTTATTAGCGTTGATAGATGGACATGTAGGTCAAGACACGATCATTAGCGCTAGTAATCGCATATAGGCCAGGAAATGCTTATTAGCACTGTTAATACTGGCAGAGATTAAAGAACATGCTTATTAGCATTGTTGTATATGTATAAATGCTTGAACATTCTTATTTGCATCGTTAATTACTTATGTATGCCAGAAATGCTTATTAGCATCATTATTTGCTGATGAATATAAGGAAGTACTTATTAGCATCATGATTGAATATATTATTTGTTGGCATAATTATTAGCATTGCATATGTTGGTTTGTTCGGTCTTGGACAGTCAAGCGGCAAGAGGTATAATTATTACTTACCTAATGACCGAATTGATCACTGTAGAGTGGGACAATTATCAGTATGCTTCAACAAAGGTCAGAGAGGTTGGCTGGCCAAGAAATATATCCTAGGGAAGAGAATGACCAGGGCCAAGCCCCACCGCCAGCTCAAGAGAATTGGCAATAGGTGCTTGCCAATATGCAAGCAAGGTCACAGTGGCAAGAAGATGAAATTTGCCTCTTGAGACAATAATAGGATCCAACAGGGAACCTACAGTCCGCAGTACCGACAGTGATACAACTAGAGGTACCAGGGGTAGTATAGCCCCATGCAGTAGGAGATAGATTGGTACCCCTACATCAGAGGTTCACGAAACAGTACCCTCCGGTTTTTTAGGGCACTTTAGATCCACTGAAGGCTGAGCAGGGATGACAATGATAACCACAATCTTGGATTTCATGAACGTAGGTGCTAATGAGAGAGTAGCCTGTGCCACTTATATATTTTTAGGAAAATGCCTGAATATGGTGGGAGGCGGTATCCCAGACCAGGGCTGTAAATATTATGGTATGGGAAGAAATCTGAACTCTGTTCAATGAGAAATACTACAACGATGCAGTTAAAGGTGCGAAGGCTGAAGAGTTCAGTAAGTTATTTCAGGGAAACATGTCAGTGACCAATTAAGCCTTGAAGTTTGACGGGATCTAATGCCCACTGATGGAACCAGAAGAGAGAGGGTTCTCCAGGAGCTACAGCCTATGGTAGCCCGGGATGTTCATATCACTATTGTGCCAGGAGTGACTACTAATGTTCAAGTTGTTGAGAAGGCGCTCATAGCTGAGAGTGTAGAGAACAAGATCTGGTGCGAGAATCTAGCCAGAAGGGATTCTAGGAGGCCGAGACCTCCATTTGCAGGCTTCGGTAGGGGTGGAGGCCCTAGTGACCAAAAGAAAAAGACTCAATATACATTTTCAGCTCCAGGGCCGGATATGAGGCCACGGGGTGTACAGATAGGCCGTCAGGGTAGTGGTGAGTCCTAGAAAGCATTCCCAGGATGTACTAGGTGCAAGAGGTACCATATTGGGGAATGTTAGGTGAAGGCCTGCTTTGTCTGCCGGAGTGTGGGACACCTAAAGAAGGATTGTCCGAAAGCTAGGAAGGAAGAGCCGAAGAAGGTGGATAGCCTGATGTCAGCTCGGGTGTTCACCTTGACTCAGGCAGAGGCCGAGGCTATTCCCTCGGTGGTTACATATCACCTTTCTAGTGCTAGGACGCTTTATACTCTTTTGAATTATTTGGGTGCTACACATTCTTTTGTTCTAGTAGAATCATTGATGGACAATGTAGACCTCGTGACTTTTATCCTGTGGGGTTTGGTATTATGTTGCCTACTGGGGAGTTAGTGGTTTCCAGGAATGGGTTAGATCACTTCCAGTTATAGTGATTGGTAGGGAGTTGTCAGCTAAATTGATAGAGTTGGTTATGACTGACTTTGATATAATTATGGGTATTTACTGGTTAGAGAAGTATGGGGCAACAATAGATTGTAAGAAGACGATGGTAACCTTTGAACCTGAGGGTGAGGATCCCTTTGTATTTGTTGGCACTGTGCATGGACCCCGTATACCTATGATATCTGTACTTAGAGCTAGAGACCTATTGTAAGGAGGATGCATATGACTCTTAGCTAGTATGGTGGATACCACTAAGGTCGTGCCAGTAGGACCAGGACACACAAGGATGTGAGTTTCTGGATGTGTTTCCAGAGGATCAGTCAGGGTTACCTCCTCACAGGGAGATAGAGTTTGTGATTGAACTAGTGCCAGGGACAAAGCATGTGTCATGGGCACCGTACAGAATGGTTCCAGCAGAGCTAAAAGAACTAAAGGTTCAATTGCAGGAGTTACTAGACTTGGGTTTTATCAGGCCCAATTTTTCGCCATGGGGGCACTCCAATTCTCTTCGTGAAGAAGACAGATGGTACTCTAAGAATGTGTATCGATTATAGGGAACTGAATAAGTTAACTATCAAGAACATGTATCCTCTGTCAAGGATTGATAATCTGTTTGATCAGTTACAGAGTAAGATGGTATTCTCCAAGATAGATCTTTGATTTGGTTATCACCAGTTGAGGATCATGGAGGAGGATGTACCGAAGACAAATTTTCGCACCAGGTATGGGCTTTATGATTTTTTGGTGATGTCATTTGGACTGACTAATGCTCAGCATCATTTATGGATCTGATGAACAAGGTGTTCAAAGATTACCTAGATCGGTTTGTGATCGTCTTTATCAACAATATATTTGTATACTCTTAGTCAGAGACAGAGCATGAGCAACATCTTAGATTGGTACTACAGAGGTTGAGAAAGTACAGGTTGTATGCAAAATTCAAGAAGTTCGAGTTGTGGCTCCACGGGTGACTTTCATAGGTCACATAGCCAATAAGGGTGAAATTATCATCGATCCAGTGAAGATTGAGGCGGTCAGAGATTGGCCAAGGCCGAAGAATGCTTTAGAGATCAGAAGTTTCTTGGGATTGGCATGTTATTACAGACGCTTTGTGGAGGGGTTTTCCAAGATTGCATCACCACTGACAAAGTTGACACACAAGATTTAGAGGTTCATATGGTCAAACAGGTGTGAGGACATTTTCTAGAGATTAAAGAAGAATTTGATCACCACTCCAATTCTGAGTCTTCCTATAGATCAGGACAAGTTTTTGGTTTATTTTGACGGCTCGAGGTAGGGCCTAGGTTGTGTCCTTATGCAGACAGGGAAGGTGATTACCTATGCATCACTTCAGCTGAAGGAGTATGAGCAAAGGTACCCCTCACATGATCTGGAACTTGCAGCAGTAGTTTTTGCACAAAAGGTGTGGCGACACTACTTGTATGGTGAGAAGTGTGAGATATACACGGATCACAAGAGTTTGAAATACTTCTTCACCCAGAAGGATTTGAACACAAGGTTGAGACGTTGGTTAGAGCTTGTGAAGGATTATGATTGTGAGATCCTCTATCACCCAGGGAAAGCCAACGTGGTAGCAGATGCCTTAAGTCGGAACGGCCCGGGACAATTGTATAGTGCTAGGCAGATATCCAAGGAGTTGGTTGAGGATATGGCTGGAGAAGGTATTGAGCTAGTGGCGGGCCAGTTAGCCAATATCACCTTGCAGTCTACTCTTTTGGAGAGGACTAAGGATAAACAGTTGAGTGACCACAATTGGAAAAGATTAGAGGGACGTCCTAGCTAGAGTGGCTAAGGACTAAACAGTGTCAGACATGGGTTTATTGAGATACAAGGATCGGATTTGAATTTCGATAGACA
Organism: Humulus lupulus; assembly: GCF_963169125.1. Classification (NCBI taxonomy): domain Eukaryota; kingdom Viridiplantae; phylum Streptophyta; class Magnoliopsida; order Rosales; family Cannabaceae; genus Humulus; species Humulus lupulus. The sequence goes on along the minus strand of NC_084796.1, from coordinate 213,927,706 downwards.
CTGGCATCAGACAGGAGATTCTAGATGAATCTCATACTACCCCTATTCTCTACATCCAAGCACCGCGAAGATGTACGGGGATCTGAAAGTTTTATATTGGTTGCCTGAGATGAAGAGGGATGTAACTGAGTATGTGGCAAAGTGCCTGAGAGACCAGTAGGGGTGCTACAGCCTCTAGATATCCCAAAGTGGAAGTGGGAGGACATCACAATGGATTTCGTGGTGGGATTGCCTAGAACAATGGGCCAACACGATTCAGTCTGGGTCATTGTGGAGCGGTATACGAAGTCAGCTCACTTCTTACTAGTGAGGATGAACTTCATAGTTGACTAGTATGCAAATCTCTATGTGAGAGAGATAGTATGCCTTCATGGGACTCTGAGACCTATTGAATTGAATAGGGACCTTATTTTTACTTCCAAGTTTTACTGAAGTTTACAAAAGGCAATGGGTACACAGCTTAAGTTTAGTACAGTTGATCATCCTCAAACTAACGATCAGTGTGAGAGGACTATCCAGATATTGGAGGACATGTTGAGAGCATGTGTATTGGAATTTGAAGGGTCCTGGAGTAAATATTTGCCTCTCATAGAGTATTCCTATAATAACAGCTACCAGTCGACTATTGGAGTGACACCTTATGAGATGATGTATGGTAGGAAGTGTAGATCACCCATTCACTGGGATGAGATGGGTGAGAGGAAATATTTGGGTCTTGAGGCAGTTTAGAGGACCACTAAGTCTATTGAAAAGATTAGAGCTCGGATGCTCACATCTCAAAGTAGACAGAAGAGTTATTCAGACCCAAAGCGGAGGAACATGTTGTTCCAAGTGGGAGACTATGTCTTCCTTAGGGTTTCACCATTGAGAAGGGTGAAGAGATTTGGGAAGAAGGGTAAGCTAAGCCCTAGGTTTGTTGGACCATTTGAGATCCTGGAGAGGATCGGTCAGGTGGCCTATAGGATGGCCTAGACCCCCGATACTATCTAGTGTGCACAACATATTTCATATTTCCATGTTGAGGAAGTATGGATCAGATCAGACTCATGTGTTGAGTTACGAAGATTTGGAATTGGAGACAGATTTATCCTATGGGGAGCAGCCAGCTCAAATTTTAGATGAGAAGGACAATATTCTGAGGAAGATGACTATACCTTTGATTAAAGTATTATGGAGGAACAACAAGGACGAGGAAGCGACTTGGGAACTGGAGTCAGATATGCAGAATCAGTATTCCGAGCTATTCTAGTCAAATTTCGAGGATGAAGTTTTTGTAAGGAGGGGATAGTTGTAACATCCCAAATTACCTAATAAGGCTTAGGGCCTTGATTAGGGGGCCAGGATGACAAACTATGGAGATTATTTACATATAGGTGATTTAATTATGAAATATTTCTTTATGTGATATATATATATGTGCGTATCATTATATGATTACATGAGTTATATTATAATATGGCTAAATATGCATGTTTGGGTGTATTAAATATTCATGTGGGCCTATCTCTTATTAGAAAGGAAATTTTCATGATTTGGCCTATTACGGGTATATTTAGAATGTATGTGCATATAAATGATATATGTGAGACCACATTATTATGTGGATATATTTGGGTTACTCGGCACAAGGCGATCTTAGAGAGCAAGTTAGGGGGAAAGTCACAACGAGACGAAATACTCGACTCGGGGTGAGTCAAGGGGTATTTTGGATAATTAGTGCATTACCGAGACATCGGGTAATGAGGATAAATATTCGAGGATATATTCGGAGTTAGTGAGATTGGGAGGGAATTTTAGGGATTTTGACCATTTTACCCTCGGGGACAGTTTTGATAGCCCGAGCCTCAAGATTTACTTAGAGTTACTTGAACTCTAAGTAACCTCACAAAAACAAAAAACTAAGGAGAAGCACTCAGAAAACATTCTCTCTCTCTCTCTCTCTCAATTTTGTGAATTCCTCGCGATCTAAGGGGAATCGAGGTTAGTACAGGCTCGGGATTGCTTGGCGAAAAGCTTGGTTTCGTGTTGGGCAGCAGAGGTATTTATTTCTAGCTTTAATTCCATATGTTTTCTTTGGTTTTTGCTGAGTTTTAGAACTTTGAAAACTCAAATATAAATTTGGAGAATGGTAAGGTTTTGGCCAAGTTTAAGCTTGGGATTTGCTGGTGTTGAGGTGCTGAGTTGATTGGGGCCCTTGTCTTTGGGATGTACCTATGTTTGGATAGGTTTTTGGTGAGATTTGGCTTGAAGAAAATGGGACAAAAATTGGATTTTCATGTCGAGCCGTGACCCTATTCTTGGGGCACCGCAACTCTCATGAACGTAGAGAGAAACATGTACTGAAATCCATTTTGAGCTGTGACGCTTATAGGGGCGCACCGCGACGCGTGTGGTCCAGAGAAGAGCCCTTAGGCTCTCTTACTTGAGGCAGGTGGCGGCTCTTTTGCCTTGGGTCGCGGCGCTTGAATGGATTTTAAGCCCCAAGAGGGTTTTGAGTGCAGGAACTCAAACCTAAGGGTTCGGGATCGATTCTACTACCCAGTTTAGTAAAATTCACATCCCGGAGGCTAGGACTCAGTCCAGATGCCTTTATTTGCTCGTCATTAATGTGATTCTATATTATAATTGTGACTAGGTTATTGCTAGGGGCTTGGAACTGGGATCATGCTCGAGGGTCGTTTGGCTGGCTCTATGGCTTGTTACTTAGAGCTAGGGCAAAGGGCCCCGAATGACTCTATGGTCACATAGTTAGGGCATAGGGCCCCATATTAACTCTATGCTCATCTATTGATCCTATGATAATTTATTTGTAACTATATGCATGCATGAGTAGGTTATTACTGATGGGCATGCTAGATATGCATTTGGAATCTGTATTTACTGTTCATGCACATGTTTAAGTTCTCTTGTTAAGCCTTGGATCAAAGGTGCTATATGGTGCAGGTAAGGGAAAAAGGAAGCTGCACCAGCCATGAGTTGGAGAGTTTCGGTGGCGGCGTGTACATATGCAGCTGCCCGACCACCACAGCCGGGGTTATCTTAGAGGAACTAGGGTAGTATCCCTTATTTTGTCGCTTAGGTCAGCTGGTTGTAACTTTTGAACTATAATAAACCTTTTAAACATCTGTTAACGTTATTTTGTAATCCCATGTATGAACGTAATTATTTTAAATGGAAAGTCAATGTTTCCTTTTGACCAAAATTTTTAACCCTAACCCTTGTCACTAACCTTAGATACACATTTATAACCAAGGGACTTGATTAGCAAGTCTGTCACTATTTAAAGTACACAGTGTAGCAGTCTTGGATTAGGAGGACGTTAGTGTTGATGCTCATAATCTCATCAAGAGAAAATATAAGGCCGTCTAAGGCGTCCCATGCGCGGGGCCATGAGGGGCCGCGAGGCCGTCTACGGCGCCCCATGCGCGAGGCCATAAGGGGGTCGCGAGGCCGTCTACGGCGTCCCATGCGCGAGGCCAAGAGGGGGTCGCGAGGCCGTCTAAGGCGCCCCGTGCGCGAGGCCATAAGGGGGTCGCGAGGCCGTCTAAGGCGTCCCATGCGCGAGGCCATGAGGGGCCGCGAGGCCGTCTACGGCGCCCCATGCGCGAGGCCAAGAGGGGGTCGCGAGGCCGTCTACGGCGTCCCATGCGCGAGGCCAAGAGGGGGTCGCGAGGCCGTCTAAGGCGCCCCGTGCACGAGGCCAAGAGGGGGTCGCGAGACCGTCTAAGGCGCCCCATGCGCGAGGCCATAAGGGGGTCGCGAGGCCGTCTAAGGCGCCCCGTGCGCGAGGCCAAGAGGGGCCGCGAGGCCGTCTACAGCGCCCCATGCGCGAGGCCAAGAGGAGCCGCGAGGCCGTCTACGGCATCCCATGCGCGAGGCCAAGAGGGGCCGCGAGGCCGTCTACGGAACCCCATGCGCGAGGCCAAGAGGGGCCGCGAGGCCGTCTACGGCATCCCATGCGCAAGGCCAAGGAAGGAGTCGCGAGGCCGTCTAAGGCGTCCCATGCGCGGGGCCATGAGGGGCCGCGAGGCCGTCTACGGCGCCCCATGCGCGAGGCCAAGAGGGGGTCGCGAGGCCGTCTAAGGCGCCCCATGCGCGAGGCCATGAGGGGGTCGCGAGGCCGTCTAAGGCGCCCCGTGCGCGAGGCCAAGAGGGGGTCGCGAGGCCGTCTAAGGCGCCCCATGCGCGAGGCCATAAGGGGGTCGCGAGGCCGTCTACGGCGCCCCATGCGCAAGGTCGTGCAAGGTCTCGCGCGCGCACGCCCCGGGAGGTCCATCAGCCCATAATCTTCTCAGGAGGCCGACGCCCCATGACTTAACGTGTATGGGCCCAAGACCCCTATTCAACGCCACGGCCAATACGGACACCGAAGATCCCCTTTTTCACACTTCAAAGTCCCTATGCTTAGTGTGAGTCAAAGGAGACATGTTTGTACGACCAGGTACCAGGTACGGATGCCAGTACCAGTGAGGATCGTGGTCCGTACGTCTACGGTCATAGGTCAGAGCCGACACCACTACCTCCTGCGCCAACACGCCTGCTACCACGCCTCAGGAAGGGGTACAGACAAGTAGTGGAGACATCCTCCTGACACCTGCCCCTGTACGGGATGTACAGCCACAACCTCTGAAGCCACTTCCCTAGTACAGTACGTTTGTACCTCTTGGTCCCCTGGACCACTATGTACCTAAGGCCGTTAGAGCCTACTATAAATTGAATTCGAAGGCCACCTGAGAGGGGGTTGGAAATTTTACTGTAGCAGAGACATTAGTGTGAATGAGATACTGAATTCTCCATTGCTGTTATTCCATTGTTCTTGAGTCATTGTTCAAGTTTTCATAGCTTCCGAATTAGCAATTTCAATTCGATAATTTTTCCAACTTAACTTCGTTGACGAGTTCTCACCGTCAACAGTTTGGCGCCGTCTGTGGGAACGTTAGTTTTAAGCTACTGTTCCACCATTATTTCCGACAAGAAGAAGATGCCGAGACGCTCGAAGCGACTAAGGGAGACGCAGGAGGTCGAAGTTCACTTAAACGGAGTCCAGCTGAAGGCCTCCATGAAGGACGCTCCTCCACCCAGGGACGTGGAGCCCCCGAAAGACCCTGAGGTTCAAGGAGGAGACAGGGTGGCCTCGTCACCGGCTGCTCCACCTGGGGGGAGTCCTCCCAGAGCACCACCGGTGCACGCTGATGAGTTCCCTCCTCCGAAACCACCGCGGGCACCGAACTCCGGCCGGCAAGACCCGGGCCCTTCTACTCATAGGCCAGACAAACACCCCCGGGTCCACTCCGTGAGCTCGAGTTCAAAGTCCCGATTTTACGAAGAGGAGATACGTGAGCTCCACCGTAAAAACCAAAGGTTAGAAACTACCTTGGAGAACATGCAAGAGGTCCTTAACGGCCTACTGCAGGGTAAATCCAGCATAACCTTGCCCAAGGGAAAGGTGAAGGGCAAGGGTGGGGTGGAGACCACTGTGCCAGTAGATGATGGAAGAACCCGACACTCGACTAGCAACACCCCCCGCACGAAGCAACGTGATCACCCCGAACCACCTAAGCAGGCCCAAAAGCCAACGCCGAGAACCACGGCTGCCCCTCGACGCGAGGATGAGGTCACCTTCAAAAGAACGCCCCCAGACTTGCGGGAGGAGATCAATAGGAAAAGGGCAGGCAAAGGGACCACACCCCCTGAGGCGCCTCAAGAAGGCAAGGGAAAGGTGGATCTTAGCCCGTCCACTCTAAGAGACTCCCTCAGCAAAAGGAGGCAAGACTTAGACACAGAGATGCGGAGTTTGCGGAGCAAGATTGTCACCGCGTCGGGTGGCCAGGCCTTTGAGGAAGAATTCGACCACGAGTCACCCTTCGTGCGAGAAATTCAGGCAATCCGGCTCCCTGCCAATTTTAAGGAGCCCAACATGACCCCTTACGAAGGGAGCACGGATCCAAAGTACCACCTGGATGCGTTTAATGATCTCATGAAATTGAGGGGGATTGGAAGTGGTGCCAGGTGCCATTGCTTCGCTGTTACTCTGAAAGGACCCGCCTACAAATGGTTCAAAAGGCTAAGGCCGGGGTCCATCAGGTCCTGGCAGCAGTTCTCTGATGAGTTCCTCCAGCAGCACCATGCCGTGCGGGACTACACGATGCCAGGCACCAGCTTAGCCAACGTGAAGCAAGGGGAAAAGGAGAGCCTAAAAAGCTACATTCACCGGTTCAATATGGAGGCCGCGAAAGTGGGGAGCCTGACGCGCCGGGAGTTAAAAATGGCCATTACTGCTGGGGTACTCCCAGGGAGCAAGTTGTGGGACAACATGCTGAAGAGGGAAGTCACCGACTTGGACGACTTCTATGAAAGAGCACAGAAGTACATCCGTGTGGAGGATGGCCACGCAAACCTGAAGGCCGGAAAGGAGGAGTCCCATGCAAAGCCCCCAATTAACGACGGGCCGAATATAGCTAAGAAGAAGAGGACGTATGAGGGGTCGAGAGATGACCAGCAGAGAAAAACCAAACGAGGGGGTGATCATAGGCCAGCGACCTATACTTACTATACGAACCTCACTGACACCAGGGAGCATATTTACGTCACCAACGAAGATCGAGTGCCCTTCAAGAAGCCCCCACCAATGAGAAAGGATCGGTCCAAGAGGGACCCCAGTAAATACTGCCAATACCACAAAGACATTGGACACACCACGGCAGAGTGCATCCACTTAAAAGAGGAAATTGAGGAGCTCATCCGCCGGGGGCACCTAGGCCGTTATGTCAAGAAAGAAAGGCAAAGGCCAGAAAACGAGCCCAGGGCACCCCAGGCACAGGAACGAGCCCCAGAAATACAAGGGGAGGTCCGCACCATTTTTGGAGGCCCAGGATTTGGAGGAGATTCTCGGAAGGGACGAGATAAATATGCAAGGGAGGCTCGACGAAGTCCGCCCCCCTGTGTCATGAGTTTAGAACAGCGACCCCCGAAGAGTTTCAAGGGGGAAAACGACTCAATAACGTTCACTGAGGAAGATGCACGGGGGGTACACTTCCCCCACAATGATCCGCTGGTGCTGACAGTCTAGTTGGCAAATATGCGTGTGCATCGAGTCTTGGTGGACAACGGGAGCTCAGTGGACATCCTATATCGCCCGGTTTTGGAAAAAATGGGACTGGGCATTCGTCACCTAAAGCCTTGCCAGTCGTCACTATACGGATTCACAGGGGATTCAGTGCAACCCCTTGGGATGATTGAGTTGACACTTACCATGGGGGAGCAGCCCCGCCAAACCACAATTATGTCTAACTTTGTTGTGGTAGATTGCGCATCAGCTTTCAACGCGGTATTAGGGAGGCCCTCCCTGAGAGAATTGAAAGCCATAACTTCGATATATCACTTAGTTGTCAAGTTCCCGACCCCAGGAGGGATCGCGAGTATGAAAGGAGAACAGAAGGAAGCAAGGGAGTGTTACAACACCTCACTCCGCACGCCTGCAAAGCCACGTGAGCCGATGGCCATGGTGGTACACGAGGCGATAAGCATGCCCACAGGGGGTCCGCAGGAGCTGGACCCTCGGGTCGTGGATGAGGCAAGAGCAGAACCGGTAGAAGAAGTAGAGGAGGCTACGGTGACGGAGGAGCCTTTAAGGAAATTGAAGATAGGGAGAAGCCTACAAGGTGGCGTGAAGGAAGAATTGATAAGATTTTTGAAGGATAATCTGGACGTGTTTGCATGGAGTCATGAGGACATGGTGGGCATAGACCCCAGCGTAATGTGCCACCACCTGAACATCTCCCCAGGAGCAAGGCCCGTCAGGCAGAAGAGGCGGGCGCTCGATCCAACAAGGTACGCAGCGTTAAAGGAAGAGGTTGACAAATTGAAGGCCAACGGGTTCATCCGTGAGTCTTTCTATCCTGTGTGGGTATCAAACCCAGTACTCGTGCCGAAGCCAAACGGGAAGTGGAGGACTTGCGTCGATTTCACGAATTTGAATAAAGCTTGTCCTAAGGACAGCTTCCCACTCCCCAGGATAGATCAGTTAGTAGACGCAACAGCGGGGCATGAGTTACTAAGTTTTATGGACGCCTACTCGGGATACAACCAAATCCCAATGAACCCTGCAGATGAGGAACACACGTCATTCATTACAGACAAAGGGCTCTACTGTTATAAGGTGATGCCCTTCGGGCTCAAAAACGCGGGAGCCACCTATCAAAGGCTGGTGAATAAAATGTTCGCAAATCAGATAGGGAGGAATATGGAAGTGTATGTGGATGACATGCTGGTGAAGACCAAAGTAGCTGCAGAACTCAACAAAGACCTTGGTGAGATGTTTGACACGCTCAGGAAATATCGGATGAAACTGAACCCAGCCAAATGCACCTTCGGGGTATCCTCGGGAAAATTCTTGGGCTTCATGGTCAACTCCAGAGGAATCGAGGCCAACCCCGACAAGATAAAGGCGCTCATAGAAATGAGCCCGCCGAAGAATAAGAAGGAGGTACAATGCCTAACAGGAAGGGTGGCGGCCCTTAACAGGTTCATCTCAAGGTCCACCGACAAGTGCCTCCCATTCTTTGACATCCTCAAAGGGAGCAAAAAGTTCGCTTGGGATGAAAGATGTGAGGAAGCCTTTGTCAGGTTGAAAGAGCACCTGGGGAAGCCGCCCCTGTTAGCAAAGCCAGAGAAGGGCGAGAAGCTGTACCTATACTTGGCGGTGTCGGAGCATGCCATCAGCGCAGCCTTAGTTAAGGGAGAGAAGAAGCAACAACAGCCCGTATACTATATCAGCAAGCGTCTGGTGGACGCAGAGAGCCGGTATCCAGAGATCGAAAAACTGGCCTATGCGCTAGTAGTGGCGTCGAGGAAGTTGAAGCCTTACTTCCATGCGCATACGATTGATGTCTTAACGGATAGTCCTTTGAGACAAGTCTTACATAAGCCAGAGACCTCAGGGAGGCTAATGAAATGGTCGATTGAGCTAAGTCAGTTTGATATTGTCTACACCCCAAGGGCCTCCATCAATGGGCAGGTGCTGGCAGATTTCATAGTAGAATTCACCCATCAGCCGAATGAAGGACAGAGTGAAGGAGGGGCGCAGCCTGTTGTGGAGGATGAACTGGGAAATGTAGAGAAGTGGAGTTTGCATGTTGATGGGGCGTCAAATGAAGGAGGATCAGGAGCGGGCATCATGATGACTGGGCCCGAGGGACACAGAATGTACTGCGCAATCCGGTTTGGGTTCGAGGCCTCCAATAATGAGGCGGAGTACGAGGCGCTCTTAGCTGGCCTGCGCCTAGCCCAGGAATTGAAAGTAACGCGCCTCCATATTTTCAGTGACTCGCAATTGGTGGTATGCCAAATAAAGGGGGAGAACCAGGCAAGGGGGCCCAAGATGGCAGCATATTTAGAGAAGGTGAAGGGCTACTTGGGGCGAATGGTGGCATATACTATAGAGCAAATCCCCAGAGAAAAGAACACCCATGCCGATGCACTTGCAAAGCTGGCATCCACCAAGGATGGTGACGTCTTGGAATCAATACCCGTGGAGTACTTGCCAAAGCCCAGCATCAGAGGCATAGATGTGCACATGATCAGCGTCCCAAAGAAATCATGGACCGAGCCAATCAAGAAGTACCTGGAGGAAGGAGTCTTTCCTGCGGACAAAAACGAATCTCGGAGGTTCGTGTACAAGGCCGCGAGGTACGCCTTGGTAGATGGGGTCCTTTACAAAAGAGGATTCTCCATGCCTCTCCTGCGGTGTGTAGAAGGAGAGGAGGCGTTGAAGGTGTTACAAGAGATCCATGAGGGAGAGTGCGGCAACCACGAAAGTGGACCCTCCACGGCTAGGAAGGCCGTAAGACAAGGATACTACTGGCCTTCCATGGAGAAAGACGCGCAGGACTTTGCCACGAAATGTGACAAGTGCCAGAGGCACTCTAATTACTCTCGAAGACCCCCGAGCGAACTGACCAGCATGCCCAGCCCCTGGCCCTTCGCCATCTGGGGGATAGACCTAATCGGCGCTCTTCCTACAGGTAGAGGTGGAGCAAAGTACGCGGTGGTGGCAGTAGATTATTTCACCAAGTGGGTAGAAGCGGAACCCCTTGTGAAAATAACCGCTAAGCACATCACCTCTTTTGTCAACAAATTCATTGTGTGCCGGTATGGGGTACCCTACAAAATTATTTCCGACAATGGTACCCAATTTGAAGGAGGAGCCTTCGATGAATATTGTAAGAAAAGAAGTATAAGGAGGAGCTTCTCCGCAGTGGTACACCCCCAGGCCAATGGGCAAGTGGAGGCCATCAACAGGGTCCTAAAGAAGAACCTAAAGACAAAGCTGGAGAAGATGAAATTAGCCTGGGCAGATGAGCTACCAAATGTGCTGTGGGCTTACAGAACCACCCCACGCACGACGACTGGGGAGTCCCCATTCTCCTTGGCCTATGGATGCGAGGCTGTGCTCCCAGTCGAAATGCGAGTAATATCCCACAGGGTGCAGGCGTATGAAGACGAAGCCAACCACACAGCCCTGACCGAAAGCTTAGACCTCCTGGAGGAAAAGAGAGAAAAAGCCCAGATGAGGGTGGCCGTATACCAGCAACGCGCCGCAAGGTACTACAATTCGAGGGTGCGAGAGAGAACTTTCAGAGTCGGCGACCTGGTGCTGAGGAAGGTGCTCCCGAACACACGAGACCCAGGTGCAGGAGTGCTGGGGGCAAATTGGGAGGGACCCTACCAAGTCGCTCAGTGCATCCCCCCAAACACTTACAAGCTAGCGCGCATGGACGACACCATCGTACCCCGGGCATGGAACGCGGAACACCTGAGGAAGTACTACCAGTAAGACGCCCGTGCCCACGGATAAAAGCACAAGTGTGGCACGCTGCTTTGATATGGTAGGAAGAAATCAAAGAGGTTACCTAGATAACCTCCTAAGTAGGCGTGAGCCATTTTATTTTGCTTTATGTGAAAATCACCTATGTACCGTAGCAACTACGTGTATGAAACCATTATGTTACGAATATAATGAATGAAACCACGTATTATAAGTAAAACTGTCAGCCTCTTCGTGTGTTATTTTTTCTTCAATACCAGGGCATCAGCCAAAGTGTCCGCCGAAATAAATTTCACCAAACACTTGGGGGGCAGGACAGGGGGCGATAACACAGCTAGCAAGGGAGGCCTGAAAAGGACCCTCTAACGGAGGGTCTTGGAAAGGACCCCTCGCCCTCCTAAAAAAGAGGCTCCTAAAAAAGACCCTCTGAGAAGGGATCTTGAAAAGGGCCCTCGATTAGGAGTAGCCTAAAAACGACCCCCTATGCATCAGGAGGACCCGAGAAGGACCGTAGCCCTAAAAAGGACCGTTCAATGGGAGTTCCTAGAAGGACCCCTTATATCGGGGCCCTAGACGAAGTTCCTAAACATAGAAAGTAGTAAAAAGACCTTGCAAGGCCTCCCCTGAGTTTACGAGGATTAGCTACCCTCGTGAACATCAAGGAGGCCAAAAGGCCTTACGAAAGAAAAATATATATATATAGTGACAACACTAATAAGTCTGGAGCGGCCACCAAGCCGCCCAGCCAAAAAGGGTCCCAAAAGAGACCCTTGCCGAAATAGTACTATGCAAAAGGACGAGAGGGACGCCTCTCGCAAAGAAATAATAAGCGCGCGCAAGAAAAACCCAAAAGGATAGCTAAGACCCAAGGGGTCAAAATATCCTTACAAAAACCGCCAAGAGGCACCAAAAGAGGTCCCAGTGAACCCTCTCACATGGGATCCAAAGGACCTCCAGCCTGACAAATAAAAGAAGGGAACCAACCAAACCGCGTCATACAGGCATAAAAGGGCCTCAAATGCAGTAGAACAAGAAATAAACAACAACATCACATGTATTCATACATAAAAAAGAAAGGAGTTCTCAAGACAATACAAGGGTTACTAACAGAAAAGTAGCACTAGTAATGACGTTACAAAACAAAAAAAAAAAGGAGCGAAACTAGTTCAAGGCCTCCTGTAGTGGGCACTCCACCAGGCCGCTCGGGCAACAGCTTGCTCGCCAAAAGAGGAGAAGTCGAAGTTGGGATCCTGCTTCCACACATTGTAAAGAGCCCGGTCTATAGACTTGCGCTCGATTACAGCCTTCTCCGCCTCCAAGGAAGCGACTTTCTCCTGAGCCGACTGTAGTTCAGTCCTAAGGGCCTCAACTTCAGTCCCCTGTCGAACAACCATCTCATGCGACCCGGATGCAGCGATCTTGGCCTCCTTGAGCTCGCGCTCCAAACATTTAGCCTTGCCCTTCAGCACCTTGATCTTAGCTTTCAGCTGCTCATTCTTCGAGTCCGACTTGGTGTACTTAGTCCGGGCTTTTGACAATTGGACCTTGGTTGCGCTAAGCTCATTTTTGAGCTCCTGGACCTGGACCATGAGGCCGTCCCTCTCAGTGGTAGATGCGGAAAGGATGCCAGTTGAGTCAGCATGTCGAAGAGACACGATATAGACCTGCACAAGAAAACCAATGGCATCAGCAATAAGTAACAAAAAGAAGAACACAGGTGCATCTATGCATAATACTAATCAACACAAAGTGAAAATCCTCACCCAGGCCGCAACACGCCTTAGCATCTCCCCGAGGTCTGATTGAGTCACGTTCCCTAGGCCCCTCCAGTCGGAGACAGGGAGACTCTCAGCTATTGGAACGAAACGCTGCCCATAAACTGAGGCCATCCTGGTCACCCAAGCCTCTGCCCCCACGCTAGGAGCATCTGGTTGGACTGGGACAGACGACCCACTCGCCGAGGCAGGAGGAGGCGCAGCAGAAGAGAAAAATTGAGACTCTGGTGCATCGGCAGGGGGCTCCGCGAGCCCGACGAAATCAGCAGCCGGTATGCCGAGATCATGATGAATTGGAGGGAAGGCATCGCCGCCACCGCAACCAGGAGAGGCGTAGCATCCTGCCGCGGCCTGCGGGCCTAGAGGGTGAAAGGCCGTGTCCTGGTCATGGGAGTCATGAGGAGGATGTCCCCTGGGGGACAGGGGGGCATCCTCCATCTCCACCTCAGCCTCATCTTCGTGCAGTGATGGCCCAGCCGGCGTAGCCACAACCTTCTTAGACCCGGTGATTGACCATAGGAACTTGGGGTTAGAGACCGGAGACAATTGGTGGCGATTGAGATTCGTCATGGTAAATAGGACTGCTGCTTTCTTCAGGGCGGGGTCTGCTGCAATGAGTCTGTTTATCGCCTCCGCCTCTGACCCGATGACCGAGGGATCAGCAAATTGCCCTGCAAGAACCGCACCAATATCAGTACAAGCGAGAGTGCAAAATGGTGAGTTCTAATAAGAAAAAGAAAAAGACTGGATACTTACTAGGTTCAGCGCGAAAGCCTTCACGAATTGAAAGAGGCCCCTGTACCCAGAAAAAATCCTGTTTCCAGGACCCTGGGTTAGACACTGAGCCATCTATCAAGGGTAGCTCACTATTGGCCTTCTGCAAGTAATAGAAGCCCTTGGAATTGTGCACCCCAATAAGGTTGTACAAGGAATGCACCTCTTGCGCCGTCGGGGCGCGTTGCTCATTATTCTTGAACCAAAGAAAGAGGCAACTTAAAGTCAACCAACTGTTGGGCGACAGTTGGAGAGGGGCCAAATCAAAATAGTTGAGAACCGCCACAAAGAACGGGTGTAGAGGAACGGTGCCACCCGCCTTCATAATCTGCTCACTCAAAGCCACAAAGCCCTTCTCAGGGCGGTCGGCCCGGCAGGTCTCCTGAGGAACATACAAGGCGTATTCTGGAGGAGTTCGGTAGCGCTTCACGATGGTCTTCAGTTTGTTCGAAGACATATGGGACACTAGGCTGGACGCCAGTAGGGGGGCGTCGTCTTCTTCCTGGACGGACACCTGTCTGCGTACCTTCGACATATCTGCAAAATCAAAAGAAACATGTGAGGAAGAGGCAGAGCACTTAACCCTCCATTTTCTCTTCCTAGCAAGGGTTTTCCATCGAGGGAGCGATGGCGGAAGCGCTAAGCCAGGATCAACGGAGACTAGGGGCTGAGGAGAGGAGTTGATAGCCCCGTGATCGTCATCAGGCGAAGGGGGAGTGGGAGGTTCTGGCGGAATGTGTCCCTCCATAAACTCTAACTCCCACCGCAATTCAAAAAGAGCCGTCCTAAGACGCGCTATATGGTCGCTAAGGCCCGGGGGTGAAGGTCCTCCGTCTCCCCTCGACACCGAGTCAATTTCGCTCTCTACCACCCAAATTTTATGCCTAAAATCAGCCATGCACTCGAGGTGGCGAATGCGGGCCTGCCTCAAAGACTCATAGTCCTGGTAAGGGCTGCCCTCAGGGGACTCAGGATCTGAAGACAGGTCGATAAACTCAGCCCTCGAGGGTATGTCGGACGGGCCCTCACTGGCCATGAAACCGCGTCCCAACAGCAAAAAGGGGGTCACGTTTAAACAAGGGGAAGACTACAAAACACAAAGGAACAGGCTTAATACCCCTAGGTGCAAACGCCCTAAATGGATTACTACAAGGTACATGTATAAAAAGAAAGAGGAGGGGCGCGCGTGTGGTCAAAACAAGCTCGGGCTAACGTACCCCATCCCAAGTGTTGTTGGTCTGAATCCGATAAAATAAGTAAATAAACGGGAGAAGAAAATAAAATATACCTCAAGCAATTGAAAGAACGAAGTCGGAGTCCAAGGAAGGTTGGGAGGCGAAAAACACCAAAGCGTTGAAAATGCGCGTCTGCAAGAGTTAATCAGAAAAGTGTGTTAGCCCAAAAATGTACACACCAAGAAATTAGCTAAAAAAAAAAAAAAAAAATGATGAATGATGATGATGGAAAAATGGAAAAGTGATGAAATTGTAGAGAAAGTGTAGTTGTGGGGGGTTGAACCCTTTACCTTTTGGGAGGAGCAAGGGTCTAACTACCACTAAGCCAAGGAGGTAAGATGTAAAATATTAAGCCATGCATGACGGCCTATTTATAGGAACCAAGATGAATAGTCTACAAGAGCACCTAAAGGCCCTCTCCTAGACTAGGGGGGGCAAGAGTTGATGCTCATAATCTCATCAAGAGAAAATATAAGGCCGTCTAAGGCGTCCCATGCGCGGGGCCATGAGGGGCTGCGAGGCCGTCTACGGCGCCCCATGCGCGAGGCCATAAGGGGGTCGCGAGGCCGTCTACGGAGTCCCATGCGCGAGGCCAAGAGGGGGTCGCGAGGCCGTCTAAGGCGCCCCGTGCGCGAGGCCATAAGGGGGTCGCGAGGCCGTCTAAGGCGTCCCATGCGCGAGGCCATGAGGGGCCGCGAGGCCGTCTACGGCGCCCCATGCGCGAGGCCAAGAGGGGGTCGCGAGGCCGTCTACGGCGTCCCATGCGCGAGGCCAAGAGGGGGTCGCGAGGCCGTCTAAGGCGCCCCGTGCGCGAGGCCAAGAGGGGGTCGCGAGGCCGTCTACAGCGCCCCATGCGCGAGGCCGTCTACGGCATCCCATGCGCGAGGCCAAGAGGGGCCGCGAGGCCGTCTACGGCACCCCATGCGCGAGGCCAAGAGGGGCCGCGAGGCCGTCTACGGCATCCCATGCGCAAGGCCAAGGAAGGAGTCGCGAGGCCGTCTAAGGCGTCCCATGCGCGGGGCCATGAGGGGCCGCGAGGCCGTCTACGGCGCCCCATGCGCGAGGCCAAGAGGGGGTCGCGAGGCCGTCTAAGGCGCCCCATGCGCGAGGCCATGAGGGGGTCGCGAGGCCGTCTAAGGCGCCCCGTGCGCGAGGCCAAGAGGGGGTCGCGAGGCCGTCTAAGGCGCCCCATGCGCGAGGCCATAAGGGGGTCGCGAGGCCGTCTACGGCGCCCCATGCGCAAGGCCGTGCAAGGTCTCGCGCGCGCACGCCCCGGGAGGTCCATCAGCCCATAATCTTCTCAGGAGGCCGACGCCCCATGACTTAACGTGTATGGGCCCAAGACCCCTATTCAACGCCACGGCCAATACGGACACCGAAGATCCCCTTTTTCACACTTCAAAGTCCCTATGCTTAGTGTGAGTCAAAGGAGACATGTTTGTACGACCAGGTACGGATGCCAGTACCAGTGAGGATCGTGGTCCGTACGTCTACGGTCATAGGTCAGAGCCGACACCACTACCTCCTGCGCCAACACGCCTGCTACCACGCCTCAGGAAGGGGTACAGACAAGTAGTGGAGACATCCTCCTGACACCTGCCCCTGTACGGGATGTACAGCCACAACCTCTGAAGCCACTTCCCTAGTACAGTACGTTTGTACCTCTTGGTCCCCTGGACCACTATGTACCTAAGGCCGTTAGAGCCTACTATAAATTGAATTCGAAGGCCACCTGAGAGGGGGTTGGAAATTTTACTGTAGCAGAGACATTAGTGTGAATGAGATACTGAATTCTCCATTGCTGTTATTCCATTGTTCTTGAGTCATTGTTCAAGTTTTCATAGCTTCCGAATTAGCAATTTCAATTCGATAATTTTTCCAACTTAACTTCGTTGACGAGTTCTCACCGTCAACACCTAAAGCATGCCATAACTGAATATACATAGAATCGTATTTCAAGTTTTAACATTCAAACTCATCATGCCTCTTTTTCAAAAAGAACATAACCATACAATCAAATCCATAAGCATGTTTATCAAAATTCAAAAAAAAAAAAAAAATATGAACCCTAAAACATACACTAGGCTGAAACATACAACAAATCTCATTCTTAATTGCATTTTTAAATTAAAACCCAACATGCCTCTATTCAAAATATCTTACCAACACATGTATTCATCATAGCAACATTAATAAAAATATATACTAGAACCTATACACATGCTTGGGCAAAACTTAGCATCAAAACAACAATCATATTTCAAAACCAAAAAAAAAAAAAAACAACATTCAACATCAAAATAGCAAAATAATAGGATATCTCATTACCTCCTTTGTAGTGATCAAAGATACACAAGATTTGACCAACCCTTTGGCACCTCAAGACCTAGGTTTAGTCAAAACCCAAAGAAAACATTCTATTGCTTAGAACTTAAGATGAAGAGAATAGATGAAAGAGAAAGAAATAGAACACTACAATACATTACCCTAGGGTTCGAAATTCCTTTCTTCTTCACCTTCTCATTCTTTCTCTTCTTTCTTTCTCTCCTTCTCTCCTTCTTGCGAGCCCTTTCTCTCTCCACCCTTGTGCAGTCGGCTAGCACTCCAAAAAGGGGTTCTCTATTCTCTCTTTCCCATATAAAACCATAAGAGGAGATATCCTCATTCAAAACCCTATCCTCTCCCCTTGATTCTTTTCCCTCAATTCAAGTGATGGAGCACGAAAAGAAAAGAAATTAAATCCCTTGCCTTGACCGACTACCCATCACTCCCTCTCTCTCTATATATGTTTCGGCTATGTGATGCATTTTCACACTAACCTCTTCATAATTCTACCTCCCATACCTAGCATAAGCTAATCAAATCAAAAGTCTTACCCTATTTATCTACTTTCTTGATTTAAATTCAAAGATAATTGGAAAAGAAATTCCTTCTATTTCCTTCTCTTCCACACGCCAATCTCCTTCCCTATTTCTTTCCTTTCTTTTTTCTTTTAGTTACTTAAATAAAAAAATAAAAGAAATAATGCATGGGAAAAACTATTGCAATACTCATTGCACATGTACACACACAAGTGCCTAAGTGCTTCTCTACTAATCATGCACTGTATTGCACCCAACCAAAACTCAAGAAAGCTCTTAAAATAGATTAATTAAATAAAAAAATAACAACATTAAATTCACAAAATTTCTACCAAACAATTCAAACAATTAGAAATCATTTCCTAACACTTAACAATTACTAATAATATAAACCACAAAATTAAATAAAAAAAATTGGTGCGCTACAGCAAGCCACACATTAGTTAAAGTAAATGATTTCTACTTCTTTTATTAACATTATAAAATCTTGTTATATGTTCATCATGTTTTTATAAGGGAAAAAAACCCAACATGCATCTAATTAGATTTGATAATAACGATACTTATTTATCTATCAATAATTAGTGTAAGTCCTAGGGCTAATTCTTACTATTTACCAATGTAACAAAATATATTCGATCTTATCTAGTTAGCCAATGTCATGGACAAGACATCACACTTAGTGTATACGTAGAACATATTGTGAAAATCTTGTGTACGATTTTAATCTTAGGGATAATTCTTTTAAATATATAATTACATTTATAATCCACTGTGTCCTAGTCACTATAAATGTAACTTATTTATATGTTCGAGAATTTATATATGTTTGTATTAAGTAAATAATCGTGTAATGAATACAAGCAAGAAATGTAATTGATAAATAAAAAATAATGTCTACTTCTTTATTGATAATCAAAAGTGTTACATTAGAAATGTTGTTTTATAAGGGCAAAAAACCCAACATATTTTTGGGATCAAAGTGTTTCTTTGGAATATATACGAGTACCCAAAAAATTTGGAGGGATTTGGAGATGTTTTGGGGAAATTTCTGGGGTGTTATTTAAGAGGCATATGCGCTCAGTCGCCTCAAAGGTGACACATAGATCGAGATGAAAAACCCAAGACAGGCGATGCATCGCCTATGTGCAGGTGATGGATCACCTGGGCGGTACGTACGGGACCATACAGTTACGTAATTTTGGCTCCAAAACTTAGTTTAAATACTCTAATCTCATTGGTTGACACTAGTGACGGATCCTATACAATTTAAAGGGTTCATTTGAGACTTTGGTGAATTGATCACGATCCACTCTCTCTCTCACTAAAACTCTCTTTCTCCAAGACCTTCATTGAGAAAGCTTGACTTGCATGAAGATTACGGCTTGTAAATCCCAATTTCATTACAACTTGTAGTAGCATCAAGAAATCTCTTAGAGAAGGCTAGGAATAGAGAATTTTGGACAAAAAATTGAATTTGTGTGAAACCTTTTGTCATCTCCATTGATTCACATACAATCATAGCCAAAGACTCTATTTTGAACTAGGTTATCTTGGGTTTTGATTTATTTGAATTATGACATTTAAATGGTGTGATAAGTCATATCCCAACAACTTCTTCAAGGTTTCCCTCTACAAGGTAGAGTGTTTACACTTGAGAGCTTTTTTCACTTAATTCCAATTCCTTGAGTCTTTGGCTTCTTATAGGCAATATAGGTTATTTTTGAACCCTTGATGGTGTCACCTCTTGAAACCTTTTTGTTGTACCCTAAAAAAACGAGCTCAATTATCTTGCTCGGGGTACAGCTGGCACGGAATAAATAAAGGAGGCAAGGCTCCGTAGATATCTTGCTAACTCTAGGTCAAACAGCTTGAGCCTATGTCGCTGAGTCTAGGACGCCCGAGGATCCTTCAGATCATTAGAAGAGCGAATGACAGAGGTAAAACTATCCAATGTCCATTGTCCAAATCGCCTTCACTAAGCCTGAGTATTGCTTGAGTCAATCCATCCTACTCCACTATAATCCAGTTCGAGGATGGCATCTAGCTCTAAGTAGTTCAACGACGAACATGGAAGAATCTCTACACACTGGGATGCCCAATATGCACAATAAATGCACACATTCGTTATATACATTTTATTGATTGATGTAAATAACAATGGGCTTAATTGGGGTATTTACATCTCCATTAATTTGAGAAGTTACCCAATATTGTATGTTACCATTTATAGTACGGTTACCCAATATTTTCCATCAAAATTCCCTATAAATACTGTAGAGTCCCAGAATTTTACTTAGCTAGTTAGTTAGTAGTATTAGTAGTAATAGCTAGTAGTAGTTATAGTAGGTTTATTACTGTGGATTTTTGCTCAAGCCGGGACTTAGTTGAACACTCGTAGCAACAATTATAGATTTTATAAGTTTAACCTATAGTTTAAGAATATTAATTATAACATAAGGTTTGATTAATATAGCTAATTATAAAGATGTTATTTATTATACTATAAGGTTTAGATAGAATTAATAAGAACATGACACTTTTCGTGTGCAGGTTTATTTAAGAGTTTAACTATAGTTTAAATAAAAGAAAGTTCTAGAAAACTATAGAACCTTCCAAGACCATTAAGAGCCTGACATTTGTCACAATCTTGTTTATTGGAGGAATTAAGCATTTTTTTAAGTGGGTAATTCAAAAATAGAAGTTTCTAGAAGCCCTAGACCCTTCCAGAACTTGCTGGAATCTCATATTACTCAGTCAAACCTGATTAATCAATTCAATTATGCTGAAAATGTGGAATTACGTGCTTAATATATTAACGTATGTCGATATATCGCAGCCTAGGAGCCGATGTATCGCCACACGGGGAATACGAAAAACACGTGAACTTCGCACAAACGAAACAACAAGCACTCGGGTAATAAGCCCAGGTGATATATCGCCTATAATGGGAGATATATCAGCCCTAGGGCTATATGTTCAAACATTTTTTAAACCAAGCTCAATTCATTCCTTAACCTCTTGATCAGCCTCTGAACGTTTTGACCGAGTCTTCAGCACCTGTTGAACGAATATTCAAATATTTCTCAATTAATACTCATTATTTTTATTCAAGCTAAGAGATAGTTCACTCCTTGAAATCTATAAATAGGACCTAGTACCCAGCCATTTCTCTCATTCTTCAAGCTGTGTTCAGAGCCTTTAAGCTGCTAGGGTTACTATAGAGTGATAAACACTTGGGTTGGGTTATAAGCTTTATAAACACTTGGGAAGTAAGATAAATATTGTGTTTCCAATATCGAGGTGTAGTTCGGTTCTAGTACATTGAAAGGTATTCCTAATCTTAAGTTCATTTCTGTATGTTTCTTTAGTTTTCCTTAGTTTTCTTTACTCAAATCCTAACTCGTTGTTTTCCATTCTTGGTTAGGTATTTAAGTTCTTTGAACTTAAGGATTCTTTTCAGTAAGTTACTTCTTGGTTGTTTAGTTCATTTCTTTATAATCTATTTCTTTAGAAATACTCACATTCTTATTGTTGGTTTTAGGAGTGTTCCAAATCCCGTCCTTGTTCTCATATCCCGGTTTTGGTATGGAAAATAGGATAGAATTATATATGTTTATATGATATGTTATAGTTCTGTTATGTTTACATTATGTATAGTATGTTTATAGACCTTGGGCATATGACTTGTATAGCTAACAAGCCCCAATAAATTATGGGCATATGACTTGCTTGGCAAGCAAGCACCACCAATCTATTGGGCATATGACTTGTTTAGTTAACAAGCCTCAAGTAGTATAATGGCCATTGTAGTATATGACATATGTTTATAGTATATGTTTATGATATAGTATATGTATATGTTTTATGTTATTAGTAGATTTTCCTTGCTGGATATTAGGCTCATTCCTTATTTTCTTTTATGCATGTAGGAAAATAGATATAGCGACGGAATGATTCATGGTAGCTTGGCTTGTGTATTGAGGGAGAACATATTTGATGGACTACGTGAACGATTAGAGGACAATGTTATTTTAATCATTTTATAATGTTTTCTTTATGTATTTTTCCGCATTTAGCTTTGTGAACAATTTCATTTAAGTTTAAAGTTATGATTTATTTTTAAACAATGGGATCCCATACCCCGAATTTATGTATTTCAACATTTGATTTAGAGTTTTTAATAAAGTTTGTGAATGTTTCTTATGTATGTTTTCTCGAAAATAGTGTCTATGTGTAGTAGTTTTAATGGTCCAAAGTCTTAGAATTAGTTGGGTCATCAAAAATACAAGGGGAATTGATAGTATAAGGGATCGACACCTTGTATGCCAAAGCTCTGCTCAAATTGTCATAAACAATTTCTTCAAGAGTTCCAAAGCAAGAATAAGTGTGACTCGTGGACTAGAATGATTTTAACCACTGAACGGCATAAAATATTTGTGAGTTTATATTTACAGTTTATTATCAAGCTTAATCTCTCTAATTGGATTTCTTAATCCTCTGTTGGCGAAAAATCACGTCAACAGATTGGTGCTTTCATAGGGAGAAGATTATTCGTCAGAAAATATTCGGCACAACAATCAACATGGTGGTAACTCGTTACATGCATGACAATGAATCAGAGAGACCTCGTGATCATGGAGATTATCGTGCATCTGACCTAACTAGAGAGGGCACATTTGTGCAACACCGTCCTGGAAAGCAACATATGAACCAAAATGATACTGGAAGTTTGGCCTCATGCCCACCGAACCCAAACCATGGGTATTTGATAGCAATTGAAATGGAAAATTCCCAGCTAAGGAGCCACCTCACCCAGGCTAACATCGAATAGACGAGATCATGGCTCGAATACCTCCTCCTACAACCAACGAGAATGTCGGAAGGAGGCAAAGTGGGTCCCACAGATCTCGGTCGCAGCGAATCCATTGACCCAAAATAAGTCGTTCCATCAGAACAGCAAGACTAAGATCTGGGCCTTCCCAATGGACGCCTAGAAACTATCCTCCTTATAATAATCGGAATAAGGGACAAGCAGCTTACACTCGCAGAAATCATCCTAGCAAGACAGGGTGAGCTGAGAACACATCGAGAAGGGCGGAGGTCCCTGTGAATCCAACCGCACCTCAGCCAGCCACTTAGGTACAACCGAAACACTTCGTGTTGCCACTAACTCATGAAATTGGAGTAGACCATGGATGAATTAATTTGGTCCGTCCAGATGGGACACGAATTGCTTCGCCAATAAGGCATCCTCCCTCACATATACGTCATCCAACGCCACCACACCTATAGAGGAATGAGACATTTTATACCAGCATAAGAGACATATGTCCCGTGACCTCGTGGCAATAATGAAGCCCCACGACCTCAACCGCAAGTAGTAAGCGTTGTGAACTGTAGTTTTTGGACGGAGAGCCATCGTATAGACGGAGTTGGGAGTGTACAGAGACATGAAAATGACTTGAGAAATCAGTTGATCTCTGCCCAAAGTTTGTGTTCCGATCCCCAATCTGATCTAAGCAAACATCTAAACACGCAAAGAGGATAGTCTTCCTGCTACAATGATCTGAGTTATGCTTAGACAGTGGGAGATCTTGCAATCGTGCGCAATAATGGGAACGTCCCACCTAAACGAGCTTTGGCTTGGAAGGACAATTACCCACATAACACGCAAGATAGGATGGGAACTGGTAACCAGTTCCCAAATAACCTATAAAAGAAGGATCCAACCCTTGAACGGGTGGCCTCGATGGAGGAACAAATGAAGAGAGTTTTGTCTGGGAAAAATGTGGACGATTGCAATTTCAATGAGGAGCTCGAGCCATTTCTCCTCACATCGCAGCTGCTCCCTATCCTATTGGCTTCAAAAATCCAAACATGGCCTCGTACGATGGAAACATCGATCTGTCGAACCACGTCAGAACCTTCAACACTTCGATGAGAGCCCATAATTTCGATATTAATGCAGTGTGTCTTATTCCCAGCAACATTGACAGGACCAGCCAAATTATGGTTCAACAAGTTTGAAAGGTACTCAATCACTACTTGGAAACACTCATCGACTGAGTTCAAAAAGCAGTTTCGAGCCGTGAAAGAAGCTCGAATAGAGGCCAACTCCCTCGCCAATATAAAACAGCAATCAGGTGAATCCCTAAAGGCATATCTCAATCGATTCACTAACATAGCGGCATGACCTAGAGATGCCGATGATAGCACCAAACTTGTGGCCATGAGGACAGGGATCACCGTGGGAGGTGAACTATGGAAGGAACTCCAAAGGAAAGGAGTTAAAAGTACTGACGAGTTCTTAGCACGAGCTCAGGAATGGATCAATACGGAGGAAGTAAAGTATGTAGTTGCAGGAACCAGCCAGACCTTTCAGCCTGCTAGAGTGGTGGCAGATGTTGTAGCTATGACACATCCTGTAGTCCATAAAAATCATGCAGGGAATAACAAAAAAAAAAAGATAATGGTGAAGGTGACCAGACTGGATCGAAGAAAAATAAGCATGGGGAGAAGTAAACTTCTGTCTTCATCATGTATACCAGCCTAACAATTACGCAGGAACATTTTTACCTAGCTAATTCTACCTGTCTTCCATGGAAGAAGCCCAAGCCCATGAAATATCAACGGGCAATGAGAGATCCGGCCAAATTTTGTCATTTTCATAATGACATTGGCCATAACACTAACGATTTTTGTCAACTAATGGATGAGATCGAGACACTCATCTGAGCTGCACTGTTAGCACAATATGCTCGTAATCGAGTAGTCCCTAATCAACCAGCAACGCAAAATATGCAACCAGCTCAAGGAAACCAAATCAATCCACCAGCAGCTCTCTCGGCTGCTGGCAACCAGATCATCCCTCCTCTGTTTAAGGAAGAGATATAGTCACCATTGCAGGTGAACCTCACTCATAAGGTACAAGCAATGGTGCTAAAAAAAGATGTATCCAGGAGTTGAAGATTCATGAGTTCACGATATTAACTTCGGAGAAAAATTTATCTAAACAACAGCGATTGGATAAACAACCAATCATTTTTATAGAATAAGACACTAGCCATGTTCAATTTTATCATAATGATCAACTAGTGGTAACCATTCAGATCGCTAATCATAGGGTGAGAAGTGTAATGCCCCATGTCACTATGGTTGCTTCCTGGAATGATGATTGGCCCTGCAAACCAACACAATTCTTTCAAGCGTGCTTTGTCCTCACTTACATGCTTCTTAGGAAAACCAAGAGGTCACCCATCATGAGACTACTCTAGGTCAAGCACGCTTAAATTTTGAGTTCTCAAGTGATGGGCTACCGAAAAGAAGATGCATCTTGTTGGCATAGGTAGTACCCAGCAATCCATTTAAGCCCTATTCAACTATGTAGTCCCATACCTACATAGTTTTAGAATCATCACACTTGACCTTTCCAAGGCAAAGTAGGATTGCACAGCTTTTACCCTATCTTTCTCCCTGCAGATCACGAGATTCTAACTTCACAATCACCCCCTTTAGGGGTCCGACATCACCGTCGGCCACACTTCTGGCTGGGTCAAGGCTCTGATACCATTTGTAACACTCCACATCACTATGGTTGCTCGTTGGAAAGACTCGTGTTGGTTTGCAGGGTCAGTCGTCATTCCAGGGAGCAACCATAGTGACATGGGGCGTTATAAGAAGAATCTTGATTTATAATTGGAGCTTAGTGAATGTGTTATTCAGGTCCACTCAAGAAAAGATGGGGCTCTTTATAACCGACCTTAAGGCGACCTCCATGAATATTTATGGGTTTTCAGGAGAAGGAATGGCAACAATAGGAATGATCAAGCTTGTTGTAACCTAGGGAGACGAAGTACGAGCTGTCACTAAAATGCTTGAGTCCATTGTAAATGACTGCCCAACTGCTTACAACGTAATCTTGGTGAGACCAGCGCCGATTGCATTTCAGGCCATAACTTCTGTTTGTTGCTTGGCCATGAAGTTCCCTTCGTCCTCGGGGATATGCAATGTAAGAGGGGATTAGCTTGCTTCCATTTAATGCTACAACATTTCCATGAAGGGAAAGTCACAACTCGGGTAGCAGACCATGATGGTAAATGAAGAAAACAAGGAGTCTTAAGCAATGGAAATTACTAAAGAGGAAAAAGAACCTTAGGAGGCTAATAAGGAGGTCGCCCAACCGAGTGAAATGGACCTAAGAATAGGTGAAGACCGATCTGAACTCCAGTCTATAGAGGAGCTCGAAGAAATAATTCTCGACCCAAAGACACCTTTGAGGGTGGTAAAGATTGGGAAGAATCTTGGAGCCGAACAAAAGAAAGAGTTGGCCACATGAAGATATGGTGGGAATCAATCCAAGTGTGATTATGCACACCCTAAACTTGAACAAAAATGTGCCGGTGAAACATAAAAAATGAAGGCTATTGGGGAAAGAGCCAGGAGAAGCTTTAGAAGAAAAATTAGCTTGCCTACTGAAATTCGAGTTCATTAGAGAGGCAAAATATCTATTCTAGATTTCCAACTTTATTTTGGTTCCGAAGCCAAACAGAAAATGGAGGACCTATATTGAATTCTTCAACTTGAATAAGGCATGCATAAAAGACTGTTTCCTACTACCAAGAATAGATTAACTGGTGGATGCAATGGCTGGCCACGAGCTCATGTCCTTCATGGATGCGTATTCGGGATAGAACCTGATCACGATGAACCCTACTGACCAAGAGCGCACTAGCTTCATTACTGAACACAATGTATACTACTACATAGTCATGCTGGTGCCACGTATCAGAGGCTAGTCAACAAAATTTTTGTTGACCAGATCGTGAAAAACATGGAAGTGTACATCAATGACATACTTGTCAAGTCAAAAATTGCCAAAAACAATGTTTCCAACCTGGAATAATGTTTTGGCGTACTGAGGAAGTATCATATGAAACTGAAACCCCAGAAGTGCACATTTGGAGTCTCGTCGGGGAAATTTATGAGCTTTATAGTTAACTCGAGGGGGATCGAGGCAAACCTTGAAAAAATCATATCATTGTTAGAAATGGCATCACCCAAGTCGGAGAAAGAAGTCTAAAGATTAATTGGAAAATTCGCGGCCTTAAATAGGTTTGTGTCCAAGTCCACAAACAAATGCGTCCCCTTCTATAATTTTCTTGGGGAAAGGACGAATTGAATGGACAGAAGAATGCGAACAGGCATTTCAAGACCTGAAGAAACATTTAGCCGAACCCCCGTTTTATCAAAACAAGTTGTTGGGGTGTCTATACTTATAACTAGCAGTAACAAAGAATGCGGTTAGTGTTGTGTTAGTTCGAGAAGAAAATCAAGCATAGAAACCATTGTACTAAATGAATAAGAGGCTTTTAGGAGCTGAATCTAGATATCCTATGATTTAGAAGCTCGCGTTCTGCTTAATCTTGGCTTCGAGGAAGCTCATACCATATTTTCAGTCCTACACCATACATGGTTTGACCGATCAACCTTTAAGGCGGGTCTTACAAAAGCCTAAAGCATCGAGACATTTGTTGAAGTGAGCCATCGACCTTAGTCAGTTCGAAATATTATACAAGCCACGAGCATAAGTAAAGGGTCAGACGCTCGCTGACTTCGTAGCTGAATGCACTGGGTTCCAAGACGAGCCTATGAGGGACCAAGTACAATAATTAAGGAAACTCTTCAGTGACGGATCATCCAACAAGAATGGGTCTGGATTTGGCATAATTCTAATTACACCTAAAGTACATCACTTCCATACAGCTCTGAGATTTGGTTTTGAAGCATCCAACAACGAAGCAGAGTACGAGGCTTTGTTGGCCGGTGTTCAGGTAGCAAAAGAATTGAAAGCAAAGGTAATTCAATGTTTCAGTGATTCTCAGCTCGTCGTTAATCAATTATAGGGATAATATCAAGCTCTTGGAATAAAAATGGCGGATTATCAAGAAAAAGTGAAAAGCGAACTGTCAAAGTTTGAATTTTACTCCATCGAACAAGTTCCACGGGAGCATAACACAAATTCGGATGCTTTAGCCCGACTCGCCACCACCAAAGAGGCGGACACATTGAATGTGGTCTCTACATAATTCTTGGATAAAATAAGCATAGAAGAAGAGTCGAGAGAGGTCATAATGATTTGTGAAGGACCGACCTGGATGACTCCAATCATCGAATACCTCGAAACCGAAAGAATGCGCGAAAACTGCTACACTAGGTCCTGAGGTAAGTTATGGTCGAGGGGATTCTATACAGATGAGTTCACTCAATGCCTCTTATAAGATGTTACTTTCCCGAGGAAGCACAAGTTATCCTTAGAGAGATTCACGAAGGGTTTTGTGGAGACCACACTGGTGGGGCAAAGGTTGGCCCTAAAGGTGTTAAGGCAAGGCTATTTTTGTCCCACACTACTCGAGCTTATATGTCCTCAAATGTTACAAATGCTAATTGTATTCAACCATCGCTTGAGCTGCACCTATGGAGCTGACCATGATCTCCTCGCCCTGGCCATTTTCGGTATGGGGGATTGACCTAATATGATTGTTTCCAACTGGAAAGGGAGGATTTCGCTACACGGTTGTCACAATCGACTACTTCATGAAGTGGGTTGAGGCTGAACTGCTGACAACTATAACCTCAAAGATTGTGTGGGGCAACGGAACTCAATTTGACAACGATTTGTTCACAACTTTCTGTTAGAAATACGACATAATTAAGAGCTTTTCTTCAGTTTCATACCCTTAGGCCAATGGGCAGGTCGAGGCAGTAAATAAAACACTTAAGGCAACTTTTAAGAAATAACTAGAGGATGCTAAATGGCTATGGCCCGAGTATCTCCCACAAGTACTCTGGGCTTACAGGACTTCACATCGCACTTCAATTGGACATAGGGCCAGTTTGGTACACCTTTGTTGTGGGGAAAAGCAACTGTAGTTGTATTGTAGGGAACAGCAGTTGCAACTGTGCTATGGGAAAAAATTGTTGAGTGTTTGGTAAATTACAGATTTTAAAGTACTGTGAGTTGGAAAAGTTTTATCAGGATGTCATATTTATTTTATTTAAACAAATCTAAATGTTTAAATTATATACATTTTTATAAGAGACTATTAAAGTGACCCTAAACAAAAATATTATATTATATAATATATATTATTGTGTATATATATATTATAACTAATCAATGTAGTTAAGATTCGAATTATAATGATGATAGTATTATAATCTTGTTCATGATATAATCAAATATGTAAAACTTAAGTCATCTCAAAACTCTTATTTTTTACGTATTTAATTATTTTCCTTTTTTTTCTGAAACATAAAATTGATAATTTTTTGATAAATTATAATTTAAAATACTATGAGATACAAAAATAATGTTATAGTGTATAACAAACTATATATATTAAAATAGTTTGTTAATTTAAACTTACTAAAATAAAATAGTATCTAATAAATATAAATTATAAAAATATATTTTGAAAAAAATATATATTTAAGAATTAAATGTTGTTTATTATATTATAATATTAATTTATTTTAAATATTTTTATTTTGAGTAATATATAATAAATAAGTTAATTGCAAAGCTTTTTCAAAAAGTTATTTTTAGAAAAAGCTCAAAGTTGTGTTTTGCTAGCTTTAGCTTATAGTTGTAGCTTTTGCATAAATTCTTCAATAAGTTGTTTCTGACTGTTTACAAAACACCATTATTGCCTTGCTTTTCCAAAAAGAAGTTTTTATCTTTTTTAAAAGTTGTCCCAAATGGGGCCATGCACCCTTCTCTCTAACTTTAGGAAGTGAAGCTATGCTCTCAGTCGAGGCTTTGGTAACGTCCCACATGCAAAAGCCCTTTAACTAGGATTGGAATCACGACCTGCTTAATGCATCTCTAGATTTTATTGAAGAGCGACAAGAAGAATCTCAGCTATAGCTCACCCATTACCAGCAAAAGGTGACGCGCTACTTCAACTCAAAGGTCAAAGAGAGGAGACTCGAACTAGGAGATTTGGTGCTCCGAAGGGTATTCCAAGATAACAAAGACCCTAAAGATGGTGTGCTAGGATCGAACTGAGAAAGACCCTATCGAATCGTGGAGATCTTACGGGAAGGAACCTTCAAACTAGCTCGATTAAATGGAGAGATGGTTCCACGAACTTGGAACGTCTTGCTACTCAAGAAGTATTACCAGTGATAGGTAGTTTTTGTTATTCTTATGTAATTCATCTTTTGTAAGGCTTAAATATAAAAGCCATGTTTTCTAATGTTTGAATTTGAATAGTATAAGGTTGTTGTGTAATTTAAGCTAGGTACCATAATTTTTTAATTTATCCTTGTTATTTAGCACATATTGATTATCTAAAAGCGATCTAGAATATTTATAAATTATGATTGCTTGGGAGGCATATAACCCTCGATAGTCTTTGAAATATTTTGCAAGAGCTCTTAGACTTGGATTTCATTAGACCAAGCCATTTTCCATGGGGTCGTCGGTTCTATTTATGAAGAAGAAGGATGGAAGCATGCAAATTTGTATCATATACCACAAGTTGAACAAGGAGACAATTAAGAATAAGTACCCGCTACCCCAGATCGATGACTTATTTGATCAATTTCGAGGAGCGACTATATTTTTTGAAAGTTTGATCTATGGTCCAGTTATCACCAGCTCAAGGAAAGTGTTATCCCTCAAAAATACGAGGATGATGTGGAGAATGAGAATGCGGCACGTGGAATCACAAATCAGGGAAAAACAACGAAGTATTGAGAAAATATCGACGAGCAAAAAGATAGGTCCAGGACCTATAGGGAAGTCGACTAGGCCTAAAGCACCTTGAGTTGGTCAACCTAAGCATGCCCAAGAACCCCTTAGGGGTGGTCGGCCTGATCCCTACCCCTAGGGGTGGTCGACCAAGCATGCCCAACAACCCCCCAAGGGCGGTCGGCCTCACATGCTCAAGAACCACCTGGGTGGTCGGCCTAAACTCCCAAGTACACTTCACTGAGAAATACTCGCACTTGTTCAAACTGAGATGAAACAGGTCTAGCACCCAGAGGATTAACGGGTCCAACACCCAGAGGGTCATCAGGCCTAGCACCTAGCTCTCATTGACCAACCAAGACTTAACATTTTCCCAGCGGTTTCAACCATGCATTATCTACCATAATCTAGAGAAACAACCAGAAACCCATGATCTCATAATCACGGGGAGGTGGACACGTATCTCCACTACGTGATCATCGTGTACCTAACCACAATCCCAGTATTACTGATCATGTAGCAGCCCCTGGGTACTATAAATAAAGGACCCAGGGCTTCATTTCAAAGGAGGGCTTTTTCTGGAATTTTTGAAATCTGAAGAACATTTGGGGAGAAATTCTGGGCAAATTAGAAACGAGTGAATACTTTTGTTCCTCAGTGTAATTGTCTAGTGATTCAATACTAAAAGCTACATGGATTAGGTTATTACTGTTCATCATAACAGGGCTGAACCACTATAAAATTTATGGTGTTTGTTTAAGATATTCGTACTCTGGCGTTTATTATATTTATTTCATTCAAAAGGTATTGTATACTGTACATATGATTGTTGGCCAATTTCACATGTCAACATTTTGGTGCTTTCATTGAGAATATGAAATCAAGAAACACACGTTTGTTAGTTTACGATGCCCCCAAAACCCAACCAGACAAAGAAGATGACTCCCAGGGATTCCAACACTCAGGATCCCATCGATCCCATTAACGAACCTTAGGTGAAGATTGGAGACCAACCTGATGTAGAAGATCCATAGGATGCTCACCAGGAGGAGACGGTGCAATTTCTGGCGAGGCAGGAGGCCTTTGCTGTAGAAATTTCCCTCCAGAGGGCAACTATGGAAGGACAATGATGAGAGATAGATGAGTAGGTGCAGAGGATGATCCAGAGGGAGTAGGAAATTGACCAGAGGCACCAGGAGCCTTGTGGCCCTGCATGCAGCCACTTAGTTAGCTCGAGCTAACGCTGAAGCTGTTGCTCAGTCGGTATAAGAGGCTCAGGCCAAAGCTGCAGGAATGCGATATGGCAGTAACAGAGAGCCTAGGAGAGGAGTCGAACCCCACAGACGCTCTTAGAGCCATTTTCCCAGAAACAGGATGAAGAGGCACAATCCAAGACTGCCTCCTCCATGACTAAGAAGAATAACATGTCATCTCGGAGTAGGAGTGTTACCAACCCAAAGGCCCCCTCCCAAGGGACAGACAAAACAATGCAGGAGAGGAAGGTGAAACATCTGAGAGGCATGACAGAAATGGAAAAGGCCACACAAAATCTCAAAGTCATGTAGGAGGAGAGGCTTGGGGGTAGGATCGCACCGACAAGGGGAAGGTGGACTTGCCACCCCTACAACCTCAATCTTGCAAGGGAAAGGAAGCGATGAACAACAACAATACTATGTTTGATAGGCTCGGGAAAGATGCACAACCTCAGGATCTGAGGGAAGTCATCAACAGGAGGACCAGCGCTCAGGAGGGGGTACCAAGGATGTCTACCTTACCTGGAGCAGCAATCCAACCACCAGTGGGCTAAAATAGATACACTCGTCATGGTTGTCCAGGGTCTAACAAAGAAACCTTCCAATATTGAGCAGGCACAAAGAAGTGGGAGTCCCTTTCGGTGCTAATGTCCAAGTTGCTCAACCACAACTGAAATACAAGACCCTGAACCTCCCAACATACACTGGGAAGGAGGAACCAGTACGAGACATTGGGAAGTTTGAGAATCAGATGGAGTTACTCAATGTGGAGCATGATTATAGGTGCAGGGTATTCCCTACCACTCTCTCTGACTCAGCCCAGGAATGGTATTGGAAATTCAAACCTGGATCCATCACTTCCTGGGAGTAGTTAAGGATGGAATGTTGCAAGGTCTTCAGTGCTGGACAGATTCAACCAGATTATGCCAATCAACTAGCTGACATCAAGCAAGGGAAAGATGAATCCCTCAAAGACATCAAAATTTTAATGAGAGAGGCAAATCGAGCGTCCACAGTAGGAGATGAAGGTTTGTTGCCATCTCGGCATGAATAATTTATCGTACTCCCTTGTGGGATAGCATATAAAGGAACCCCATCAACACCTTGCAGGAGTTCCTAGATCGGGCAGAAAAATACATGAAGCTAGATGACGCTATCATGAAGGAAGAAAAAGGCACAAACCATCCGACCACTGTCAAGCCAGATAAGAATGGCTCAAACCCTCAGGGCGACAGTGGGGGCAACGGTAAGAAGAGGAATACCTTAAGTGCCAAGCATGGTCGAGAGAAGAAAGCTAAGTCAACACCCGCCGACAAACAGCCTAAGCATCAGCCCTACAAGCCCAGGTTCACCGATTATATCATCCTGACTACATCAAGGGCTGAGATTTACTTGGCAACATACCAGGAGGTACCATACCGAAAGCCACCACCCTTGCGTTCAGAAGGAAAGCAGGACAAGCATAAGTTTTGTCGTTTCCATAATGATTATGGGCATGACACAAATGAGTGAAAACAATTGAAGGATGAGATAGAGTTTCTTCTCCGATCACGAAAACTCTCGAGGTACCAAGTCAAGACTAAAACCCCGAGTATGAATCCAGAATTCTGAAGGCAGAGGAGTCCACCACTAGAACCAGTGGCCGTAGACTTCACACTGGATACCATATGTAGGGGGCCCCACATAGCAGGTAACAGTAACAATGCTCGTGAGCGATATGAAAGGACCCTCAAACATGAGGTAGAGGAGTCTTCCCAGTGCATGGTAGTCGAGGAGCAGTCTCCAAAAAATCTGAAGTATGAAAGTGAAACTCTCACTTTTACCGAAGATGACGCCAGGAACGTGAGGTACCCCCATAATTACCCTCTGGTCCTTACCATTCAAATCGCCAATGCCCGAGTGAAGAGATGCTTGGTGGATACGGGAAGCTCAGTAGATATCATCTACAAATCATCCCTCGAGAAGATGAAGCTCGCAGTTGAGAACCTAACACCGTGTTCCCAAGTGATATATGGGTTCACAGGAGAATGCCTAGCACCAGTAGGAACTATCAGACTAATGGTCACGGTGGGGGATAACCCCAGGCACGAGACTGTGATGACAGAATTCCTGGTGCTAGATTGCTCATCATCTTACAATGTAGTGCTCGGGAGACCCCTCCTGATGGCATTACACGTAGCAGTATCAATCTGGCATCTATCTTTGAAGTGCCCCATGAGCATAGGGCAAGGATGCGTACAGGGTATCCAAAGGGAGGCACGAGAAGGCTATAATGTGCCAGTGGTCAAGGCAAAGAAAATACCATGCGTAAACAACATGGTAGTAACCTTCTGCGAAGAGAAGGAAGCAACTGATAAGGTTATCAACAGCGAAGTTGACATTGAAAGAAACACTCTACTGGAGCCGAGGGCTCCTTTTAACGAAGATTTGTTATTATAGCAAGTTTCCCAAAGCGAGGGAAACGACATCGATCCTCGCTTTGCGGATGACATCATGGGGGTAGGGCCAATCAAAGATCTTGACGAAGTCCTACAAGATGAGGAGGACTCTACTAGAGTAATTAAAGTTTGGAAGGAGCTAAAGGTGGAAATTAAGGCACAGTTGGTAGAATTTTTGAAGAAGAACCAGGACGTCTTTTCCTGGTCAGATAAGGACATGGTTGGAATTTCTCCATCCGCGATAAGCCATGTCCTCAATGTGGACAAGAACTACCCACCAGTGCAACAAAAGAGGAGACTGCTTTACAAAGACCCATCTCAAGCCCTAAAGGAGGAGGTCTAGTGGCTCGAGGAAAACGGTTTTATAAGGGATGCCTACTACCCATATTGGGTATTAAACCCCGTGCTGGTCCCAAAGCCAAACGGGAGGTGGAGAACATGCGTGGACTTCATAGATCTGAACAAGGCATGCCCCAAAGACTGCTTCCCACTACCCGAAATAGACCAATTGGTCGATGCAACAGTAAGACATTAAATACTCTCATTCATGGATGTGTATTCTGGGTATAATCAAATAAGTATGCACCCTCCCAACAAGGAACATACTAGCTTCCGTACAGACAAGGGATTGTTCTAGTATAAGGTGATGCCATTCGTCTTGAAGAACGCAGGAGCCACCTACCAGCGTTTAGTGAAAGACATGTTTCGAGACTTGATCGGAAAAAATATGGAGGTATATGTCGATGACATGTTGGTCAAGTCCAAAGAAGATGAAGGGCATGTTGGAGACTTGGAGGAATGCTTTGCAATACATAGAAAGTATAGCATGAATTTAAACCCTCTCAAGTGCTCGTTTAGAGTTGGTTCTAGTAAGTTTCTCGGATACATAGTCAATTCACGTGGAATCGAGGCTAACCCCAAGAACATCAAAGCATTGATCGACATAAAGTCATCTACCACAATCAAAGAAGTGCAAATCTTAATAGGGAGAGTAGCCGCACTAAGTGGGTTCATATCGAAGTCGAAGGACAAATGTGTCCCCTTCTTTAACCTACTGAGGGGCAGCAAGAAGATCCAATGGATCGAGTAATGTGAGGAAGCTTTTCAAGCCTTGAAGGAGCATCTTGCTCAACCTCCCATCCTAGCGAATCCAATATATGCTAAAGTACTATTCATCTATTTGGCAATCACCGAGCATGTAATCAGCGCTACTTTGGTAAAAGAAGAGAACAGGGTACAACACCCTCTGTACTATATCAGTAAAAGGATAGCAGGTGTTGAGCCTAGGTATCCCCCTCTTGAAAATCTAGCATATAGTTCAGTAATCGCATCTCGAAAGCTACGTCCATATTTCCAAGCTCACTCGATTCGAGTGTTGACTGATCAACCGCTGAGACAAGTTCTTCAGAACCAGAGGCCTCGGGATGATTACTCAAGTGGGCAGTGGAACTAGGATAGTTTGATATCACTTATCATTCAAGGACGGCGATAAAAGGACAAGCATTGGCAGACTTCATAGTTGAAGGCACCAACCTTGAAGACCATTCCTACCAATCGGAGAATGGAGATACCGAGAAGGAAGGAGATACTCCTGTATGGAAGCTATATGTTGATAGATCTTCCAATGAGCACAACTCAGGTGCAGGAATCATATTGATCACTATGGAGAATCACTGAATCCATTGCGCTCTCAGATTCAAATTCAACGCTTCAAACAACGAGGCTGAGTATGAGGCATTATTAGCAGGATTACGCTTGTCTCGGGATGTGCATGCATAGTCCTTGGAGATATTCAGCGATTCCTAGCTAGTGGTGTACTAAGTATTGGGGGAGTATCAAGCCAAGGGACTTAGGATGGTGCAGTACCTGAACAAGGTGAAGGACTTGTTGGCGCAGTTCAAGAGATACTAGATTATACAAGTCCTGAGGGAGCAAATTTCCAACGTTGATGCCTTAGCCGAGCTTGCCAGTGCCAAAGATGCGGACACTCTAAATTTCTTTCCCGTTGAATACTTGGCGGAAAGAAACATAGCCGAGCAGGTGGCAAATGTATTATTTTCGAATTATCTGTGTAATAGCCATTGTGCTTCAATGAATGAATGAATTTAATTTCTTAAGTTTTACTTAATTGTAATTTCTTTCAACAAGGGACTTGTCCTTTAGACTTGTCAACCCCATCGGATCAATTTTCGATTTTGGTCCTTAAGGGACCCATTGATACATACGATCCAAAAGAGAGACAGGACCTAGGACCTTGTTGTCAATTTATTGGATCATGTTCGATTCTGGTCCTTGAGGGACCTATCGATCCATAAGATCCAAACAAGAGACTGGTCCGAGGACCTTGTCGTCAAATCATGGATCATGTTTGATATTGGTTCTTGAGGAGCCTATCGAGCCATACGATCCAAACGAGAGACAGGGCATAGGACCTTGTCGCCAAATTTATGGATCATGTTCAATCTTGGTTCTTGAGGAGCCTATCGACCCATACGATCCAAAAGAGAGACAGGTCCTAGGACCTTGTCGCTAAAATTATGGATCATGTTCAATCTTGGTTCTTGACGAGCCTATCAACCTCTATGATCCAAACAAGTGACAGGTCCTAGGACCTTGTTGCTAAACTTATGGATCATGTTCGATCTTAGTTCTTGAGGAGCCTGACGACCCATATAATCCAAACAAGAGACTGGTCCGAGGACCTTGTCGTCAAATCATGGATCATGTTCGATATTGGTCCTTGAGAAGCACATCGACCCATACTATCTAAAATAGAGACAGGTTCTAGGACCTTGTCGCCAAATTTATGGACCATGTTTCTTGAGGAGTCTATTGACCCATATGATCCAAACGAGAGACATGTCCTAGAACCTTGTTGCCAAATTTATGGATCATGTTCGATCTTGGTTCTTGAGGAACCTATCATCCCATACGATCCAAATGAGAGACAGGTCCTAGCACCTTATCACCAAATTATGGATCATGTTCGATCTTTGTTCTCGTGGAACCTATCGACCCATACGATCCAAATGAGAGACAGGTCCTAGGACCTTGTCACCAAATTATGGATCATGTCCAATCTTGGTTCTTGAGGAGCCTATCAACCCATACGATCCAAATGAGAGATAGGTCCTAGGACCTTGTCGCCAATTTTATGGATCATGTTCGATCTTGGTTCTTGAGGAGCCTATCGACCCATACGATCCAAACAAGAGAATGGTCCCAAGACCTTTTCGCTAAATTTATTGATCACATTCAATCCTGGTTCTTGAGGAACCTATCGACCCATACTATCAACAAAAGAGACTAGTTCGAGGACCAGTCGCCATTATTTGATCATGTTTAATCATGGTTCTTGAGGAACCTATCGACCCATACGATAAAAAAAAAAGACTGGTCCAAAGAACAGTCGCCATCATCGGATCATAATTGAATCTGGTCCTTGAGGGACCAATCGATAATTTGTGATATTTTAGGTTTGGAAGAATTCAAAACGAATAAGAATTGAAACAGACTTGGAAATCGAGAAAAAGACAAAAATGAGAAAAACAGAAATTTGGAGGAAAGTACCGTGATCACGCCGAGGATATAGCACGACTGGGCTCACAACTGTCGAGAGTTAATGAAATGAGCAGCGTGATCGCGCTGGAGTAGGGCCCAGAAACTTGATTTTCTACGATTAAGGGCAATTTTGGAATATGACGATTTTAACCTAATTAACACTATTTAAATATCATTAAATGTGAAATAGGCCAAGTTTTCAAAGCCCTAAATTAAGAGACATTTTGGAGGCCATTGTGGAGAGTGGGATTAGATCTTCAACTAGTTTTTCTTTCTTTTCCTCTTTAGTTTTATGCATTTTTTTAATTACTTTCATGGATGTTTTTACTATGAACATGAAATAAACATATTTTCTAGGGTTTTAATGTAGTCTTTCGATACGCTATAATTATTCAATGCAAGTTCATTGATTTCTTCTTCATGATTATGATCTATTTAATGTATGTTTGTTGCTTATAATTAGTTGGCCATCAATTGCATGATTCATATGTTTTTAATTCAAAATCTAAGAAGTGAGAGTTAATTGTGCTATAATTATTTAGACGCAAATTTCGATATTGAAAGAGAGTACATGTATGGTTTGTGTAATTTTTAGGTTTTTGCTTTTCATGTCTACTATAAATTGAAACTTATCACAGAGATGTAGAAAGTTTGCATATAGGTTGAGATTTATAAATCCAGTAAGAATATAAATTACATTTGTAAACATGCTATCACAAGAAGAAGAGGAATAGTAAAATTTGTATTGATGACATGATAGAGTAGATAAATGATGAAATAAAATACCCTAGGTCATCCATTGAATTAATTGTTATTTTCTTTCTTTTATTTTTCAATTGTTAATTTCAGTTATTTTTGTTATTGTTCTTGTTCTTGTTATTTCGGAAATCAAACTTTCGTTAGCCAAATAGAAGTAGAAAATTAATTATTGGTCAATCTTCGTGGAAACAATCTTTGCGATACGTATTCTAGTGTACTGAAATTCCACAACACTAAGTTGCCTCATTTGCCACATACAAAACAATGTCCCTAAGAACTCTTGAATTGTCAATCATTCCTCTTATAACCTAGAGGATTTTCTCTTTTGCCTCGGGGCTTCTTATGACTCTCACCCTTGGGGTGAGTAGGCTTGTCTATGGTATTGGCCTTGGAGGTCCCTCCATTGGACTCATCCACACATTTTTCTCTAGAGCGAGACTCTTCCTCAATCCTCAAATGTTTTGAGAACTCTTCAAAAGGAACTTCCTCATTTTTATAGATGATTTTGTTCCTATAGCCTTTCTATGGTGAAGGTAGTTTGGGTTATGATTGCACCCACAAGGAAAGCTTTTGAAAATGTTATCTTAAGTGTAGATAATATATTCACAATAATTTTGAGCTCATGAACATGGGGGAGAATGGGCTTTTCATCAAAGAATTTAAGTTTCATGTATTGAGTGATAAGAAATTTCACAGTACCTTCTTCCTCTACTTTATACTTGTTTTCTAGCATCTCCTAAATCTTCTTTGATGAAGTGGCTTTGGTTTAGAGATTATGTAAGCTGTTCGAGAGAGCATTAAGAATATGGTCACGACATATTAGTTCATTCTCTTCTGTTTTCTTCTTTTGTTTGACCACCTCTTGAGAATCACTATCCTTTGGTGGATCTAAGGCCTTTAAGTCTTTATCTAGTATGTATGAGACTTTCAAGGTAGTGAGAAAGAATTTTATCTTGTCTTTCCAATAAATGAAGTTTGACCTATCAAAACAATCTAGACAAACAAAATCATGTGCCATAAACTTGAGAGCGAAGATGGAGGAACTTTCTTCCATGGTGATTCAACTTAAAACTCAAAACCAAGAAAATAAAGAATTTGAATGTTGGGAAAGTGAGTAGTCACCACCCTAATTTTACATCTCTAAACAATAAGTACAATGTAAATATCAAAAGTAATAACACAAAAGAATATGGGCAAATCAAAATCAAAATAAATACTTCCTATAACTGAGATACTGAAATCCTTGCAACAAAGCTTGTCACATCGAGAATTGTTGTCCAATTTCTCTATTCCAAGTCTTTCCCAGGATGCTTGAAGCTTCTAGAGTAGTAAAATGAGAATTAGGATTCAACAAGCCTTGAAAATCATACAAGTCAAGCAATTCGAACTAATTTTTTGGAGAGAAAGTGTGTTCTTGAAAGCTAGAGAGAGAGAGAGAGAGAGAAATGTAAGAGAGAGAATTGATAAGTTTGATCAAGCCCTCTAAACTCTAATTGACACATTTTACAATGTAAGCATCGTCTAACTCTAACCAATAAGATTAGACTTTTTAGGTTTTAAATTTGGAGCCAAAAAATGTATTTTCCACGTTAGGAACAAGTTGTATGGCAACATGTCGCTGGTGATAGGCGACATATCACCTAGCAACAGGCGACATATCACATGTTGCTTTTTGGTGTTACATGTGTTTTATGCATGGGATAGGCGACATGTTGCCTTGTGACCTGCGACATATCGTCTAACCTCTGGTTAAGTTCCTCAAAATTGACCTTAGACAGCTCCAATTGCTTCCAAAGTTTTTGGACATGTTTAGATACCTCATTGTACCATTTTAGACCCAAAAAGACAATTTTAGAATGCCTAAAACTCAAACTCATATTCACACCTCCATTATTCTCATAAAGTTATCAACAACCATTGGTCCCACGAAGATCCACAAGGAACATGAATTAGACCTTTGTCGCCCATGCACCTGAGTTGAGTGTAAGAGATGCTTGACCCTAATGCAGGATGACGAAGCAACTTGTGCCACTAAATAATTAAGGGTCAAGAAAATTTTCCCTGATTCCACCTTACGGTATTGTGCAAGCCTTCAACTCTCTAAGTCAATCACTTTCTTGGAGAGTTCTTGGAGAAAACTAGAGATTCTTTGAGCTAGAGAGAGTGATCAAGTCTCTCAAATCATTGTTTTTTACCCATATATATGTTAGGAAACTTATACATGATCTTTATTTATTTTCATGTAGATCTAATATTAAACAAGTTAATATGAGACAACCTAGGACATGTTTCTAAAATTGAATTCAAAGAGAAATAATGATAATAATACTTACATTATACGCAGTGTAATGGAAGAGTCATTCCTTCAGTTTCTCTAACCCTTGTGTCCTTTCTGTCACAGAGTATTACCAAGAAATTGAACAGATCTTCAATTTTCTTCACAGTCTTCCAAAGTATCCTTAGAATCACCTAGACTTGGGTGGGCAATTATCACCACATGAGATAGATATAGAGAGAAGAAGAAAAAAGAACAATGAGACTTAGAAAAGGACTTTATGTTTAGAGAGAGAATCTAAAACCTATTAGAAACATGTGATTCAACTTATGATTTCAAATCTCTCTTAGCATTCCTTTTATAGGATCAATTAGGTCACTTATTTAATTAAAAGTCAAAAAATAATAGCCAATAATCAGCCCTAGGTCGAAATTATCATGGGCTTTAAGCCCGTGAAATTTCTCATTTGATTATAAGCCAATTGGATGTAAAATCAATGTCTGTATTATTTTCTATTGATTTTGATTAATTAAATAATTATTCAAATACTTTATCAAATTAAGTATTTATAATTTGAACCTTGATTTAAACTTATTTATTAATTTAGATTCCTATTTATCTTAATGAATAAATCTGCCCTAATTTCTCTTTTTTTCTCTAAATTGTATAACTTTGTGAAAATATCCAAAATAAACATGGTCAACTTTGATAATTCTAATTGATAATTAAATCAATTAATTGAGACTATCTAGATGATTTTATCCAAGGTACAGTGGGGAACATGGGCCTATAAAATCAAGCTCCAATAAGTTATCATAAATCTAACAAATAAATTTACTAACTTATTAATTCCTCGTGACTCCACTAAAGACTCGGAATTGCACTCTTCAATTCATAGAACGCTCTATAACAAATATAGATACGTTATTAATTACCCATTGTTGCAACCATAATTTTCACTCAATCCTCTATAGACGGTCTATGTAACGACCCAAAATTACTAATAAGGCTTAAGGGCCTTGATTAGTGTGATGGGATGCCATAACTGGATTATGTGTAATTTAAAAGATTAAATGCATGATTATGTGATAAGCTTTCTTATATGACTATTTGGATATATGAGATGCATGATTATGAGTATTAGTATGCATGTAGGCCCTGATTAGGTTATAAGGGCATATTCATAATTTTGGCTCGTTGAGGGCATAAATGTAAATATTTGTGATAAATTGTTTAGACTACATTATTATGTGGATATATTCGTAGCTTGTGACTCGAGGCGATCCTTGTGAGCGGTTTAGCAGACAGGTCACGGTGGAGATTTATACCCAGCTCGGGGTGAGCCTGGGGGTATTTCTGGGAATCTGGGAAGTATATTGGAGACTATTTGACATTGAGGAAAATAATTGGTGATTAGTTAGGTGTCGGGGTTTAAGCGATAATTATTAGGGACACTTGAGGAATTAGCGGGGAATTGGGAGAAATGACCAAAATGCCCTTAGAATGTTTTAAGGTTTAGATTTTAATGGGAGGGCAAAATGGTCATTTGGTTTAATAAAGGGATAAATAATATGCTGCTTTTATGGACTTAGTGGAATTGTTAGAAAGTGTGAGAAGCTGAAGGAAAGAGGCAGAAGGAAAAAAGAAAGAAAAACATAACACCTAAGCTTACCTTATTTTCTCTCACTCGGTTCCCTTTTTCTTCACCATCGCTTGAGGAATTTTGAAGCTTTAACTCAGGAAAGCTTGGGCTGGAGCTTGGGGCTAGGATCCTTGGTGAAGCTAAAAGATTTAGCATGAGTTAACTACTCAATTAAGGTAAGGCTTAAAGCTATGTTGAGATTGCTGGGTTATGGTAAGTTTGGTCTGAATTTTCTAAACTTGATGAAGTTGATTTTGATAATGAAAGAGTCCTTCCTTCAGATTCTCTAACCCTTGTATCCTTTATGTCGTGAATTATTACCAAGAAACTGAACCGATCTTCAATTTTCTTCACAATCTTCCAAAGTATCCTTAGAATCACCTAGACTAGGGTGGGCAATTCTCAACACATGAGATAGATACAGAGAGAAGAAGAGAAAATAACAATGAGGCTTAGAAAATGGCTTATGTTTAGAGAGAGAATCTAAAACATATCAGAAACTTGTGATTTCAACTTTCTATTAGCATTCCTTTTATAGGCTCAATTAGATCACTTATTTAATTAAAAAATCAATAAAATAATAGTCAATAATAAGCCCTAGGTCGAAATTATCATGGGCTTTAGGCCCGTGAAATTTCTCATTTGATTATAAGCCCATTGAACTTAAAATCAAGACCTGTATTATTTTTTATTGATTGAATTAATTAAATAATTATTCAAATCATTTATCGAATTAATTATATATAATTTGAACATTGATTTAAACTTATTTATTAATTTAGATACTAATTTATCTTAATTAATAAATCTGTCATAATTTTTCTTTTCTTCTCTAACTTGTATAACTATGTGAAACTATCCAAAATTGACCTAGTCAGCTTTGATATTTCTAATTGATAATTAAATCAATTAATTGAGACTATCTAGATGATTTTATCCAAGGTACAGTGGGTACCACAGGCCTATGAAATCAATCTCCAATAAGTTATCAGAAATATAACAAATAAATTTACTAACTTATTAATTCCTCGTGACTCCACTAAAGACTCGGAATTGCACTCTTCAATTCATAGAACGCTCTATAACAAATATATATACATTATTAATTATCCATTTTTACAACCATAATTGTCACTCAATCCTCTATAGATGGTCGACAATGAGATGGGACTAAAATACCGTTTTACCCCTCATAGTATTTTATCCTTAAAACACTTAGTTCCTTGTAAATGATATTTCAGTAAACTAATATTAATTACCGAAATGAGATCTCTATCATTTAGCACCTTGAACCAAACTAAAAGGAAATCAGCATTTCACTTCTTCATCAGAAGCTATAGATGTTCATATCTATGATTAACACTCCCACTCAATTATACTACCAAGTTTCCAAGATGTAAGTATCGGCTAGTCCGTAGGGTAAACTGATAACGAACAAGTCAAAGAACTCAAATAATACAATTATTTAGAATACTAAACACTCAAATTGAAGATTGAATTGACCTATGGTCAACTATATGATATGACTAGAATAGATATTAATGGTAAGTTTACTTATCCTATCTATTGTCAATATCGGTCCAGTCTGATGTAACAAATACATCCGATCTTAACTACTTTGCTAATGTTCTGGAAAGAACATAACACTACGATGTGTAAGTAATTCATGTCATAGATTGGCAAGTCATTGTAAATCCTGTGCACTGGCTAATCTTAGGACTAACTTATATTTGAACAGATAATCATATTTATATTAAACTGTGATTACGTCACTATAAATACGAATAACTATATGCTCAGGATTTAATAGAAGTTTATATTAAACAAACAATTATGAAAATAAAACATGTGAGCAAAGTGATTGACCAAGTCAAAAAAAATGATTTCTATTCTTTTATTGATAATAAATGAGATTACAAATAAATTGGGTTTTAATTACGGCATAAATCCCCAACAATATACAGTAGGCACCGTCATTAGCTCTAATCAATAGGATTAGACTTGCAAAATACATCATTTAGAGCATTTACAATATTTCACGTAATACAGCAGGAGACGCGTCGGCAGGTAGGGTTTTAGGAAACCCTAGCTTACAGGCGATGTGTCGCCTCCTGGGTGGTGACGTATCGCCACCCCCTCTGACTTTGGACACTTCCAAAGGTCTAAAAATCCAAATGCCACCAAACATTTTGGAAACCCTTAGATAGTTTTATGTATCACTTTGGACCCAAATTTTCATTTTCTAAGTGCCTACAATTTGAAACTCAAATTCACATCTTCACTATGTTAATTCTACTAAGTGTTTATACCTTGCTTGTATTTTAACACTTTATCATTTGTATTTAACCAATCATAACAATCCCCCACTTG
The DNA here is from genome assembly GCF_963169125.1 of Humulus lupulus. Lineage (NCBI taxonomy): Eukaryota > Viridiplantae > Streptophyta > Magnoliopsida > Rosales > Cannabaceae > Humulus > Humulus lupulus. The sequence continues at coordinate 213,883,181 of NC_084796.1, read as the reverse complement.
GTTATATACATGCCCCATTCTCTAGCTTAAAAAAAATTTGTTCATAAAATAAAGTGGCTTTCAGTTTGAACTTTATATTAGTGAAAATACCACAAAGTATTATCGAAATCATTAGTAGCTTAGAACTTGAACCAAGTATTCCATATGATAACACTAGTGATACCTCACACACCTCCACCACATCTTTTGTTTTCCCACTTTCTCACTTAGCACTATCATGGCCATGTGCTCATCTCTTCATGGACCTTCCGAGGAGAAACTCCAACTCCTGTGAGAGGCGACACCACCTCTAAGTCCACATAGGTAAAGTTCTTACAGCATCTTTGCTACCTTTATAGAAGCTTGTTACACTCAATTGAACTTCATTAAAAGCCCTAGGCTTAACCCTAACTTAGTAGAAACCAACACTAACCATCTCGGATGGAACTCATCATAAGTTTTAGTGTTGAAACTATTCACTTATCAATGACTTGTTCTTACCTGTTGAACTCTTTCCCTTGATTTGTACAAGTTGAGAGTTGGGTTTCCATCATTGGTTAATCTATTCTTCTAGGAGTTTCAATCCCATCCCTTTTGAAGTAGAACTTACTAAACTTCTCACAAGAGGTTTTGTAAATGAATCTGCTATGTTCCCACTTGTTTTAACATATGAGATTGATATGATTCTACCATGAATCAATTGTATCACATATTCATGTTGGGGTTTTATGCCCTAATTAAAACCCAAATTCTTTGTAATCTCATTTTATTATCAATAAAAGAATAGAAATCATTTTTTGACTTGGTCAATCACTTTGCTCGCATGTTTTATTTTCATGATTATTTGTTTAATATAAACTTCTATTAAATCTCAAACATATCTTATAGTTGACCATATAGCTAATCTTATTTATAGTGAGATAATCACAGTGGAATATAAATATGATTATATGTTCAAAATAAGTTAGTCCTAAGATTAATCAGTGCACAGGATTTACACTGACTTGCCAATCTACGATATGATCTACTTACACATTATGGTGTTATATTCTTTCCAGAACATTAGCAAAGTAGATAAGATCGGATGTATTTGTTACGTCGAACTGGACCGATACTGATAGTTGATAAGATAAGTAAACATACCGTTATTATCTATTCTAGTCATATCTTATAGTTGACCATAGGTCAATTCAATCTCAATTCTAAGTGGTTAGTATTCTAACTAATTGTATTATTTGAGTTCTTTGACTTGTTCATTACCAGCTTACCCTACGGACTAGCCCATACTTACATCTTGGGAACTCGGTAATATAATTGAGTGGGAGTGTTAATCATAGATATGAACATCTATAGCTTCTGATGAAGAAGTGAAATGATGGTTTGCTTTTAGTTTGGTTCAATGTGTTAAATGATAGAGATCTCATTTCAGTAATTAAATTAGTTTACTGAAATATCATTTACAAGGAACTAAGTGTTTTAAGGATAAAATACAATGAGGGGTAAAATGGTATTTTAGTCCCATCTCATTGTAGACCGTCTATAGAGAATTGAGTGACAATTATGGTTGTAACAATGGATAATTAATAGTGTATCTAGTTATAGAGCGTTCTATGAATTCAAGAGTGCAATTCCGAGTCTATAGTGTATTCACGAGGAATTAATAAGTCAGTAAATTTATTTGTTAGATTTATGATAACTTATTGGAGCTTGATTTCACAGGCCCGTGGTACCCACTGTACCTTGGATAAAATCATCAAGATAGTCTCAATTAATTGATTTAATTATCAATTAGAAATATCAAAGTTGACTAGGTCAATTTTGGATAGTTTCACATAGTTATACAAGTTAGAGAAGAAAAGAGAAATTATGACAGATTTATTAATTAAGATAAATTAGTATCTAAATTAATAAATAAGTGTAAATCAATGTTCAAATTATATATAATTAATTTGATAAATTATTTGAATAATTATTTAATTAATTCAATCAATAGAAAATAATACAGGTCTTGATTTTAAGTTCAATGGGCTTATAATCAAATGGGAAATTTCACGGGCCTAAAGCCCATGATAATTTCTACCTAGGGCTTCAAATTGGCTATTATTTTATTGATTTTTTAATTAAATTAAATAACCTAATTGAGTCTATAATAGGAGTGCTTAGAGAGAAGTCAAAACATAAGTTTAACAAGTCACAAGTCAGATTTTCTGATAGATTTTAGATTCTCTCTAAACATAAGTCATTTTCTAAGCCTCTTTATTATTTTCTCTTCTTCTCTCTATATCTATCTCATGTGTTGAGAATTTCCCACACTAGTCTAGGTGATTCTAAGGATACATTGGAAGACTGTGAATAAATTAGAAGAACGGTTCAGTATCTTGATAATACTCTGCGACATAAAGGATACAAGAGTTAGAGAAACTGAAGGAAGGACTCTTTCATTCCGCTACGTATACTGTAAGTATTCTTATCTTTGTTTCTCTTTGAATTCAATTTTAGAAACATGTTCTAACTTTGATACCTAGAAGGTATCCACCTCTCCAAGGTCTTTCATTTTGAAGTTAGAAGATAGAAACCTCTTCGTTTCCATTCCTTTCATGTCATTACTAAAAATCAACATATCATCTACATATAGACACACAAGTATGACATGATCACCACAAGTCTTATAGTATAAGCACTTGTCCACATTGTTGTGTCTAAATCCATTATAAATAAGGACTTTATCAAGCTTCTCATGCCATTGTTTTGGAACTTGGTTTAAAACATATAATGATTTGACAAGTCTACACACATTATGTTCATTTCCTTGAAGAACAAAACCTTCTGGTTGTTCCATATAGACCTCCTCCTCGAGATCCCCATTTAGGAATGTTGTTTTGACATCCATTTGGTGAACATAAAGGTTGTATATAGATGATAAGGCAAACAAAAATCTTATAGAAGTAGTTCTTGCTACCGGTGCATATGTGTCAAAGTAATATATTCCTTCTCTCTGTTTGAAACCTTTGGCTGCTAACCTAGCCTTGAAGGTTTTTATTGTAACGACCCAAAATTACTAATAAGGCTTAAGGGCCTTGATTAGTGTGCCGGGAGGGCATAATTGGAAGTTATGTGAATTAATGGTGTGAGAATGCATGTTTATGAGTATTGGATAAGCATGCAGGCCCTGTTTGGTTGGTAAGGGCATAATTGTAATTTTGACCCGTTAGAGCATAAATGTGGTTATTTGTTATAAACTGTTGAGACCACATTATTATGTGGATATATGTGTTTGCAGCTTTCGGCACGAGGCGGTCCTAGGGAGCAAGTAACGAGAAAAGTCACAACAGGACCCGATACTTGACTTGGGATAAGTCAAGGGGGACTTCGAGTGTTAGGTGGTTATTTGGGTTATAGGGTTATGGAAATAAATAATTAGAGATATAATTGAGGTTAGGAAGCCTAGGTGGGAATACCGGGGAATTTTACCATTTTTCCCTCGGGGACGTTTTTGGTACCCCGAGCCTTGAGTTTAACTTAAGTAAAATAAAACAAAGGAGAGGAAATAGCTAGAATTTTGCCAACCGACCCTTCCCTTCACCCTCAGCTCAACTCTCCTTTTCACTCTCAAGGAAACCATGGAACCAAGGGAAGACTTGGTTGGAAACTCAAGATTTTGAGCTGGAGTTGTGGGGAGGATTTCTGTACCAACCTGAAGGTTCAGACTATGGGTTTAGGTGAGTATTGAATTTTTGTTTAGCTGACTTAATTCTATAGTTTTGGCTGGGTTCTAAGAGTTTTTTTTTTTTATTTTGATATTGAAGATTGAACTGGGGCTAAGGCCTGGGAATTAACTCAGCAACTAGTTGGTGGGCTTTCTCTTAAGCAAAGGTAAGCTTTTCATAATAGTTTAGCATCTGAATTCTGGGATTTCTGGTTGTTCTAAGTGGTTTTGAGTTTTTGGGTTTCAAAGATTGAGATGTTGTTTTGATGAGTTTCTAGACAAGGTTTCTGTTGGGTTATGTTGTTGAAATCATGTTAGAATGTTGGGGTAACTGGATTTTGTTATTGGGATGGTTTAGGGTGGATTTGGGGTGAGGTTTGAGTGTTACAAATGGTGGTTTTTTTGGGTTCGTGGGCTGGGCCGCGGCTCTGTTCTAGAGTGTCGCGGCCCTTCGGAGCAAGGAAGAGCCAGAAAGGCTCTAAGATGAGGGAGCACCGCGGCGCCACAGGGGCAGGGCCGCAACGCGTGTCTATGTTTAGGGAGGCCTGGCCTCTGTTTCAGGGGCAAGTTACGGCATGGGTCTTGAGGGTTGCGGCCCTTGAGGGAATTTTCGGCCAATACTTGCGCACAGGGCACAGCTCGGCCACTGGTAGTTAAGGACAGCTTAATAATCACTAGCTCAGTTAAGCTAGCCAGAGTCAGTGGGTATAACACTGGGCTTGGCCTAAGCGAGCCATAGACAGTGGATTAATTAGAGGGTGTGGCCTACGGGCATTAACCCTAGGTGTTGCTTGACATGTATTCTATTGTTAATTGTTGTGTATGATGTGCTGAGTATCTGTAGCTAGATCATTGGCTATCGACCAGTGTGCTGCATTCATTGTATGCTATGGCTTGTTGGGGATTGGTTAATGCCTTGTAAATTATTTGGTAATGCTCTGTGAATTGCTTAGCTGTTAATACTGGTTATGTTATGCTGTTATGTTTTCTTGTTGGGCCTCGGCTCACGGGTGCTACGTGGTGAAGGTAAAGGCAAGGGTAAGATGAGTTAACCATGAGTTAGAGAGCTCTGGGGGCGAGGTGTACACTGTCAGCTGCTCGGCTGCCACGGTTGAGGGATTGTACAGGGACGGGAACCTAAAATGTGTATTTTTCCATTAGAGTGGCTTGGTTATTTACTAGTTTTGCAAATTCTGTAATTACGTTATTTAGACTTTGATTTGGGATCCTATGTACCAAATATTTGTTTTAATGAAAATTATTCATTTATAACCAAATCTTTTAAACCTAACCTGTTTGTGTTGTTAGATTCACATTTTTATTTAAATGACTTGATTAGCAAGTCTTGCACTATTTCAAATACACAGTGTAACGGTCTTGGTGACCCAGGGCATTACATTTATGGTGCCATAGGTATGGTATTTCTTTCTAAATACCCATTTGCACCCAATTTGTTTGGACCCCTTTGGAAGGTCAACCGATTCCCAAGTGTGGTTTGACATAATTGAATCAATTTCATCATTAATTGCCTCCTTCCAAAAAGCGGAGTCCCTTGAGGACATTTCTTCCTTTGGGATCATCTTCTATTTGAAGTACTATTGGATGTTTCCAAGTAACTTCCTCATTATCACCTTCAACAAGGTATAGTGTCTCTATTGGAGAACACTTCTCATTTGATCCCAAATCTTTGAGCCTTTGGCTCCTTCTAGGCAGTTGAGGATGCTCACCAACTATTCTAGGAGTCTCCTCTTGAGGCTCCCTAGTTTGATTTGGTTCCAACTTGTTGTCATCGCATGACATGTTCTCAAAGAACCCAACCTCTCTAGATTCAAATATTACATTAGACTCCAAGTCTAATAATCTATAAGCTTTGCTATTCTGGGCATAGCCCTCAAATGCACATCTTGTAGATCTTGGACCCAACTTGGTCCTTTTAGGATCGGTGCTCTTGCAATAAGCAAGACACCCACACTTAAGGATAACAAATGTTTGGTTTCTTTCCTTTCCATAACTCATATTGAGATATATTATTTTTCTTCATGGGAATACGATTCAAAATATGGCAAGCGGGTAGCAAGGCTTCATCCCACAGACTAAAACTTAATTTAGAATGCAATAGCATAGCATTAATCATCTCAGTAAATGTTCTATTGTTTCTTTCTGCTATACCATTTTGTTGTGGAGTATAAAGGGTTGTACATTCATGAATTATTCCATGTTCCTCACAAAACAAGTTAAATTCATTTGAAAAATATTCACCACCCCTATCACTTCTAAGTATTTTAATTTTCCTTTCAAATTGATTTTCAACTTCTCCTTTATACACTTTAAACACATCAAATGCTTCATCTTTATTTTTAATCAAATATACATATGTGAACCTAGAGCAATCATCAATGAAAGTAATAAAATATCTACTTCCTCCTTTAGTCAACATTCTATTAAGTTCACATAAATCACTATGTATCAAATCTAACAACTTAGAGTTTCTTTCAACACTAGGAAAAGGTTTCTTTACTATTTTAGATTTAACACATAATTCACATTTTTCATGCTCAACATTATCACAATCAATTAATTCACATTTGACAGCCCTTTTAATTGTGCTAAATCATATATGTGCAAGTCTAACATGCCACAAAATAATGGGATTAGAGTCAAGCATATAACAAGTAGAAGAGATTTTATTGTTCACATTGTCAATGGAAGTACAAAGTTTAAACATGCCATCACAAGTATATCCCTTTCAAACAAAAACATTGTCTTTTGATCAAATGAGCTTGCCGAAATCTATCACAACCTTGATTCCCGGTTTGCCAAGCAAATTTCCACTCACAAGGTTTCTACTCATTTCTGGTACATACAAAACATTAGTGAGTAGAACCTTCTTGTTGGATGTGAAGAACAAGTCAATAATTCCCTTTTCTCATTGCCCTTTTGAATTTCATGCCCTTCCTTTGAAGATTCAAAGGTCCTGAATAGAGATTTATCATAGGTTACATGAATGGTGGCACAAGTATCATACCACCACCGATTCACCTTTCCATGAATAGAATTTACCTCACTAAGTGTGGCCACTAGCTCCTCTTGAGCTGAGTTGACCTGTGCATCATTTTTATGGCTTCTCTTGAACCTATAATCTCTAGCAAAGTGTTCATTCTTGCCACACACATAGCAAGGTCCCTTGGAACTCATGAATTTCCCCTCATTATTCTTGGGCCCAAGGGTTTTTTGCCCTTGCCCTTGTTCTAGCCCTTTCCCTTGCCTTTGTTAGGAGGATTTGCCACAACATTGGCCTTAGAAGTCTCTCCATTGGTCTTCTCATCGTTCAAATCTCTAGAACGAGACTCTTCCTCAATTCTCAAGTGTTTGAGAATTTCCTCCAAAGAAATCTCTTCATTTCTATGGAGCATCTTTTTCCTATAGCCTCTCCATGAAGGAGGTAACTTGGCTATAATGGCACCAACAAGAAATTGTTCCGACAATACAATTTTAAGAGTAGACAATTTATTCACAATAATTTGCAACTCATGAATTTTAGGGAGAAGGGGTTTATCATCATAAAATTTAAATTCCATATATTGAGTAATAAGGAATTTCTTTGTACCTTCCACTTCCGCTTTGTACTTCTTTTCCAAGGCCTCCCAAATCTCCTTGGCGGTCTTGGTGGTGGTGTAGAGATCGTAGAGCTTATCTGAGAGGGCATTGAGGATGTGACCCCTACATATCAACTCATCTTCTTCGAGTTTCTTCCTTTCGTTAACGATTTCTTGGGTATCATTTTCCTTGGGCTCCTCCAAGGCTTTTTGGTCCTTGTCCAAGACATATAAAACCTTCAAAATAGTGAGCAAGAATCTAATCTTGTCTTGCCAACGCACAAAATTAGTCCCATCAAATCTATCCAATCTAACAAAGTCTTGTGTCATGAATCTCAAAGCTGAAAGAGAGTAAGATTCTTCCATGATATGCTATCTCCGATTATAGAGTATTAGAATGTTGGGGGAGAGTGAGATAACACCACCATAAAAAATAGAATCTACATAAAATTTGAATTGATAGAGACTTAAAAAAGATTAAGAAAGAACATGCAAAACCCAAATAGAAAAATGGTGTTCTTCAAGTTTTAATGAAGCTTCAAACCCTAGGCAAATCACCACTTTGAACATTCCTTAGAGCAAACCCTTGAGCAAAACCAAACACAAACCAAGGCTTATACAAATTGAGAAACGTGTCCTGACACTCTATTCCCTAGCCACCATTGATGCTTGAGGCCTTCTCTTGAGGAAATGAGGATTGAGATTGAACAAGCCTTCAACTCTCTAAGTCAAGCACTTTCTTGGAGAGTTCTTGGAGAAAACTAGAGATTCTTGGAGATAGAGAGAGAATGATTGATTAGTGCCCAAAAATACACATTTTTTTTATTTCAATAGTCAAAATAAATTAATTTTTAATTAATATTTTCATCAAATTAATATGATTAAATTTAAAAATGAAAATATTTAATTTTAATTTAGTTTGTTTTATTTTGTAGGATTTAATTGATATTTTTGGCACGTGGAAACAAAGAAGAAAGAAATAAATAAAATTAAAGAAATGAGGAAAAGTTGGCATTTTTGCAACTTGAACATTGAAAAATTCGGCCCAAATCAGCCCAGGCCCGCTGGCCTCTTTCTCCACCTTCAACGCCATGTCGCGCATTGTCCTCACGCCACGCGTCCCAAAGTAGCTCACACCTCCTCCTTTTCCTTCTACGTGACCAGCTGAAGCCTTTCCTAAAGTCAACCTTCTCCCCAACGTAAGCCTCCAGCTCTCATACTCCAACAATCCAGCAGGCCCAACATAGTAAGCCCAATGCCTCACCCAACTTCCCAGTAGGCCCATCCAAAGCAACCAAAGCCCAACGCCAGCAGCCCAGCCCAACTCGCCTCAGCCCTTCTCCTCTCCCAGCCAGCGCCTACGTGGCATGTTTTCATTGGCTGGGAATGGATCAAAACCCACATCTGCCACCAGCCACCTTCAACCCATATTTTGTGGGTATTGGGCCTTGCAAAATTTCCATTTTGAGCTTCAAAGCTCATCTTGTTTGGTGATTTAGAAAAATGGCATATCGACCATACACCAAAATAACTACATTAATATTTATAATAAGATTTGATTTTTCAAAATCATATTTTATTATTAATATTTCATATTTATTTTGTAAACCCCAAATTGTTGTTTAATTTCTTTTTAGTCATTTTCTCCCTCTATAAATAGAGACTCTTCTTTCACAATTTCTATGTAAATTTTAGGTAGCAAAACTCTACCAAATTTTAGTCTCATTTCTCATATTTTCTCTCTAGAATTTCATGAGAATGTCTAGCATAATAGGCTAACCTTCTTAGGAAGGTTAGGATGATCCTATATGCACTATGGCTTTGTTTGGTATTTTTGATTCACCTTGTGCTTAAAGTTTATATATTTGAGTGATTTATTTTCTTTCATCTTTATTCCTTCATCTTGTTATCTATATTTATGTTTACTAATAGTATATAGATTTTGTCAAACACTTTCTATATATTATCAAATTAGAGAAAATAATATAGAGAATATCTTTATCATTTTCTCCATCTCATTCATATATATTTACTTTTGCTAAATCCATATAGAATTAGTCATGCTTTTTCTATGTATTTTATAAATAGTAAAAGTAATATTTGTGTTAGGTTTTATGTCCAATCTTTTATTGCATTATGGCCAATGGTATAATGTCATTTTTAGATTTCTCATAAGATTTATCTCATCCTTCAATGGTAAAGAATAGTAATCACTTGAATACATTTTTGTGAAATATATTGTACTTTAATGTTAAATCTTCCAAATGAATAGTTGGGATGTGAACTATCCATTTGTGTAATTTTTGTGAATCAAATATCCAAATAAATAAGTATGCATATTGGTGACTCTTGATCCTTCCTACTTGTTACCTATTGTTACATCACACTTTAATCTATATTTATTTCTAATCTTTAAATCTTAAAAACAACAAAAATATCACTTGTTCTATTTTCCTCATATTATTTATCTCTAAACTTTGTTTATTGATTAACTTTATTTATTTACTTCCATGTGGAATCGACCGCCCGATCTATACTACAACCACCGCTTAGTGGATACACGTTTTGGGTGTTAAACAAATTTTGGCGCCATTGCCGGGGAGGTAATAGTGAAAAAAAAAATTTCGATAAACTTTGCAAAAGAGGTAAGTAATTCTATTCTTTTATTTTTGTGTATATTTCTCTATGATTTTTTTTAGATTTATCTTATTTACCCTTAAAATAAAAAAATTAAAAAAAAACAATATCATTTTTTTTAATTGTTCCTTTTTAGTTAGTTTTTCATTTTTTTTTACAATGTTGTCCTATAAGAAAAAAAAATATTGTCATCCTTTCTTTTTTAGGATTTGTTAGTTTTATTCTTAGTTTATTTTGTTGTTATTTTTCTTTTAGTTTTATTTTTCTCTCTTTTTATTTATTATTGTTGTAAAAAAAATTAAATAAAAATAAAAAGCTCGTTCACGTGTATTTAGTTTTTTTTTCTTGTTAATTTATTTTTAATAGCTTATTTTTTTTTATATATTTTTTTATTTTTAGAAAAAAAAACTTAAAAAAATAAATAAATTGGTTGTTATCTTTTGCTAGTTTTTTTTTTTTTTTAATTATTTGTGTTTAGGATTTGTTACATTTTTTTTATCTTACTTTTGGGCTTTTTTTTATGTGGTTGTATGATTAATTTAGTTTTGTTATTTACTTAGTTATGTTTTCCTCTATCTTTGAAAAAAAAAATTACTTTCTTAGATTTTTTTTTTTAGCCCTTATATTTATTTGTTTTTTTATAATATTTTTTTTAGGTTTTGTGAGTATCTTATTTCTTGTGTTTAGATATTTTTTTTTAGTTATTATTGCTAGGTTTGTCTTTTTTTTTTATTTTTAGGTTTTAAATCTCTTAAAAAAATTAATAATAATAAAAAAATAAAGCTTGTTTTGTCAACATAAGCAATTTTTGCTTAAAGGCCAATTTGAGTAAAGTTACATCCATGCTTACTTAGTAACCTCGGGGAGTTCTAGTAAGTGTTGGTTGTAAGAGGACCATTTTGTGAATTGTGACCCCTCCACAATTATCTAGTAATCTCGGGGGGTTTTAGATAAAGTGTGGGTCTTAAGTGAGACCGTTCTAAAAACCTCAATCGACCTGGAAACAAGCAAAACAAAAAAAAATCATAAAAACAAAATTAAAAAAAATGAATGATGAAGATAAGAAACGTTTCGAACTGTATTTTCCAATGTAATATCCTTCAGTTAGAAACAATAGTACTTCTAGTGCTACTAAGGGTATTAGCCATTTTAGGAGTGCATGCAAACTTAGTGTAAGAGAATACCGAGAACTTGAGGTCTTAGAAACTAAGTTTGAAAGAGAAAGTTACGAGATTCCCGAGATAGATTATGATGAACGATGTTGTGACTTTGAAAGAGTCGACCATAGGAATCATAATTCTAGTTGGACCAACCCCGTAGATTTTAGTTGGAAGCTTGAGTACAACTACCATGCACCTCCTCACATGAATTTTGAGCAACATTTTCCTAACTTCCCACATAAACCTCCCTATAATGCCTGCACTAATACGAATTCTTTAGAGGACACTTTACACACATTTATAGAGGAGCAAAGAGAACTCAATAAACAATTTGTGGAAGATTTTAGGGAAACTAGTACTCAAATTTCAGAATTGACCAACACTATTATTTTACATAATTTAAGTCAATTATTGTCCCAACCTGAGGCCATAACACCATCCCCTACTCCCAGTTCTAAACCCGATGAGGATGATGTTATTACCATTTGGAGTGAAACTCTTTCCCCTACCAAAATTCTTCCAACCACTCCAAAGAAAAATGGAAGCTATCATACTGATGTGATAGACTTAATCGTTGAGGAAATCATAAACATATTTGCCATGAAACATTCACCCAATTTCCTCCACGATTTTGAACCCAACCATTTTATTTATCCTGAAAATGTTACTAACGTTTCTATTTTTGAGACGCAGGATAAAAGAAAATTCATTTTTGATACAGGATAGTACGCAAATATGCAGTTGGTAGACTTACCTAAGAGTGATGATTTTGTCTACCATAGACTGATCAGGTTTTATCTTTCTTTTTAGTGTGCTTTATTTCAGTTTGTGTCTTTATTTTATGTTGCGAATTTTAGTTTTTGGGTTTTGTTGGTTATCATATTCCATTTTTCTCGCACAATGAGCTTAACGTTAGACATTGAGGACAATGTCTCATTTAAAGCTGGGGGTTGTAGGCATATTCATGCGTTAAAATATATTTTGATTACCATTTTGAAATTTTGGGTTAAATGTTTGCAAAACTCATGACAACAAAATTTTTGTGAGATAGTTTTTGCTATTTTTACTATTAGGAAGTAATTTTATTAGAGTAATTTCATGCACAACCAAACATTGAAAAAAAAAATTCACACATTCAATTGAGAACAATCCTAAAGTTTAAAGCTTTTAATTTTTGTGAGAATGAGAAAACAACTTTGAAAACTTCTATTGATCGTTTGAGTTGGCAAAATTAATTTTTGGGATTTAAAACATGACATTTACTAGAGGGATGAATTTTGTTTTAAAGAGTCTTTGTTGTATTTTATTGTAATTTTCCTTTTAATTTCTTTTTATTCTTATGTTGTCTCTTGTCAAAAAAATTATAAAAAGAAAAAGAAAAAAATTATAAAAAAAAAAAGAAAAAGAAGAAATATATAAAAAAAAAAATTGAAAGAAAAAAAAAAAGAGAACAAGAGCAACATTTTTTTATCTTCATCTTTTGTAGTTTTGTTGAAAAAAATTGTCAAATAAAAAAAATAGTAATAATAAAAATTCAACATTACTACATTTGTTTTCAATTTATGTCATCAAAAAAATTGTGTATTTTTTGTTTTGTTCTTTATTTTGGCTCTTAATATCATTTTGTAAAATTCTGAAGGTTCTTATGTCATTTAGATTCCAATCAATTGATTAACTTATCTTTTTATCAATATTCGTTAACATTGTTTGTCCTAAAACGATAACATCCATTTTTGAGTGTTAATTGATAAATTTCCAACTCCAAGAGTGTCAACCATCTTCCATAAAAATACTTTCAATACCCTTGTGAGGATTTGGAGTTGAGACTTTATTCTTTGGTGATTTTTCAATATTGTTTGTGTTAATTTTGGAAAGAACGATATGGTTTGGTGTACACATACAAAACTCTTGAATTACAACTTTGATAGTTTTAAATAGCATTTTCTAAATTCTCACTAAACATTTTGTTAAATGATTTTGCATAATTTAGTTCACTAATTCATCTTGGTAATAATTTTTATCCGCTTGAATTGCTAGGGACTAGCAATAAGCTAGTTGGGGGTTGTGATTAGTGCACAAAAATACACATTTATTGATTTTAATAGTCAAAATAAATTAAGTTTTAATTAATATTTTCATCAAATTAATATGATTAAATTTATAAATGAAAATATTTAATTTTAATTTAGTTTGTTTTATTGTGTAGGATTTAATTGATATTTTTGGCTCTTGGAAATAAATAAATAAAATTGAAGAAATGAGGAAAAGTTGGCATTTTTGCAACTTGAACATTGAAAAATTCGGCCCAAATCAGCCCAGGCCCGCTGGCCTCTTTCTCCACCTTTAGCGCCATGTGGTGCCTTGTCCTCGCGCCACACGTCCCAAAGAAGCCCATCCGAAGCAACCAAAGCCCAACGTCAGCAGCCCAGTCCAACTCGCCTTAGCCCTTCTCCTCTCCCAGCCAGCGCCTACGTGGCACGTTTTCATTGGCTGGGAATGGATCAAAACCCACATCTGCCACCAGCCACCTTCAACCCATATTTTGTGGGTATTGGGTCTTGCGAAATTGTCATTTTGAGCTTTAAAGATCATCTTTTTTGGTGCTTTAAAAAAATGGCATATTGACCATACACCAAAATAACTAGGTTAATATTTATAATAAGATTTGATTTTTCAAAATCATATTTTATTATTAATATTTCAGATTTATTTTGTAAACCTCAAATTGTTGTTTAATTTCTTTTTAGTCATTTTCTCCCTCTATAAATAGAGACTCTTCTTTCACAATTTCTATGTAAATTTTAGGTAGCAAAACTCTACCAAATTTTAGTCTCATTTCTCATATTTTCTCTCTAGAATTTCATGATAGTGTCTAGCATAATAGGCTAACCTTCTTAGAAAGGTTAGGATGATCCTATATGCACTATGAATTTGTTTGGTATTTTTGATTCACCTTGTGCTTAAAGTTTATATATTTGAGTGATTTATTTTCTTTCATCTCTATTCCTTCATTTCATTATCTATATTTATGTTTACCAATAGTATATAGATTTTGTCAAACACTTTCTATATATTATCAAATTAGTTAAACTAATATAGATAATATCTTTATCATTTTCTCCATCTCATTCATATATATTTACTTTTGCTAAATCTATATAGAATTAGTCTTGCTCTTTCTATGTATTTTATAAATAGTAAAAATAATATTTGTGTTAGGTTTTATGTCCAATCTTTTATTGCATTATGGCCAATGGTATAATGTCATTTTTAGATTTCTCATAGGATTTATCTCATCCTTCCATGGTAAAGAATAGTAATCACTTGAATACATTTTTGTGAAATATATTTGTGCTTTAATGTTAAATCTGCCACCTGAATAGTTGGGATGTGAACTATTCATTTTGTGTAATTTTTGTGAATCAAAGATCCAAATAAATAAGTATGCATATTGGTGACTCTTGATCCTTCCTACTTGTTACCTATTGTTACATCACACTTTAATGTATATTTATTTCTTATCTTTAAATCTTTAAAACAAAAAAAATATCACTTGTTCTATTTTCCTCATATTATTTATCTCTAAACTTTGTTTATTGATTAACTTTATTTCTTTACCTCCTTGTGGAATCGACCGTCCGATCTATACTACAATCACCGCTTAGTGGATGCACATTTTGGGCGTTAGACAATGAGGGTAGAGAGAGATTAGAGGGAGTGATCAAGTCTCTCAAATCATTGTTTTTTACCCATATATACAGTAGGCACCATCATTAGGTCTAACCAATAGGATTAGACTTGAAAAACAATTCATTTAGAGCATTTATGATATTTCACGTAATACAGCAGGCGACGCGTCGCCTGCTATAGTTTCTGGAAACCTTAGATTCCAAGTGATGTGTCGCCTCCTAGGTGGCGTGTATCGTGACCTCCTCTGAATTTGGACACATCCAAAGGTCCAAAAAAATTGTAATGCCCCGACTAATTCTAGACCTCGGACCATAAAAAACTACAAAACATAACTACTAATTTGAATACATATATAAAAAATTAAATAACTTTATTTAAAACCCAAAATATTGTACTAAATACAAAATACGGTATGGGTGCCCATTGTTATAAAACATAAACATAAACATTAAATCAATTGTTTAAAATATTAAGTGTAGAAATACATAAAAACATAAATCAAAAGACTTAAAAACAATGTCATCCTCGATCTTCCAGCAGTCAATTCAATCCATTCATCCTCAACACACATGCCAAGCTGCCACGAATCTTTCTCGCCTTCCATGTTCATTTTCCTACATCATTCTAAAAAGAAAAGAATAAGCCTAATGCCCAGCAAGGAAAATTTACTACAAACATATATCATAAATCATAATATCATATCATAAATCATATACTATAAACATATGATGTAAAAACATATATCATATAAGACTACAATATTAATGGTCATTAACTCATTAACATGGTATGTGATAAAACCATCTAGGTCATCGATCTACTAATCGAGGTAGGTTAGATCACAACTATAGTATATGATAACCCATCTAGGTCATCTGTCTACTAATCAAGTAGGGTAAATCATAACTCTAGACCATGAAAATGATACAAATTCTTGGGGCTTGATATCTAAGCAAGTCATATGCCCAAGTGACTACAACATAAATTCTTGGGGCTTGTTATCTAAGCTAGTCATATGCCCAAGGACTACAACATATATCATATCACACATCATATCATAACATAAAACATATCATAACATAAATATATAAACACATATAATCTAACCTATTTTCCTTACCAAAAATCGGGATATGGAGACAAGAACGGGATTTGGAACACTCCTAAAACCAACAATAAGAATCGTGAGTTTCTAAAGAAAAGGGATGAAAAAGAGAACTAAACCATCAAAGAAGAAACTTACCGAAAAGAACCTTAAGTTTCAAGAAACTTAGACACCTAACCAAGAATCATAAACAAGAGTTAGGATCTGAAAGAAAATAAAAGAAAACTAAAGAATCATGAAGAATTGAACCTAAGGATAAAAATACCTTGGATGAACTATGACTTTGATCTATACCTCGATACCGAAATAACACTATATCTTACTTCCCAAGTGTTTAGAAAAGCTTAGATTGGAAATGCTTTTATCCCAAAACCCAAGTGTTTCACTCTATAGTAATCTTAGCAGCTTGGAGGCTCTGAACAATGCTTGGATGATGAGTGAAATGGCTGAGTACTAGGTCATATTTATAGAGTTCAAGGAGTGAAACTAACCCCTTTTAATTTGAATAAATAAATGAATAGAAAATTAAAAGGATTTTAATTTCGTTCAACAGATGCCCAGAACTCGGTCAAAATCGTTCAAGAGCAAGTCCAAGTGGCTAAGGCTGTTTTTAAATTTAAAAATCCTCAAGCTTCAAAAATATCTCCCAGAGGCCGATATATCGCCCACCCTAGGAAATATATCGCCTAGACCTATACCCTAAGTCTTTATGGTTTCGTTCGTGCGAAGTCGACGTGTTTTTCGTATCTTCCGCAAGCGATATATCGGCCCCTATAGTTGCGATATATCGGCATACACTGATATTTTAAACACGTTTTTGCACTTTTCAGGATATTTTAAAATTGAGTAAAACAACTTTGACTGAGTAAAATGTGATCCTAACAGCTGCTGGAAGGTTCAAGAGCTTCTAGATCTTTCTTTTAATTAAACTATTCATCAAAAATACTTAAATCATTTATAAACATGCATGTGACAAGTGTCACGCTCTTATTAATTCTATCTTAACCTTAGGTTATAATAAACAATATTTCTAAGACCAGCAATATTAATCAAACATTTTGTTATAATTAATATTTCTAAACTATAGGTTAAACTTAAAAAATCCATAACTATTGCTATGAGTTTCCAACTACATCCCGGCTTGAACCAAAATCCATGGAAACTAACATACTACAAGATACTACTAGCTACTACTACTACTACTATCTAGCTAAGTAAAATTCTGAGACACTACAATTCTCCCCTACTTAAAAGAATTTCGTCCCCGAAATTTTCTTACCAAACATTTCCGGATACTGTGGCAAGATGTCTTCCACCAATTCCCACGTTGCCTCCGGTTCAGAACTATTACTCCATAGGACCTTGACTATCGGAATACTCTTAGACCGTAATTTCTTCATCCCTCTATCTAGGATGCTAACCGGTCGTTCATCGTAACTCAAGTCTTTCTGGAGTGCTATCATATCATACTTGAGGACGTGAGATGGGTTTGACACATATTTACGCAGCATTGAGATGTGAAACACATTGTGGCTATCTGCTAGAGCTGGCAGTAGGGAAAATCTATATGCAACTGTTTCCACCTTGTCCAATATCTCAAAAGGACCTATAAACCGCGGACTAAGTTTTCCTTTCTTCCCAAACTGCTTTACTCCTTTAATAGGAGATATTTTTAAGAAGACTTGATCTCCGCCTTTGAATTCCACATCTCACCGCTTGGCATCCGCATAACTTTTATATCAGCTCTGAGCAGCGAGCATATGCTTTCTAATCAGCGCCACTGCATCATGAGCCTCTCTAACAATTTTGAGTCCAAGAAGTTGTCTTTCTCCTACCTCGTCCTAATGTAACGGTGATCGGCACTTCCTTCCATAAAGTAACTCATAGGGTGCCATACCAATCATTGACTGGTAGCTATTGTTGTAGGAGAACTCTATAAGTGGCAAATACTTAATCCACGATCCTCTGAAATCGAGTACACAAGCGCGCAACATATCTTCTACAATCTATATGGTATGCTCAGACTGACCATCTGTCTGAGGATGAAATATCATGCTAATACTTAACTTGGTACCCATGGCTTGCTGCAAGCTTCCCCAAAATCTTGATGTAAACATCGATCCTCTATTGGATACTATGGTCTTAGGGATTCCATGTAGTCATATTATTTCTTGAACATAGATGTCTGCGTACTGGTTTGTTGTGTACGTAGTCTTGACTGGCAGGAAGTGAGCTGACTTGGTTAGTCTATCTACTACTAACCAAGGCGAGTCATGCTGCTTATTTGTTCGTGGTAATCCTGTCACAAAGTCCATGGCTATGTCTTCCAACTTCCATTATGGAATACTAAGCAGTTGCAATAAGCTTGCAGGTCGCTGATGTTATGCTTTCACTTGTTGGCATACTAAGCATTTAGACACATATTCTGCTACGTCTTTCTTCATTCCTTGCCACCAATATAGTGCCTTAAGGTCGTGACTCATCTTGGTCGACACAGGGTGAACTGAGTATGGGGTAGTGTGTGCTTCTTCTAAAATCTTCATCTTAATTCAATGGTCATTCGGCACGCATACCCGTCCTTTATATCTCAAGAACCCTTGTCATGATATAGAGAAATATGTGGCCTTGCCTTCTTTAACTGCAATCATATGTGATACTAACGTGTCGTCATGCCCTTGCCTAATCATATATCTTCTAACAGACTTGACTGGATGGACAAGTTAGCCAGTTGACCAATGACTACCTCTATTCTGGCATTGATCAGCTCTTACTGAAGCGGCCTTCCTATTCCGGATAACGCTGCTAGATTTCCATAACTCTTCCTGCTTAGCGCATCAGCAACTACATTTGCTTTTCCTAGGTGGTATAGGATTTCGCAGTCATAATCCTTTACTAGTTCTAACCACCTACGTTGCCTCATGTTGAGCTCCTTCTATGTGAAAAATACTTTAAGCTCTTGTGGTCCGTATAAATCTCACACCGTTCTCCATAAAGATAGTGGCGCCAAATTTTCAATGCGAAGACCGCTGCTGCCAACTCCAAATCGTGCGTTGGATAGCGTTGTTCGTATTCCTTCAGCTACCTTGAGACGTAGGCTATTACTTTGTCATTTTGCATCAACACACAACCCAAACCTTGCTTCAACGCGTCATAATATACCACAAACTTGTCGATGGGTGTCGGTACACAAAGTACTGGTGCTAAGCATAACTTATCCTTGAGCAAGTGAAAGTTCTCTTCACATCTATCTGTCAAGTTGAACTTTTGTTGTTTTTGAGTCAGGTTGGTAAGCGAAGTGGCTATCTTAGAAAAGCCCTCTACAAATCTCCAATAATAGCCTGCTAGCCCAAGAAAACTTCTAACTTCTGACGCATTCTTAGGTCTTGGCCAATCCTTCACAGCATCTACCTTAGCTGGGTCTACTGCAACTCCATCCTTGGACACTATATGGCCAAGGACCGCTACTTGCAAAAGCCAAAATTCGCACTTCTTGAACTTGGCATAAAGTTTATGCTCCTTCAATCGCAGCATGGTCATTCTTAAATGTTCCTCATGCTCGACTTCATCCTTGGAGTACACCAAAATATCATCAATGAATACTACGACGAATTTGTCCAAATAATCCTCGAAGACTCGATTCATTAAATCCATAAATGCGGCTGGAGCATTGGTAAGACCAAAAGACATAACTAGAAACTCGTAATGTCCATATCAAGTTCTAAAAGATGTCTTTGGAATATCTTCTTCCCGTACCTTGAGCTGGTGAAACCCAGACCGTAGATCAATCGTAGAAAATACGGTTGCTCCTCGGAGTTGATCAAACAAGTCGTTAATCTGGGGTAGCGGGTACTTGTTCTTAATCATCACCTTGCTTAGCTCACGGTAATCTATACACATCCGTATGCTTCCATCCTTCTTCTTCATAAATAGAACCGGTGCTCCCCATGGAGAATTTCTTGGTCTAATGAAACCCAAGTCTAAGAGTTCTTGCAATTTCATTTTCAACTCCTTGAGTTCGGTAGGTGCCATCCAGTATGGTGCCTTTGAGATAGGCTTGGTTCTCGATACTAGTTCGATTGTGAAGTCAATTTCCCGAGTAGGCGACAATCCTGTTAAGTCGTCTGGAAATATTTCTGGAAATTCCTTTATGATGCGGACGTCTCCAACCTTTAGTGGTGTTTCCTTTGCCACATTTGTGACACTTGCTAAGAATGCGTGACATCCTTTTTCTATCATCCTTTGAGCTTTGAGAGATGAAATAAGAGGTGTTCGTAGTCCTGAAACCTTTCCCATAAAACATAGTCTCTGACCGTCAGGAGTTTCGAACATCACTTTCTTGCGTCTACAGTCGATGGTTGCACCATGCCTTGCTAGCTAATCCATTCCTAGTATTACGTTGAAGTCTTTGATTTCTAGCTCTATCAGGTCTCCTTCTAGTTCTACGTCCTTGATTTTGATCGGTACGCCTTGTACTATCCGTGATGATTGGACTACTTCACCCAAAGGCAATTCGATCACAAACCTAGTTCTAAATCTTTCACAAGGTTTGTCTAATTTCTCTATCATTCCTAACGAGATATATGAGTGTGTTGCTCCCGAATCAAATAATAATGAACATATATTATCGAGGATAGGAATCTGACATGTGACTACTTTGTTACTAGCTTCAGCTTCTCCCTGGGTCAAGGCAAAGACTCTGGTTGGAACCATCTTATTGTCCCTTTTCTCTTCTTGCTTTGGTTGTGGACATTCCCTCTTCCGATGACCTTCCTGACCACAATTGTAACATCCTTTGGTGTTTGCACGGCACTCACCAAGATGTTTCTTTTGGCATTTGGAGCATTGCAGGTATTCTACATAACCCGACCTATTACTTCCATTGCTAGTTCATGCTCTTTTGTCACCATCCACTTACATACTATCAGGATGCCTTCTCTTTTGGCCATTATTGTTGCTATGCTGATGATTTTTGTTGTGGTTCCGACCATTCTGAGGTTGATTCTGCTACTTAGGTTCAGGCTTGCTGGCCTCCTCCTTACTAACATTTGCCTGAAGCCTTTCCACCTCTATAGTCGTTTCTAGAGTATCGGTGTAAGTAGTGGTTCCAGGATTTGCTAGCTTGACTTCTAACTCAATCTTTGGTCTGAGTCCTCTAACAAACTTGGTGACCCTCAAAAAGTCGGCTAGGACCAACTCTGGTGCGAACTTGGCTAGTCAATCAAACTGTCGAGCATATTCTGCTACCGTCAGATTGCCCTACTTGAGACTGGAGAATTCTTCCACCCTCGTGGCGATGACAGCTGAGTTGTAATGCTTCTTGTGAAAGAGCTCCACAAATCTCGTCCAAGTCATGGTGGCGACGTCGTGAGTCTGCTATACTAAATCCCACCATCCTTCTTCAAAAGAGACGACACGCAAGATATGCGATCTGCGTTGCCGAGGTTCATGTGTGCTAGGATCGACTCTACATTCCTGAGCCATTCTTCCGCCTCGAAAGGGTCACTTGTCCTTTCAAAGTTTGGAGTGTGTTGCTTACAAAATCGCTCGTAGACTGGCTCTATGTACTGAGCTGGGTAAGGCGCACAGTACGCCATCGACCATCCCCCATCAATACCTACTTGTTGGGGTGCTTGAGCCGTTTGCTGAGGCTGCGGTTGCGGCTGAGGCTGTGACTGAGCCTATTGTCGTTGTTGCTGCAGTAGTTCTTCCACTTATTGTCGTAGCTGAACAATTTCTGCAGTGTTGTCAATCGGAGGTGGCAGTGCACTTCTGTTAGCAGCAGCATTGGTAGCACGCATTCCCCTTCTTCGGACTGGAGGGGCTTCATTAGTCTCATTGGCGGCGCTGGAGGCATTGCCAGCTGTGCGTGCAGACCTTCTGAGGGACATCTTCAGCAAAGTTCTAACAGTCGAGAAAAACATATTAGAACTTACCCTAATAGGCTCTAAGGCAAAACTTAGTCTAAGCAAATATAACTCGGACATGTTAGTTATGATTTCTTATGAAAAAAAAATTATGTAAACCTTCTTTATAATTAAAGCGTGTTTTTATACTTAGAAAATTAGCCATCTTTATTATTTTCTAAGTCTATTTCTAATCATCCTATATGACATAATTCTCAGGCTCGAAACTCATCGTTGTTCCAAAGTTGACCATATAGAGGGAGGGCTGGGATCAGTAAAATTGTTCCCACTACTATAGCCCCCTAAACTCTCAATACAGAACCCGGTCCATTGATTTGTATCCACCCTCACCGAACTTGGTCATTATTCATTTATTCTAAATTTATTATGATTGTAAAAAAAATCAAACCCATACATGTCATTCAAAATAACAATAATATTCATTTGGAAAAAGGTTTTCACTAAGTACAATCATAAATGCAAATAAATAAATAAACTAACATAACTAGGGTAAATCTAAAAATCAGGATCTTCTACATTTGACCCTTCATCTAACATATCATCATTTATTTCTTCACAATCATCACTATCTTGAGCCTCAAAATTACCTCGGGGAAGATTCATAAAGATTCTATGCTTTTGTTCATTAGTGAATTGAAATTCCAACTTAGAGGTGAACCTAAGTATGAGAAAATAGTATCTCATGCCTACCGATAAATCATCATCATCATCATCTATAGTCTCCCATATTTCTTCTAATGTTGAAATTAGAGAAGGAAAATCTTTAAAAAGCCTTAGTACTAGGACATATTGCTCCATACCTCTCATCATAATTTGCTTAGTAGTTTGGAGGTGAACTATCTCCTTGTGGAATAAGATCAGTCTTTGAGTGATTCTTTCTAACACTCCTACAGTATTCCTTAGCTCTCTAATCCTTTTCAATGCCTTAATGGCTCAGATATCCTGATAGGTCAAGGCTCCATCCATTTTAACTGAAAACATAATGGCTAAAATGTTAGCTATAAAACATAAACACTTACATTGGCAATTTAGATTCGGAGCTTGTGCGTGTGTATCAAGGAAAACTTCATGCATATGAACTTTTGCTCTGATACCAACTGTAATGAGCCGACTAATTCTAGACCTCGGACCATTAAAAACTACTAAACATAAATACTAATTTGAATACATATATAAGAAATAACATACATTTATTTAAAACCCAAAATATTGTACTAAATACAAAATACGGTATGGGTACCCATTGTTATAAAACATAAACATAAACATGAAATCAATTGTTTAAAATACTAAGTGCGGAAATACATAAAAACATAAATCAAAAGACTTAAAAACAATGTCATCCTCGATCTTCCAACAGTCTACTCAATCCATTCATCCTCAACACACATGCCAAGCTGCCACGAATCTTTCCCACCTTCCATGTTCATTTTCCTACATCATTCTAAAAAGAATGGAATAAGCCTAATGCCTAGCAAGGAAAATTTACTACAAACATATATCATAAACCATAATATCATATCATAAATCATATATTATAAACATATGACGTAAAAACATATATCATATAGGACTACAATATTAATGGTCATTAACTCATTAACATGGCGTATGATAAAACCATCTAGGTCCTCGGTCTACTATTCGAGGTAGGTTAGAACACAACTATAGTATATGACAACCTATCTAGGTCCTCTGTCTACTAATCGAGGTAGGGTAAATCATAACTCTAAACCATGAAAATGATAAAAATTCTTGGGACTTGCTATTTAAGCAAGTCATATGCCCAAGCGACTACAACATAAATTCTTGGGGCTTGCTATCTAAGCAAGTCATATGCCCAAGGACTACAACATATATCATATAATAACATAAAACATATCATAACATAAATATATAAACACATATAATCTAACCTATTTTCTTTACCAAAAACCGGAATATGGAGACAAGAACGTGATTTGGAACACTCCTAAAACCAACAGCAAGAATCATGAGTTTCTAAAGAAAAGGGATGAAAAAGATAACTAAACCATCAAAGAAGAAACTTACCAAAAAGAACCTTAAGTTTCAAGAAACTTAAACATCTAACCAATAATCATAAACAAGAGTTAGGAACTGAAAGAAAATAAAAGAAAACTAAAGAATCATGAAGAACTGAACTTAAGGATAAGAATACCTTGGATGAACTATGACTTTGATCTACACCTCGATACCGAAATAACACTATATCTTACTTCCCAAGTGTTTAGAAAAGCTTAGATTGGAAATGCTTTTATCCCAAAACCCAAGTGTTTCACTCTATAGTAATCTTAGCAGCTTGGAGGCTCTGAACAATGCTTGACTGGTGAGTGAAATGGCTTAGTAGTAGGTCCTATTTATAGAGTTCAAGGAGTGAAACTAATCCCTTTTAATTTGAATAAATAAATGAATATAAAATGAAAAAGATTTGAATTTTCGTTCAATAGATGCCCAGAACTCGATCAAAATCGTTCAAGAGCAAGTCCAAGTGGTTAAGGTTGTTTTTAAATTTAAAAAATCCTCAAGCTTCAAAAATATCTCCCAGAGGCCGATATATCGCCCACCCTAGGCGATATATCGCCTAGACCTATACCCCAAGTCTTCGTGGTTTCGTTCGTGCGAAGTTGACGTGTTTTCCGTTTCTTCTGTAGGCGATATATCGGCCCCTATGGCTACGATATATCGACATACACTGATATTTTAAACATGTTTTTGCACTTTTTAGGATATTTTGAAATTGAGTAAAACAACTTTGACAACGTAAAATGTGATCCTAACAACTGTTGGAAGGTTCTAGAGCTTATAGATCTTTCTTTTAATCAAACTATTCATCAAAAATACTTAAATCTTTTATAAACATGCTTGTGACAAGTGTCACACTCTTATTAATTCTATCTAAACCTTAGGTTATAATAAACAATATTTCTAAGACCAGCAATATTAATCAAACCTTATGTTGTAATTAATATTTCTAAACTATAGGTTAAACTTATAAAATTCATAACTGTTGCTATGAGTTTCCAACTAAGTCTCAGCTTGAACCAAAATCCACGGAAACTAACATACTACAAGCTACTACTAGCTACTACTACTACTATCTAGCTAAGTAAAATTCTGACACTTCAATAATGCTCCAAATGCCACCAAAATTTTTGGGAACCCTTAGATACTTTTATGTATCTCTTTGGACCCAATTTTGCATTTTCTAAGTGCCTACAATTTGAAACTCAAATTCACATCTTCACTATGTGAATTATACTAAGTTTTTATACATTGCTTTTATTTTAACACTTTATCATTTGTATTTAACCAATCATAACAAAAAATACATCTTTCAAAATTAAATATTTATTTATGAACTTCAGGCTGTTTCCAATGCCCCTTCTCATTGCAGTGAAAGCATTTACCTTTACCTTTCTTGTTTTTCTTTTTCTTCCCCTTAGGCGTATGTGCACTTCGTTGTGCACTCGTCTTTGCAACCTTTGCAGGCCCAGGGTTGGTGTTTTGTCCATCTTTCCTCTTGTTTCTAGCTTTCGAAGATGAAGCTATGTTAGCTTCAGTCTTAGATGGATCAACAACAGCAGTAGTAGTCTTCTTTTCTCCTCCCTTACTTAATCCACCCATGATTGACTCAAAATTCTGAAGCTCGTTCATGAGCTGCATCAGACCATAGTTGATTTTATTCATTACATAGTTGGTGGTGAATGCTAGGAAAGATAGAGAGAGAGACTGTTGAGGATTAAGCCAACTTGAGTCTCCTTGTCTAATAATGCTTTGTGCAGTTCAGCTTCCTGAAAGTAGTTGGTCATCTTGATCAGGTGATCACGAGCGTGCTGAGACGGTGCCATCTGAGCATTGGCATATTTCTTGGTGGCCTCAAAACGAGTCTGCAAAGACTTTGCCTCGAACATGTCTTGGAGCTGATCCATTATTTCGTAGGTCGTCTCGACATTCTCCATCTTTTTCTTGAGAGTGTCGACCATACTAGTCAACATGTAGTATCGTGCCTTATTATTAGCCGCCTTCCACCGCTCGTATTTGTCTCTTACAGACTTGGTAGTTCCTTCAGCTGGAATTTTTGGGATTCTTCAATCATGAAGAACTTGGAGTTGTCACCAATCAACACTATGTTGATGTTCTGCTTCCACTTAAGGAAGTTTTCTCCAGTGAGTTTCTCCATTGAAAGTTTAGAAATGATGGGAGTACACACAGCCATAATAATACTACGTATTATCAATAAAATAGAAATCAATCACATTTGCTCAATAAAACTTCTATTCACTAAAATTTCAAGAAATATCACAACATATACCATAGATATGTAAGATATGGAAAAAAAATACCAAAATAGGCATGTCTCTATTTCTTTAGGTTTTTAACTATTCTATGATATTGTTGTCCCGGTTGGCGAGAGTCAAAAAAATATCATTAGTTAAATAGAGTTGTAAACTCATTTAATAATGGACACCATTATTAACAACCCACTATTCGATCAAAATAAGAAAACAAAATTTCTTATTTTATGAGCTAGACCCACGGTTTCAATAATCAAAGATTTATTCCTAGTAGTCACCATATGGGTGAGTCTAGTAGAATTTGACCTATAATTATCTATCTTTCGAAATCTAACATTGTCAAAATAACTAATGAACACTTTTCATAGGGGAACGAATCGAAGCATCTCGATGCCCCATTAAGCTATTGATCTTGTTAAACTAACGGTGGAGATCGAATATAATTCTTAAAATAAACTAATTATTTAAAAATAATATTTTTATTATTAATTTTTGAAAATTAATGACTATGGTTCTCTAAAAAATTATCAAATTAAATTTTTAAAACCAAAGTCCTAGAACTTCCTTTTAATTCTAAATTGTCACATTGAAACAAATTCAATTAAATTAGAATTAATTTGTTGCTAATCAATATTTAGGTTTAACTATTATAATGAACCTATACAATTAAGTTCAACCCAAGCAAATGGGCCTTAACAATTGGGCTTGTATGGAGGAGGGTCTGGGTCCATTATGTCATTCCCACTACTAGGGCCCCCAAACTTCCATACAAGGTCCAAAAAATAGGAATTTAAACATTCATTTTATTAATTGTTATTAATTGATTAAACTCACTATAGTCATGCAAGGAAACGAGCCTTCACAAGTGGAATCGCCCACAAGAGAGAAATTTAAACTTTACATGTTCTAATAGGCCCAAATAAAACCTATCATTTTATGAATGTTTTATTTAGCAAAATATCATATATTATGCAAACATATGGGCTACTATATGCATCTAAGCTCAATTGCAAAAATACCACATATAGTGCAAACAGACTTGTTATAATTGGACGGTCCTAATCATGTTACTATATGAGCAAGTCTATGAATTTATGCAAAAATACTACAATTTATTTCATTTGCAAAAATACCACGATTAATTTTCTAGAATTTATCCAAAATTCGAATTATTAAAAATTTTGCAAAAGATAAATAAGTCAATTTAAATGAAATTTATCAATAATTAACAAAAGTTAATTTAAATTTCCTTTATCAACAATCAACTTAGTTTGGGTCATTTTTTAAAAAATATTAATTTAATTTAAATAGGACATATCAACTATTAACAAAAGTTAATTTAAATCTCATTTATTAAAAAAATATTAATTGGTTTGCAAAATGTGATATTTCTAAAATTTAACCAATTTTAAACTTTTAAAGCAAATATCATTAAACATTTTTCAAAAAAATATTTTGTGTTGTTACAACTATCAGCAAATATTTTAACCATTTATTAAAAAAAATATTAATAGTTATAACAAACCTAAAAAATCTTAAACAGTTAAACAAATTCAAATAGCCATAAAAATATCTAGTCAACAAATTTTCAAATTTTAAATAATTTAAACATTAAAATCCATAAAATAATCAGATATTAATATTTTCAAATAAAAGATTTCAAAAAGTATTTAAAAAAATATCTTTAATATCTAATAACTTAATTATAATATTTAATATATTAAAATATTTAAAATTAATTAGTTAACCTATTCTTAAATTTGATTTGATCTTTGTAGAAAATATCTAATTTTTAAATATCAAACAACAAAAATATCGTATTTTAAAATAAATAATTTTAAATGTTAAAATAAATCTAATATTTTTTATTAACCCATTCAAAATTCAAAAATTATGAAAAATTATATTATAGGCCGCGGCCAGTAATTCTTGGTGGTCGTGGCCACGTGACTTTTCTGGGCAATTTATGCACTCTGGGCGCGGCCAGGAGTTAATGGTGGCCGCGGCCAAAGCCCAAAATAATATTTTCAAAAAATATTTGTGTAATTTTTCAACACAAAAACGTTTTCTAAATAATTTTTACAATGTTTTACACCAAATAAAGCATTTATAAAAATTATTTGCATAGAAAATACAATAAAATAACCCAAATTTGCTAAGAATTTCATAAAATTCAATATGCTTCATAAAATCATGAAATTCATCTAATTACTCAACACATCAAATAATTCAATTTTACCATGTTCATCCATGAAAATAAAGATTAACAAAGGCTCTGATGCCAGTTGTTGGGAATACTTATACATGATCTTATTTATTTTCATGTAAATCATATATTAAAAAAATTAATATAAGAAAACCCAGAACATGCTTCTATAATTGAATTAAACATAGATAATGGTAAGAACACTTACATTGTATGAAGTGGAATGAATAAGTCATTCCTTGAGTTTCTCTAACCCTTGTATCATTTCTGTCGCAGGGTATCACCAAGAAACTAAACCGATCTTCAAATTTCTTCACAGCCTTCCACATTATCCTTAAAATCACCTAGACTAGAGTGGACAATTCTCAACACATGAGATATATACAGAGAGAGAATAAGAGAAGAGAATATATAAAGGTTTAGAAAATGACTTTTGTTGTAGAGAGAGTCTAAAACCCTAAAGCATCAAAACTAGATCTTCTAATCATCTGTTTTCAAACTCTCACTTAGCATTCCTTTTATAGGTTCAATTAGGTCACTTATTTAATTAAAAAATAAATAAAATAATAGGTAATATCAGCCATTAGGTCGAAATTATCATGGGCTTTAGGCCCGTGAAATTTCTCATTTAATTATAAGCATGTTGGACTTAAAACCAAGGCTCGTATTATTTTCTATTGATTAATTAATTAAATAATTATTTAGATCATTTATCAAATTAATTATTTATAATTTGAACCTTGATTTAATTTTTTTTTATCAATTTAGACACTAAATTGTCTTAATTAATAAACCTTCCATAAAATCTATTTTCCTTTCTAAATTGCATAACTTTGTGAAACTATCGAAAATTGACCTGGTTAACTTTAATAATTCTAATTGATAATTAAATCAATTAATTGAGACTTTCTAGATAATTTTATCCAAGGTACTACGGGGACCATGGGCCTATAAAAATAAGCTCCATTAAATTATCATAAATTTAATAAATAAATTTACTAACTTATTAATTCCTTATGACTCCACTAAAGACTCGGAATTGCATTCTTGAATTCATAGAACACTCTATAAGCAATATAGATACGTTATTAGTTATCCATTATTACAACCATAATTATCACTCAATCTTCTATAGACGGTCTACAATGAGATGGGGCTAAAATATCGTTTTACCCCTCATTATATTTTATCCTTGAAACACTTAGTTCCTTGTAAATGATATTTCAGTAAACTAATATTAATTACTTAAATGAGATCTCTATCATTTAGCACATTGAACCAAACTAAAAGGAACCCATAGTTTTACTTCTTCATCAGAAGCTATAAATGTCCATGTCTATGATTAACACTCCCACTCAATTATACTACCAAGTTCCTAAGATGTAAGTATGGGCTAGTCCGTAGGGTAAACTGTAAACGAACAAGTCAAAGAACTCAAATAATACAATTAGTTAGAATACTAACCACTCAAATTTGAGATTGAATTGGCATATGGTCAACTATATGATATGACTAGAATAGATAATAACAGTATGCTTACTTATCTTATCTACTATCAATATCGGTCCTGTCTGATGTAACAAATACATCCAATCTTATTTACTTTGCTAATATTCTGAAAAGAACATAACACAAAAATGTATAAGTAGATCATATCGTAGATTGGCAAGTCAATGTAAATCCTGTGCACTGACTAATCTTAGGACTAACTTATTTTTTAACATATAAACATATTTATATTCCACTGTGATTACGTCACTATAAATATGATTAGTTATATGCTCAAGATTTAATAGAAGTTTATATTAAATAAATAATCATGAAAATAAAACATGTGAGCAAAGTGATTGACCAAGTCAAAAATGATTTCTATTCTTTTATTGATAATAAAATGAGATTACAAAGAAATTGGGTTTTAATTAGGGCATAAAACCCTAACAAACCTCACTCTTGAAGACAGTTGTTTTTCATGTTCCCACCTTTGACATTGATTCCCCATTGCAACTCCAAACTAGGCCTACATTCCCACCTTTGATTGAACCTGGACCATCCACCATCACTTCTGTGATTCCCCCAAATCCCTATTAGGTTTGTTGCTGGCCCAGCTACAACCATCCATACCTTTCCTAATACTTAGGATGTTATCCTTCAGTATGTAGTTAATCACCCTCTTGAAGTTGGACCAACTCATACCCCACCAACCACTGCCACATACCCTCAATCCCCATTCTGCGCCCCCGCTGGCCCCTCTGTAATGGTTCCCTTACCCATCAATCCTAATACCTCTTATGTTTCACCCACTACTGCTACCCCATCATGTTCTGCTAACCCAGATCAAGCCATTAGTCCTACTAGTGAGGTTACTACCCCCACTTCCATTTGAATTGGACCTGACCTTATTAGAGACTCCCCTAGAGCCAAAAGACCCCACTTCAAGCAACAGTCCACGGTGGTCGGAGGAAGTGTCTATTCCACCCTAAAACGAATTCGAGGAATGACCCTTGAAGACTTCGCAGACCCTTCCCAAATGGATGACAAACAGGTGGGTGTTTCTAAGCAACCCCGCCCAAAAAAATGAGTCTTGTCAATTGGAATGCTCGGGGGTTGGGGAGTCCCCATGCATTCCAGAAGCTCTCTCTCCTGGTTAAGCAGCAAAACTCATCTTTTTTGTTTCTCATTGAAACTAAGTTGTGTTCTGGTTCTGTAAATAGGTTGAAGACTAGGCTACATTTTGACAATGGTTTTAAATGTCCTAGAAGGAGCTTAGGAGGAGGGTTAACGCTTTTGTGGAAGGATATTGTTGATGTTAATATTTTGTCTTTTAATTTTAATCACATAGACGGCTTTGTAAATATGAATGATAATAGTACCTTTCATTTCTCTGGTTTCTATGGCTCTCCTTATTTTTCAAATCGTCATTTAACTTGGACTTTGCTTTCTAGATTGCATGATAATGCTCCTTTCTTTCCATGGCTAATTATGGGTGATTTTAATGCTTTTCTTAGTGCCTCTGATAAATCCACCAATGTGAATTCCTCAGCAAATTCTATGCATGATTTGAATGATTTCATCAATAAATTTAGCTTGTTCCCCCTCCCTTTTGTTGGCTATAAATACACCTGGAATAACAATAGAACTTTTGAGCATTTGGATTTGGGAATAACTAATGAGGATTGGTGTGATTTATTTCCTTTAGCTACTATGTTTCACCTTGAATATTTTGGTTTAGATCATAGAGCTATAAAAATTACTCTCGCTGATAACTCTCTTTGTTCTTCTCGAGTTAGGAAACGTAGATTTATGTTTGAAAATAACTGGTAAACTGAACAATCACTTTTTGAAACTGTAAAAAAGAGTGTCATTCGCTGATAGTCGAGCCTTGCATCAAAATCCATTAGATTCTTTTCTAGAAAAAAAAAACACTACTCGGATGCTCTCAAAACTTGGATCAATGATCACTTTCATTTATTCAAGACCAAACTGTCAAAAATCCAGAAAGATATTGCCATTTTAAATGAAAAACTTCCCTGGAACAAAATGATATCTTCCAGCTGAATTCCCTTAACTTCCAATTAGATGCCCTTCTTTACAAATAGGAACTTTATTGGAAGCAAAGATCTAGAGTAATTTGGTTATAGGCTGGCGACAAGAATACAAAGTTTTTTCATAGAACTGCTTCTAGTAGAAATAGGACTAATATCATACATAAACTTATGCTAAAGGATGGGTCTTACACCTCTTCTTTCCATCAAATAAGTGAAGCAATAACTAACTTCTACTCATCTTTGTTTGCCTCACAGGGTGTTTCTAATGAGGACATTGCTCTTGTGCTGTCATGGATCACTAGCCAAATAACTCCAGATCAGTCAACATCCTTAGAAGCTACATTCATTGAGGATGAGGTCAGAACAACTCTCTTTCAACTTTCAGGTGATAAGGCTCCAGGTATGGATGGTTATAATGCTTATTTTTACCAAAAGAATTGGGCCATCTTAGGCAAATATTTGTCTAAAGCTATCCTTGCTTGTCTAAATAATGGTGTTGACATAGAGGCCATTAATTCCACTATCCTGGTCCTTATCCCCAAAAATCCAAATGCTATCAATCTTAGTGACTTTAGGCCGATAAGCCTCTGATCTGCTATGTACAAAATCATCTATAGGATGTTGGTCAATAGGCTGAAGCCAATTCTAGTTTCTTTGATCTCTAGCTCCCAAAGTGTTTTCATGTCTAATAGACTCATTTGCGACAACATTTTAATTGCCCAAGAGCTTACCCATGCCATTAGCCATCGACGGTTAGGTTCTATGGGCTGGGCTGGGCTGCTGTAACGTCCTCATAATCCAAGATCGTTACACTGTGTACTTTAAATAGTGTCAGACTTTCTAATCAAGTCATTTGGTCATAAACGTGTAACTAAGGTTAATGTCAAGGGTTAGGGTTAAAAAATTTGGTCAAAGGAACTGTTGACTTTTCATTTAAAAGTTTAATACATACATGAGATCCCAAAATATTACAAACATGTGTTTAAAAAGGGTATATACCAGTCAAAAGTATAACCAGTCGGCCTAAGAGGCAAAATAAGTGGTACGACCATAGTTCCTCTGAGATATCCTCAGATGTGGTGGACGAGCAGCCGCATATGTACACGCTGCCATCGAAGCTCTCCAACTCATGGCTGGTCAAGCTTTCCTTTTCCCTTACCTGCATCACATAGCACCCGTGAACCAAGGCTCGACACAAAAACTTAAACATGTGCATGAACAGGTAAATACAGATTTCCAAATACATATCTAGCATGCCCAATAGTAATAACCTACTCATGCGTGCAAACAATTACAAATAAATGACCACCATGTCATAACGAGGGCCCGCTGCCCTAAATAAATAAATGATAAGTCATACTAGGGCTCAGCGCCCTAGGATCTGGGACTAGTGAGTCACCCCGGGGGCCTGTGCCCTATCTTCTGTATAACCAACCTTAGAGCTGGCTCAATGTACCTGACACTTTGATTTTCCACGACCATTGCGTCAGACAAGCGTATAATGCGCTCTCGGTTAGGCCTAACCATATTGACCAGCGCTCAACGTGCTATTACCGCCCTTGACTTATGAGCCAAGGTTTTTTCAATCAGATAATGCATACAAGCACACATCCTTTAACAATTATCCCAAAGAAAATCATTCACGCATGCTTAATCAATTAAACACAGACGTAATCATAGTCATGTTCTTTCTCAGGGGCCTGAGCCCTATTCATAATCACATTAAACAACTAGATAAATAGATAGCAAGCTATTGATAAGCATACTTCATATAATACAAGTATGCATATGTATAAATCATGGTATCTTAACCAATCAAACACAAACACAGTAATAACTTTATTCCATAGCGGGATCGAGCCCTACCTATGCAAACAAGGCAAGCATTCATTAAACAATTATCCAGGCAGAGAGCATTTAAGCATAACCTAAATCATGTTCATTCCCAGGGCCAAGTCCTATTCACAGGTATAATCAATAACCGGGTCGAGCCCTAATCACATATATCACGTATTGGGTGCAATTTTCTTACCTCAGGTCCGAGTATAGCGTAATAATAAGAACAACCCTTGAGCACGATCCTGGTGTCAAGCCCTTAGCGATAACCTAGTCACAACCATAATATAGGATCCCGTCAATAACGAGAAAATAAAGGCTTCTGGACCAAGTCCTAGCATTCGGGACCTCAAATTCTACTGAACCAGGTAGTAGAATCGATCCCGAGCCCTTAGGTTTTAGTTCTCGTTACTCAAGACCTAAGGTGGCCAAAACAGCCCAGGCGGGTCGCGACTTGCCCCTAAGGGTCACGGCGCGCCTCCAAAGTAGAAGCCCCCACTTGGCCCTGGGTTCGCACGAGTCGTGGTGCCCCAAGAACAAGGCTGCAACCTGACCCTACGAACCCAAAATTCCTCTATTTTTCTCCAGCCAAAAACCTACAAAAATCTTCCCAAATGATGCCTAGAACTATAATTCAATCCTCAGAACATTATCAGCATAATACTAGTAACAAAACCCAACCTAAAACTTGATTAAAAACCTATCAAAACTCACAATCCAACACTTGATCCACAAACTCAAGAACACCTCAAGAATTCTAAGAAACCAAAACACAATTCAACTTAAAACATGGATTAGAGCTTTGCCTCTGATGTGTTTGATGATCACGTAGCCACAACCAATCCCAAATCCTAACTCGAGCCTTCAATTCCTTAGTTTCCTCAAGAATTCTCCATTGAAAGAGAGTGTCGGTTGGGAGAGGATAGAAGGTTGAGTGTTTTGTTTTGTGTGGTTTACTTAAGGTTCAAGTAACCTTAAGCAAATCCCAGGGCTCGAGGTACCAAAAACGTCTCCAAGGGCAAAATGGTCAAAATCCCCGATATTCCCTCCTAATCTCGCTAACTCCAAATATATCCTCAAATATTTATTATCGTTACCCGATAACTCGGTAATGTACTAATCACCCAAAATACCCATTGACTCGTCCCGAGTCGGGTATTGGTGCCCGTTGTGACTTTCTTGCTAACTTGCTCCCTAGGATTATCTCGTGCCGAGTAACCCAAATAAACCTACATAAGAATGTGGTCTCTCACATATATCACATATATGCTCATATATACAATTATGCCCATAACGGGCCAAATTACGAAAATCGCCCTTCTAATAAGAAACAAGCACACATGCATATTTCATACACCTAAACATGCATATCTAGTCATATTATCATACAACTCATATAATCACATAATTACACACAAATATATCTCACATAAACATATAATTCCATAATTTTCCCTCCTGGCCCTCTAATCAAGGCCCTAAGCCTTATTAGGTAATTTGGGACTTTACAGTTGCATTAAAGCTTGACATGACCAAAGCCTTTGGCAGAGTTGAGTGGCCTTTTTTAGAGGCCATTATGAAGAGATTTAACTTTCCTCTTTATTTCATCAACCATATAATGCATTGCCTTACCTCTGTCTCCATTAGGCTTCTCATTAATGGCCAAATTTTAAGATATATTCGTCCATCTATAGGTATAAGACAAGGTAACCCACTCTCCCCTTATCTCTTTATTCTATGCTCTGAAGGTATGTCATCTATTATTAGGATTAAATAAAACCACAATGAGCTCAATGGGATTCAAATTTTCCAGAATGCTCCTGCAATCTCTCACCTTTTGTTTGTGGATGATAGCCTTTTATTCACTACAGTTGACACTCAATCCATTTTGGCCATAAAATGAAGCACTTCAAATTTACCATAGGTCAACGGGGCAATTAGTTAACTTCTCTAAGTCTTCAGCCCTCATTTCCCCTAACACTTCTCATTGTGACTCAGATTTCCTCATGCGGACCTTAGGGCTAGAAGATACACCTTTCATTACCAAATACCTTGGCCTTCCCCAATGTCTAGGCCGCTCCAAATGTGAAGTTTTTAGTTTCATCGTAGACAAAGTCACTTCAGCTCTTAATTCTTGGAACAAAAGAGCCTGTTCCAGGGCAGAGAAAGAGATCCTTTTAAAATTAGTTATTCAAGCAATACCTTCCTATGCCATGTCCTGCTTTAGATTTTTGGTTAGTCTCTAAACTTTGGTGGGGATCTATGGGGACTAAATCCAAGATTCATTGGAAAAAGGTGTCCCACCTATGTTCGAGCTAGCTCGAAATCCGATAAATCAAATACCTCCTGGCCTCAGTTAGAAGGTTATCCGCCCTTAAAAAAAATTGGGGGTTTGGGGTTTCGATCCTTAATATCCTTTAATCAAGCCCTGCTTGCTAAATAAGCTTGGAGAATCTTTAATAACCCTCACTGAGTGATCCACAAACTCTTAAAAGCTAGATACTTTTCCACCACTGGTTTTCTTCAAGCTAAAAAAAGTCATTCACCCTCCTTTTCTTGGCAAAGCTTACTTTGGGGAATAGACTTGTTTCAACATGGGTTGATTTGGAAAATTGGGAATGGCAATTATGTTCAGTCCCTTAATGACCATTGGATTCCTAATGCTAGATAGTATAATTCTGGAAAACATTCTTCATCCCAACCAATTATGGTCTCGGATCTTATATCTCACCATGGTTCATGGGACATTCATAAACTTAATGTCTTTTTCTCCCTTGACATTGTCCAGGCTATCATTACCATTCCCCTTCCGCAATCCCCTAAACTTGATCGCCTTATTTGGGGCCATACGACCTTAGGATTCTTTACAGTTATGTCAGCCTACCACCTAGCTTCATCCTCAGAAATCTCCCTCGCTTCCCCTTCAAATGTGGTTCAAACTAATCAATGGTGGTCCAATCTTTGGCGCCTTAAAATCTCTCCAAAAATTAAACACTTTATCTAGAGACTGTACCACCATTCTCTACCTACAACTTCTAATCTATTTACAAAGAAAGTAATTTCCACTCGAGCCTGTTCCTCTTGCTCCTATGATTATGAGACGGTTTCACATGCCCTTATGCACTGTTCAAGAGCTCAAAAGGTTTGGAAACACTCACCCTTTTTTCAGCACAAGAACTTAGATGTCAAGGATTACATTTTATGTGCTTATGATTATTTGTCTCCTAACCAATTTGAACTGATGACTTGTATTAGTTGGGCAATTTAGAATAACAGAAATGCAGCTTTATTCAAGAAACCAGTCTTTCATCCTAATTAGGTTGCGAATTGGACTTACTCTTACTTAACAGTCTACAAAGAAGCTCTGACCAACCGCATCAGTCAGCCAACTTTGACCACTAAAATCCTTAGAGATAAAGTTACGTGAAGCCGCCACCACCAGGAAAATTCAAGCTCAATGTGGACGCTGCCATAGACAAAATCAGAAATAAAATTGGTCTTGGCGCAATAGTTAGAGATTGCAGAGGCTCCATTGTGGCTGGTCTTATGATTTCTATAGTTGGAAACTTCAATTCCCTGGTAATGGAAGCTCAAACCCTTCATTGCAGCATCCTTTGGTATCATTTTATTAAGCTCCCTATTACCAAAATAGAATCTGATTCCCTTACCGTGGTCAATAGAGTCAACTCCTATTGGTCTGATTTATCACATGTGAATGATTTAGTCCAAGATATTAGAATTTCATTGTCATTGTTCCATTCAGTTACTTTTTTCATGTTCCGAGACAGGCCAACAATTTGGCTCACCTGTTAACTAAAGAAGCTTTTGGGGTTGATAATGAAGTAATTTGGAATGACTCAAATAGTTGCCTTGTGTTAGGCACTACTGTTAGTTCTGTTTTTGTTAGCATTCTGTTATAGCTGAGTTGTAATTAGTTAGCTTTCTGTTATTGCTTAGTTAGATTTCTGTTATTGCTGAGTTGTAATTAGTTATTCTGTTAAACAGAATCTTGGTAATTAGTTCTAAGTGCACCGACTGTAATATGCACCGACTGTAACAGAGTATATATATACTCTTCTCTTCAGTAAAAGATTTCATTCTCTCCAAAATTCTCATCTCAATTTTCACTTTCTCAACTGGTATCAGTGCCTAGGTCTCTTTTTTTTTTCTTCTTCTTCTCTCGAGCGCTCTTCATTCCTCTGTCAATGGCGTCTTCATCGAGCAATCTTCCTCAAGAACGTCCTACCACACAAGCTGCTGCATCACAGGCCAATTCTCTTCCGATGACTGGTCCTCCACTTCCAGTACACATGGCTCCTCTGAATCTCCGATTAACTCGCACCAACTACATGTCCTGGAGATCTCAAGTTCTTTCGACCGTTCGAGCTTACGATCTTGAAGGTTTTCTCACCGGTGACCGATCTCGCCCTCCGGCAACCATTTTAGATCCGCTAGACCACGATCATCACATTTCAAATCCTGAAGTTGCTTCCTGGTTGCGGCTTGATCAGTTTCTAATGAGCTGGCTTTTCAACTCCATCTCTGAAAACATGTTCGGTCATGTAGCTCGATGTGTCTCCTCTGCTCAAATCTGGTATGAACTTGCTCAACTATTCTCCAACTCCTCTAAGGCTCGTATTCTTCAACTACGTACTCATCTTCAACTGGCCAACAAAGGATCGGCACCTATTGATGAGTACATTCTTAAGATGCGATGCTTGGCTGATGCTTTAATGGCTGCAGGACAAGCAATCACAGATGATGAACTTGTTTTGTACATTCTAGGTGGACTAGGTCCGGAATATGAGTCCGTTGTGGTTAATCTTACTGCTCGAGAGACAGTCACCTTATCTGACCTACAATTCAATCTCCAAAATCATGAGATGAGACTTGAGAATCAACAAGTTGTAGCTACTGTGGATCTTCAAAATCTATCAGCCAACTACACTACTTCCACAAAGAAAAGTGGAAATTCATACAACTCTACTCCAGGCTACCGTGGTCGTGGCTATCCACCAAGAGGACGTGGTGGCCGTGGTTATTCACCGCATGGCAACAACAATACCTCCAACAGACCGGTTTGTCAAATTTGTGGCAAAATGGGACATATAGCTCTGAAATGTTATCACCGCTTTGATATAAACTACCAAGGTGATGCAGCACCAATCAACAACACCACTCCTTCTAATGGCTTGTCTCAGGATCCTACTCCTCAAGCACTTCTTGCCACTCCTGCAACTGTTGCTGACAATTCCTGGTATATGGACAGTGGAGCTTCTCATCATGTCTCGGCTCACACTAATTCTCTCACCTCTCCCACCAGCTACAAAGGCAAGGAAAAACTGGTTGTAGGTAATGGCTCCCAACTTCATATTCATCATATTGGTGATGCTTATATACATTCTAGTAGACCTCTACATCTTAAAAATGTATTACATGTCCCTGCCATCAAGAAAAATCTTATCAGCATATCTAAGTTTACCTTAGATAATAATGTTTCTTTAGAATTTACACCTAACTTGTGTTTTGTTAAGGACATTGTTACGAACCAGGTACTACTTCAGGGGCATCTACATGAAGGACTATATTAGCTCATGCTTCCAACCTCTACCAAGGCTTCAGCTCCCTTCAATCCCAAACCTACTGCCTATGTTAGCGATTTTTCTTCTGCTTTCAATAATACCAGTAGCAATAACTCTTCTACTGTTTCAGAAATTCCTCATTGTACTCGGTCCTCTCGAGTTGTAGCTTTATGGCACAACCGACTTGGACATCCCTCTCATGTTGTTCTAAACAAAGTTCTTAATAAAATTCAAGTTTCTTGTTCAAAATCTCTTTCTAATTTATGTGATGCCTGTCAATATGGTAAAAACCATCTAATGCATTTTCCAAGTTCTACACTGAAAACAACTAAACCTTTGCAATTAGTGCACTCTGATTTATGGGGACCCTCACCAAATCTATCACCTGAAGGATACAAATATTACATTTTGTTTGTTGATGATTTCACCAAGTATTCTTGGATCTATCCTATGCGTCTCAAATTTGAAGCATATAGTATTTTTTTACTGTTTAAAACAATGGCAAAAAAACAACTTGATCTACCCATAAAATGCATACAAATAGATTGGGGGGGAGAGTTTCGCCCATTTCAAACTCATCTTCAAAAACTTGGTATCTTGTTTCACCACCCTTGCCCTCACACCCATCAACAACAAGGTCGAGTAGAACGAAAACATAGACACATCACAGAAGTCGCTCTTACACTCCTAGCCAAAGCCAATCTACCCTTACATTTTTGGTGGGATGCTTGTGTTTCTGCTGTTTTCCTCATAAACAGACTACCCACACTCACTCTTCAATACAAATCTCCTTTTGAATGCTTGTATAATATTGCACCTGACTATACCTTTCTAAAAGTCTTTGGTTGCGCTTGTTTTCCATATCTACGTCCTTATCGTCATCACAAATTTGAGTTCAAAACCAGAAAGTGTGTATTCCTTGGTTACAGTCCCTTTTACAAAGGATATCGCTGTCTACATCCCACTGGCCGTATATATATTGCTAGAAGTGTAAATTTCAATGAACTTGAATTTCCATATACTCACTTGTTCTCACAGTCCAATATCCCCTCCTTATCTTGGCAAAACACTACAGCCCCTGCCTTTATCATACCCTCTCCTTCGCCTATCACACCAACTCCTTCTAGCTTTCAAACTCCTTCTTCCCTTGAGTCCACTCCTTCCATTTCTGGCCAACATATCTCACTGAATCAAGCTGATCCTTCATCATCATCCTCTCAAGTAGTACCTCCTTCCAACGATGTTCTTAACACAACTGAGGTAAGTGCTTCTTCTACTGATTCATTATTATTAGAGGTACCACTAAACTCTGCTGATGTTCTCCCTCCTGTACCGCCGGTCTTACCAAGTGGGCATCCCATGCAAACAAGATCCAAGTCTGGCATATACAAACCAAAAATTTATGTTGCTGCTGCTTCAAACGAGATCTTGGGTGCTCCTACTTCTGTCAAAGATGCCTTAAGTATCTCATCTTGGAAAAATGCTATGGAGGTTGAATATGCAGCCTTAATGAAGAACAACACATGGAGTTTAGTACCACCCACTGCCAACATGAATGTTGTAAATTGCAAATGGATATATCGTACCAAGTTCAAAGCTGATGGATCTTTAGATAAGTATAAAGCTCGGTTGGTGGCCAAGGGATTTCAACAAACGCCGGGCCTTGATTTCACTGATACTTTTAGTCCAGTTATCAAAGCTTCTACAATAAGAGTGGTCTTTGCTCTTGCTGTTACTTATGGCTGGGATATTCAACAAATAGATGTCAACAATGCCTTCTTAAATGGAGTTTTACAAGAAAGGGTCTACATGAAACAACCACCTGGTTTTATTGATTCTCAACATCCAAATCATGTTTGTCTTCTACATAAGGCACTCTATGGCCTTAAACAAGCTCCTAGAGCATGGTTTGATCAGCTCAAAACCACCTTACAAAGCTGGGGTTTCAAGAGTTCTACTTCCGATCACTCCTTTTTCTACAAAACAACGCAAGGGTCTCCCTTGTTCATCCTTGTTTATGTTGATGATATTCTGGTTACTGGTGCAAGTTCAGAGTCTATCGCTCATCTTATTCAACAATTGTACACCAAGTTTGCGTTAAAGTTTCTCGGATCTGTTAGTTATTTTTTGGGCTTTGAGGCAACAAGGGCAGCCACTGGGTTATATCTAACACAGTCCAAATATGCATCTGAGTTACTTGTCAAGACAAGCTTTTATGACTCTAAACCAGTTCCCACTCCAATGGTTCTTGCCAACAAGTTGTCTCTTGGTGATAGTGCTTTATTTGACAAACCTGAAGTGTATAGGAGTGTCATTGGTGCTTTACAATATCTTACACTTACACGACTAGATCTCTCATACTCAGTTAATAAACTGAGTCAATTTCTCAAAGCTCCTTCCATAAACCATTGGAATGCTTGCAAACGCATCCTCCGCTATATCAGAGGCACACTCCATCTTGGCCTACACTTTCAGTCATCTCCTATTCTTAACTTAGCAGCCTATTCAGATGCCGACTGGGCCTCTAATTTGGATGATCGAAAGTCTACCAGTGGTTACTGCCTCTTTCTTGGTGCAAATATCATTAGTTGGGCCTCACGAAAACAACAAGCTGTTGCTCGCTCTTCTACAGAATCTGAGTATCGCGCTCTAGCCTCTGCTGCAACAGAATTAGTGTGGCTGTATTCGCTTCTTACTAAAGTAGGAATCAAACTATCTTCTCAGCTGCCAGTCCTTTGGTGTGACAATCAAGGAGCACAAGCTTTAGCTCTCAATCCTGT
Organism: Humulus lupulus; assembly: GCF_963169125.1. Taxonomy (NCBI): domain Eukaryota; kingdom Viridiplantae; phylum Streptophyta; class Magnoliopsida; order Rosales; family Cannabaceae; genus Humulus; species Humulus lupulus. The sequence goes on along the minus strand of NC_084796.1, from coordinate 213,841,119 downwards.
GTTTCATGCCAAAACCAAGCACATCGAAGTGGATGTTCATTACATTCGGCATCTCCTAGCTAACAAACAACTGGAGGTTCGGTACATATCTTCAGAAGAACAACCTGCTGATATCTTCACCAAACCAATCTCCTCACCTCGCTTTGAGTTCCTTTGTAACAAGCTAAACTTGGACTACTCCAACTATAGCTTGAGGGGGGCTGTTAGGCACTACTGTTAGTTCTGTTTTTGTTAGCATTCTGTTATAGCTGAGTTGTAATTAGTTAGCTTTCTGTTATTGCTTAGTTAGATTTCTGTTATTGCTGAGTTGTAATTAGTTATTCTGTTAAACAGAATCTTGGTAATTAGTTCTAAGTGCACCGACTGTAATATGCACCGACTATAACAGAGTATATATATACTCTTCTCTTCAGTAAAAGATTTCATTCTCTCCAAAATTCTCATCTCAATTTTCACTTTCTCAACTCCTAGGCTCACCAGTTAACTAAAGAAGCTTTAGGGGTTGATAATGATGTAATTTGGAATAACTCAAATAGTTGCCTTCCCAATATTGTGCTTAATGATTAATGTTCATTGATGCATTTCTAAAAAATATTAATAAATAAAATGGTCATGGACATGATAGAATAATTGTAAAATGCGTTCTATAGTGAATGATACTCTTTTTTGGCAAAGCTGAAAATTTTAACCAAAAATATTAATTTTCTTTATTGTGATTGAACATTTCAGAGATTCACTACAGGTTCTATCTTTCTTGGGGTTTGAATAGTTTTTGGCCTATATACTCAAATAGTCGTAACAAAACAAACTACATAGCTTATTTATTATACCATTCATTCTTAGTTGGAATTTTTTTCTTTCTTTCACTCTATTTGCAATTATAGCGAGTCTCCATTCGGAGCAGCTTTCACGACCGGCCACACCGACAGTTTGCTTTATTCTAAGGTCAATTATTGCAATTCATCACATTTTTTTTTTTGGGAAGAGGGACTCATCGAATTCTAGCATAATTTGGTAACAACATTATCAATCGGTCAAGGAGATTCATATCATACTGATAACGAAACTAAGTAACTTAAAAGTGTTGGACAAAATATTTTAATTAGATTGCTCTAACCGACCATTTGGAAGGAGATGTTGATTGAAAGTTGAAACCAACCAATTTTATTGGTTACAAAAATAGAAATATGTTGTTTGATTGAACTTGTGTGGTTAATATTTATGTGTGTTATACATTGATATAAACAAATGGCCATGACCCACGTGGTGATATATATATATATATATATATTTTGAGGTAACTAATTTGTTCTTTTGTAGAGCACATTGAGTGATTATAATTTATCAACAAAGCTTTCCTTTTCGTAAGTGTAAATGAAATGCAATAGAAAAGGACCTTTATTTTGTGGAGATTCCCATGAAGTTTTTTGGACTCGTTCTCAGAAAGGTGTAGCTATATATAAGAATGGGTAATCCATATCTATGACACCATCCACTGTGAATTTTATTAATTTGTTTGGATATACATTCAAAGCATCTGGAATGGAAAGTTGCTTAATTATCAAATCACAATTTTTTTTACTAAACTTAACTAATAAAAAAAAAAACTAAAGGCAACGTTGCCACTGCAGAGCAACGTTGCCAATTTTTTTTTAAAACAACTCTTCTACTTTATTTACCAATCTCCATCCCTGACAAACATTTTCCCAAAAACAACTTCCGTTAGAGTTGCTCTAACAAACCCAATATAAAGTATATTAACTAATCCTAATTTTATTTCAACAATAGTTATATATTTCTTGTTGATATGAAATATACAATTAAACAGTAATCAAATTTTCTCCTAGAAAGATTGCCCGACATTGTTTTTGTCCGTTACAAATTTAAACCCATCATTTAAAATTTGAAGAAAAAAATTGGTTTTTAACTATTTTAATTTTCAAAATGAGGACACGGTTAAAATATATATTTTTTAATATTATCTTGTATAATAAAATCAATTATTTTTTAAAATAATCTTGTTTCAAGTATATTGGAAAGCTTACTTTACATGACATTTAAAAAAAAAAAAAGAGGCTGTTTTAAGTCTATTTGGTCCAACATCCTTTCAAATATAAAACTTTTTATTGAGATGAATCTAGAATGACTTGGATATGTTAATTGTATATGAAAATACCAACTATTTCTTTTCACAATAATATAGATCTTTCACGTTCTAAAAAAACAAGAAAACAAAAACAGTAAAATGATTCTCTTTTTTTCTTTTTTAATCGACAAAGTGTGAAACAATCAAATAAGTAGATATTTTTTTATCAAAAAAAAAAAGTAGATATTTTTTTTCTATTACAAATTCCTATACAGCTAAAAACAAACACAATAATAATACAACAACATTGGCTACCTACCACACCAATTTCAGGCTTTATTTTCAAAATATCTCAAATAGTCTTCAAATAAGTGAAAAGTTTCCATTTAAAGAATGAATCTATCGGTGTCTTTTACTACATGTTTTTTATTCACATTTGCATTTGATCTAACTGTGTGTTACTAAGTCCTTAGAACTTAGCTACTGTAAAAATTTAACAAGACATTTTTTAACTCGGTTAGGTTTATTTATCGTTTCTGTAATGATAATGAATACGGACGAGAGAAGTGGCTTGTAGGCCTGGCCTTCCTTAGCTGGGCCCATTAGTATGCTTATGGTGGTCCAAAATTTGATTCCCCAAATTTGTTTTCACAATAAGTTTGTCCATTTTGGACTGATCTTGCTAGGCAATTAAACAAACTAGCTCAATTAACACTATTAAGATTCAAATAAGGCAGGAAAATCAACAAGTATATATTGTAATAACACTTTTAATACAGTGTTAATGGCAAAGGAAACTAGACCAAACGATTTAGGTAAAGGTTGGGAATTACTTGGGCCGTAAAAAGGCCTTGACTTTTCGGCAGAGGAGTCCAAGACTTTAGTCCTTGAACTGTGAAAAAGTAGGATGTTTGGGCCCTACTTTTCACATGGTGGGCCCCATATGCCACTGTTTTTTTACAGTGCACAGCTGTCGCATGTTGACAGGGCCAGGCTGGCAGGCCCAATATTGCATGTGCATGATGGCGTTGCTAGCTTCGTATGGCCCACCTCCACGTCTGCATCACGTGCAATTTAATCAAATTAGAGCATTATTAAGCCATACATGCACCAATTGTAGTTATCCTTATCCAATTTAAAGTCAAAACACGAAATAGATAAATAATATAGGCAAGTGAAGTAACCTTCCACCATAATTTTTCCAAGCAAAAAATATTTTGATCATATTTAAACGCATCCTAACTTATTCAAATAATATTTATTGATATGATGAAATCTCCGGGGAATTTCATCGAGGAAAGCAAGGATATATATATACGCGTATATAAAAAATAAACACGCGTACAACAAATTATTTTAACATTATTTTCGTTATTTTCGGTACTATATTTAAAATTTATTAAAAATTTGTAAGATGTATTAAATGATTATAATGTACACCGTTAAATAAAAATAATTGAAAAAAAAATTATCAGAACGTAATAAAACACAAACTAACTGTACAGTACAACCAAAAAAGTAGTTGCACTATAGTATTTCCTTATATATTTATATGTATATATATGTTACATCTCTTTCATTGTGCTGTCAACCTAATCCACAAAATGACCAATTTTTTATAAACAAAGATTACATAAACATTTTTTGAATGCTAATGATTGAAGACATACAATGCTCAATAAAATAAATAAATAGAAGAGTCTAAAACTCGATAACATAACTCCAAAAATAATATTCCAGTTGGTTCTACATCATCAGTTATTTTTTTTTATCAATTTTTTTAAGTTTTATAAAATATAACACTATTGTAGGTGTAGTTTAGTGGTGAGAATTTCACACTGTTGCAGTGAAGACCTAGGCTCGAATCCCAGCAGCCACATAGTTCAAAAAAATTTATTCCATATTAAATTTTTCTTATTTTGATATATTTTATTTAATATGTTTTCATTTTTCTTCGTTGATAAATAATTATAGTATATATAATATGTTTGTAGGGAGCTATCAACAGGTCCTTGTCGAATAACATTTATAAATTATGACTAATTCGTGTCATTTTCAAAATTGTATGAATTAGGGTTTAGGTTCATTTGTTGTGGGGGACCCTTTAAAAGCTTTTATAATGTACTCATAATTGCAATTTAGCCGAAATTTCTACCGACTGCCACAACTTTATGAATAAACTATTGATTAAGAAAATTTAATTTAATTTTCAGCAACTTTCTAAACTTCCACAGAATTAAAATATATATTATCACCAACTCCTTTAAAAAACATAAGAAATTGTCACTTTCCATGGACTATGGAATCGTGGATTAGAGAGAGCCTAGCTATAAATAATTAATGCATTTATTTTACTTTTATATTATTTTCTTTTGCAAGTTTATGAGACTATACTTTATTTGCCATTTAGATAACTTATTATATGTTGTTCATTTTCGCTCTTTTGCATATTATTATGATCAGTACAAATTATAAATATTATTAAGTGGTACCTTCGTCATGATATACATGATTAATTGATGGAGAATTCACTTTCTTTTTTCATCAATAGTTTATTATTTTGATTGTTGAACAAAATATATATAAACTAAATAGATACATATAAAAAGAAGTATGTTTAGCCTTTATAAAAAGATATCCTAATTCGTGTTTAAGAACTTTTTCTTGTCATTGCTATTTTTAGCAAGTAATTGGTAATTTGAAAAGCCATTTACTGCTGTTATTCTTATTATTTCTAATTAAGAACAAAAATTTTAATACATAGTTTTGTCCATAAAGACACATATATTTCCAATTAAATATCGATGTACTTTTTCTCTTGAGGGTAAATAATTAGAAGAAGAAAAATTCATACAAGTAACTATTAACTATAAGATGATGATGAGAACATGGTGACCAAATTAAGGAGTTTTAATTCATGTATATGATACGTATTTATATATCATATAATGATGTTTTTGAAGAAATTAAAAATCATTCATGTTCATAACACATACAATATCCCTTTCTTTGACTGAACGTTATTACTAATAATGGTTATCAAATCAATATAGATGCAATTATACATATTTATATATTCAATACATGGTCCTACCTCCATCGATTCAAAACGACAAAGTAAATTTTTCAAAATTTACTATATTGTAACTATGCAACATATATACTGGACAACAACAACCACCTTTCAAACTTTCTAGACAGAAGGGTAACTTTCTAGACAAAAATAATAATGTAATTAACACTGTTGTGTTTTTATTATTAATTTGTTAGTTAACCAAAAAAATAAATTAAATCAATTTATAAGGAATAGACAAATGATTAGCTTATTGTCGAATCAATTTTAAATGTAAGCCAACTATGTGAAGAATAGAAATTGAATTATACAACTAGCTTACCCTATATATAAAATAATATTATTTATAAGTACTAAAGATTAATCTTATTTGGTAAAAAAAACGTGAAGTAACCACAAATAGAAAACTATTGAAGTAGTATAATGAACACTGTTTGGATAATATTAAATGAGCTCCGCGAGACCGTCCATGTTCCAACAATGTTTTTCTTGTTAGCAATAATAATTAAGATAATCATCGTGTAGCTTACACCTTCTTCTTTTCTATAAGGAAAAAAAAAATTAATTAAAAATATTGTTTTAAAAAAAAAAAACATCCCAAATTTTCTTTTTAGGATTTTTACTTCCAAACTATTACCACTACTGTATCGTGCCTCCTAATTTTTTCAGGCAGTTAAAAATTCCCTCGAAATATTCACAGTAATGTAAAGAAGGACTTCCGTTAACTTTCAACACATGTGGCTAACAGAATGCTGACATGGCTCTTTACATGCTGATGTGTCTTGGCCATGTCAGCGCCATGTGTGTAATTTTATTGTTTTTAAATATGATTTTTATTTTTTTTAATGTATAAAAAATGGTTTAATTTATTAATTCTATTTTTTAGTGTTTAATTCATTAATTTTTAATATGATTATAGATTTTTTAATTTAAAATTACACACATGGCGCTGACATGGCCAAGACACATCAGCATGTAAAGAGTCATGTCAGCCTTTTGTTAGCCACATATGTTGAAAGTTAACGGAAGTCATTTTTTACATTACTGTGAATATTTCGGGGGAATTTTTAACGGCCTCAAAAAATTAGGAGGCACGATACGGTAGTGGTAATAGTTCGAGGGGTAAAAATCCTAAATAGCTTTCTTTTTAATACTTTTCAAAGGCTAGAGATACTAAGAAAAAAAGGATTTACTTACATACAAAACATAAATTTTTTGTTTTAAAAATTTATTTTGTTAATTTTAATTGAATATTCTAAATATTTAATGGAATATATTTTTTAAATTAATTAAAAATAAATAAATATTTACTAATTATATTAATATATATTAAAATATTATTATTATAATAATATCTAATAAGATTATATATAATTATATTAATATAAATTCAAATATAAATATTATAAAATATAATTATTATAATAAAGGATATTTGCGGGAAAAAATATACTAAATATAAACATTTATGAAGCTAAGGTTGTTTTATATTTTCCCTTTTCTTAATATACGAAAAAATATAATTGATTTATTCGATCTTTCTAGAGACCAAACAAAATAGACAACATATATCCACTAATATAAGTATGTTACGTGTCACTTATCTCTAATGTACACGTGTCAATCGCACAGCATTCTAACGGCTGATTGCTTCACTCTTTAGGAAATGTAAACATTTTTTTTAAATTTCACAGGCTGTCAACCAATCAGCTCTTCACGTTCTAATCATTAAATTAAAAATAAAACCGGAAACCGTCTATAGCCGGTTTGCTAAGCCTCTTCTACTTCAGTATAAGTAAGCTCAGAGAGCTGAGAAGTGGAAAACCAGTACTATAGTACCACCTCCTCCTCTCTCTCTCCTCGTGTAACACACACCGTCCGATCAACAAACTTGATCATCGCTACATCACCATGCCGATCAGAAACATCGCCGTCGGTAGGCCCGCGGAGGCAACTCAACCAGACGCCTTGAGGGCGGCCTTGGCTGAGTTCATATCAACTCTAATCTTCGTCTTCGCCGGTTCAGGTTCAGGTATCGCCTTCAACAAGCTTACCGACAACGGTGCCGCCACTCCTGCCGGTCTCATCTCCGCCGCCATCGCCCACGCTTTCGCCCTCTTCGTCGCCGTCGCAGTCGGAGCCAACATCTCAGGTGGACACGTCAACCCCGCTGTCACCTTCGGCGCCTTCGTCGGAGGTAACATCACCCTCCTACGTGGCATCCTATACTGGATCGCTCAGCTCCTCGGCTCCACCGTCGCCGCCTTGCTCCTCAAATTCGTCACCGGTGGATTGGTGAGAATAATATATTTTTAATTAACTAATTTTTTAATATAAGTTTGTTACGATACGGTTAGTTAGTTATAGTCACGAGCTTTATTTTTTAATGTGGGTTATGATTCGGTGCTTCGCAGGCTGTTCCAACATTCAATCTATCATCTGGAGTTGGAGTATGGGAAGGATTGGTGTTCGAGATCGTGATGACCTTTGGATTGGTTTACACAGTTTACGCTACAGCCGTTGATCCCAAGAAGGGCAATTTGGGAATTATTGCCCCCATCGCTATTGGTTTCATCGTGGGTGCTAACATCTTGGCCGGTGGGGCCTTCGATGGGGCCTCGATGAACCCAGCAGTGTCGTTTGGGCCTGCTTTGGTGAGCTGGAGCTGGGAGAACCACTGGATCTACTGGGCCGGGCCTTTGATCGGCGGTGGTATTGCTGGGCTCGTATATGAGTTCGTCTTCATCTCCCACACCGGCCACGAACAGCTCCCAACCACCGAATACTAAGCCATTTGACGATCCTTATTCCCGGCTTGGTGTATTTATTTGGTTTCGAGGGTTCATTTTTATTTTTATATTTTGTGTTTAATCTCCACCGTTGATCTTTTCATCTTCTCAACAAAATCTAATCATTGTGATCTATACCATCTCAATGTTTTGCCCTGTATTGCATTATTGTGTGTGATTATTCCATGGAAGACAGGGTGCCTGAATTGATCATTTCTCAGTTGTATTTATTATTCTAGTTTATTTTCTTCTTTGTAATTTAAATTTAATTCCCTTTTATTCCTTTTTATTTCCATATTTTTATAATACCCCTTATAATTAAAAAAAACACTAAAATATAGTATTGCAATAGAAAATAGCATATTGGAAATACTCTAAAAACAAACTATATATTAGGTTAATAAAGACAAAGGAAGATGCCAATTTTGTCTTAAAGCAATTGATTCAAATTACTTATGTCACTTAGTGATATGTATGCATATAAATTCAAAACACATCAAATGATTATATTAAAAACTTAGAAATTTTACACTAGCTATAATATGAATTGTTGCTATTTTATAATTGAAGGACACATTCCAAGATCATCCAATATATCATAAGCTCTATCCATTCTTCAATACATTTGGGGATAATGACAGTAAATTACTTAAGTAGTTACAATTCTTGTAGTTAAATACCTATGTAAAAATTTTAACGGTAAAACTACTCAAGTTTTTGTAGTTAAATACCTATGTAAGAAATTTGATGGCAAAACTACTTAAGTAGTGTATTTTCTTGCATTTAAATCTTTGTGGTTAAGTCAACGGTTAAAACTAACTCTATGGGATACGTGGCAGCCTCAAATTTGTCTATTTTTTATTTTTAAATATTTTTAAATAAAATAAAATTTAAGAAAAAAATTAAAAAAAATGAATTCCTAAAAAAAATAATATATTTCAAATTCATAAAAAATAAAAACATGTATTTTAGAAACTAAAAAAATAACATTATTTAATGAAAAATCTAAATAAAAATCATAAATTTTTTATTTTTAATCAACATGAAATTAGATTGTATTTAGATTTTAATCAAAATGAATCTTTTATGAATTTATTTAGATTTTTCATTAAATTAATTTTTTTTAATTTTAAAAATACTTGTGTTAATATTTTGGAATTAAATTTTTTTTTTTTTGAATTTTTTAATTATTTATAAAATATTTTGGAGGTTGACACGTGTCTCATAGAGTTAGTTTTAACTCTTAACTTAACGGCAGGGAGTCAAGTGCAAGAAAATATACTACTTAAGTAGTTTTGCTATTAAATTTTTTACATGGGTATTTACCTCCACGAATTTTAATTGCTTGAGTAGTTTTGCCGTTAAAATTTTTACATAGGGATTTAACTACAAGGTTTGTATATACTTGAATAGTTTTGTCGTCATTATCAAATAAGTATGACATGTTACACATTATTTATTTATAAGAAAAGGGTAGTTTGAAAATATATATGGGTAAATACCATTTCGGATCATGTGTTTTGCAAAAGTTACCGAGCGGACCATCTATTTTGTTAAATAAAAATTTGGACCCTACATTTTGCAAAATGAAACAAAAAGAATGCCCTGGACCAGATTTTTGTTAAATTTTCTCTCAATATGACTAAAATACCCCTACTATTATAAATTAATTAATTAAAAATAATATAAAAATGTTTTAATAATAAAAGTATATTTAAATTAAATAAAATAATGTTTATAAAAAAATCAAATTTAAATTAAAAAACCTAATTATTATTACTAAAAACGAAATCATTAATAACATTATAACATCAAAATCCAATATTCACACATAACCCAAATTTTTTAATATAAACTCAAGAACAAACTCATTAGCATGTTCAAGTTCATCATTCAAACCCAGATTCAAGCATCAATATACAACAATTTATATCAAAAAGTCACCATTAGAACAAATCTCACCCAACAAAAACTGATAAACATATACAATCCAAAGTCAGGCAGCAACAAACTGATAAATCTTAATGAAACAAATCAACAAAAAAAAACTAAAACCTAGAAAATGAAACCCAAGAACAAATACAAATCAAATATGTCTTCACAAAACCAAGAACTTTTTTTTCGTTCTAAACTTCCCTCACAGAAAATCAAATCAAGACCCAGATAAATTTTACAGGTTTGAACAAAAGAAAAAAGAAAAAAAGAACTTCCCACTGCAATCGTAGGTCCTCGACCCAGATTCACTGTTGAAATCGTTGTCATTGACCATGGTGCTTGAATGTTGAAGTCGTCGGCGACCCATCATCCATCGTGCTAAGATCTGGGTCGAAGTCGCCGCCTAATGCAAATTGAACCTCAGCCCAGTGCAGATCGCCGTCGAGCTTGGAAGAACCCTCCCTAGTCCCAGGCCATTCTTAGATACGCTTCAACTCGCGACGCGTCGTCAACAGAGGTGTCGACGAGAGCTTCCAAAATTCTGGGCTTCTACGAGTCGTCGACAGAGGTGGTCGGTGCTGCGTGTGTCATCGACGAGAGGTGGTTGGTGCTCCAGAGAAAGAGAGTTTCTAGCAATCACCTGTAAAATCAAAGACAAAGAAGAAGAAGAAGTCGGAAGGAGAGGAAAGGAGAGAGAAGACACAGAGTAGGGAGAGAAAAGAAAAATTAATCTTTTCTTAATTTAAAAAATATATTTATTTTAAAATCAGTTTTTATTTATTTTCTATTTTAAAATCTATTTATTATTATTTAATTAATTCTTAACATAATAAAAGTAGGAGTGTTATCCCCATTTTGTCCCGGAACACGTGGCACTACATATTGGGTCTGGGGTCTCTTTCATAAAGATCAAAGGCCCAGCCCAAGCCCAATGGATAGGGAGGACGAGGGGCCTAGTGGCCCAAATGTCAGTGAGCCCAAGACTGTTCAATGGGCACCATCATAACGAGGGAATCGGGACGAAGGTCGTCCAGCTCCACTTCCCAGTCCTGATTCAATGGCATCATTCAGAACGTGAGTAAGGGTGAGGCTCAACCGTCTGAATGGACTGAGACATCGGTAAATAAACTCGAGATCTGGAAAAGGAACTGGGGTCCTAGTAAACGAACCGGGACATTAGTAAATGAACCCGAACCTGGTATCTGGGATGGCAGGATTGAACTTCCCTGACTCGGACACATTCCCGAGAAACACGGAGTTTGGTCTCCCCAGCTAACCTGCAGAAGAGGTTACATACGGAATGTACGCTGATATTGGGGAACAGTACTGCCATTACTCTGAAGGATCTGGTCCCCAGGATTTCCTTAGAAGCCCACGCGGACCAGTCTGAAACTGCGTATTGTTGTCAGTTGTAAAGCGTGATTATGCCCAAGTCAGCCCAATGAGCCCTGATTAGTGTGTATTGTTTAGCAAAGTTCGTTGTATTAAGCCTCCATTAGCAAGTGAACCATGATTATATCCCTATTGGGCTCGGATTAGTCCAGCCCAAACCTAGTGCACCCGACTGCCTATAAATAGGACCAGTTGTGCAATGTAGAAATGATTGCCAAATTTTCTCTTGTAAGCAATTACTCTGCTCAAACTTGCAAAAAACCCCATTGGTAAAGCTCTAATACAATAGACTCGTGAACTAAGACTCTTTAACGCCTCAACCACGTAAAAAACCCTTGTGTGATTATCTTTAAATCCTTTCTTTCCGCTATCTTATATTTCATAATTCTAGTTTCTGAAAAACTCGGTAAACATTTTGGTGCTTTCATTGAGAGCCGAAGAAAGCTTGAAGGGACCTTGAACGTCTGCAACAATGGTGAACACCAGACACACCGTATTTGATCCTTCTCAACAACAACAACAGCAAGGCAATGGGGAGCCATTGCCCAATCAACCATTCCTTCAGGACCAACTCGATGATACGCCATATCAAGTGCCTCAACCTGACGATTCCCATAACTTTGAGGACGGAGGAGATTATGAGGAGGGTTATTATGAGGAAGATGAAGAAAATGAAGGGCGATACCAGGATCGCAGGATCAGGATCGCAAGGCTGAGGATCCTGCAATCCCTGAAGAAGAGATGATTCCCGAATAGCAGAATTCAGAGGTGGTCCGTCTAAAACAACAAGTCCTGGATCAAGAAGTTAGGATAGCTAAACAAAACGAGGCCACCCGCCAGATGAAAGAATCCTTCCTAGCTCTTCAGGCCTTCATTGTTGCCCAAGGATTGGCAGCCAATCCTCCGATTGTTCCGCCTCCAAGAACACGACCGCCAGCCCCACCGGTTAGGACCGGAGCACCTAAGAATACGAGCCCGATCCCTCCTCCGGGACCACATCCCGAAGACGGCCCATCAAACCCGGCTCAAGAAAAAGGGAAAGCCAAGATGGGTGACCCTATGAGAAAAGCAAACCCCCAGAGGAAAACTCATCCCATCCCAAAAACTGGGGCCAACCTAGGGCAGCTCCCAAGGAAAGAACGGATGCTTCTCGTCCCAGGACGGGATCATCCGATCAATCCGCAAGGGAAGCGCCCGCAGGGTTCCAAGCACCAGACTGTCCCTAGACAGGCTAGACCGGAACAACGGTTCCATCCCAATGCCTCCATGAACAAGGATCACAGAGGACACCAGTGTGTAGACGATCTGGAAACCATCAGCTCGGGAGACGATATTTCCCGGATAAATTTGCGCAACAACCTCAATGACCGAAAGGAACGGGCCCGCAAGGAAAAGATCTGCCCCCGAGGGGGGGGGGGGGGGATCTGAGGAATAACCTCAACGACATGAGGAACAAAAGAGTCCCCCTAGATGACAGAATGGCCAAACAGTTCATGGAACAGCTAGCTGCATTAAAGAAGGTCACAGACCGTCTGGTCCGGAAGCAAGAATGAGGAGGTTCTGATTCTGAAGAGAAGGAAAAAGAACCATGCGCCAAATACATCATGGATGTGGTGCTACCAAAAGGGTTCAAAATGCTGAACCTACTTGCCTACACTGGGAACACAGATCGCAGAGGCCACTTGTCCCGCTAAAATCGCCTGATGATTGTAGCTCACGTTTGTGACAACGGCAAGTGCATGTGCTTTTCAATCACTTTGGACGAACCTGCGGAGGAGTGGTGGAAAAGACTCAAGTCAAGATCAATCCAGTCTTGGTCCAGATTGCAGTTGGCATTCGCAAACAGTTTGTGGCCGCCATGAGAATGGATATGCAGATCAGTGCCCTCACCAATATCAACCAACTCCCCACGGAGACCCTCAGGGACTATATTCAGCGCTTCACGGAGGAGGCCTTAAAATCCAAGGTGGACGATGGACAACGCTTGGTGGCTCTCTAGTCCAGGATCTGAGCCGGGTCCCCTCTCTGGGACAATATGCAGCGTAGCAAGGCGGCCACCCTCGAAGAATTCATAATGAGGGCACAAGGCTTTATTAATTGGGAGGAGGCCCAAATCCAAGCTTTCGGGTGGCAGCTGGCCTCCCAGTCAAGTGCCCAAACATTTCCCAGATATGAGATGCAATATCCCACAAACCATTATCTGACACCCCCAATGGTGCCACCTTCAAATGGCACCCAGGGAATGACCTTCATGACCCCAACGGTCTATGGTCCCACTTCATCGGGGTATGCATCAGCACAATCCGTCCCATTCCCTGGGTACGGTATGACACCGATCAGATACAACACCGCCCCTCAGCGGAGCCCAACCGTCTCAGGTTGGGGGGGCAGAAGCAAGTGTAAACCCCTCCTGGGGGAAGAGATCGGGCAAAGCACAAAACCGATCCGAGCCCTCCAAAAAGGGCAAGAGGGGTTACAAGCCCCAATATACAGAATATACCAACCTAGTGGACATCAGGGAGAACATATACCTAGCAACGGGGAGTACAGTCCATTACCGGAACCCATTCCCATGTTCAAAGGGGGAAAAAACTCAAGGGACACTAGCAAAAGGTGTGCCTATCACAAAGATGTGGGTCATACAACCGAGGAATGTCGTCAACTGAATGATGAAATTGAAAATCTGATCAAGCTGGGGCATCTCCATCAATGGGTCAGAATGCCAGTAGGAGTTTTGGGACTGCTAGCAACTTCCGGGAAACTTGCGGCCTTGGGTGCACCTGGATCGTACCGACCTCCCCAGGGAGGGTACGCTACAAGTTCGGGAGAACAGGCCCCTCAAGGGGCCCCAATTGTGCAAGCACACAGACCCGGAATGCCATACCCCTCCGGAACTGCACCTCCACTAATAGATGGCCACATGGCCACCATATTGGGAGGGCTGCATCTGGGAGGACCGTCCCGGAATGATAAAAAACGCTACCTCAGTGAACTCGACCATGACCACGAGGTATGCGCCTTGGTTCAAACTCCAGCACAACGTCCTAAGTTGATGAACTTACCCATCACATTCACGGAAGAGGACGTCCGAAATGTCCACTTCCCGCATCATGATCCTTTGGTCATCGATGCCCAAATCACCAGCAAAATGGTGTCCAGGGTGTTGGTAGATGACAGAAGCTCCGTCAATGTGCTGTTCAAGCCAGTCTTCACTCCCATTGGCTTAACCGAGGTAGATCTGTCCTCATGCCCAACACAAATTTATGGTTTCAATGGGGATTCACTACTCCCGATGGGGAAGATCCAATTGCCTGTAACGTTGGGGAACGGGATTCAGGGCTCGTTCAAATTTTGTACGTTCGTAGTAGTGGCCTGCCCCACTGCTTACAATGTTATTTTCGGTCGTCCCGCGCTGGTCGATTTTGGTGCCATCACCTCCATCTACCACCTCTGTATGAAATTCCCTTGCGACAATGGAGGGGTGGGAACTGTCCGGGGAGACCAGAAGAGCGCCCAGAAGTGTTATCACGTCTCTGCCCAACCAATTTACATGGTCTGCGAAGAGTCTCTTGAAGTGGAGATTGCCAATCCAATCCCGCCCCTCCCTCGATGTAAAGGATGGCCCAGGACGTAGATGAATTGGATCCGCGACTAGGAGCGGACAGGGCAATAGAACCCATGGAAGAGATAGAAGAGGTGTGCATCAGTGACAGCGACCCGACCAAAGTAATCCAGGTCGGGAAGAACCTGAACTCAGAAGTCAGGGCTGCCATTATAGCCCGAGTCAAAGAAAACCAGAACATTCTGGCTTAGTCTCATGCAGATATGACCGAAATTGGCTACAACATTATATGTCATGCCCTGAACATTGACGAGAATGCAACTCCAGTCCGACAGAAGCGGAGACCTTCAGGGGAAAAAAGGACCGAAGCCCTTAAACTAGATGTTGAAAAGCTATCCTCGGTCAACTTCATCTGGGAGGCTTTGTATCCCGTTTGGTTGGTCAATCCGGTATTGGTGCCAAAGCCGAACGGGACGTGGAGAACTTGCATCAACTTCATTGACCTCAACAAGGCATGCCCCAAAGACTGTTTCCCTTTGCCCCGGATCGATCAGATGGTAGATGCGACATCCGGGTATGAGATGTTGAGTTTCATGGACGCCTACTCCGGATATAACCAAATCTCAATGCACATAGCGGACCAAGAACACACCAGCTTCTAGACAGACAAGGGTGTGTACTGGTACATTTCCATGCCCTTCAGGCTCAAGAACGTCAGAGCCACTTATCAGAGGCTAGTCAATAGAATGTTCAAGGCCCAGTTGGGAAGGAACATGGAAGTCTACATAGACGACATACTGGTCAAGTCCAAGATTTCCGAGGGACACGTTGACGATCTGGCAGAGGCATTTGCCATCATTCGGAAGTATGGGATGAAGCTGAACCCCAAGAAGTGCACCTTTGGCATGGCATCCGGGAAGTTCTTAGGCTTTATAGTAAGCTCATGAGGAATAGAAGCCAACCCAGACAAGATCAAAGCACTAATTGAAATGCCCTCGCCCCGGAAGCATAAAGACGTTTAGAGCCTGACAAGAAGAATAGCGGCCCTAAGCCACTTTGTCTCGAAGTCCACGGACAAGTGCATCCAATTCTTCAATATCCTTCACGAAAGCCAAAAGTTCGAATGGACGGCCGAATGTGAAGAGGGCTTCCAGAAGCTGAAGGAACATTTGGCCCAAGCACCAATTTTGGCAAAGTCAGTAGATGGGGAGCCATTATATCTTTATATGGCCGTGTCCGAACACGCCATGAGTGTCGCACTAGTGCGGGAAGAAGGAAAGGTCCAGCTCCCGGTCTATTATGTGAGAAAAAGGTTGTTAGACGCGGAGTCCAGATACCCACTAATCGAGAAATTAACATTTTTCTTACTGATCGCATCCCGGAAGCTGAGACCTTACTTTCAAGCTCATGACATAAAGGTACTGATGAATCGTCCCCTACGGCAAGTATTACAGAAGCTCAAGTCATCGGGAAGACTCTTGAAGTGGGTCGTAGAGTTTAGTCAGTTCGACATTGCATACGTCCCCAAGATTTCAATCAAGGGGCAGGCCCTGGCCGACTTCATCGTGGAGTGTACCGGGATCACTGAAGATTAAGAACCCGTCGACCCCGTCACGTTCCTGTGGAAGGTCTTCGTGGATGGAGCCTCAAATGAAAATGGGATCGGGGCCGGGATCATCTTAATATCCCCCCAAGGACATCAGTTGCAAAGCGCCCTATGCTTCCAGTTCGAAGCATCGAATAACGAGGTCGAACATGAGGCCATGCTAGCCGGATTACGTCTGGCCCAGGAGGTAGGGGCAACAAGTATAGAAGTCCACAACGACTCCCAATTGGTGGTCAAGCAGATCTCGGGGGAATACCAAACAAAGGGGGAAATGATGGCCGCTTATGTGACGCGAGCCCGGGAGCTACTCTAGTCCTTCAAAAAAATATTCCATTCGCCAAACCCCCAGGGAACGAAATGTGTTTGCAGACACATTGGGAAAGCTGGCCACAGATGTTGAAGTAGAGCTCTCAGGGCTTATCTCGATCAACCACCTTCTTGGACCTAGTATTCAGGCCCCTACGATCAATGCCATAGATTACTCCACATCCTGGATAGGCCCTCTCATCCACTACCTAACCATAAGAGGGTTGCTCGTAGACAAGGTGGCCGCTAGGAAACTTCAGTACCAGGCTCCCAGATACGTCATGATGGATGAAAAACTCTATCGCAGGGGGTTTTCCATGCCATATCTCTGATGCGTGTCCGGGACAAAGATGAGTGCAATCATGCACGAAGTACATGAAGGTTTCTGCGGAGATCACACAGCCGGACTCAGCCTGTCCAAGAATATCCTAAGGCAAGGATACTTCTGGCCAATGATGAAGAAGGATTGTGTCGATTATGTCCGCAAGTGCGAACACTGCCAAAGGTACGCAAAGATCTCGCAATCCCCTCCAACAAAGACAACCCTGATGACCAATCCCTGGCCTTTTGTAGTATGGGGAATCGACTTGGTAGGATCGCTCCCAACCGGGAAAGGTGGTGTAAAATACGCCATCATAGTCATCGACTATTACACCAAGTGGGTCGAGGCAGAACCGATGAACACCATCACCTCCAAGAAGGCCTTGGACTTCATCATCAATAACATTGTGTGCCGATATGGCTTCCCTAAAAAAATCGTGTCAAACAACGGGAAGCAATTTGACAGAATCCACTTCACTGACTTCTGTGAAAGACATGGCATCGTTAAAAGCTTCTCTGCGGTCGCCAGGCCTCAAGCAAACGGGCAAACAGAGGTCGTGAACAAGATTTTGAAAGGGACATTAAAGAAAAAGCTTCAAGCCTGCAAGAGCAAGTGCCTAGAAGAACTGCCCCGCGTTCTATAGGCATACCGGACCACAGAAAGAACGTCTACTAGACATTCTCCCTACTCAATGGTGTACGGATGCGAAGCAGTCATCCCAGTGGAAATGGTTGTCCCGTCTCACAGACAGGACACATATGATCCCGTCCAGAACCACACCTTTACTCTAAGAATCCTTAGACCTCATTGAAGAGATCCGGGAAGAATCTCAGGTTCAGCTGAAGATGTATCAGGGAAAAATCGCCAAGCACTTTAACTCTAAAGTTAAAAGCCGAAAATTTGAAACCGGTGATCTATTCCTTATAAGAGTCTTCCCTGCAACCCAAGATCCGGGAGTGGGGGTTCTAGGACTGTATTGGGAAGGACCCTACGAAATCCAAATGAAGTATGTCCAGGAATGTATCGCTTAAGGAGACTAAACGGAACAGAGGTCCCAAGGGCTTGGAACGCAGAACACCTTCGCCAGTACTATCAGTAGTTTGGAGGGCATGGTTCTGTTCTTAATTTTTTGTAAACAATGTACGCCCCAGGGCAATTTCTTACCTAATAAAAATGATTTGTACAAAGTATCATAAGGAAATATTGTAAAGAAATAAAAGTTCACGTCCATTTTCATTCTTTTTCATGGACAAGTGACCCAAGACTACAGTCTTCGCTCACTTGGGGGGTTTGACCATCTATATGAACAAGTCTAAGAATAAAAACAAAATAAAATGGGATGCAAAATGCAGAGTTTAGTCCTGGTCCAGACCGTATAGACTGGGGGTACAAAACCCAACTCCCAACAAAATAGAACATAAGGCTTAGGCCTAGTCCTAACCCGGACATACATGGTCTGGGGGGTACGAAACCCAATAGGACGTAAGGCCCAGGCCTAGTCCTAACCCGGACGCACATGGTCTGGGGTGTATGAAACCCAATAGGACGTAAGGCCCAGGCCTAGTCCTAACCTGGACGCACATGATCCGGAGGTATAATACTCAGTAGGACATACGGCCCAGGCCCAATCCTAACTCAACACATACATAGTCCGGGAATATAAAATTCCCAAAATCGGTTGACCAAACATGGTCTCAAATAACCAAATACTTTTCCATGTCTCCTCTATAATGGCCCAGAACCATTGGAACGTGAGTCTTAGGTCTACGTTGCTTAAAATTAGTCTTATGAAAGGCTCAGGCCGTTGAAACCTAACCCCTAGGTTCAAAATAAGCTAATTAACTAATCTCCGATGGCCCAGGGCGTTGGCACCTGAACATCGGAATCAGGACAAATAAATTTGATGATAGTTAATAACTCCCTAGCGGTCCAGGCCATTGGAGCCCGAACTACAAAATCAAGATTAAAAAAAAAGCTAAGTTATATTGATAGTTTATAACGGTCCATGTCGTCAAGACCTGAACACAGGTCCCCAGACAGGCTAAATGCATTCTACAACCTTTCCCTAGTGGCCCCAGTCGTTGGAACCGGGACCAAACATTCAACTCATGTTCATGCAAAGTGGTAAAACACTTAGTGAATTTTAAGGGAAAAACATTGTGCAAAAAATAAAATTAATATATAACAACAAAACACAAAAAAAAAAAATTGTCTCAGACGCATCCGCGTCCATAAAAGCGATACAAGTACAAAAAAGGAAGCCATGATTATAACTTAAAGGCCCAGGCCTAGGCTTCGACCTGCTCCGGACCCTCCGGAACGACTTCATCTTGTTCATCCCCGGCCAAGAGCTCCGCATCGACTTTCTCCTTGGCCTCAAATTCAACTTTCTTCGCAGCAGGATCGAGGTAAACGGGGAGGTTCATGTTTTTGTCATGGAGCCAGGCCATATAGATGGCCTCGTCAAAAGTGGCCTCTAGCAAAGCATCTGCCCGCTCCTTCTCTTGGCGAGCCTCTTCATTTCATTTCACCTTTAGCTGAAGCAAGTTATCCAGGGCTTGAACCCAGGAGTCAAGAGTTGCAAACTTCTCCCGATCCTGAAGAGATTGGGCCTCAGCTGCCTCTAGGAGGGCTTTGGTCGACGCCTATGAGCCACGAACTTGAAGAAGCTCCGCCTCCAGACTATCCACCAACTTTTTGTGATCGGCGCCCTTTCTGAACAGAGTTTCTTCAAGTTGGGCCCAAATTCAAGCAGCCTCCTCACGGTCAGCTTGGATCCGTGCAGCCTCTTTGGCCAGGGCCTCCTTGGCGGCTTCACGCTGGTTAACGACCCCCTCAAACTCTAACTAGACCCTCTCCAACTTCATTGACATCTCTGCCACCAAGTCCGCATTCCTATGGGCAAACATCGCGTCTTGGAATAAACCGAAGTTAGAAAACATTCAAGCAACAAATATGTTAAAGTAAAAGATCGTATGAACATATAACTTACCGTAAGGGCTTGGTGACGAATGGCCTGGGAGATGAACAGGGCATCCTGAATGGCTAGGGTGGCATACCGCTTCAGTTGTAGGTTGGACATAGTCGTCCCAACCTGGGCCAAAAAGTCTGCGACCAGCGGAGCCGTATCCCTCCCCTACTTAGGCCGAAATCCAGTCTTAGCCACAAGCCGGTCAACGATCAGTTAGGGAGCGTTGAAGGCGTCCGGATGCTCAACGAACTCCACTTTCCTATGGATAGTCAGGGCCCGGTACACTTCCTTCCGTTTTTTCCGGCCGTCTTCCCAAGCCCGGGCCACCATTTTCGCCCTCTCCTCCTAGAGGACCATGTCCCCTTCCTCGAGGAGAGCAGGGTTGATCAGGATCACGGGAGCCTTCAGAACCTCTCGAGTAACAATGAGGCTCTCCCCAAAAGAATGCTCTTCGGCCAGAGCAAGCTCCTTGGTCTTGGCCCTCTTGGCCCGCATCGCAGACTCGCTAGCGGCCGAGTCCGCGACCCTTTTCTCTGACCTTCGATCCTCTAAGGGCTCCTTCTCCAAGTCAACGACCGAGGGAAGAGCAGGTGCGGATGGAATGTTTTTAGTGTGGGCCTCCGCGGGGACACTCGCGACTGGGGCCCTTTCAGTAACTTCCAGCTCCAGCCTCGAATCCACGAGGACCAGCTCAAGCACTTTCTTTTTAGTCGTTCCCTTAGCGGCCTTCTTCGTTGAAGCCCTAGCAGCAGCTACCCTGGCCTCGATCATCTCTTTCATCTTGGCCACGGGATTCGACATGCTTGAATCGTATGAAATGGGCAAACAAAATATAGTCAGCAAAACACATAAATAGGGATGGAAATCAAAGGTAAAGAAAATATTAGTCTAAGGTCCTCTGGGAGGAACCCTTATCTAAACCACAGGCACGACTCAACTCCCCTAATGTGGAGGAATGAATGCGGTCCCAAGTCGTCCAGGTCCAGAAAAATACCATATTGTAGGAACCCGGGCGAATACATGAGGACTGCCGTATCTAGGACAATGGGGCAGGGCAGCCCCACTTCTCGGACGGCCCCAGTTGGGTAGTCTCGGTATATTTGCCTATCCCTAACTAAGCCCTCAAAGTGAGGAGCATAAGTTAAAATCAAAGGAAAATTACCTTGCCCTAAGATGCTGGCTCCGGGAGCCCCAGTGTTCGGCTAAGTCTCCCCGATGAGGGCGTCCAACTCCTCAGATGCGACCCTCTCCGCTTGGTGGGCCTGCTTCTTTTTCTTCTTAGCTGCATCCGCTCGGGCTGCAGCCTCAACGACCTCGATATGAATGAGGGCCAATACCTCCCCCCGGGAGGGAACTGTCTCGCACTACAGCCCCCGGAAGCTAAGGGCAGCGATCGTTTGGTTGGGCGCGAGCATTCCAACCAGTCGTAAATTCTTCGTGTTCATGTAGTCCCCCATGTCCAGCTCCTCCATACTCAGGGTGGAGTAATACTTCTTGCGATCCAAGATTGATTTGGTGAGGAGAGTTTGGGCATACAATCCTGTTTTCCAATAGCATGAATGAGGAACATACAAAACAAAAGGAAAATGAAAAGGAGTTAGGGAGAAAACAACTTATCCACGCGCTGGAAGTGCTGGAGAAACCCGGATGTCAAGAACCAGTAGTGCTTGACATCCGGGGGGGTGCTTCCAGGAACTATAAGGAGCCGGATAGTTGTCGTGGGGCTTCAATCTGTAGAAGTCGTCTCGGGTCTTGTCTTTGACTTAAGCTGCAGCTCTAGCTTATAGAAGTACAACACCTCCACAGGAGTAGGCGCCGGGATCTCCTTTGACGCACAGAAAATGCGCCACCCCGCGAGCAACTTGTAGGCTTGGGGCAGGAGTTGGAACGACGCGATTCCCACAAACTTAAGGAATCATGTAAAGTAGTCATGAAGGAGGAGCATGGCTCCCACACTAATATAGCCTACGCTCCAGACCCTGAACTCACCCACGCTGGTGTGGGCTTTCTCTTCCTTCCGAGCCAGCCGGTTATAGAAGAGTCTAGGAGTTGATTCTATTCCCAGATGCTTCTCCAGAGCGTCCAACATTTGGTAGTTATGGAACTCGTCCTTTTCCCCGTCCATTTCCCATGAATTGTCCGTGGGGGGCTTGCGCCCTTTCAGGATGATGGGGCACGAATTTACGAAGTCCTCCAGGTGAAGAGTGATGCCGTGGCTCATGATCAGGAATCTGGGGACAACAAAGAAAACAAAGGAAATTGGTTAAGGTACAGGGGTTTCTCCTAATACTGCTTGGAGAAGTCCCCTTCGGACCCAAGACCGGGAGCAATGGAGATCCCATGAGCCTTGGTCGGGAACTAGGAATGAAAGGCTCCTTCCCTAATAATCCCGAATCAATTTCAGAAATTTTGAAATGATTTGGGATGGCTCAACACTACAAATCACCGTCCTATTCAGAACCACCCTATGCGGTGGTCCCGACCCTAACAATCCTATGGTCTCAAAGGTAGTACAAAAAAAAAAAAGGAAACATAGGTAAAGGATCATGGAACTCACTGTGGGGAACTGGGTCTAGAAGTTGTGGGGTCTCTGGTGATTAGGTCGGCAAGATTTTGTCTTTGAAGTGACAGAGGTGATGCAGAAGCTCGTCTACTAGTTGAACTGGGACCGAACTGTCTAATGATTGTGCAAAAAGAGGGTGGGTCGAAAAGAAACGCTGACAGAGATGAAGCAGTCGTCGAAGAATCTCGTTAGCAAATTCGAACATAAAAAGCTCTCTTTCAGCTCTAATTGTTCAGAATGTGTAAAGCTGCAAATGAAAATTGGGGGGTATTTATAGGTCCAAAAGCATGCTGCTTGATCCGACGGTTCAGAATAATTTCCCTCATCTAACAGTCTCAGATTACGCAGAGGCTTTAATTAGCCCAATTGAGTATTGGATCATGGATTCGTCAATTTGCGATATGCGTCCATCCGATCCAACGGTTCACGTTAGGAAATTTTCAAAAAATCCTCATCCAACGGTCCTAGATGGTGCAGAGATATTAAATAGCCCACTATATTACCATATCAGCATCACTCGTACAGATGGAACGGCTCGGAAACCACGCTGACCCCTATCTGTCAACACGCTAATCAAGAGATTCTCTCCAGATTTGTAAGGCGTGATTGACATGAACGCACCAACTATTAGGGGACACATATGCAGAGCATGGGGAAGTCGAAAGGACGGGGATCACCTAAGTGGCCCCTAAGTAAATGAACTCGCCTTCTGGGAAACAAATCGGGTTGTTGGGATTTGATCAGGGACGCTGAGACAAGCCTCTACTATGAATGATTAACCAAGTGGCTCCCATGAAAATGAACTCGTCTTCTGGGAAACAAACCAGGACGTTAGGATTAGGTCCGAGAAAGTGAAGCAAGTCTCCACTGCGCAAACACAGACAGAGACTTGGGGGGTAAATGTTATCCTCGTTTTGTCCCAGAACACGTGGCACGACATATTGGGTCTGGGGGCTCTTTCATAAAGATCAAAGGCCCAGCCCAAGCCCAATGGACAGGGAGGATGAGGGGCCTAGTTGCCCAAACATCAGCGAGCTCAAGACTGTTCAATGGGCGCCACCATAACGAGGGAATCAAGACAAAGGTCCACGTCCAGCTCCTCTTCCCTGTCCCGATTCAATGGCATCATCCAGGACGTGAGTAAGGGTGAGGCTCAACCGTCTGAATGGACTGAGACATCGGTAAATAAACTCGAGATCTGGAAAATGAACTGGGGTCCTAGTAAACGAACCGGGACATTAGTAAATGAACCCGAACCTGGTATCTGGGTTGGCAGGATTGAACTTCCCTGACTCGGACACATTCCCGAGAAACACGGAGTTTGGTCTCCCCAGCTAACCTGCAGAAGAGGTTACATACGGAATGTACGCTGATATTGGGGAACAGTACTGCCATTACTCTGAAGGATCTGGTCCCCAGGATTTCCTTAGAAGCCCACGCGGACCAGTCTGAAACTGCGTATTGTTGTCAGTTGTAAAGCGTGATTATGCCCAAGTCAGCCCAATGAGCCCTGATTAGTGTGTATTGTTTAGCAAAGTTCATTGTATTAAGCATCCATTAGCAAGTGAACCATGATTATATCCCTATTGGGCTCGGATTAGTCCAGCCCAAACCTAGTGCACCCGACTACCTATAAATAGGACCAGTTGTGCAATGTAGAAATGATTGCCAAATTTTCTCTTGTAAGCAATTACTCTGCTCAAACTTGCAGAAAACCCCATTGCTAAAGCTCTCTAAGCTCTAATACAATAGACTCGTGGACTAAAGCTCTTAAACGTCCCAACCATGTAAAAAACTCTTGTGTGATTATCTTTAAATCCTTTCTTTCTACTCTCTAATCTTTCATAATTCTAGTTTCCGAAAAACTTGGTAAACAAGGAGTATTTTATTCGTATTGAAATTTTTTTGACCAAAATCTGGTCCATAGTACTATTTTGTTCTATTTTTGAAAATGCAGGGTCCAAATTATCATTTAACAAAACACAAGGTCCGATTGATAACTTTTACAAGACAAATGGTCCAATATAATATTTACCCTATATTTATATTTATATGAGCTTATTAAGCATGTAACCAAAATGCCAACTCCCCATTCAATCCAACACTATTAAACACGTCACATGATAAATCATAAAAGAGATTTTAAAAGAACTTTTGCATTGATGTAATATATATAATTGAGGGAAAAGCTCCATGCACCCCAAAAAGGGGCACACCATTGCACCCGCTCTTCAGTTTTTGGCTCATGAATTATTTTCGGCACAAATTGTTTTCATGGTTGTGTATATTGTAGTTATTTAGACCATACTGCAAATTTTTAGAATATTCAAAATAATTTATAGTGTCGAAAAAAAATGTTCAAATAGTTTGATGCAGGCGTGACTGTTTTTTTTATACGCATGGAAAGTAACTTATTTGAGCATTATTTTTTGCACTGTAAATTATTTGGAATTTCATGAAAATTTACAGTATGCTCTAAATAAGTACAATATATACGACCATAAAAAAATTTGTGCCGAAAATATTTCCCAAGCCAACAACTGGAAAATGGGTGCACCGGTGTGTCCCTTTATGGGGATGTAGCGGAGAACAACATTATAATTAATTATTATTGTGAATTACGTGATATTAAAAGTCAAAAAAATATTTTCCATGTCAATAATGTCACTCTTTATTAAAACTTATACAATACTCCGAGGGTGTCACATTTCATCATTCGTTTCCTACTACTATATATACCCAATAAAAGCATGGACCTAATTTAATAGAACTACTGCTATTGCTATTATAATTCACAATATGTAGAAGCGGCTATTATGTTTTTTTTTTTGGGCTTCAGTTTAAGCCCTACCAGTAGGGCTTTCAGTGTTTCGCGACTTGTGAATAGTTTTCGATGCGACTTTTTTTTATGACCGTGTATATTGTAGCTATTTAGAGCATCCTGCAAATTTTCAGAAAATTCCGAATAATTTACAGTACCGAAAACTAGGTTCAAACATGTTGTTTTTCACGTGCATAAAAAAAATTAGTCACACACGCAACAACATGTTTGAACCTAGTTTTCGGTACTGTAAACTATTCAGAATTTTCTGAAAATTTGCAGGATGCTCTAAATAGCTACAATATACACGGTCATAAAAAAAAATCGCGCCGAAAACTATTCACAGGTTGTAAACACTGAGAGCCCTACCGGTAAGGCTTAAAATGAAGCCCCTATAAAAGAATTACCATATATATATATTTATTTATAGGGAGAGTCTAGGGCTTCAAAAAGAGCCCACTGAGGCTCTTGTGTATTCTAGACTTGCGAACTATTTTCGGTGTGATTTTTTTACGATCATGTATTTTGTAGTTATTTAGAGCTTTCTTTAAATTTAAAAAAAATTATGAATAATTTACAGTGCCGAAAACTAAGTTCAAAATAAGTAGTTACATGTGTTACTAATTTTTATATGCGTGTGGAAAATATTATGTTTAAACTTAATTTTTGGCACTATAAATTATTCAAAATTTTGCGCAAATTTTCAGAATGCACTAAATAACTACAAAATACAAAATCACAAAAAAAAATTGCATTACAAATTATTCCTAGGTGGAAAATACACAAGAAACCCCACCACTCAGACACTTTTTGAAGTCTCTATAATAAAATTTCCTTTATTTATATATGCAAAATTTCCTTTATTTATATATGCAGGTCACGTCACCCTCACCTCTTTTGGTGCCATGTTATATATGCTACTTTACTGGCTAGCTTGGCCCATGACAACTTGCATGGGGTTGGTTTGACCTCTTCTCAACACTGTTTAATTACAATATTCAAAACAGCCTGTATTTCTTTGATACATACATTCATGATGAACTTTGTCAATATATACTTCATTATTTTATTTCTTCCCTTTAATACATACCTATGCTATGTATTGATACTTTACTTTGTGTTGTGAGGCCAATATTTTTACGAGTAGTGGACCTCTATGGTAGGTTAGAACTTGAATAGAATTAATCATTGAATCGACACAAGTCACATACATTCATCTTCTTGCATATTCATGTCTACTTTAACTTTGTTCCTTTGAATTAGGTCACCACCACTTTTTATCGACCTAAACAGTATATTTTACTTTTTTTTTTAAAAATAATAATAGTTTTTTTACGATGTATGTATAAGTTTTAAGATGTACATAAATATTTAATAATTCAAACGTGATGACTGAGGTTTCAAATAAATAGTTGAAAACCTTCTTCTAACTCAAATTTAATATAAATAAGATATTAAACCAAAATTATCAAAGATATTTGGATTACAACGTACGTACCCTAAAAGGACAAGTTATTATTATTTTACGTATATAGGACCCTTGGAATGTGGACATAATCGTGATCAATTAACATGCAAATATACAATTAGCAATAAGATTATAATAGTAGTAATAATGTACCAAATAATAAATAGATCCTCTCAATTCAGGGAACTACAGAACCAAGCACATGTGATAGTTGTGATTGCATTGCCCTATATTACTTTTAACTATAGAGGATAGGACCCATATTATTGTCCTAGCCATGTTATATATATATTTTTTTTTTGGGTCTCTCTTTGTTTTCTAACTACTACGTACTATATATGCTTATTTCTCACGCATGCATAATATTTATGATCAAGATCCTAATCTCAGTCTAGGGGTTGGCATATATGTGTACGAAATCTATATCCAATATTTATATAAAATTTTGACTACCTAAGGGGTGTAAGGGGTGTTTGGTATGAGGTTTGAGTTTGAGGGAGTAGAGATAGAGGAGATTTAAATTAAGAGAATATGAAACTCAAGTGTTTAAATGAGTTAAGATTACCCTCAAATTAAGCTAAAAAATGAAACATACTTAGAAACACAAATCCTCAAGCCATTAAAAATAAATTTACCAAATATGAATTAGATTTGATATTCTCATTCTCACCTAAACAAACCCCAATACCAAACGCCCAGTTAGTGATTATTACTAATTGTTAATTAAAATTGACATCTACTAGTCCATCCTGTCTTACGGAGTTTCCCAAAAAGAACTTACATAAAATTTTGACAACCTAAATTCTTTTAGTTTTTGTATTAAAAAAAAAGCATTTTGTTTTTCATTTAATTCCACAAAAAAGGCCAAATGATATCCGTGACGGAGCTAGGGGTGGCCATGGCCCCTTTACCTTTTTTTTTAATATATGTAAAAATATATATTGACCCTCATAAAATTAAAAAAAAAATTATATATTTATATATTTTGTATATATATTATTATAATTTTTATTAAATTTTTTTTGCCCTCTCTATGTTTTAATCCTGGTTCCGTCATTGGCATTCATTTCTTCATGACTCTTGGAATCCATTAGAATCTAAAAAAAAATATTTCAATATCATAAATTAGTGAGAATTGATCTCTAATTGTTTAACAAGAAAAGTTAACAGTTATATATAGTTCCACCCCTTACCGTCATATATGACCTCACCATCTTTTAATGATCATTCAATTTGAATATTATCGTAATAATAATTAATCGGAATAATTGGTCCTTGTAACATTTAATACTTACATAATTCATTTTGAACCTAATTAATTAAATTATTAGGGGCTAAACTAGACATCTACTCTGTCCTCTCTGTAAGTTTCATAATAGAAACCCCACCAAGCATTTGGCCTTATATATAGGAAGCTCAGTTATACTATTTTCATCATAAAGAATAGTGTTTGACAAAATAATTTATCTTGACTTTGTACAAGCCTATTTTTGATAATTTTGATAAAATGGTTTTTCAGACATATTTGATACTCCGTCTAACACACTCATTAATTTGTCAAAAATACTTCACACTCCATTAAAATTGATTATTTTAGAAAGAAAAAAAAACTATTTTACAAAACGATATTGAAGATAATTTCATCAATTACAATACCATAGATTATTGGTTTCATCAATTGAGGATATCTATATCTAGTGTACGAGATACATTTGCAATAATTTATATGATCGACCACATATACCACCTTCAAATAACTTATTGGATATTAATGTCAAATTCTTTAATTCCTCGTAAAATATATGTTTCATATAATATATATTTAATTATTAAAAAAAAGTGACGTGTAAAATGTGTGATAATAGTTCCCACTTCTCATATATACACCAAATTATTGGTTGCTAGCTAGTGCAACATTAATTAATAACTTAAGTATTTAAGCAAAAGAGGGATTTTCAAATCAATGGGCGGCGTGAGATGTGGCTCAAAATTAAGCAAAAGAGATTTTGTGTGTAGCACCATGCTGATTTTGATGACCCACATATTTTATATAGCAAATATATATAGTATAGTATATATATATATGCACGGCTCTAAAGAAATATGTGTATCCAAGTAGTGATAAATGATAAAGACATTTACGTAAACCAGGATAAGACAGTTCTTGTGGATAGAGATATTTGGCTGTGTTTCACGTGGAACATTGATTAGTATCAGACATATATATATACAAAAGTACCATACTGCATATATGTGTGCATCCAAACTGCCTACTTTGATTATAACTATTCTCGAATGTGTCTACTATTTGACTAAAGATATTTTTTTATGAGCTTTTCGTGGTTAGTATTTAAGTTCAAATTTGGTAACTATAATCATGGTGAAGCTAGTAACATTTAAGGAGGACAATTAAAAAAAGAAAAAAAAAGTTCTGTTAATGTTAATTCTACATTTTAATTTAGGAAAATGTTTTAGTAGTCTCCTTGAAAATGAGATTAGCGATGCACTTCATTGTGCTCTCATCACTTGGATAGTTATATGACGGTATACATTATAGTTATAGCAAACATATTTCCAGTTTTTCTGAAATATTGAATAATTTATAATGCTGAAAACAAAATTCAAACAATATGTTGCACGCACGTCTTTTTTTTATACACGTGTGAAACAAATTGTTTAAACTCTAATTTTGATATTGTAAATTATATAGAATTAATTTCTCGAAAACTGATGGGATGCTAATATAACTATAATGTTCACCATTATATATAGGGTACCACTATAGTAGTGATTATTTTTAATCACAATCTATAGATATTTTTAATATTTTTGGAATATAAATAAATTGTAACTCTACTTTTTTAACATGACGGTGTCTAATGTAGTTACATGAGACCTCCCACAAATTTCCAAGAAATTCCAAATAATTTAGGATGCCGAAATTAATATTAAAAAAGTTTGTTGCACACGTGTTTGTTTCAATATTTATACATGCGTGCAATATGTTATTTAAATCTTGATTCCAGCATCCTAAATTATCCGAAATTTGCTGAAAATTTGTGAGATGTCTTTTTTAACTACATTATACACTGTCATATAAAAAAAATAAAGTTACAACTTATCCATATATTGAAAATACTAAAAATATCTATCAGTAACAATCATTACCCAAAAATTTTCCTTATATAAAATTAAGATTATAACCATCTAGATGCCCAAAAACACCAAGGGTACACCAATAATCTCCTTTCGAGTGGGACTACCAAAAAAATTTCCTTTAATTTATCATGTATATATATATACATATCTTCTATATAAAAAGTGTGCTGATAATGACAATTTTTTGTTTTAACGGAGTTTTTTAAAATTCTGTCAATTTTAACGGAATTAAGTAAACTAATGTTAACTTTAACGGTTTTATTTTAATTGAATAAAAAACATGATAAACGTGTACGTAACGGGCTGGATCAACGTGCTAAATTTCTCTTAACGCTATTTTGGCAAATTTTGAATTTAACAGAGTTATTTTAAAATTCTGTCAATTTTAATAGATTTTAGTAAATTCACATTAACTTTAACGATTTTATTTTAATTAAATAAAAAATATGATAAACGTGTACACAATATTTTAGAATAAGGTGCTAAATTTATTTTAACACTGTTTTTCTGGTTAACGTGATAAAATATATGTTAACAAGATTATTTTAGTTAACGGGATAAACATCTATTAACCAATTAAGAAAAATTTTGAACTTGATATTTTTATTTGGAATTTCAAACTTAAATTTTTTATTTAAAAAAACGTCAGTTTATATAGTCATAGTGTGTTTAATCAATTTTAATCAATTTTAATCAATTTTGTTGAGATCTTTTCATAAAAATATCAAGTTAAATTTTTTTTTTAAATAATTTCTAATTTAATAGTACTCTTATATAAGAGTTACATATCAATCGACATTATCTCCAAAACAGTATCCATTCTGAGTACATTGTAGGCTTGGAGTTCAATCAGAAAACATAATCAAGGTAAATCATTTTTTTATCCACACAAAATTAAGTATCAAATTCTTCTTTATGTACATTCTTCATATATTTACTAACCATTTTTTTGTCTAATCAGTTGACCAATCTACGCAAGTTCCAAGGTAAATCGACACACAAAAGTAATTCAAGTTCAACAAAACACAAGGTAGCATCTCATACAAATTCAGTTATGATTTACTATATCTATCTTATAGACACAAAATTAACTCTCAAATTCTTTATAATCATTCATCATTGAGTTACTAACCATTTTTTCTCAAATAATTACGTCTCAAATTTTTTATAAAAATACATCATAGAATTACTAACAAATTTTTTTCTAAAATCAGGTGGTCAATCTACACAAAGTTCCAAGGTGAATAGACACACAAAATTAATTCAACTTCAACAAAACACAAGGTAGCATCTTCTTATACAAATTTAGTTATGATTTACTCTATTAATCATATACAAATTCAGTACTTGAATTTTTTTATTTTGGAAAAAAAACGTCAGTTTATATAGTCATAGTGTGTTTAAACAATTTTGTTGAGATCTTTTCATTAAAAATATCAAGTTTACATTGTAGGCTTAGAGTTCAACCAGAAAACATAATCAAGGTAAATCATTTTTTTATCCTTACAAAATTAAGTATCAAATTCTTCTTTATGTACATACATGATAGATTTACCAATCAATTTTTTATAAAATCAGATGGTCAATCTACAAAAGTTACAAGGTAAATAGACACACAAAAGTAATTCAACTTCATCAAAACATAAGGTAGTATCTTATACAAATTCAGTTATAATTTACTCCATTAATCCTATACAAATTCAGTAATTTTTTTATATGAACCAGCAGAAATTCATTACTCCACAAACAAATTTACAGCCTAAAAACACCTTTTTCAAATAAGGCCTGTATGCAATCTATACAAGAAAGTATTAGTAACTAATTACAATAAGTCAAACCATGCCATATCTCCTTGAGCTACATGCCTAGGCATAACACAAGTTATTCTAGTTTTGATTTGCCATTTTGCTTCCTGGACTAACAGCTTAGGAGACACAATGCTTGATTGCCAAAGTTTGTTATTCCTAGCCTGCCATAAATGATAAACCAGAGCTGCAACAGAGGCAGCTAAAACATTCTTCTGAAACATGCTCTTCTTGGACCTTTCTATCCATCTAAGTAGGCCTTGTAATGATTCTGTGTGAGCTCTCCATCCAAGCCATTTTTTCAACTGTTGTAAGCAGTCCTGAGAGAAAGAGCAATCGAAAAAACAGATGTTCAACTGTTTCATCTGCTCCATTGCAGAGGATACAAGTTGAATCTCCAGTTATGTTGAATCTATGAAGCCTCTCTCTTGTGTTTAAGCCTGTTTTGAATTGCAATCCAGAGCACAAAGTTGTGCTTTGGGATATTAAGCATGCACCAGACCTCTTTACTCCAGTGGAATCTCTCCTGTACCTGATTAAGCAACTTGTAGCCAGAGGAAATTTGATAGGTATCTAATGTAAATTGCACAGGATCCATTAGATGTTTAACTTCATCTTTAATGTTCACCATTTTCCTCCAGTACCAGCTGCTTTGAGATGGGGCATTGTAACCCCACCACTCCTCATGTTTTATATACACATTATGCACCCACTTAACCCATAGGTTATCTTTCTTTGTTGCAATTGACCAGACATTTTAATTACTATATTATGTTATGTGAGTAAAAATATTGTAGATATTTTTAGTTTATGAAATTAGTGAAATTGTAACACAGTCAAATAGTAAATAGAGAAATAAAACCATTAATTTCTATGATCATAAATGTTAAAACTAATAACCAAACACTAAATATAAAATAGTAAAACAATAAAATAGTAGATAGAGAGAACTACAATGAAAACCTACAAGCATTAATAAGATTCAATAAGGTTTTAGGATTGATTAAATTAACTATAATTATAATAATACTCAAACAAATAATGCTAACAATGCTTAAATAAAATACTTAGATCTATAGCTTGGGATTGTTCAAATCTAACATAATTTTATTAAAAAATCCCTACAGCCATTTAAAAAGAAAACAAAAATATTTAAAATTTATACTTCCCTATGAAAAGTAGCACATTAATATTTAATATAACCTTTATACACAAAAAATATAGTAACAACCACACATAAAAATTATTAATAAATTAAGTATCAAAATTCTTCTTTATGCACACAAAATTAAGTATCAAATTCTTCTTTATGTACATACATGATAGATTTACTAAGCATTTTTTTTATAAAATCAGGTGGTCAATCTACGCAAGTTCTAAGGTAAATAGACACACAAAAGTAATTCAACTTCATCAAAATACAAGGTAGCATCTTATACAAATTCAGTTATGATTTACTCTATTAATCCTATACAAATTCAGTTATTAATTACTACATTATGCTATGTGAGTAAAAATATTGAAGATATTTTTAGTTTATGAAATTAGTGAAATAGTAACACAGTCAAATAGTAAATAGAGAAATAGAATCATTATTGCTATTCTAATAAATGTTAAAACTAATAACCAAATACTAAATATAAAACAGTAAAGCAATAAAATTGTAGATAGAGAGAACTACAA
Source organism: Humulus lupulus (assembly GCF_963169125.1). Classification (NCBI taxonomy): domain Eukaryota; kingdom Viridiplantae; phylum Streptophyta; class Magnoliopsida; order Rosales; family Cannabaceae; genus Humulus; species Humulus lupulus. The sequence goes on along the minus strand of NC_084796.1, from coordinate 213,807,578 downwards.
AGAAAACCTACAAGCATAGGATTGATTAGATTAACTATCAATATAATAATACTCAAACAAATAATGCTAACAATTCTTGAACTAATTACAAGGATGGAGCTTTAGCTTTGTAATTAAGAAAGACAACTTAAATAAAATACTTAGATCTACAGCTTGGGATTGTTAAAATCTAACATAATTTTATTAAAAAATCCCTGCAGCCATTAAAAAAGAAAACAAAAAATATTTAAAACTTATACTTCCCTATGAAAAGTAGCACATTAATATTTAATATAACCTTTATACACAAAAAATATAGTAACATACAAAAAAAATAATTTAACATATAAATATAGTAACAGCGACACATAAAAATCATTAATAAAGATAAATTAGAAACAAACAATCTGGTGGCAATGTAGAAAACCCCTAAAACGAATCAACAAATCAATTGTAGGACCCATATGCTGTTCGAGAAGATCTAATCTATGAAACAAACATACCAAGACCTTTCACAAGATCATTAACAAATCCCCAAATGAAAGTAGACCCACCTCCATTTCTGCTTCATAAAAACTATTAGTGAAAGACAAAAGCAGTAAAAACTTACTCTCTTTCTTTTTTGTGATGGTCCCAACAATGTGCCTACTCTTCATCTTCAACATAACTTGCACAAAAAGAAGTTCCAAAAGTGTCTTAATGCTTTTGTTAAAGGAAAAAAAATATCAAAATTTAAAGAAAACAAACAGCCAATTCCTTCAATCATACTCAGGGCGTCTTTTTTTTTCCTATGGAAACCTTTTGCACAATCAAGTTCAAATAAAACACTCAATCAACCCCAAAAGGACTCCCTATTGATGCTCAAACATTTACTAGACCTGTAATGCCCCAAAATTCCTAATAAGGTTTAGGACCTTGATTAGGAGGCCGAGAGGGCCATAATTGATTTATTATGCCATTAAATGATTATATGATGATAAATGAATGCATATGGGTCCACATTTTATTAGAAGAGAATTTTGGTAATTTGGCCCGTTGAGGGCGTAATTGTGTATTTTCATGCATGTAGGTGAATTTTGAATAGGACCACACTATAATGTGGATTTGTTCGAGCCATTCGGCATGAGACGATATTTGAATGCAAGTTATCGGTCTAGTCATAACGGGATTAATTTCGAGGCTCGAGGTGAGTCTCGGATTAGATCATTACCAGGAATTAAAGGGTAATGGGATATGATTTATTAGCATTTGAGAATATTGAGAATAACAGGAATTGGAGGGCGTTAATTATGATTAACGAGATAGGCGCGAAAGGATGGTTTTGCCCTTGGTGGCCTTAAGAGGATTTTAAATGACCTAGGGGCATTTTGGTCTTTTGACCTTAAGGATAGATATAACCTTTAAGTTGCAGCAAAAGAGAGCACCATTTCTCTTCTCTCCCGTACGCCATTTCTTCTTCATTTCTCTTTGATTTTTGAAGCTCTTTTTGAGGAACCAAGCTAAGGAACCAAGCCTTGAGGGTATTGGGTTATGTCCCACCATTGAAGAGGGTGTGATTATGAGATTGCGGTGAGTTTTTAGCCATTAAAACTCTTGTTCTTGCTCTGTTTTTCTATTTGAGTTTCAGCTGGTTTTTTGAGTTGGAAAGTTGAGTTTCAATGAGAGTTTTTGGCAAGGGATGCTTGGGTTATGATGCCTAAGTCATGTGTAGATGATATTTGGGTTCAATTGGGGGTTTAAATGGAGTTTGGAAGCTTGAGTTTTAGGTTGGAAATGGAGGATTCGAAGGAGGGGAAAAACTAGGGTGATCTGTCTGATCCTAGCGCTACAGCGCTAGCCAGGGGTTTTTCATTCTAGTTGTAGCGTTGTGGCGCTAGGGGGGCAGCGCTGTAGCGCTACCCTATTTTCTCTGATGCATGTTTTAGGCACTTTTGAGGGCTTTTGGCTCGGGGTTTCAATTCCTAAGGCTCAGAATCGAATTTACTCATCGTTTGGGTACAATTCGGGATCCCGAGAGTGAGGTTTAGGTCAAGAACTTTTATTGTTGATTTCATTAATCAGAGATTTTATTTGGTTATGACTTGGTGACCATTAAAGAATCAAATGATCGATCGTTCTCAAGGGTCGTTCATTTGTTATTACTCGCTCGAACTAGAGGTAAGAAAACTGCACCCTATATGTGATATGCATGGTTATTCATGAGGCATGTTGAGTGTTTAAATGTGGACATTGATTGCTTATCAAATGCTTAGCAAATCTTGCTCACTTGTGAATGGCACTGACTTATTAGTCAGAATCGGCAATGGTGTCAGTATTAACTGTGAAGATGTGACTTACTAATCAATTTCGGCAGTGGTACCAAGCGCTGGTCGTATGGCATTGACTTATGAGTCAAGGAAGGTTTTAGTGTGTTTAACGCAAGCCGAAGAAGATGATATCTAAATTGACATCTTCATTGAATGACTCATCATGAGCATTAATGCCGGACCAACCTTAAGTTCGATGAAAAATAAAAGCGCTTGTCTAGTCTAAAGGCTAGTTACTTAGAGCCAGAGCCAAAAAGGTTAAGGTGACCTACATGTCACATGGCTAGGAGGGTATGGGACATCCGAGATAGACTTATTAGTCATCTAATCGAGATAGACTTATTAGTCATCTGACCGAGATAGACTTATTAGTCATCTGACTGGGATAGACTTATTAGTCATCTGACCGGGATAGACTTATTAGTCATCTGACTGGGATAGACTTATTCGTCATCTAATTGAGATACACTTATCAGTCATCTGACCGAGATGGACTTATCAGTCATCTATTTAGAGAGTGACTTATTAGTCAACTGTTCATAGAATGACTTATTAGTCATCTACCTCAGAGAGACTTATTAGTCATCCACCTCAGAGTGAGAGACTTATTAGTCATCTACTCAGAGCGCAGGACTTCACAAACATGTATTTGTACCTGCTTGCATGCATGAGTAGGGTTATTACTGCTATGCATGCCTATTTTGACTTAGTAACATGTTATTACTTGTTCATGAGCATATCAAGTTTTCTTGATGGGCTTCAGCTCACGGGTGCTATGTGGTGCAGGTAAAGGCAAAAGAAAATTGGACCATCCTTGAGTTCGAGAGCTTAGGTGACGATGTGCACATATGTGGCTACTCGACCGCCACGGCCGAGGGTTTAAAGAGGAACTAGGATTAAACCCTATTTTGTCGCTTAGGTCGGCTGGTTGAAAATATTTTGCTGTAATTAACCTTTAAATTATATTTTTGGGAATCAAATGTATACAGTAAACGTTTTAGTGAAATGCTATCTCTTAACCAAAAATTTTAACCCTAAACCGCTAATCATACTTAGTTACACAATTATGGCCAAATGACTCCATTAGCGAGTTTAACACTGTTTAAAATGCACACCGTAATGGTCCCTGGAGTTTAGGGCGTTACAACTTGGTATCAGAGCGAGCCAAGGTTAAGAGTTCCTGAAGACAAGCTGAGCATGTACACTCGTCACTGAAGATAGCTTCACTTAGGGAATGGTAACTATTTCTGTAGTTATGTGCTTAACTGTTTAAATAGAATGTAAATGCTTTACCTGCACATTGTATTTGTGGGCATGAGATTTTGATAGAGTCTGGCTTTTGACTATATGATTACCTGCTCCATGAATATATATAAATGTATTAATTGCATGCTAGAGTTGGAGGCATGGTATGTATGTTGGAAGAACAGGGATTATGATTGATGTATGAATGCCATGGGCATGTTTTTAGCACTGCAATGGTTTGTGAATGTGGTGTGGTAAGATTGTTCTCGTGGGGAAAGATCTTGATATGCTTGTCATGTTTAATGGGTCAAGTTATTGAATGCAGATTCAATCAGCAGGTATGTATCCAAGGCAAATATTGAGGCCTGATGGTGGTTATACCAAGGCTGGGAGTTACAGCTAAGGTTTGAGTTTTTCACCTGCCTCTCAGAATTTTCAGCAAGTGCTTACTGATATGCAATTAATATTGCAGAGGCAAGAGGGAGAGATCAGGTGTTTGAAGAAACAGCAGAATCTGTCGGGGAACACCTCTTCCTTTGTTATGCCATATGTGGCATCAACTTTGGCTCGGCCTAGGGTTGAGAACAGATGGGAATTTCTCTATGGAAGATTCCAGGAGATTTACCCTCCAATTTTTTAGGGAGGCCTAGATCCATTCAAAGCAGAGCAATGGATGAGCATGATCAGTTCCATTCTTGACAGTATGGGGCTGGTGGGGGCACGATAGGGTGATCTGTGCCACATATGTATTGCGGGATGATGCCCGGACGTGGTGGGAAGTAGTATCCCAGACACGAGATACAACTGTGATGGATTGGAAAGATTTTAGGCAGCTGTTCAATGAAAGGTATTACTATGATGCAGCCTAGACTGCTAAGATGAATGAGTTTATGAACCTAGTTCAAGGAAATGGAACAGTAACCGAGTATGTTAACAGATTTGATGGGTTGGTCGAGTTTTCTTTTGATATGGTACCCACAGATGTAGTTCGGAAGGAAAAGTTTATCCAGGTATTGAATTCTAGGATAGCTCAGGGCATTAGAGTTGCCCCAGTGCATGAAACCTCCACCTACGCTCAGGTGGTAGGGAAGGCTCTTGCTGTTGAAAGCATAAGGAATGAGAAGAAGAGTGTCAGAGAGCGCGGAGCTCAGGCAGTGACACCTCTATTTATTGGAGCAAGCAAGAAAAAGAGCTGGATGACTGATCCAAAATGCGCCCAGTGTAAGAGACATCATCTGGGAGAATGTCGAGCAAAGGCATGTTACTTATGTGGAATGGTTGGGAATTTCATGAGGGATTTCCCAAGACAAGGAGCAGATGAGAAAAAGGGGATGGATAGCTCGACTTCAGATCAAGTGTTCATTCTGAGGCAGTCAGAGTCAGAGACTGAGACTGAGACTGAGGCTGGTTCCTTAGGGATGGCAGGTCAGCTTTTTAGTTCTGTTTTTTATTGTGCTGATTGATTTTGGTACCGTGTTGTTCTTTGCTTGTTGCATATATAGAGGCATAGAGATGATATGCAGATTGCATAATTATGTTGTGATGAGTTAGATTATGGTGGAAAGGACTCATCAGTTGTTGTGATAAAGTTAGTTATGACTGACTTCAGTATGATCTTGGATATGGATTGTTTAATGAAGTGTGGGGCAATGCTAAATTGCAAGGAAAGGATAGTAACTCTTGGTTTTGAGAGTGGGAGACCTTGTAGTAGCTGGAATGGTGCATGGATTTGGTATGCTGATGACATCTATTCTTAGAGCTAGAAATCTATTGCAAGAGGATGCATAGAACTCTTAGCTAGTGTGGTGGATACCACTTAGGTTGTGCCAGTGGGGTCAGGACAGACTGGATTAGTCTGTGAGTTTCTGGATAGATTTCTAGGGGATTTTCCAGGATTACCTTTACATAAAGAGATAAAATGGTGATTGGATTGGTGCCAGGGATGGAATCAGGCCTAGGGCACTATTTTGAGCGGCTTCAACAAAGCTGTAAGAACTAAAGGCTCAATTATTGAGTAAGACGGTATTCTCCAAGGCGGATCTTTGATCTGGTTATTACCAGCTAGAGATCAGGGAGAAGGATATGCAGAAGAGTGATGTTATATCAGATAAGGACACTAGGAATGCCAAGTTGTTTTTATGAATCAGATAAATAGATTATTCAAAGGATTATCTTAATTGGATTTGTGATCGTTTTAACGATGGTATTGCAGTGTACTCTCAGTTGGAGATTTGCTAAGGTCAAGGAACACCTTAAGGGCAGGAGTTTCCTTGAACGGGCAGGATATTACATGTGTTTTGGGAAATAATTCTGAGTCTTCTTATAGATCAGAATTAGTTTGCAGGTTGTTATGACACCTCAGTGACAGGGAAAAGTGATTGCCTATGCATCATGTTAGTTAAAGGATATGACCAGAACTAGAGTAGAGATTCTAGTAGGCTAGGTGGCCAGCTTTATGTTTGAGATTACTATTTCAGAGAGGATTAAAGGAAAGACAGTTAAGTGAACCCACATATGGGAAGAATTGAGAGGAATGTCTTAGCTGGATTAGCTAAGGATTATACAATGTCGGGTATGAGCTTATTGTGGTATAAGGATCGAATTTGGAATCCGATGGACACTGGGATTAAATGGGAGATTATGGATGAATCTCATATTATCCTCTTATTCTCTTCATCCAGGCATCATGGAAATGTACAGAGTTTGAAAGCCTCATATAGATGGCCTGGGATGGAGAGGGACATAATGGAATGTGTGACAAAGTTCTTAACCTGTTAGCAGGTCAAGACAGAGTATCAGAAACCAGTAAGGCTATTGTAGATTTTGAGTATTCTATATTGGAAATAAGGAAACATCGCGATGGGTTTTGCGGTGGGACTGCCCAAGATAGTGGGTCAGCATGATTGGAATTAGGTCATTATGGACCAATATTTAAAGTGAGCCCACTTTTATCAGTAAGGACAAGTAACACAGCTGATCAGTATTCAGATCTTTGTGTGAGAGAGGTAGTATGCCTTCATGGAAATCCAAGGTCCATCTTATCAGATGAAGACTCTATTGTTACTTCCAAGTTTTGGAAAGGTTGCAGAAGGTGATGAATATACAATTAGAATTTAACACAGTTTATTACTCTCAGACTGATGGTAAAGCAGAGAGAGTTAGTTATCCAATTATTATTGGAATGACATCTTATAAGATGAATGAGATATTATATTTGGATCCTGAGGTAGTTCAGGGGAGCATGGAGGTTTTTGAAAAGGTTGGAGCTTGGATGCTTACTTCTCAGAGTAAATGGAAAAGTTATATTGATTTGAGATGTAGGAACATGAAGTTCCAAGTAGAATATTGTATCTTCCTTAAGGTATCACCATGGAAAGGGGTGAAGAGATAAAGGCAAGTTGAGTCCTAGTCTTTGGATTGGCCTTATCTTTGGCACTGTCAACAGTATACAGTGTAATATGTATTTCCATGTCGAAAACATGGGTTAAAAGAAACTTATGAGTTAAGTTATGGGGCATTGGAGATTGAGGCTAAGTTATCCTTGGAGGAATAGCCAGTTCAAATTTTAACAGAAAGAATAAGGTTCTAAGAAACAAAGTTATAACTTGAGTCAAGGTAATGATACAGGAACAATGAGGTCGAGGAAACAACCTAGGAAACTGGAATCAGTTGTGCGGAATTCTTATTCCGGGCAGTTCAGATAAATTTCGAGGACGAAATTTCCGTAAGGAGGGGATATTTGTAATGCCCCAAAATTCCTAATAAGGTTTAGGACCTTGATTAGGAGGCCGGGAGGACCATAATTGATTTATTATGCCATTAAATGATTATATGTATGTTTATGTGAATTATACTATTATATGATGATAAATGCATGCATATGGGTCCACATTTTATTATAAGGGCATTTTGGTAATTTGGCCCGCTGAGGGCTTAATTGTGTATTTTCATGCATGTTGGTGAATTTTGAATAAGACCACATTATAATGTGGATTTGTTCGAGCCATTCGGCATGAGACGATCTTTGAATGCAAGTTATCGGTCTGGTCATAACGGGATTAATTTCGAGGCTCCGGGTGAGTCTCGGGGTGATTTGAGGATTAGATCATTAACGGGAATTAAAGGGTAATGGGATATGATTTATTAGCATTTGAGAATATTGAGAATAACGGGAATTGGAGGGCGTTAATTATGATTAACGAGATAGGCACGAAATGACGGTTTTGCCCTTGGTGGCCTTAAGAGGATTTTAAATGACCTAGGGGCATTTTGGTCTTTTGACCTTAAGATAGATATAACCCTTAAGCTACAGCAAAATAGATCACTATTTCTCTTCTCTCCCATACACCATTTCTTCTTCATTTCTCTTTGATTTTTGAAGCTCTTTTTGAGGAACCAAGCTAAGGAACCAAGCCTTGAGGGTTTTGGGTTATGTTCCACCATTGAAGAGGGTGTGATTATGAGATTGAGGTGAGTTTTTATCCATTAAAACTCTTGTTCTTGCTCTGTTTTTCTATTTGAGTTTCAACTGGTTTTTTGAGTTGGAAAGTTGAGTTTCAATGAGAGTTTTTGGCAAGGGATGCTTGGGTTATGATGCCTAGGTTATGTGTAGATGATATTTGGGTTCAATTGGGGGTTTAAATGGAGTTTGGAAGCTAGTGTTTCAGGTTGGAAATGGAGGATTTGAAGGAGGGGAAAAACCAGGGTGATCTATCTGATCCTAGTGCTACAGTGCCCAAAGGGAGCACTAGCCAGGGGTTTTCATTCTGGTTGTAGCGTTGTGGTGCTAGGGGGGCAGCACTGTAGCGCTACCCTATTTTCTCTGATGCATGTTTTAGGCACTTGTGAGGACTTTTGGCTCGGGGTTTCAATTCCTAAGGCTCGGGATCAAATCTACTCACCGTTTGGGTAGAATTCGGGGTCCCAGGAGTGAGGTTTAGGTCAAGACCTTTTATTGATGATTTCATTAATCAGAGATTTTATTTGGTTATGACTAGGTGACCATTAAAGAATCAAAGGATCGATCGTTCTCAATGGTCGTTCGTTTGTTATTACTCACTCGAACCAGAGGTAACAAAATTGCACCCCATATGTGACATGCATGGTTATTCATGAGGCATGTTGAGTGTTTAAATGTGGACATTGATTGCATATCAAATGCTTAGAAAATCCTGCTCACTTGTGAATGGCACTGACTTATTAGTCAGAATCGGCAATGGTGTCGGTATTAACTGTGAAGCTATGACTTACTAGTCAAGTTCGGCAGTGGTACCGAGCGCTAGTCGTGTAACGCCCTATCTCCTTAGAGCCGTTACTAAGTGAGTTTAAAAATGTGAATTTGACTCGCTAATCGAGGTTTTAGAACAAATAGTGTAATTAAGCCATAAACAGAGAAAAAACTTTAGAATAACTCCATTTCATTGAAAATCATAAAATTTTGACACCTAGGATCCCGAAATACAGTTTAGAAACATTTACAACATATTAATTGATCCAAGTCGACTAAACGACAAAATTTAAGTTTATTTACAAACATCTCCCAAAATCCACTGGCTGTGGCAGCCAGGCTGGCCAAACATGTACACGCCGCCTCACGCTTGCTACACTCATGGTTGGTTGGCTTTCTCCTTACCCTTACCTGCACCACAGAGCATCTGTGAGCTGAAGCCCAGCAAGAAAACCCACAAACAGATAACATATGCAGAACATATACCAAGCATATAAACATGCCACCAATGGGCTAAACACATACGGCCTAGCCGTCCCAGGCGCTTACCAGGCCCTGGGTTCGCGGTCCACACCGTGAGGATATCCCAAGTATTCTTTTAGGGATACACCTTGGCAACTCGCACTCCACGTGCTCAACACTGCACCCGGCCCCTTGCCGTTCTCGGCCTTGCACTCAACGTGCCTAGCGCCGTTGCCAGCCCTTTTCCGTTCTCGGCCCCTGCCGACCTCGGCCTACACCGTTCCTGACGCTTGTCGATCGTTCACATAATTGCACTCAAAGTATAATAAACAAGTACAGAATACTAGCAAATACAATCAAAGGGCTACGCCCTGCAATTCAAACATGTTGGGCTGAGCCCTGCATACAAGCTCTATGGGAACAAGGGTTTTCTTACCTGAGTCTCGAGCTCTCCGAGCACCGATGTCCCGAGCACAGTCCTCTAACTTGAGCCTCGCCGAAACCCTAGTCACAATACATTAACAATATCCATCCATCAAGTTCTAATTCCTTTAATAACTTTGAACCTTATCTCTAACCTCCATGACCTTGAATTCTATCAATCCAGATGATAAAATCAATCCCGAGCCTTAACCATTGAGTTCCCAAACCTAAACACCCTTAAAAACACAAACTAGCTCTAAGAGCCACGACCCCACCCTCAAGCGCCGCGGCTAGCCTCAAAACATAGGCTAGCACTTCCCTGCAACACACACGGGCCGCGGCGCGCACACCAAGTGCCGCGGCGCGCATGAGACTTCTCGGCCTCCCATGGCCGCGCGCATACACGGACCGCGGCCCTTACCTCCAACCCAGAAATCTTCACCATTTTTCTATATTTTCCTCAAGCCAATTCACCCAAAACTTAGCTAACAATCTCAGCCTATCAACACAAACATTCCAGCTCAGTATTAACATCAAAACCCATCAAAAACCTGCTCCAAAACTCAACTAAAAGACCCAAAAACAGATCAAGTTCCAATCACATGCATATCCTAAAAACACAATAGAAATTCAAGCTTAATTCCCATGATTAGAGCTTACCTTTGCTGAGTTAAATCTCTGAAGTTGGTCCTCAATCCTCAAGCTCCTAGCTCCCAAGATTTTCCCAGCCGAATCCCTTCTAGCTTCTAGCTAATTCCTCCAAGTTTCTCCCTAAGCTTCCAAAGAAAAGATATCCACTTGTTTAGAGAGAGTGAGTGAGTCGGTTTCCTGAGTGTTCTATATAATTCTAAGGTTTGTTTTATTCAACTTAAGTCTATGTGGTTACCTCAAGGCTCGAGGTACCAAAATGTCCCCGAGGGCAAAATGGTAAATTTCCCCAATATTCCCTCCCAGACATTCTATCCTCAAATATATCTCCAAATATTTATTTTCATAATCCGATAACCCCATAATATATCTAATACCCAAATTACCCCTCGACTCGCCCCGAGTCAGATTCTCGACCCCGTTGTGACTTCCTGGCTAACCGCTCCCCAGGACTGTCTCGGATTGTGCTACACATACATATCACATATATATAGCATTTATCACATTTATCACATCTATCACATTTATGCCCCTAATATCCAGACGGGGCCCACATGCACATTTAACTCAACTAAGCATGCATCATTATCATATATTCACATTAATTCATATATTAACACAATAATCCATTTATTGCCCTCCAGGCACACTAGTCAAGGCCATAAGCCCTATTAGCAAATTCGTGTCGTTACAAGTCGTATGGCATTGACTTATGAGTCAAGGACGGTTTTAGCGTGTTTAATGCAAGCCGAAGAAGATTAGATCTAATCGACATCTGCATTGAATGACTCATCATGAGCATTAATGCCAGACCGACCTTAAGTTCGATGAAAACTAAAAGTGCTTGTCTAGTCTAAAGGCTAGTTACTTAGAGCCAGAGCCAGAAATGTTAAGGTGACCTATACGTCACATGGCTAGGAGGGTATGGGACCTCTGAGATAGACTTATTATTCATCTAATCGAGATAGACTTATTAGTCATCTGACCGAGATAGACTTATTAATCTTCTAACTTGGATAAACTTATTAGTCATCTGACCGGGATAGACTTGTTAGTCATCTGACTGGGATAGATTTATTAGCCATCTGACCGGGATAGACTTATTAGTCATCTAATCGAGATAAAATTATCAGTCATCTGACCAAGTTAGACTTATCAGTCATCTGACCGAGATGGACTTATCAGTCATCTATTTAGAGAATGACTTATTAGTCAACTGTTCAAAGAATGACTTATTAGTCATCTACCTCAGAGAGACTTATTAGTCATCCACCTCCGAGCGAGAAACTTATTAGTCATCTACTCATAGCACAGGACTTCACAAACATGTATTTGTACCTGCTTGCATGCATGAGTAAGGTTATTACTGCTAGGCATGCCTATTTTGACTCAGTAACATGTTATTACTTGTTCATGAGCATATCAAGTTTTCTTGCTAGGCTTCGGCTCACGGGTGCAATGTGGTGCAGGTAAAGGCAAAAGAAAGCTGGATCATCCTTGAGTTCGAGAGCTTAGATGACGATGTGTACATATGCGGCTGCTCGACTGCCACGGCCGAGGGTTTAAAGAGGAACTAGGGTTAAACCCTATTTTGCCGCTTAGGTCGGCTGGTTGTAAATATTTTGCTGTAATTAACCTTTAAATTATATTTTTGGGATCCCAATGTATATGTTGACCGCGTTTTTGGCCAACGACGTGAGAACATAAAAAACGATAAAACCTTCAAGAGAAAATAAACGACACAGACGATTTTATAGTGGTTCAGCCCCAATGTGATGGTAATAGCCTAATCCACTTAGAGTTGTGATTATATATCTACACTCAAGATCAGATGAACCTGAGTCAACTGAGTTTCTTCAGTGTAGATTACAAGAATACAAGAATTCTCTCAAATACAAGTACTCTCTCTCTCTAGAAAATTCAGATCAAAAGTTCAAAATTCCAAAAGTCCTCATTCTGATGCCATAAGCCTTGTATTTATAGGCTTAGGATTGTACAGATGATATCCCCATAATCGGGATATTTTATTATTCTCATTATATTTAAATTACAGTAATATTCAAAATGTAACAATTTACTAAATTTGTGGGATAAACAGAGAGATTCCTGTGTATGCCAAGACCGATTCTTGTTGAAGCCGTTTCTGGGAATCTTGACATAGTCCTGCTCTATCTAGTTGATCCATATCTCACTCAAGCTGGTCAACCACACCTTCACTGGGCAGACACGCACTTGACTGGGCAGACATGCACTTGACTGGGCAGACATGCACTTGACTGGGCAGACATGCACTTGACTGGTCGGACATGGTCATGACCGATCGGCCAAGTTCATGCCTGGTTGGACAAAGTCATGCCTGGGCAGGCAAGGCCATTCCTGGGCAGACAAGGTCATTCCTAGGCAGACAAGGTCATTCCTGGGCGGACAAGGTCATTCCTGGGCAGACAAGGTCATTCCTGGGCAGACAAGGTCATACCTGGGCAGGCAAGGTCATGCTTGGGCAGACAAACATGTGACTGGTCGGACAAGGTCATGCCTGGTCGGTCATGACACTTCTCAAGCCAATCAAAATTCTTCATCGGTCTACTGGGTTACTCCTAAGCCAGGTCACCCAACCATTCCTTGCCACTTGTCATTTCTATCGCCACATCATCATTTTCAAATTTTGGGGATAACAGTATACAGTAAACATTTTAGTGAAACGTTATATCTTAACCAAAAAATTTAACCCTAAACCGCTAATTGTTATATTATTTTATAATATAATGTAATATTATATTATAATATAATGTTTTAGATTAAATAAATGTGACAAAGAGGGTATTAGGTGGATTGCTCAGGTGGATTTAGAAGAAATCGTTGTTGAAACGTCTATCTGGAACTCAGCGGTAATGTGTACGGTTTTAGGTGCTAACCCCCCGTTCGCAGTGTTTAAGGGTTTCATTAAGAGAATGTGGGGAAAACTGGGTATAGAGAGAATAGCGAGATTAAATGCAGGTCATACGTTGGTTAAATTCAGGGATGAAGCGACTAGAGACTTGGTGCTAGAAAATGGAGTTTTGCACTTTGATAGAAAACCTGTCATTGTTAGGCCATGGACCACTGATTTAGATCATTTGAGGATGATTAAATCGGTTCCAGTATGGGTGAGGCTTCCTGGTTTGGGGTTACAGTATTGGGGAACCAAATGTTTGAGTGCTTTAGTTAGTACTCTTGGCAAACCAATTCTTGTTGATAAGGTTACAAAGGATAGGTCTATGATGCAATTTGCAAGAGTTTTAGTTGATATTGACATAGCTGATGAGGTCCCGAAATCTATTCAGTTCTTGAATGAAAGAGGGCAATTAATGGAACAATTTGTTGAGTTTGAATGGCTGCCCACACAGTGTAAGATTTGCAGGGTGCTTGGTCATACTGAATCTTCGTGTAATAAGAAAAAAGAAGTTGTTTGGAGACCAAAAGATCAGGTAGTTAATGGAGCTAAATTGGATAACTCGATGGAAGAGGCTAAACTGAGCAAATATGAGATGCATAAGGAGGCTAGCTCTTCAGTGCTGAGTACTGGAGCTGGGGTCAAGACTACCCTGAATGGCAGTGCTCTGAAGGTTTCACAGGTTCAGCCAAACACAGAGGCTATTGTGGTTGATACTAACCAAGTGTCCAAGGGTGATTAGGGGACTGTTGATCGAGGTTCAGCTAGCATGGTAGAGAAGGAAGGGGAATGGATTACTCCTAGGAAAGTTGGTGGGAAGAAATTGATGGCTCCTAAGGCTCAGAACAAGGTGAAAAATGCTTACACTGTCTTGCTAGACAAGAGTGGGGAGGGTGCGAATTTGGCTCTGAATGCAAACAAAAAATCTGATGGGGGAGTTCCAAATTCTTAGCTGGAATGTTCGTGGTTTGAATAAGAGGGAAAAACAGAGATCCCTTAGTGTTTTTTGTCGAATTAATAAAGTTGGTTTGGGTGCTTTTCTTGAGACCAAATTAAGGGGTGAGAAAGTGGAAGATATGATGAGCAGGTTTTTTGATGGTTGGAATTATTTTAAGGGTTCTCTTTGTGAGGGTAGAATCTTGCTGGTTTGGAGGAGTAGTACTCTATTCGTAGATATTATCCAAGAGAGTGATCAAATTGTTCATACTCTTATTAAGGAAAAACATTCAAAGACGGAGTACTGGGTGACAATTTCTTATGGGAGAAACACAATTAATGAAAGATCTCAGATGTGGCATGATTTATCTTGCCTTAGTTTCCCTGTTACTCCCTGGTTGTTGGCTGGAGACTTCAACTCTGCTTTTGAGTTTGATGACAGAAAAGGGGGTCGGCCAGTTACTTCTGCTGAGTTGATTTATGCTCAGAGATGGCAAGATCAAGGGTTAGCTGATGAACTTGGCTCAATTGGTTCTCAATTTACGTGGACTAATAACCAAACAGATGGTGCTAGGATTTATTCCAAGTTAGATCGGGTTTTTAAAAATGAAGAGTGGATTGACCTCTTTCCTGCTTCAGTTGCTGTCAAACAGTGGGACATTCTGTCAGATCACTGCTATTGCATTATTAAGGTGTTTCAGGAGGTAATAACTGGGTTTAAACCTTTTAGGTTTTATAACATGTGGGTGGAACATAATAGATTTACGACTACTGTTTTGCAAAGTTGGAAAAAACCAGTAGCTGTTGGAGGTTTTGCTGGTATTTTGGTGAAGCTTAAGAGACTTAGCCATGTCTTAAGGAAGTTTAATAAGTCTGAATTTGGTGATGTTGAGCGTAACTTTCAGATGGCTAAAGAGTCATATAACCAGGCCCAAGTTCATCTCCAACAAGATCTTTTTTCTTCAGAGTTTCAGGCTGAGAAAAAACAGGCGTTTGAGTTTATGATAGTTTCTTGAGGCAAAAAAGTAAAGTTAATTGGCTCAAGTATGGGGATGATAATACAGCGTATTTCCATGCTTGTCTAAAACAGAGGAAGGAAATTAATAGAATTGCCTCGTTTGTTTCTGACAATGGACAGTTGGTTGAGAATTATGAGGAGGTTGTGGATCATTTTTTACATCATTTTAGAAGTGTTTTGGGCAGCCAAAGTAAGGCTTCGGGGTCTATTCACATGGATTTCTTTGTTCACGGTAATATCCTTTCTTTAGAGCATCAACTGGCTTTAGTTAAACCGTTTACTAAGAAGGATGTTAGAAATGCTATGTTTAGCATTGGAACTATAAAAAGTCCGAGACCGGATGGTTATGGTTCGGGTTTCTTTAAAGCTTTGTGGAATGAGATTGGTGATGATATTTCAGAGGCTGTTTTGGGTTTCTTTCAGCAAGGTATTATTCCTAAAAATCTGAATAATGCGTTGTTGTCTTTGATTCCTAAAATTGCAAATCCAACTAAGGCGATGGATTATAGGCCCATTGCTTGCTGCAATACATTATATAAATGTATTTCTAAGATGATGTGTGAGAGACTGAAAGGGGTCCTTCCTCTTCTAGTTCATCAAAATCAAGGGGCATTTATTAAGGATAGACTTTTAGCGCATAACATTCTTATTTTTCAAGATATCCTTAAGGGTTATAAGAGAAAACATATTTCCCCTAGATGTGTGATGAAAATTGATCTTAGTAAGGCTTATGACTCCATTGATTGGCACTGTTTAGAGGAGATTCTTACTGGTTTTTGTTTCCCGAAGCAGTTTATTAACTGGATTATGGTGTGTTTAAAAGATGCTTCTTATTCTATTTTGATGAATGGTAGAGTGCATGGCTGTTTTACTGGTAGGAGGGGGCTGAAACAAGGGGATCCAATTTCCCCTCTCTTATTTGTTCTGGTTATGGAGTTCTTCACTAGGATGCTCATTCGAGCCACTCAAAACAGGGACTTTAAATTTCATCCTCGATGTAGGAGGTTGAATCTAGTGAGTCTTTGTTTTGCGGACGACCTAGTGATATTTTGCAAGGGAAATAGCACTTCAGTTCAGATTATACAGCAGTGTTTTAAAGATTTCAGTGAGGTTTCTGGTTTGACAGCTAACTTGGACAAATCTAGAGTGTATTTTGGGGGTTTAACAGAGTTAGAGACCAAGGATATTCTAAGGGATCTGCATTTTGCTGAAGGTGATTTCCCCTTAAAGTATCTTGGTGTTCCGCTGAGGCCTACAAAGTGGAGGGCTGGGGACTGCGCTACTATTATTCAAAAGATTCAGTTGAAGCTTCACCATTGGTCTAATCGGCATCTCTCATTTGCTGGAAAAGCTCAGCTCATTCACTCGGTTTTATTGGGAATTAGAGCATTTTGGATGAGTATTTTTCTCCTCCCTAAGAGTGTAATTAATGAGATTAATAGCTTGTGCAGGAGATTTCTGTGGGGGACCAGTAGAGGGAATGATAACAGAAGTAAACTTCACCTCATAGCTTGGGATTAAGTGTGCCTTCCTAAATGTTTGGGGGGTATTGGGTTTAGGGAAGGGGCCAAATGGAATATGATTCTTCTTGCTAAGTATATTTGGGCTGTTTCTACTAAACAGGATATACTTTGGGTTAAATGGATTGATGCTGTTTATCTTAAAGGGCAATCTTTTTGGGAGTACAATCTTCAAACTGATGTGAGCTGGTATTGGCGTAAGCTAATCAAGATGAGGGCAATCATAAGCAGGGAGATGTTAGATAAAGCTGTAGTGAATAGCAAACTAAAAACCAGCAAGCTGTATTTTCAGCTGGTTAATAAGGAAAAGGTTCCTTTGGCTTCTGTTATCTAGTGTAATTTATCCTTGCCCAAACACAGGTTTATTCTTTGGCAAGCCTCCTTGAGGCATCTATTAACCAGAGACAACTTATTAAGGTGCCATATGCAGCTGGCTTCTTATCTTTGTCCAATTTGTGAAGTGCAGCAGGAGTGTCATGAGCATTTATTTTTTCAGTGTCAGTTTGCTCAACAGGTGAGGAATGGCGTGGCTGGTTGGCTGGGCAGTGTGGTTTGGCCTGAGTGTTTTCATGAATGGATTAAATGGATGGATGGGAAGCCGAAGGGAATTCAGAAGAAGGTTGTTGCTGCTGGGTTAGCTGCCTCTGTTTATCTGGTTTGGTGGAACAGAAACCAGTGCTTGTTTAACTCCTTTTCTGTATCTGTTTGTAAGGCTGTTTCTCTGGTGCAAGATTGTGTAAGGGCTAGAGTTTCTATTTTGTCTAAGGCTAAGATGAAGAGTTCTGAAATTGTCTTTCTTAAAAACCTGAATCTGATGTAAATTTCGGTCTGCTAGGCTCTTTTTGAGCTGGTTTTGTATTTGTTTTTGGGTGTTAATAATATTCTTTGTTCATCAAAAAAAAAAAAAAGTGACAAAGAGTGTCACATATTGTAACATATAATAGAGAGTTACAATATTTAGATATATGAGATATATCCAAATATGTAACATATTTGGTGTTACAAATTTGTAACTTCCAAATATTACCCTTTATTGTGTAAATTTGGTGTTACACAATATTGAGATGAATTTCATAAAGTCATATGTGAAATGGTTGTTAGAGATATTATTTTAACCCCTATAATGTGTTTCGGGGGTTACAAAATCATTTGGGAGAGTTTGGAATTGTTTGGAAAAACAACACATTTTCAAGTGCTGAAAATGGTCAGTGGCCGCAACCTGTGGGACAGAGAGTAGTGGCTGCGGCCACAGGCCAAAACTGACTATTTTTTCAGTTTTTTCAATCTTTGTTGAACGGCTCAAAAAACCCAAATAACTCCCAAATCTCATTTTTAATTCCATAATAATCTAATTAATCATTGGTAACAATCATGGGGGTTGGTGGAATTTGAAATTCAAAGGGTGTCTCTAAACTCTATAAATAGGAGCCTATTGCTCACTTGAAAGACACAACATTTCTATCCATTAGAGCACTTGGCTAGAAACACCTTGAGGCTTGATAATTCTAGAAAGCATTTCCAATATCTGAGAGAGATTCCTTAGTGCTTGAGTTAGGGGGAAATAAGCTTTTGGACAAAGGTTTTAAACCTTGTTCAAGTTGGTGATCCCCAACACTCTTCACTTAGGTTGTGTAAGTGAGAGTTTCCTTTTGTTTTGTTCTTACATTTTTCTCTATTACTTTTCTTCTTATTTTCTTATTCTATTTACTTGTAACTTTTGTTTATAGTTGTAATCATCTTCTCTTTTGTTTCAAACACCTTTACTTTACTTGTGATCTTTTGTTTAGAGTTGTATCTTTCACTATTCTCTTCTTCTTCTTCTTCTTCTTCTTCTTTTCTTTGTTTATTTGTATTTTTCAATTATAGAGTTATAACACTTTATTTAATCAATCAATATTTATTTGTAATATATTGTCTAGAGTTGTATTTTATTACCATTTCCATTGAGGCAAAACTATTTTTCCTAACACTAATCATACTTAGTTGCACAATTATGGCAAATGAATCGATTAGCGAGTTTAGCACTGTTTAAAATGCACACTGTAACAGTCCCTGGAGTTTAGGGCATTACAAGACCTGAACCATCATCAGTTGAAGAGTTGTAGACTCTTCTCCACCACCCAGAATCACAAGTGATTCTCTCTGCAACATCACATTGAATCATTTTTTTCAATCCAAAATCTATATTGATACATCAAAACAAGAGAGTTATATTCATGTTAATACATCAAAATTATTGAGTAACAGCAGCCATTCAGAGCATCTGCATCTAATACACATACAGATTTGGTAAAACTTCATTATTATTCCATTATGAAAAAGCAAGGGCAAAACATAAGGTTTGGCAAAAGGGCTAAAAAGAAAAATGTTCATTACCTCTTCCTGAGCAGCTAGCTTTTCTCATATTTTCCTTGGCTTTCATATTATTAGTTTTTCGTATTCATGCTTTAGTTCTGGAAGACAAGTAGAAAACAAGTTTTACATTGCCAAAAAACAAAACTAAAACACTTTGGGATTAAGTTGAAAAAAATACATTTGCAGGTTCGTTTTGGATGTTCACAGCCTCTGGTCTGGGTTTGGTGTGAGAACAGGCGAGGTGAGGTGGCGCTATGGTGGTCAGACGGTGGTGAGGCCTAAGTTGGGGTCGCGTTTGGGTTCCGGTCACTTGGCTTCGGGGTCGCGCGAGGAAGGACGAGATGGGCCTGGGTGATTCGGAGATGGTGAGGGAAGGACGACATGGACTGATTGGTTTTGGGTGAGGGGAAATGGAGCTGACGGTCGTGGGTGGGTGGAGCTGGTGGAGTGGTAGTGGGCCAAACGATGTTGTCTCTTGTGGTCGGGGGCACGGCAGAGAGGAGAGGGGAGGGCTCGGGTAGAGACGACTTAGGATAGGTTTAGGTTTTGGTAGAAAGATATATATTTATACTAGGGTTTGATAGGTAGGGTTTGATTATTGGGCTTCAGTTAATTAGTTTGGGTTTGACCCAATAATGTATAATTTTTTTTTTAAATCTACCCAAAATTTATACAACAAAAGATTAATAACTAAAAATTTATACCCAAAATTTATAACTTAGGTAAACAAATTTTTTATTTATATATATATTTAAATTAATTAAAATTAAATAAGCTAGGCAGACAAAATTTGGAAGATATTATTATCATCATATAGTATTAATAATTAGGTTATTTTGGATAAAAAAATTGGATATATATTAATAATAATATTCATAATATATAAATTATATATATTAATAAATATATAAATATTATTGTTATTAATTTCCATATATATATATAACATAGTTTTGTGGATTATATAAAAAAAATATAACTACATTAAAAATTGAACTTTATTATTATTATTATTATTATTATTATTATTATTATTATTATAACTTTAATTTGATGATTACAATCATATTTATTCACCTTCAACACTTTAAGTACTACTAGGTTAGTAGTAAAATATTAATTCTTTATTATTACATAAATAATTTGAAGTTGCTTTGAATATGAAAATTTAGTTAATTAGTATATTTGAAAACATATTTTATCATTTAATTATTTAAATACAAAATCAATATGCAAATATGTTGATTTAGTATATATGTCATATTTTAGTTAATTAGTATATTTGAAAACATATATGATATATATGCATTGCAATTTTATTTTAAATAAGTAACGTGGAATTTTATTAATAATAGTAGTGTTAAAAATGTTTATAATAATAGTAAGGTTTTGGGTTTTGAGTTTAATATTAATGTGATCTTAGAATTTACCCAAAATTTATACTACAAAATATTAATAATTAAAAATTTATACCCAAAATTTTTAACTTAGATAAACAAAATTTTTATTTATATATTTAAATTCGTTAAAATTAAATAACCTAAGTGGAAAAATTTTGGAAGATATTATTATCATCATATATTATTAATAATTACGTTATTTTGGATAACAAATTGGATATATATTAATAATATTTATAATATATAAATTATATATCTTAATAAATATTTAAATATTATTGTTATTAATTTCCATATATATATATATTACATAGTTTGATGGATTAACATATTCTTATATAAAAATAATAATTACATTAAAAATTTAACTTTATTATTATAATTTTACTTTCAGGATTACATTCATCTCTATTCACCTTCAACACTTTGAGTGCTACCAGGTTAGTATTGAAATATTAATTATTTATTATTACATAAATAATTGGAAGTTGCTTGGAATGTAAAATTTAGTTAATTAGTATATTAGAAAACATATTTTATCATTTAATTATTTAATCTATACTATGATATGATAAATTTGTTATTTTTTTCCTGTACAAATATATCTTGCAGTTCAAACATATACTTCATTAATTGACATAATGGAAATTGGTAAACCACCTAGAAGAATAATTTCATATAAAGATTTTTCGGAAGAAAAAAAAGGAAGAAATTCGTAGAAAACAAAGAGAGAGATATGCTAAACAAAAAGCATTAAAAACTAATTCAATTCGTATAAATGATACCGAATCATTAAATAGCGATGATTTGGATTTGTTAATGATCGTACGACAATATTGATTACTCAACATTCAAATATTGGTGTTCAATATACGAACAATATTGAACATGTTAGTCATCTTCAAAGAGTATCAAAGAGACAACGAAATTCTCATACTCATACTAACATCAATGAAGAGGGATCGTCTCGTAAAGTCTTTCTTTATCCCAATCTTGATGGCACCGGGCTAATTCCTTTAGAGTCAAATTCATCTATAAATGTATTTATCCAACAGGTTTTCGTGAAATTATTGTTCTCAGTAGTCTAATTCAACCACCCTTCTATTCGTTTTTTCTTAACATTTTAATTTTTTTTTAATGAATAGGACTCATATGTTGTTCGAGAAGAACTAATCTATGAAACAAACATACCAAGACCTTGTAGGGGTAAGGAATTAATACAAAATTAGTTAGTTTTTCAAAATCATTCATTAAAACAATATGGACATTTTCATTTTGTTTTCTAATTCGTTAATCTCATCAAAATAGGTCAATCGCATACGTGTTCTACTGGATTTAGACAATTGCTAAAAGTAGTGTCATTAGAACCATATTCACTTCCATTAGTGCCTAGTTGTAGACATTGTAAAGCAAAACGATTCTGCCATGAAACAACTGGCCTTTGTTGTGCTGATGGAAAATTTTCTCTGGCCACAAATAATGTACCAAATGAGCTTTATGTGTTGTTTACATCCAACAGTAGTGAATCTGCACATTTCCGAACATACATTCGAACTTATAATAATAAGTTTGTGTTTACATCGTTCGGTGTTAATTTTGATAAAGAACTCTGTCGAATAAATAGAGGAATATATACTTTCAGAACCAAAGGACAAATCTATCACTATATCAATGACTTGCTCCCTTCCAGTAGTCGTCATTCTTATCTCCAATTGTATTTCTACGACACGGAGCATGAATTACAAAATTGAATTTCAGATTCAGACATAATGGAGCCATCAATTGTAACCTAGCTCATCAATATTCTTCACATCAATCCTTATTCCATTTTTTTTTTCGTTCACTTGGAGATCCCTGATTTGGAAAAACAAATCATTCATATAAAAACATATGCTGGGCTTGATCAACGTGTATTCATTGCCCCTACATCCTCACAAGTTGCAGCGATATGGGTCGAAAATGATGACGGAGATCAACCAAGAGGACGTAACATTCTTGTGTATAACCATTTTGGTGGAAATCATAAAGTTCAGTATTACTTTGGGTGTTATGATCCACTGCAATATTCGATATTATTTCCTTTTGGTGATACTGGTTGGCATCAAGGGATTCAAAGGATTAGAGGAAGCAGATCAAAGTACAATGAAACAAACCCATCAATAAATCCTCAAGAATCAGCCACTGCAGAAGAACTACTTGCAATAGAAGAGCGAGGATAGACTATAGTATTAAAAATTTATTAAAATGCATTTAGTATATACATCCAAGTTAGTAACATTTCCTTCACATTCAACTTTTGTAGGATTAAACCAACAAAGAAAGTGCCAAATAGTTTCATGTTGCGAATATTATTGCTACAAGTTGTAAATAAGAGAAAATGTTAGATCAATTTTGCTGCTTTCTGGTCGATTATTGCATCAATTTGTAGTTGATATGTATGTGAAGATCGAGACCTCAATACTAGATTATGTTAGAGGCAAGCAACAACATATTCAATCAGAGTTGTGTCAAGGTATTGTTGATACAATTACGCTTGGGGAAACAAATCCTTCTAATGTTGGGAAACGAATTATACTCCCATCTTCTTTTATTGGAGGTCCAAGAGACATTAGAAAAATATATATGGAAGCAATGACTTTAGTTCAACGTTACGACAAACTTGACATTTTCTTAACGATGACATGCAATCCAAACTGGCCAGAAATTACAAATGAACTAAGTCCACACGAGGAGAGTCAAAATCGACCTGATTTGGTTGCTCGAGTCTTTCATGAAAAATTTGAAGAATTAAAGGACCAATTATTCAAAAGGAAAATATTCGGAAAAGTGTTAGCATATGTCTATGTTCTTGAGCACCAAAAAAGGGGTCTTCTGCTTACCCACTTTTTAATTATCTTACAAAATGAGTGGAAACTCCATGCACCAGAATCTTTTGATGAAATCGTATCAGCAGAGATACCTGATAAAAATACAAACATCCACCTCCATAATGCTGTTGTGAAGCACACGATGCATGGACCATGTGGAGTATTGAATCTATCAAATGTTTATATGAAAGGAAATTGTAATGCCCCAAATTTCCTAATAAGGTTTAGGACCTTGATTAGGAGGCCGGGAGGGCCATAATTGATTTATTGTGTTATTAAATGATAATATGCATGTGAACTCATTTTTGGGTAATTGGGTGATTTTCATATTTTGGCCATTTCGGGCATATTTGGCATATATGTGATATGAGTGTGGTGCTTTATTATTATTTGGTTATGCTAGGGTTACTCAGCACAAGACAATCCTAGGAGGAAAGCTAGTGGGAAAGTCACAACGGGATTTATGCTTGACTTGGCGTAAGTCAAGGGGTATTTAGAGCATTACCGGGTTATTGGGTAATGGGAATAAATATTTGGTGATAAATTGGGAGTTTGTAAGATCAGGGGGAAATTCTGGAGGTTTTGACTATTTTTCCCCCGTGAGTGTTTTTGGGACCCCGAGTGTTAGGATTTGGTTGAGGCTACTTAAGCTTGAAGTAACCTTTTAAAATAATAAAAGAACGTTCTGTACATTCTCTCTTCCTCTAAGTTTCCTTTTCGTCTCCCGATCGTATTTTCGAAGGTAACTTGAGTTCTAGGACTCGGATTCAAGCGAGGATCAAGGCATAGCGATCCTAGGAAAGATTAGAAGCTTATTTGCCGGAGGATTTAGTTGGAAACAACTCAATTGGAGGTAATTCAAGTTTTAAGTTTTTGAAGTTTTTTAAGCTTGAATTGGATTTTGTGTTTTGATGAGTTTTTAATTGATTTGAGACTTGGGTTTTATGGGTTTTGGATCATGGGGATGTTTGAGAACTTTGATTTTGGGATTTGGAGATGTTTGGATAGGTTTTTGGAAGGTTTTAAAGTGGAAAAATGAAGAAAAATGGCTGGTGCGAAGTTGGGCCGTGGCCCTAGCTTGATGAAGGTGCAGGAGGCTCTGCCAGGGGGGCGGGCTGCGGCATGGTCCTTGGAGGGTCGCGGCCCTTAAGGGAAAAAAATGCCAAATGTGAGCTTTTGTGATGGGAACTTAACTCTAAGGGCCTGAGATCGATCCTACTACCTAGTTGAGTGGGATTCGATGTCCCAGAGGCTTGGGTTGGGTTTGGAAGTATTTATTTACCCATTTTGATGAGGTTCTATATCATGGTTGTGACTAGGTTTTCACTAGGGGCTTGGGATCAGGATCGTGCTTGTGGCTCGTTTATTGGTAACCTGTGCTTGGACCAAAGGTAAGAAAACCGCACCCTGTGTATATGTGACATGCATGGCTATTTTTTATGCATGTTGGATGCTTAAATGTAATGCACGAGAAACATGTGATTAGGACATGCTTTGTATACTGAGTATGATATTGTTCAGAGCTTGAGCCTCTGTGTTTAGGCATGATCCTAATTGTGCTAGTATTTGTTAAGTAAGCATGCTGAATGCCTTGTATTCGGATATTGGATATGTGATATATGTTTGGTGGCATTGCTTACTTGTATATGGCACTGACTAGTCAGGGATACTGACCTAAGAGTCAGAAATGGCATAGCGTCATAAACGCATGGCCAAATGAAGATTAGATCTAATCAATATCAGCATTGAATGGCTCTAAGGCATTAATGCTAGACCGACCCTAGTTACTAGAGCCAGGGCCTAAGGCCCAGGTGACCGTTTGACACATGGCTAGGGAACGATGTTCCAAGGTTATGACTCTATGGTCATGAGGAAGGTTATGTTGGTGACTAGTCACCATGCACCTATCCTGTTTGAACTAATAAAAAGTTCACTTGTCTGTTAAGCCCCGGTGACCCTATCGTCACAAGGCTAAAAGGGGGCTATACCCAACTCAGTGACTTTTGCGACTGTCACCTATTTGTTTGGACTGAAAGCCCTAGATGATTATTATGATCATTGGTTGATGTGTTATACTCAACATTACGTGGGTTTGTTTGCCTGCTGGAATAGGGGTATATCTGTTAGGTGTGTGCCTTATGATCTGATGACATGTTATAACTGTTCATGAGCATATTAAGTTTTCTTGCTGGGCTTCAGCTCACGGGTGCTATGTGGTGCAGGTAAAGGCAAAAGAAAGCTGGACCATCCTTGAGTTGGAGAGCTTAGGTGACGATGTGTACATATGCAGCTGCTCGACCACCACGGCCGAGGTTTGAAGGGAAACTAGGGCTTAACCCTGTTTTGCCGCTTAGATCGGCCTGTTGTAAATATTTTCTTGTAATAGACCTCTAAATTATATTTTTGGGATCCCAATGTATATAGTAAACATTCTAATGAAACGTTACATCTTAACCAAAAATTTTAATCCCTAAACCTCTAATCATACTTAGTTACACGATTTTGACCAAATGACTCGATTAGTGAGTTTAGAACTGTTTACAAGGCACACCGTAACGGTCCCTTGAGTTGGGGCGTTACAAAAATCGTGGATGCAAAAGTAATTATCCAAAGAATTATGCATCTGCAACAACTGTTGGAAATGATTACTTCCCAATATATAGGCGCTCAAACAATGGAATGACTGTGAAGGCCCGAGGACAAAATCTAAACAATCGTTGGGTTGTTCCATACAGCCCGTATCTCCTTGTTTCTAAAATTCTGCTTTATGTTTTAAATTGATTCCTTCTTGAATCAAAATAATACAAACAGTAACTTTAGACACCAAGTATGTCTAAATTTATTCATTTTATATATAGCGAATGTGATTTAGAATGTGGAATTCCAAATCACCTATTTGATAGGATGACCAAATTAATCAATTGATTAACAACAAAATAATTTGATTAACTTTGGAGCATCACCCCCACATTTCTCACATAGTGATAATAAAATACCACTTTAAAATACTATTCTCTTTATTTCTAATAAGTCGTTGATCCTCCAAGATAAATCTAGACCTATGATTCTCAAAGTTCATCATGAGTCCTTAAGCTTCATGATAAACACTCAATAGATCAAGATAAAAAACCTCAATGTTTATCTTGATTCATTTACTTGCTAAAGCAAGGCACACTTATTTGAAAGTAACTTTCACTTGGTTGCTTTCTTTTATATATTTCACAAAATAAAATGTGAACATAAGTGTAATGTGAGAATTTCTCAAACAAATAATCACATTATGAAATAATAGGTCTACACACTTACCTATTATTTTAACAAGTTCATTTTGAAACTTTGTTAATGTCTCACACAAAATGTCTCATAGCAAAATAAAGAATCATCATAGAATAATACTTTAATTTTATTGATAGCTTTCAAGAGTACAAGCTTTATTACAAAATAACAATTTTCCCAATAAGGCACATAAACATGGTAATCATGTTAGGATCTCTTCTTCCTTTTCTATAGCATTTACCTCATTCTCATGTGGGTCCTTTCGGTACCTACACACTCTAGCATAGTGCCCGGGTTTT
The DNA here is from genome assembly GCF_963169125.1 of Humulus lupulus. Taxonomy (NCBI): domain Eukaryota; kingdom Viridiplantae; phylum Streptophyta; class Magnoliopsida; order Rosales; family Cannabaceae; genus Humulus; species Humulus lupulus. Next base: position 213,780,685 of record NC_084796.1, on the reverse strand, counting down.
CCACAAACAAAACAATGACCTCTCACGCCTTTGAATTGTCCATGATCTTTCTTTGGACCTAAAGGGTTCCCACTACCCCTTTTGTTGTTTTTGTTGCCCTTTGGATGCTTGTGTGAAACCGCATTGGCCTTGGAAGTCTCATCTTTAGACTCATTCACACCCTTGTCTCTTATTCTCGATTCCTCTTCAATTCTAATGTGTTTTTGGATCTCTTCCAAAGTGTAGTCCTCATTCTTATGGAGGATTCTTTTCCTATAGCTCCTCCAAGTTGGTGGTAATTTTGCCACTATTGCAACAACTTGGAAGGCCTTGGGAAGCTCAATCTTGAGAACTTTCAACTTGTTCACAATCACTTGTAACTCATGAATTTGAGGTAAAAGAGTTTTCCCATCAATGAAAGAAAATTCAAAATATTGAGAAATTAAGAATCTTCTTGTACCTTCTTCCTCAGTCTTGTACTTACTCTCCAAGGCATCCCAAATCTCCTTCGCGGATTTAGTATTGGTATAGAGATCATATAGCCTATCGGATAGGGCATTAAGGATATGACCCCTACAAAGAAGGTTGTCCTCTTCTCTCTTCCTTCTTTTCTCCACCTCTTCGGGAGTGTCTTTGTTGGATGGCTCGGCTAGAGGTGCCAAGGATGACTCAAGGATGTAGGCTATCTTGAGTGTTGTCAAAAGGAATTTCACCTTGTCTTGCCACCTAGTGAAATTGGATCCATCAAACCTATCCAACCTCACTAAGTCTTGGTTCATGATCTTTATGGTCTCTCCTTCCATTGAAACAAAAAGGAATAAGCTTTTGATTGTTAGAGAATATATTTTATTGCTCAATGGAAAAGTGGAAAAACCAAAAATACAACTCTATGCAAAGAATCCAATGGACTAGATGATAGATAAATAGGTTTACAACTCAATGACCAACAATACAAGTAAATGTAGAGAAGAGAGAAAGAAGAGAATTATTAGAACTAAAACTCTCAAACAAGAGATACCAATAAATATGTAAATAGAAATAGAAGAAGAGGATTACAAACTCAATACAATAATAATACAAGAAGAACAACTGAATGAAAAATCAATGGAAAACACAAACTCACACTCAACCAAAGTGTAGAGTAGTGGGGATCACCAACTTGAACAAGGTTAAAAACATTTGTCGAAAAGCTTATTTCCCCCTATTCTCTAAGCACTAAGGGATCTCTCAAGGAAATAGCTCTCTAGAATAATCAAGCCTCATGGTGAATTTTTCAGCCAAGTGCTTTGTGGATGAAAAATGGTGTGTCATACAAGTGAGCATTAGGCTCCTATTTATAGAGTTTGAGATACCCTTTGAATTTCAAATTCCACCAACCCCCATGGCTGTTACCAATGTTTAATTGGATTAATATGGAATTAAAATTGAGATTTGAGAGTTATTTGGGTTTTTAGAACCGTTCAACACATTTGAAAAAAACTGAAAATTTGGCCTGAAGTGCACCTGTGGCCACGGCCAGGGACATCAGTGGCCGCGGCCACAGCCCATTTTCAGCACTTGAAAATGTGTTGTTTTTCCAAACGGTTCCAAACCCTCCCAAATGATTTTGTAACTCCCAAAACACATTATTGGGGTTAAAATCATATCTCCAACAGCCATATTTCATAATGGATTTATGAAATCCAATCTCAAATGTGTAACATATAATATACACATTATTGGGGTAATATTTGAGAGTTACAAATTTGTAACTGATTTTGTAACTCCAAAATATGTCACATTTGGGAACACACATGTGTCCAATTTTGTGACTCTCAATAATATGTTACAAGGTGTGACAAATCACATTTTGTCACATTATTTAATCTAATATTATATTATATGAAATAATATAACATTCCCCACTAGATTAAATAATCACTTTTTGTAACACTTATTTAATCAATCAAACATTATATTAAAATATAATAGATATTGCTAAACCATGTAGGGGGACCGCTGTCCTTTGAAGATCTTAGAACAGTCGAGGGCATTTTGGCCCCCACATTTCGTGAGGCAGCAACAATGCATGGTTTGTTACAAAGAGACAGTAACTTAGAAGACTGTTTACATGAGGCATCTCTATATCAAATGCCATCCAGTTTGAGGCGACTGTTCGCAACAATATTGGTATATTGTAATCCAATCAATCCAAGAGACCTTTGGGAACGTTTTGAGGGAGATATGTCAGTTGATTTCAAATCATTAGAAGATTCTACATCGACTGCAAGATATCACGTATTAAGGTCAATCTCTTCTACAATTGAATCAATGGGGAAAAACATTAACTCTTACCATCTTCTTGATGAAGACATTTCTTTCGATGGAAATGAATTTCAATCTAGAGAAATCGATGATGATTTTGGTGTTGAAATTCCATAAGAAGATATTACATCTTTAATAGCGAGCAACAACAAGTGTATAATGTAGTGTTGGAAAAAGTTTTATCAAACCAAAATGCTGCATTCTTTGTAGATGGCCCAGGTGGGACAGGGAAAACATTCCTATACAGGGCACTTCTGGCAATAATACGATAAAGAAACTTGGTAGAACTTGCAACTGCTTCATCAGGTGTGGCTGCATCTATACTTCCAGGAGGTCGAACAGCTCACTCACGCTTTAAGCTTCCACTTGATATTGACGAAAAAACCACATGTTGTGTGAGCAAAAAAAGTGCACTTGCAAACCTTCTTCATGCATCAAAATTAATAATATAGGATGAGGCACCGATGACAAGAAAACAACACATAGAGGCATTAGAAAATATGCTCCGAGACATCAATGATTCTGACGTAGCCTTCGGTAGAAAGGTTGTTGTTTTCATGGGAGACTTTCGACAAGTATTACCTGTGGTCCATAAAGGAACTAGACAAGAGCAGGTTAATTCCAGTCTGGTTCATTCTTGCTTGTGGCCTACATTGACTAAGTTTCGACTAACTGAAAATATGCCAGCAAGATTAGATCCAATGTTTTCAAATTATGTGTTAGCAATAGGTAATGGATTGCCACCCACCACAAAAGATGAAATCATAAAAATACCAAATGGGATGCTTGTTCCCTATGATGATGACAAGACTTCATTAGATCACTTAATACAAGACATTTTCCACAACATTCAAGAATATTTAGGAAATATGTCAACTATGATGAACCAGGCCATACTAACACCAAAGAATAGTTTTGTCGATGAAATAAATGCATTGTTAATACAAAGATTTCTAGGTGAATCCCAGCGATATTACAGTGTAGATGAGACAATAGATAAAACTGAGCAATCAGTAATGGAAGATTACTTAAACACATTAACGCCTAATGGACTTCTGCCTCATGAATTATTACTAAAGAAAAATTGTCCCATCATGATCCTAAGAAACATTAATCCTTCAGAGGGACTATGCAATGGAACCCGTTTGATTTGTCGGGCTTTCGATCGAAATATCATAGATGCTGAAATTTCCGTTGGACATCATATGGGAAAAATAGTCTTCATTCCAAGGATACCATTCTTACCAAATGTGGATGATAATAGTGGTTTTCCGTTTAAGTGAACTCAATTTCCTATAAGATTAAGTTTTGCAATGACCATAAATAAGTCACAAGGTCAAACATTGGATTATGTTGGGATTTATTTACCACAACCAGTATTTTATCATGGTCAATTATACGTGGCTTTATCAAGGGCAAAGACAACGTCTACAGTGAGGATTTTAATTTGACCAGTGACTACTGATAAACTTGACAAAAACTATACCAAAAATATTGTGTATACAGAATTATTATCATCATCATGTTTAAATTAATGTTTACGTAGGTAACATTCACAAATTTTATTAATCTATTTTCAATCCATTATTCTATTATTCCATTATTTCATAAATTAATAATTCAAATACATTATATTTATGTGTGTAATATTCTTCTATCTTTACAGGAAAAAAATGCCGACAATATGTACCTCAATCAACGAGATCACGCCAAATACAAAACCTTGGAAAATCAAGATGATTGTGGCAGACAAATCTCCAAAGCGAACAAGTCGTAACTCATCAGTCAAATACCAAAATCTAATATTAATCGACCAGCAGATATCATATTTGTTATAATATATATTAGTTTGAAAACTACTAATACTCTCCTAAATGAATGTAGCATACCTCTTTGCAACTCATATAATACAATATTAACCATTATTTCTTTAAATTTTGGTTCAGGGGAATTGAGTCCAATCAGTAATTTATGGAACAGATATTGACTCTAGGGAGGACACTTTAAAATTGTTTCACTCTTATTATATCAATGACGCCCTTGTCAAAAATATCAACCCAAAGTACAAGATTGGAACATATGAATATGATTGGACCCTCAACTCAAGAACACTAATAGAAGATGTAGAAGAACAAGACAATCAAATAGAGGAGCCAAAATATAACATTGTTCCATTTACAGACTTGCACTCTTACAAAGACTCAGCTGAACGAATATGTATTTCAAATTTAATTCTTATACAAATTGATTATCATCAAAATAACCATTTTGTTATTTCAATATGTAGATTTCTTAGCTGTTGCAATCCAGATTGAATCAACAAAAGAGATAACCACAAAATTTCAACAACAAACAATCCAAGAGATATATCTTATCGATGAAAGGTAAAAAAAGAAAAACATACTTTCAATTAAATTCAGTATTGATATTACTTTACAAAATGTACATCAACATTTTTTATTCAATCTAATTTGTCAGCTTCAACCCAATAAAATTGACTATGTGGGGTCGATTTGTCCAAGACGAATACCAAACAATAACAAAAATTATTGAAGAATACCTAATAATATTGAGAACACAAATAGTTGTTCGAACATATAGAGGTACTTAGAAATACATAACTTATATATTCTTATATCTTCGATATACTTTCATTAATATAAATCTCAATTTGAACACAGGATTGTCCCTATCATCACGTTCATCAAGTACCTTCACAATCAATCCTCAAATTCTAGAGGCAACTGCATTGAAGCAATGGTAATACTCGCATATTAAAATACACATATTGCTCAAATTACATTACATTTAATTATATTATTTTCATACAATCTTCCTATATTTATTAACTTTTATTACTATTCACTTTTTATTCTAAAGGGCGAATAATAATACACTGAAAATCGAAAGTATCATTGAAATATCGTTGACACGTCCATCTACTGCTCTATCATTTATTGGGCTTCAAAAAATCGTGAAGATTTGTGATATTCCCTGTGCGATGAAGGCTTTGCAACCTCTGGAGGTAAATATTACTTTTTTATTTAAATTTAATAACAAAGTACAATTTTTTAACTTTCTAAAGAACAATTCTTATATGATGTAGAAAACATACTTTTGGATAGAAGCAAAGATACATTTAATTGATTATGCCCAAATGTATTATTACATGTCGTGTGTGACATGCCATAGAAAAATACGACATAAGTATGATGAAATAATTGTTTGCGAAAATCCAAACTATAAACAGTGAGGCACCCCCACACCACAGTGAGTTGATTTTATTTAAATTTATAAATAAATTGTAAATTTTAAAAAATTAATATTCACATTAAAACTAATATATTTAAATACATTTTAAGTGCTAGGGCATATATGCAACTAGAAGATGATACTGGAAAGCTCGATGTTGTTATGTTCGGAGAAGTAGTAGAAGAGACATTTGGTAGTTCTGCAGTCCAGTTGATGGAAAATTCTACAGAGGTAAGAATAAATATGACTACATTTCAAAATAATACATATGAAAAAAATCCATAATTTCTATAAACCAACTCTAAATTGTTCTTGTAGGAAATTCCTTAATACATTGAAAGTGTTGCGAATAAATTAGCAACAAAAAAATAGACAATCAAATTGTCTGCAAATGAAGAAAAAATGAAGAATGTCAAATACAAGCATTTCATTATTCTCTCCATTGAAGCCGCACAAGATGACAATAAGGATGAATCATCATCCTAAATTACAAACACAAATTAATTCATTTCTTCATTTATTTATTTATTCAGACAAAATCACATTCTTTATTAAACTATAGACAATTTTATTTCTATTTTTTTATTTACAAAAGTCTACCATTTAAAACCGTTCAATAGTAAAATCACTCGTTCGGAAACAAAACTACCAAACACTTATCAACAATTTTATTGTTTGAATTCCAACAATATTTTTTAGTAATATCTTTATGTCATACATTAAATTAAATATTGTCTTTTAAAATATATGACACTGATTATAGGAAATTTACTCATTTGATACCCATATTTTTGCAAATATAGGGTACCAAAACGATACTTTACAAAAATATATTGTACCAAATGGTTACCTACCCTTGATTAAATAATAAATTTTAATACGAAAGTTAAAAAATAAAACTAAGTTCACACATTTTTTCAATACAACTAAACAAACGTGCATTAGAGATTATTTTATACTAGTATATAAATATATATATATATATCACTAACAACTAAAAATTCAAAAGCATACAAATGCATTCCCTAAATTTTCAATTTTTTTTATATAAACAATTGATAAGTCATTCACCTAAAAAAAGAACAATTATACATAAATAAAAATTACGTGGCATCATGCTCTCGTATGATGACAAACTTTAAAAACAAATTTCAAATAATATAAAAAAATTTGAAAGTATGAACATATATTATACTATTAGCCTTTTTTTATTTATTTTATTTTATTTTATTTTATATGTATGTGTGGATGTGTGCTCAGTGAAGATTTAACAAGTGATATCAGATTTGAAGAGCCGGCCTCACTTAAAGGCCAAGTGAGGTAGGCCTAAAATATAGGAGGCACATTTTCTTATACCATATACATTAAATATATTTCAAAATTTAAGATATTTATTATACTCGGTTAACTTTTTTTTTAAAATTTTAAAGTGGTGAGTCATAAATTATAGGGTTTAGTGAGAAAAAATAGGTATTGATTAACTTCTTTTGACTTTAATTTATTTTATTTTTCATTTCCAATGTAATAACAATATATATTCTAAAGTTATTTTTTTTCTTGTTAGTAGAAATTGTCATTAATTATAGGTTAACGTTTCAAATTATACCGTTGGTTTAGTAATTGATAGATCTAATTTTATTAATATACCCTTAAAATATATGTGTATATATATTCCTATTACAATTTTCATAATACACTATTTTATTTCTCTTATTCTCTAAAAGTGAAATTCTCTCATATGGATTCTTTCTTTAAGCATTTGGATTCAAGAATCAAAATCTTTCTTCATAATTTTTCTAGAAAGCAAAAATCTCCAGCCTCCAGGTTATATCATTCTTACTCATTTGTTTATAATATTTTTCAAATAATATTTTATAATGTTATAATTGTTGTTTTGTTATTTCTATCTTGTTATATTATATTTTGATTTGCTTACTAGTTTTCTTATTCGATGTAATAGTTTTAAAGTCAGAAAAAATATATCTAATTGAAAATATGCTTCAGGATATGAGAAACTAAAAAGGAAAAAAAGAATAGAAAGTTTAGTTCAATCACAAAAAGGAGCTCTTGATAAATTTATTTTAAGTAGCAAGAATGATGCATTGAATTTGAGTAGTGAAACAATTGAAAAAAATTATTTGAAATCACTAGAGGATGAGGAAATTATGGTAGAAAAGAACTTAGAGAATGAGAATGATGATGTAATTGTTAATGAAGTTGGTCAAGAATTTATTATTGAAAATGAAATTGATATAGAAAGAAAGGATGTTCATGGTAATTTGAGTAGTGATGTTTCTTATAATATTTATGATCTCGGATGGTGGAAAATTATTGATACTAAATTAAGAGATTTGTTAGTAGAAAAATGTCCAATTAGAATAAATGATATAATTTTTCCAAAAGATGAAAATTCTAGGCATTTTTCCACTTTTTATTACATGAGAAAATTATCGAATGGGGAAACATATGATAGAAGATGGTTGGTATATTCTAAGGATTTTGACAAGGTGTATTGTTTTTGTTGCAAATTATTTCATTCTAATTCTACTAATAATATGAATCAATTAGGCAATGAAGGAATTAAGGAATGGAAAAATCTTGGTGCTAGGCTTAAAACACATGAAACAAGTAATGAGCATATTGTTAACATGAATGCTTGGATTGACTTAGAATTGAGACTTGCAAATAATAAAACAATAGATAAAAGTGTGCAAGAACGAATTAATAAGGAGAAGAAACATTGGAGGAATATTTTAGTAAGAATAATTGCTATTGTAAAAAGTCTAGCTAAGAATAATTTGGCATTTCGTGGAAATAATGAAAAGATCTACCAAGAGAACAATGGTAATTTTTTGAGTTTAATTGAAATGATTGCTGAATTTGATCCAATTATGCAAGAACATGTCTGACATATTCAAAATAGTGAAATTCATAATCATTATTTGGGACATAGAATTCAAAATGAGTTGATTCAATTATTAGCTAGTGAAGTGAAAAATACAATTTTGAAAAAATTCAAAGAAGCAAAATATTATTTCAGTTATACTTGATTGTACTCCTGATTTAAGTCATCAAGAACAAATGTCTCTTATATTGAGGTGTGTAGATATCTCAACTAGTCCAATAAGAGTGGAAGAATATTTTTTGGGATTTTTAAAGGTGGGTGATACTTCTGGAAAAGGACTTTTTAGTGAACTCACAAAAGAAATTGAAAATTTGAAACTTGACATTAATGACATAAAAGGACAAGGATATGATAATGAATCTAACATGAAAGGAAAGCACCCAGGTGTACAAAAGAGATTATTAGAGTTAAATCCTAGAGCATTATATACACCTTGTGGTTGTCATAATCTTAATTTAGTACTTTGTGATGTTGCTAATTCTTGTGTTAAAGCTGTATCATATTTTGGTGTTTTACAACGTATATATTCATTATTCTCTTCTTCACCTAAGTGATGGACAATATTGAAAAATAATATATCTAGTTTGACTGTGAAATCATTGTCTTAAACTCGTTGGGAAAATCGTATTGAAAGTGTTAAGGCAATTAGATTTCAAACTCCAAAAATGCTTGAACTAGCAGAAACAAGTGATGATCCTAAAATAAAGAGTGAAGCTAAATGTCTACCAACCTATGAATTAGAGAATTTTGAATTTTTGTTAGACTATTTGGTTTGATATTTTGTTTGTTGTCAATTCAATTAGAAAAAATTTACAATGTAAAAATATGGATATTGACAATGCTATAAATCAGTTAGATGGCTTTCTTTCTTATTTTGAAAATTATAGGAAAGATGAATTTGTTTATGCTATGATTCAGCTAAAGAAATGGCAAATGAGATGGAAATTGAGCCTAAATTTTGTGAAAGCGTTTGATTCGTAGGAAAAAACAATTTGATAAAATAATTGATGATGATGATATAGTAAAATCTGATGAAGAATCATTTCAGATTGACTATTTTTTCATGATTGATCAAATTATTTGTTCACTTAGAAATAGATTTGAACAATTTCAAGTGTATGCAAACATTTTGGATTTTTATTCAATTTGAAGAAACTAAAAGCATTGAATGAAGATGCTTTAAAATAGCATTCTTTAAATCTCGAAAATATATTAAAATATAATGGATTTTCTAATATTGATGGTTTAGATTTGTTTTCGGAATTAAAAGTGTTGAGAGAAATTTTTCCAAATGAAAATAGTAGTTCGATTGAAATACTTGATTACATAAAAAAGATTGATTCATTTCCAAATGCATACATTGCTTATAGAATATTGCTAACTATTCCTGTATCAGTTGCTTCAGCAGAGAGAAGTTTTTCAAAATTGAAATTGATAAAGTCTTATTTAAGATCAACTATATGTTGAAAGAACGATTGAGTGGATTGGCAATGTTGTCTATTGAGCATAATTTACTAGATAAACTTGAATACAATGATTTGATTAACAAATTTGCATCCCAAAAAGCAAGAAAGATAAATTTTTAAATGAATCAATTATTGTTGTTTATTCTTTTTTAATCATTTTGTTTTAATTGATATTCTTATTAGGTTCTATGGCTTGGAGATTGTTCGTTGTGAAAAAGTTGGAGAAGAAAATTTGCTTATTGGAGAATTCATCTACAACTTTGAATAATAAATTTGTAGTACTTTTATTTAGAATATTTGACTTTATTATGTGGGTGTAAAAAAATTATTTAAATTTGGATGATATATTAATATTATTAATATAGTTTTTTTCTTCTTCATCAAAGGCTTCATTTTAAAATTTTGCCCAAGGCCCCAAAAAACCTTAGGCCGGTCCTGATCAGATGAAATGAACACATTGTTAATAGCACCATTCTCTATTGATGAGATTAGAAAAAGTTGTGTTTAGCACGCCTTCTAAGAAGACCTAGCCTGGATGATATGAATGCATTGTTTTATCAACAACATTGGAAGATTGTTGGACCCACTAGTCACTAAAACAGTTCTGGACTGCTTATATGGAATAGCTGATATGTGGCTCATTAATTCCTCATTAATCACACTCATCCCTAAAGTTAAAGAACCTATTACTATAAGAAAGTTTAGACCGATCAACCTTTCAACGTCCTATACAAAATAATCTCAAAAGTCCTAATAAATAGATAAAATAATATATGTCGTCAATCATAAATCAGAATCAGAGTGCTTTCATCTTTGGACGACTCAATAATAATAATGCCCTCATTGCCTATGAGTCCTTCATAATCTAAAACTGAAAAAGTGAGGGAAAATGTGTTATGCAACTATGAAACTGGATATGAGTAAAGCTCTTCTGATATGATTGAAGGGATTTTGTTGAAAAAATGATTCTAAAATTTGGTTTAATATTCTTTGGATAAATATGGTTATGAAATGTTTAACATTGGTTAGATACTCCTTTCAGATTAATGAAACAATCCACATCGAAGTAATCCCAACTAAAGGACTGGGACAAGGTGATCCCCTTTCACCATACTTGTTCTTGATATGTGCAGAAGGCCTATTGACGCTTATTCGGCAAGCAGAAATTCATCGAGATAGTCTCCATCCATTAGCCATTTATTCTTTGCAGATGATAGCCTAATTCATTTTGTCGTGAATGCTAGATCTTTGCAAAGTGTACAACAAATTTTCTCAATCTATTCTAATTTTTTAGGCCAGGTATATTCCATTTTTATTCATTATATAATTGTTAGAATTTCTAATACACTCAAATAACATGAACAAATAATAATCTCCAACACATAATCCAAAATCATGTCATTATAAATGTATAAATTAGAAATCCTAAATCATAATTCTATAGATCCTTTGCTAAATTAAAGAAGAATATTAACATAAAAGCGGAAGCACTAACCTGAGGCCATTGTTGAAGATTGCACAGAGAGTTTAGATCTTCTTATATAATATGTATCTCTATGAGAGAAGAGTCTCTCTTTTTTCTTGTCTGCTAATGAGATTACAGACAGAATAGAATAATACATATATATAGGGGACCACAACCCTAATTTATAATTAGTGATTTCCAATTTTGCCCATTATAAAATTAAAAATTTACTTTCTTGTTTCTACACATTAAATCAATGACACTTTAATACCCTATGATATTTATAACATAATTGGTCACTTAATTTTATATCACACTTTATAATAACATTATACATTATACATATGTGCCCATAAAATAGTATTTAAATCCAACAATAATTACTTTTTTGTTGTAATAATAGTTATAACATGTTAATATATTTTTCCACTATACAGGTCAAAAGTTTTAACAAATCTCTTATCTATTTCTCATCGAATACAACGGATCAGATTTGCAATTTTTTTGTTGGAGCTCTTAATATGCAGATGAGTGATACTATTGTTAGGGTCATTTTAGGTTTGTTTTAGAGATCGTTTTAGGTTGTGTTTTTTAGTTATTTAGGATTGTTTAGTGCAGATTTACGCTTGTTTTCTTTTTGTTTCAGGTTTTAATGGTCAAGTACATAATATGGCATGAGATGAGAAGAAACATGTTGAATGTGATGAAAAAGATGGATTTAGTGTTGATTGTGGAGTTTCAAGACATTATGTGTGGAAGATACTACATTAAAGAGGCTCAACACACGTCGTTTATGTTCTATAACACAAGTCTGAGACTTTAAGCCGAATTTGTACTAGAATTTATTCACTTTCTGGAAACACTTCTAAAATATATGTTGTAGATATTTCTTTTATCTTTCCATATCTTTTTGAATCATTCAATTCGGAGTTATATTGAAGGAGTTATGATCAAAATACGATGAGCTGACGCTGCAGGCTATTCAAAACGAGTCAGTTTTATTCTGTGCAAAGTAGCGCCCCAGCGCTACAAACCAGGGCCCCAACGCTGCCGAGAAATAGAGAGCATATTTTGATGCGGGTTATAGCGCCTAGGTGCTACGTTTCAGCACCCCAGCGCCATCAATTTTCCAGAAACGTGTTTTGAGACTTATTTACAGCGCTATCCCGTGGCGCCCCAGCGCTAGGGTCCATACGAAAACACAATTTAGGGGAATTTTCAGGGGTAATCTTGTCTTTTCATGCAAAAATGAATTAGGGTCTATAAAAGCTTCTTTAATGACGTTTTTAGAGGAGGAGATCAGATTAAGCAAGGAGGCTAGAGAAGAAACAAAAACCTAGAGTTCTTTTTCTTTATCTTTTGATTCTATGTTTATGTTTGATTTAGTCATGTTTATGAACTAAATTTCTGTTTAGGTTTTTTAATTGACTCTCTTGAAACTCTATTATGATTTAATGCATTTATCTATTTCTTCTTCATCTGAAATCTATTCAATTTGTGTTTATTGTGTATGTAATTGACTGCGCACCTTTTACATATGATTTATGAATTTGAATCAAAATCTGAAAAGTGATATTTGAATATGCTAAAATTGAATAGACATAGATTTCAATTTAGAACGAGAGTATCAAATTGGTTTATGTGATTTAGGGTTGTATTCATTGCTTCCTATTGTTTGAATTGACCATAGAAATATAGGGAATTCACATTAGGTCGAGTTTTCTATTTCTTAACTCAAATAGTTAACACTCTTGCATGCCTATCATTTCAGTGAGAAGAGTTTCAGTAGTAATTGCATTGAAGATTATTAATAGAGTGGATAGTAGAGAAAATTAGGATTCCTAATTATTTTACAGTGAATTTAATCCTTGTGTTCTTATTATTATTTGATTTATGCAATTTTCATTTATTTCTGTTTTCTTGTTTTCAAAATTCACAAATCCAATTTTCATTAGTCAAATAGAAACTAAAAATTAATTATTTAGTAATTGATAAATCAGTTTCCGTGGGAACGATATCGGTCTTACCGAAATAAACTACAAAATTCAAAATTCACAAATCCAATTTTCATTAGTCAAATAGAAACTAAAAATTAATTATTTAGTAATTGATAAATCAGTCTCCGTGGGAACGATATCGGTCTTACCGAAATAAACTACAAAAGCGATTACGTATACTTGCGTAGCTTTAATTATCGCAACAACTATAGAGAATTATTTGGGGTTTCAAATGGTGGGTGGAAAAAATAAGAATGCAATGTTCAGGACAATAAAAGAAATAATTTGGACAAGACTTCACAGGGTCTATGTCAAGAAATTGAAAGTCTGACAGCGAGATATTGGTGGGATTCAATTCAAGTGATACTAGGAAGAAAATTCATTGGAAGTCTTTGCATAAGATGTGCCAACCAAAAAGTGATGGAGGGTTGGGTTTTAGAAGATTTTCCAATATAACCAACCTCTTTTAGCTGAACAAGCATGGCAGATCCTAGTTATTCCTTCTTCACTCATTGCTCAAGTGATCAAAGAGAGATATTTCAAAAATTCCAACATTTTAGTGGAAAAAGAAGGTTTTTATCCATCTATGACTTCGCATGGTATTCTTTGGGGGAGAGATTTCTTACTAAAAGGACATAGGTACCACATTGGCAATGGAATCAATACAAAGGCCTTTAGTGATCCGTGGTTACCACGTCCACCATCTTTTATACCAAGTACAATACCCACATCTGACACCTTAAGTGTCTCAGACCTTTTGAATGTGTCAGGAAACTAGAACATAGCAGTTGTACATCAGACCTTTAATACAGCTGATGCAGAGTGCATAATGTCTATACCTCTTAGTCATTTTGAGTATGAAGACTCATGACTCTAGCACTGTACCAATCATGGAAATTACTCAGTGAAAAGTGGATACAACTTAGCGAAGTTAATTAACAATTTTTTGTTAGGTTTTATGTCTTTATAAAATCATGTCAGACATGTAACACAATTTTATATTGTCAATAAAAGAAGTAGAAATCATTTAGTTTGACAACTGTGTTGCTTGCTTGTTTTATTACACAATTATTTGAATAATACAACCATTTATAAAATTCCAAACATATAAATAATTACAATTATAGTGACTAGGTCACAGTAGATTATAATTGTAATTATATGTTCAAAAGAACAAGTCTTAAGATTAAATCAATACACTGGATTTTCACTGATTTGGCAATCTACGAATGATCTACTTACACATTCGGGGTGTGATATCTTATCCAAGACATTGACCAAGTAGATAAGATCGAATGTATTTTGTTACATTGGACTGGTCCGATATTGATTATTGATAAGATAAGTAAGTGTCATTATTATTTAATCTAATCATATCACAACGTTGACAATATGTCAATTCTATCTTAATTCTGAGTGATTAATATTCTGCTAATTGTACTATACAAGTCTTTTGATTTGTTCGTTACCAGCTTACCCTACGGACTAGCTCATACTTACATATTGGAGATTTGGTAGTATAATTGAGTGGGAGTATTTATCATAGACATGAAATCTATAGCTTCCGTTTAAGAAGTGAAACGATGATTTCCTTATAGCTTGGTTCAAATGTTAAATGATAAAGTACTCATTTCTGTAATTAAGTTTACGGAAATATCATTTACAAGGAACTTAGAGGGAGTTAAGGATAAAATACCAATGAGGAGCAAAACGACAATTTGCACATGTCTCATTAGTAGATCATACATAGAGGATTGAATGACGGTTATAGTTATAACAATGGATAACGTATTTACATTTAGTGTAAAACGTTCTATGAATTCAAAAGTGAAATTTTGAGTCTATAGTAGAATCACGAGAAATTAATAAGGTAGTGAGATTATTTGTTATAAATAAACTCATGGTAACTTATTGGAGCTTGAGTTCATGGATCCATGGTCCCCATGTCATCTCTTATCAAAATGAACCTAGTAGTCTTGAATAATTAATTTAATTATTAATTATAAAAATATCATATTGACTAGGTCAATGAAAATAAATAATGTTAAATTATTTATTGATATTTTGTGTGAAAAGAAATAGAAGAAAATTTGAGGTTTTTATTGCAAAGTCTAAAAAAAAGAGTACTATAGCCAATTGGGATAATTTTGTTAATATTGATATATTGGTATCAATATTAATAAAATGAATTAAATAAAGGTCAAAATTATAATTGGTTAATTTTGACAAGTATTTAATTATTTATAATTATTAAATAATTAAAATAAAATGAGTAACTAAAACCTATTTTATCTCTTATCTAATTGCCTATATATACTAGTGTTATAGAATGCACTAGGTTAGATGAATTTAACAAGGTAAAAATTCACTACTCATATTCTATACCTAGCCGCCCACTCTCTCTTAGTTTTCTCTCTATGAATTCTCTTCTCATGTGTTGAGACTTGCCCACACAAATACTAGGTTGTGTTAGAGAAATACTTGGAAGACTGTGGTCTTGTTTCAAAGCGGTTTGGATTCCTTGCAATAACTAGCATTCAACAAGGACAAAATGTTAGGGAATCCAAAGGGTATAGTCATTATTCCGCTACACATCTCGTAAGTGTTATAATTAATACACAATGAGCACTAAATAAACAATAATCAATATCAAATCATGCTCGTGAATTTCCATGATCAAACATTTTATTTAGGGCATTAATATAATAATATACGTACCTCCAATTATCGCCTTGATCTCTAATAATCATGTTGATTACACTTCTTTGATCTACACATATAGAGAAAAGGAGAGCTTGGGAGTAATGAACACTACTCTATCATTCTCTCTACACCATAGCCACACTCATTCCACCTTAATCATCAATCAAGAGCACAACCCTTTATATAAGGAATTATGGGCCAATTGGGCTTACATGCCCAATGTGAGAGAATTAGTTGTCTTGGCCCAATGGGCTGACCAAAGATGTTTTAGAGCGTGTTCATGGGCCCCGAGCATGTTAGTACGTTATGTCCATCCCATTATGGTCCGATGGTAATATCATGCATTACCGATTAGATAGTTATCATTACATGCTAATACCGACACTGTGTGAGCAACACTTAATTATGTTAGTCCATATAAAATATTCTAACATTCTCCCACTTGGACTACATAATTACACCAATATGTGCACACTAAGCAACAGTATCAATACACAGAAATCTCAAGAAACAATAATGTCTATAAACTAATTATACACCATATTGTATCGACATGACACAAATATAATACATAATGAGACATCTGAGATTCATAAAACATGATGATAACTACTGATCTGGATCCACTCGAACATAGCACCGAGACTAAGCCACTAGCTTGCATCAACAAATGTGTACACACAACATCAAAGAGTTATCCAGAATATGCATATATTCAACAACCAATAGCAATCCTTAACATGTCGATCATACATGAAAAACAATGACTCCCACTGATCAAATACATCTTTGGCTCCCAACAATCCAAACAAGAAATGACTTCTTAGTACATACGTTCAGGTAACTCGTGTCAGTGTAGTCATTAGCATGTTGTTTGTAAGTGCGTGTTATGATACTAATAGAGGACTCCACAACTTTCTCACTACATATGGAACGTCATCATCATTAATAGAGCAATATTACTCCCCAAGTTCCGAGAGATAGATATCATTGCGATATTTATCACATAAGTTCAGTAAGTTCACAATAGAGTCAACTACTCTTAACACTGAAACGGAATATTGCAATTGTAATGTACAATCAATGTCCTCGTAACACGCCACACACTCTACCTTCACATACGAGGATGTTGTCAATGTCCATGCAACACCTAATCACATATAACTTCCCTTACCATTATACTCACTTTGTATGAGAGAGGAAGTTGTAGGTGTTCATATGACATTTAATTACAAAATAGCTCCTCCTAGAATCATGAATGCTTATAAGTGGATTTTATCATCCATGCAGCCTTTCCAATCGATATCACTAAAACCAACTACTATATGTCACAATGTTGGTTTGTCGATTGCTAACACGTCAAGTACCAATCCAGCATGCCTGTAACAGATATCACGATAGGAATGTGTATACTTGAGTAAGCCCTAGGCTGCCTTCAATAAGCATATATATGAGATAATCTCAAACTTGACCTCTCGTCATTACTAATATCATGGACTTTAGGCCGTTCATAACACATCACAGTTTAGACAATTTAAAGATTCTCAATGAAATCGAAACATTAATCACTACAATAGTTAGTCAATGCAAACTATGAGACAATTCATTCTACCGTTGATCTCATCACGAAGAAACTAAATTTTTAGACCATACAAGGTTTATCAAGAATTCTTCATCTGACAGATATTATCAAATAACGGCTTAATTTGTCTCCAAAATAGATCAAAATCATAAGATACGAGCAATGTACTATATCAAGTGACAGTATAAACATATCATTGCTCCCACTGATCTCTCATATAGTGTTGACTAACAATAATGTTTCGAATTGACTATTTTGAGAATTACAGTAATCACTATCTTGATGTCCTGCCTCAAAATGGATTTAATGCATTGAACTCGGGTGTCCTTTAAACAAGAATTTAGTTCTTGCCTCCTTATATATTGATTTCCAAATAGTCACCACTTTACAACTGAATAATAATAATGAACAAATTCATTGTTATAGTGGAGACTAGCTATAGGCTTTAATTCACCTTACTTTAACCATCAAACAACTTATTCTTAAAAAAAAAAAACCACCATCAAGAAAATCTCCCAATTATTATGGGATTAAGCCTAAACTTTCACGCTTGATCATAGCTTGGAAATAATGAAATAACCATATCAATTCTCCAAATAAGGATTAAGAACTACCAATGACTATCGATTAGAAATTTAGAGGTATATGTAATTAAGCTTATCTCGTGTATGGAATCACAGGTTTATCAAACTGTCTCGATCCTTTATCTTTATTTGTTCGCATATGGAGTTTCTTACAATAATCTGGCCAATTGTAGGTCATCAATAATAACAGCGGAAGCAACAAAATGAGGGATAAATCCAATTATTCCCTAAATAAAATTTTAACCCTTGTCTAATGCCAGCTTAAAACTCCAACATAGATAACTATATATACTTATCAAAAATAATAGCTAGAAGAGCCATACATATTAAACTTGATATTCTCAATAAAACACTTAAATGTTCATCTTCTCTCATATGATTAAAATCCAAGATTGTCAAATGCAATGTCCTATATTGCCTCATAATATTAGAACTTCTGAAATAGCCTTAGATGTAAATTCTTATTCAATCACAACATTCATGAGGCTATTCAGCATAAAACGATATGATCCATTGAGTCTTAGTATCTTGAGTGTTGCTGTGAAAGACTTATCTCACATTGTCTCTTTCGAAAAACAACTAACATGATTGTGAATATGGAATTATGTTTGTGATTATATTAGTCCATACAAGATTCAAATATCTCTCCCACTTGGACCAATATAATCAACAAACACCATATTAATCTCCAGCATGCAATAGGCAATCAAATAAATTATGTATGATATCATATCGATAGGATATGTATACTACACATAATTTGGCCTGAGAGACATTCAAATATAATAACAACCATCAAACCAAGATGCATGGAGTACAACAATTAAGACTATATACCAGTCTTGTTGTGTCCTTGTCACTTCGAGAAAAAATACACATAAAAAAGTGACTGCATATCATTATGCATGCATGGTTTAATCCCTTAGGTGTTTTCCACTATAAAGCTTTCTAAAACATAAAAGCTTTCAAACTTTGATGAGTCAAAACTTTGAGAAGACTGTGCTTAAGATAATAATGCATGAGAGATCTTAACAAAAGAGTGATAAATACTCGATATCTCTCAAAATTTGTATGCATTATAGATTAATCATTGTGGACAATTAGGTTGTAAAACTATTATCAATAATTATGATAGTCATTAGCGATGAATATGTGTACTGAGATTGAATAAGTCAAAAAACTTATATCCTCTATTCTTTCCATTTCTCATCCAAAATTGTAACTAAGTTATCAAAGTCGCTATACTGAAAACTTTGTTCAGACTTAAATCAATCCAAAATTGTTGCCTAAATATAGCTTAGCTATCCTCAATTTTACTAGCAACAACGATATGATATCGAGTACATATGCATTAACCCATTATATTGAATTCACTATATTTACAGACATTCACAATTAACATAATCATCTCTTCGAAATAGACAATGACAATCATACATCCATTGTAATATTGATCAAAAACTTGTCAACTTATGATCTATGCCTTATCTTGATCCTTAAGCATAAAAGTATTGTAATAATTGATTCATTAGTTCCACCGAAACTATTTCAAGGCACAAAACCAACGTACTAGTCTCCTGAACTCATCATTGTGTAGCAAACGTAGGAATATCACTTTAGATGCCCAAGAAAAATTCCTAAGTGATTCCACCCTCATAAAATTTGTCAATAGGGATCGATCAACACATATATACCTTACTAAAACCAACTGACACCCATCGCAATACTCCCACTGAGCATGCAGTAACTTGGCATCTTTGAATTCAAATGATTTCAAGATTTATCAATTTCGAGGCCTAGTTCAATTTTCTAATGAGAGATCGATATGACAATACATATTATAGTCCCATCCGATAACTAAGCGGTAGAGGTTTTAGGATTGCTTAATACTAAAAAAAAATATCTTAGAGCAGTGCCACTATGTGAAAACAAGGATTATGCAATCTGCTCATTTTCTTAGCTTTCTCAATGATTTATCAACGGAAACGATCATGTCATGTTAGAGTCGTTCAAACAAAACATATGACTCTTACGCAGGTAAGGACAACTACTTTAAATATCATAACCAAATTCAGCTAATCCACTACCGATAGGGTAGAAAAGATTGTGTGGTTCATGACATCTAATGTGTTTCCTTCACCATCTAAGCATCCTACTTTACAGTAAAATCGTCGACAGGATGACTAAATTGCATGTATGGATCTTAGTTTTTAATTGTGATTGATACGGGAGAAAAGTATTTAACATGAATCACAATTTTCGACAATTGACATGTGAAAACTTACGACAGGTAAGTACAACACATTCAATGAAACAAAATTAATCTCATAATTATCTAATAAGGCTGATTGCGCATTTTTGTATTTCTAGCAAATTTTATTACCAAAAATATTAATTAAATATTGACAATAATTTTTATAATAAATGCACAAACCATGAACAATATCTTATTACACATTTTCCATAGCATATGCCCCGAAAGAATTCATAATAATAACAATAATGAAATTCACAAAAAATTATCAAAATCACGAAAGGCATATATATAACAAAATTATGGAATGATAAACAAATAAAAAATGGTCTTGTATGAGATTAAATTAATTAACGATAAATTTATCACAATTCTCACAATTTTATGAATAACAAAATTGACATGCTTAGACTCACGATAGGTGAGTACATAAGCACTCAATTAATTATTCACTAACATAATTATATTATCAAAAATGTCAATCATCTATCAAATAATTTTTATGGCATGAATATAATTATGTCTTCATCCAATGAAATAAATAAAAAATAAAATTGTGAGAGAAAAAAAAATTAATTCAAATTAATTATGTGATTATGCGTCAATTAACAATTTAAATTGACCAAACCCAAAATATAATCACACAATAAAATTGGAAAAATTAAAAGGAGCAAAATGGTGAAAATTTGGTCCAAAATGGAATCTTCACGCACCCCCACGCGCCCAAAAAAGTTTTAAAAAATTTTTTGCTGAAAAATGCCCAAAAACGACATGTATTTTTTCAACAAACTACATGTAGTTTGTCAGAAAACGACATAAATCATAAAAAACGACAGCACTTCTGAAAATGACAAAAAAACCAAAAACGACACTAAACCAGAAAAACGACGTTTTGAGGTTGTCTTCAACCTCCAGCGGGTCTGGTCGACCCGTTTCGAACCCAAATTCTGACCTCGTTGGATTTTAGCCACCAGAGCTCCGATTTTGATGTCGTTTGAGGGGTTTTTCTCCATTTTTCATGCTCTTTCTATTTCCAGTACCCATTCAAACTTATAAACATCTGAAACCCGTAGATCTAATAGTCATTTTCTGCCATTAACAAGCTTTGAAAAAGCTTGGAGTTTTGGGTGTTTTCAACGTAAACAAAACGGAAAATACAATCTAAAATATTGATAAACTCAATACTCATCCTCTAATCTGATTTTATCTACCAATAATATATAATTTCAATTTTTTTTTTTTTTTATGTAAATCATATTTGAAAAAAAAAATTATTCTAATAAGCCCTAAAATCAAATTACCTGGCTTTGATACCAATTGTTATAATTAATACACAATGAGCACTAAATAAACAATAATCAATATCAAATCATGCTCATGAATTTCCATGATCAAACATTTTATTTAGGGCATTAATATAATAATATACGTACCTCCAATTATCGCCTTGATCTCTAATAATTATGTTGATTACACTTCTTTGATCTACACATATAGAGAAAATGAGAGCTTGGGAGTAATGAACACTACTCTATCATTCTCTCTACACCATAGCCACACTCATTCCACCTTAATCATCAATCAAGAGCACAACCCTTTATATAAGGAATTATGGGCCAATTGGGCTTACATGCCCAATGTGAGAGAATTAGTTGTCTTGGCCCAATGGGCTGACCAAAGACGTTTTAGAGCGTGTTCATGGGCCCCGAGCATGTTAGTACGTTATGTCCATCCCATTATGGCCCGATGGTAATATCATGCATTACTGATTATATAGTTATCATTACATGCTAATACCGACACTGTGTGAGCAACACTTAATTATGTTAGTCCATATAAAATATTCTAACAGTAAGAACTTTAATGGTTTTATTGTTGTATTTACAAATCTCTGTATGAAAATCACTTTTATGCATGTATTCATGTTTTCTATTGCATGTTATTTTGTGCAATATGGAGTGTGCATATAAACTTATATAAATGAGATCCTACAACTAGAATTAGAGCCAAGTTGCTAGTTTATATGTTTATATATATGTATGTGATTTTTTGACATGTTATATATGTTAATTGGATCGTAGCATAATTATTTGCATATTTAAGTTTTATGTATGTGTGATACTAAAAGAATATTGGCCATGATTTTTGTATGTTTATGATTGTTTATGTGTATTTTATTTTGTTGTATAAAATCCATAAACTATGTACATGAAATCAAAGTTTGAAAATTGCACAATTTTTTTTATTTTAAAAGATAATTATATATATATATATATATGTATATATAAAGTGTTAAAAAAAAGGAAATGTGCTGGTGGCATGTTTATATTTTTTTGGTTAATACCCGTAGAGGTGTACTAATAATTATGATGATGTGGCAACATAGTGACTTAGTATAGCAAGTCACCAACATGTAAATAATTTTTTTACATTAATTTCGAATTTTCATATATAATGCTTAAATAAGATTTTTTTTAATTCTTTAATTTAATAAATATGTGACCGCCATGTAATCAGGTAGCTTTCCAAAAATTTAAAAAAAATCAAAATTTATTTTTAGAAATATTAATTAACAACTATAAATATTGACTATTGATCTTAATCTAATGGTTAATATTAAATTAATCATTCATGTGTAGTAACCATTAAGAGTGGCCCATACTAAGAATAGCTAAATATATAACCAAAATAAACATGTACTATTTATAAAATATATATGTGTTGAACTATACTTGTACTGTGTATTATGAATTAGAAAGTAATATTTGTGTATAATATAATTTAAATTTACTAACTAAAATCAAATTAAATTTGACAAATGGAGTAGTTTTAGCACACAAGACTCCTCAAAAGACACATACTCAATACTGTAGACACCACGTGGGGTTGGGTTGCCACATAAGAATTGAAGCTTTTACTAAAGTTGGATATGACTAAGCAAAAGACAAAAGTAAAGTAAGACGAAACATGTTGCTTAAAATTGGTATTATTGACTTTATCTCACATATTCTATTGTTTCTATATGCTTCTATTATTATACCTCAGCAACCCCAAGAAAAAAGCTTTCTTCTTTTCTGTTCAACCTACTCTAGTTTCTGCCCACGATAAGGTACTTTCATTCCAGTGTTGAAGGTTTTCCCATGATAGTTTCTACCATTCACTCCTCTTATTCCATTGCTTCCAATAGTTTCACATAACCTGTTATTGGGTCTACCCTCAGTTACTACTCTGCCATATTAATTTGGAGCATAATGCTTTCGCTGAACATAAACTATGATCTTGATGCGACTATTGATGAAGAGCAGTTTGTGGAGCAAGTTGCTTCTTTATGGCTCGAGACCACCCCAGGGAAGAGGTGGTGGGATGGTCCGGAGCAAACACATTAGGTCAAAATAGAGGGCTTAGTGACGTTTGTGTATTTTTCACAGCAAGGGAACGACAGGGGTCTTCGATCGTCCACTTTGAATGCAATATTACTTAGCCACCATCTTCTCTGGCAACTCAAGCTATTTGACCATCACATGTTTCGATTCTCACCATCTTTGGCAGCTCAAGCCAGTTTGCCTCCCCAATTCAGACCACCATCCCCCATAGCTAAAGCGATTTTCATCCCCTCTAGCACCATGCATGCACCTCATCTCATCTGCATCTCTTCCAAATCTCATCTCCTATTCCGATCGTGCACACCGTATAAACGAAAAAAAATTCTATCGTAAAATTGTTAATTTTTTCATGTAATCGCATAAATGAAACTTTTTGGCTAAATTAAGTGTATTGTGTAAATTTCCCAAAATGAAAAGCTCAAAGGCAACAATGTAGTGGCTAAGCAAAACCAAATGTGTAGGTGTCACACTTTGAGTAATATCTTGTTGAGATTAGTGTCCTTTAAAACATATGTTTTGAAAAATATTTTATGAAATATATAATTGAAATGAATTTTTGCATATAGTGTTTGTTTATTATTATTATTAGAATAATATTATATGAATATCAGAAAATTCTCAAATTCGTTATTGTGACTACAATCTTGTATTTGTACGAGGGGATTAATATTGTAGGGAACGAATTTAAACAGTTCGCATTAAAACAAAGTTATATGGAATCTTTGGATTAAATATTGTAAGTACGGTTCACTAATATTATGAATACAGGTAATCTAGATCCGGATTACTGATGTAGTAGGACATCTTAGTGGATGAACTTTGTATAAAGTAGTTATATATGAACAGGACCCGATATGTTATTAATACTTAATAATATTGTCTACTTTATAAGTATTAATCAAACATATGAATAAGAAGATCATTTACAAATTGATTTTAATCCTGAAGTTATTATGAACTCCTATTTATGTGATATGAGTTCTTTGATTCAGTCGTTATGGTTTGTCAGAATGATCAGGCTGAAATTTTTTGTTTTGGGAACTCATTGATGTAAATGGCTATGGACATAATATACAGATATGGAATCTATGCCTTTTCGAGAGGAATTGAATAATGGTTCCCTTAAGGGTTGGCTTTTTGAACTGAAATGTTTGAACTCAAATTCATAAATCAGTTTATGAATTAACCTTCACTAGTAAAGAAAATTGTACTCAAGGAAACAATATATAATTAAATAGTTTAAACGGTGATTAATTCATATATTAATTATGAACCATTACTATAGGATTGAATTGTATGTAGTGATTAAATCGATGGACACTTTTTATATATTTAAAAGTACTCAATAAATAAATGTCTATAGATAATAAACTAAGGTTATTATATTAAAGAGATTTAATTAATAATATAAATTTATTGGAGCTTGAAATTATAGGTCCATAGGTCCTTGAGATGACTCTATCAACATTATTCAAGGTAAGAGTTTAAATTGGGAAAAATCAAGAAAATGGGATATTTAGAATAAATTTGTTCTTTAGGGTCAAATATGTAATTAACACAAATTATTTAATTAATGTGCATATTTTCGAAATTGGCATTTTTAATTAAGGCAATTTCGAAAATTATTTTTTAAATAAAATGACGTTTTCAAAAATAACATTTAAATAATTAAAATAATTAATTTTGAATTCATTAGTTTTATTATATAAATATTGTAAAAAGATATTTATGATAATTGAAATTAGTTTTGAATTTGAATTAATATTTATTCTTTAATTAATCTGATAAGATGAATTATCAGATTTAGATATTTTTTAATAGATGAATTATTAAATATATTTAAAAGAAAATTGGTTGTAGCACATCCCTAAAAATAGGGGTGTTGCACGCCAACCACAGTCTAGAGACTGTAGTTGGCAGGTACAACATCTAATAGATCAAAATTGAATCTTGATATTTTTCTTTTCTTTATTTATTTAATAATAGATTTATAGTTTGAATTTTTAATTTTGAATTAAAGTAACCCTTTTATAAATCTATCACAAAAATAGTTTTACAAGATATATGATATAAAGAATATTCAAAAAGAGAGAAAAATATATCGAATAATTTTTCTCTATTCTTGAAAATTGTCTTAGACCTAATATTCCAAGATCTCATGTGTTGAGAATATCTTGTAAATCAGAAATTTTTCTCTACCATTACTCGACGTGCTCACACACGTCTTGAGGTATAGAGATACATCTTGAAAGATCTTGATCTGAGTATTTCAAAGATTGCTTTGGATTTGATGTTCGTTGAAGATACAAAAAGATAGCCATGATTCTTGATAGTTCTTCAACGGGTAAATCATCATCTTTTATTTCTCTAGTATTCAATGTCAATGGATCCAATTATTTAAATTTTGTTTAAATAATTTTTTTTGAATTCTCTGGCCCAACACCCCATATTTTTCGCTTCACACATAAACCAATTACCAACACATCTATCCCAAGTGATAAGCTCAAATATATATACACATATAAAATAAATTTAGTGAATCAATAAATTATGGTGGTTGATGATTAACAAATACAATTTGATTATTTTTTAAGTAAAAGAGTAATTATTATGTACAAAACTGATAAGATAGGCTTAATCTCCTTCCTTGTATTCCAAACCCTTTTTGAAGTTGATATTTTTGTCATACACGACCCACATTTTAAACAAGAGGAATTTACATATGGGAAAATTTTCTAAACTTTGATAATTATGACATTTTTCAATCTGCATTTTATATGGTATTTTATGTTTTCTTACTTTTTATGGGATTTTTTCCCATATTTGTGTAATAATTTATTAGTTTTACCATATTTAATTATATATGAATATTTTGGCTAATTTTAAATTTTTGTGAGGGTTTCAGTAATTGTAGGTATTATTTTTAATTTATTTTTTTGTTCAGATATTGAAAAACGTTTTGTTTTCTTCTTTTTTTTATATTTTATATCTTATTCAATCAATAGTTTCTCCATTGTAACTGGTTACCATTATCTATACAATTTTTTTTTTGTGGTAGTGATTATTTGTAATTGTCAATTTTTTTAGTGATGTGTGGTAACTGGTTATATCTATAAAAATCAGTTTTATTTTTAAAGTGGTGTTGTAGTAACTGGTTACAGCTATACAATAATTTTGATATTTTAGTGTAGTACTATTATTAAAATACTAGTTGAATTGTAACTGATTACTTAGTGAGATTTGGAGAAAAAAAACTGATATGAAAAAATAAACTAAATTGATCGTGGAGGTAACTGGTTACAATTAGGTTTGAAAAAAATATATATGAAAAAAAAAACTAGTTGCAATGGTAACCGGTTACCTAGCCAGACCTGAAAACAAATAGGATTAAAAAAAATCTAAAATGGTCATAATCGTAACTGGTTCTAGCTAGGTTTGAAAAAAAAATCATATTTGAAAAAAAAAAAACAGTTACTATGGTAACTAGTTACTTATCTAGACCTGGAAAGAAAATCAAAACTAAACAAAAAAAAATCTAAATTGATCGTTATTGTAACTAGTTACAACTAAGTTTGAAAAAAAAATCAAATATGAATAAAAAGAATTAGTCGCCATAGTACCTGGTTACTTAAACAGGTCTGAAAAAAAAATCAGATTTGAACAAAAAAAACCTAAACAAATCGTGATGGTAATCGATTACAGTTAGGGCTGGAAGAAAAAAATCATATCTTAAGTGAAAAATTAGATTTAAAATGCAAAATCAAATGTGGAAAAGAAGAAGAGCAACAAGAACCACCAAACGAATAACATTAAAACTAGCAGCAACAACAACAACAGAAGAAGAAGAAGAAGAAGAAGAAGAAGAAGAAGAAGAAGAAGAAGAAGAAGAAGAAGAACCAAAGGGCGGTGGAGCTGCATCATCGTCGGGGGGTAGGGGCTGCGTCTCTGGTGGAGGGCTTAGAAGAAATAATCAAGTGGGGAATGAGAGATTGAGAAAGGAGAAAATGAAGAGAGAGAAAGGAGATGATGAGAAAGTGTAAGGGAGTTTTGTATAAAAATATGGTAATTTATTTTTTATATTTTATGGGATTCCCATGTTTTAAACTTTTTCTATGAAAAATTCACCATATTTTATAGCATTTATTTTTTGCCCATAAATATAAAAACTCATCTATTTTTTCTCATATTTATGTAAACTTATCTAAAACAAGTTACTTTCTATATTTATGGACATAAAACTTATGTCACAAAATATGGTAACTCTAGCAAAAAAAAAAAGGTTTAAAATGTGTGAATCCCATAAAATACTATAACCAAAATACCATAACAAAAATACACACACACACACACACACACACACTCTCTCTCTCTCTCTCTCTTACCTTCCTCTCTTCCTCACTCTCTCTTACCTTCCTCTCTTCCTCACGTATTTTTCACCCACTCTATTCATTTTCTCTCACAATAATGGCAGCCAACCATTTTCTCTCACAACAACATGAGCTCTCTCACACTGGCAACCAAAAACGTATGTCGTACCTCTGATCATCGCCGACGCCATCTCGGATTCATCTTCTTCTTCTCCGCGTTCTTCTTCTTCTTCTTCTTCTTCTTCTTCTTTTTCTTTACGTTCTTCTTCTTCATCATCATCTTCTTCGTGTTCTTCTTCTTCTTCTTCTTCACGTTTTTCTTCTTTTTCTTCTTCTTCTTCTTTGTTGTTTCAGATCTGATTTTTTTTTTCGGATCTAGTTTTTTTCTAGATCTGTCTAAGTAACCGGTTACTGTCACGGTCTGGTTTTGTTTTCAACTCTGAGATTTTTGTGGACCTAGTTGTAACCAGTTACCTTATTCAATCTCCTCCTTATTCCTCTAGTTCTTCTTCTTCTTTATCACATTTTATTTTACATTTTAAATATGATTTTGCACTTCAGATCTGCTTTTTTTTTTCTTCCAACCCTAACTGTAACCGATTACCATCACTATTTGTTCAGTTTTTTTTTTGTTCAAATCTAATTTTTTTTTCCTTTAATTAACCAGACACAATGGTGACTAAATCTTTTTATTCATATCTGAATTCTTTAGACCTAGCTGTAACCAGTTACGATAATGATCAATTTAGATATTTTTTGTTTAGATTTGATTTTGTTTTCACTCATGACTAAGTGACCAAGTACCATGGCGACTGGTTCTTTTTTTTATTTGATTTTTTTTTTCAAACCTAGTTGTAACCAGTTATGATTATGATTAGTTTAGAATTTTTGTTTGGATCCTATTTTTTCCAAGTTTGGCTACATAACCGGATACCAATGCAATTGGTTCCTTCTTTTTTCAAATCTATTTTTTTCAGACCTAGTTATAACCAGTTATCTTCACGACCAATTTAGTTTATTTTTTTAATATCAGTTTTTTTTCTTTTAAATCTCACCAAGTAACACGTTAGAGTTCAATTGGTATTTTGATAATGGTATTTTACTAAAATAATTAAAATTATTTTTTTAGTTGTAACCAATTACTACCACATCACTTAAAAAATAAAACTGATTTTGTTAGTGGTAACTAGATACCACACATAACTAAAGAAAAATTGACAGTGGCATAATATTACTACCAGATAAAAAAAATCAAAATTGTTTTGATGGTGGTAACTAGTTACTACGCAAAAAAAGAAGAAATAGGAATAAAAAACATGGTGGAGAAGGTCTCAGTTTTTTTTTTTTCAAAAAATAATTAAAAAAAGTTTTATAAAATATAAATGATAAAAATATTACAAATTGATTAAAATTATAAAAATAACCTCAAAACATATTAAAAATATATACAAAATCTTTATAAAAATAAAATATGGTGTACAAATAAAATATTACAAATATATGAGAAAAAAACCCATAAAAATGTAAAAAAAAAAAAATGTCATAAGAAACTTAACAAAAAAAAAACAACTATATTTTTCAAAGTTTAAAAAAAAATTACATACGGTGTAATTTCCTCCTTGTTTTTTCTTATATTTTTGTAAAAGGATAACATCCTATCATCTTCTCGTGAATAAAGAACAGCCCACGGTTATAGCCATGAGTTTTCGATTGAGATCACTCTTTCAACTATTTAAATTGAGATCGTTTGTCCAAAAATACTGTCACAGTTTGGGTTAAACAAACATTTATTTTACCATCTATACATATGGTTGATTGATAACAATAATATTATTTGATAAAAGATCTTGATTTAACAACATCAGCAAATAGTTCAGCAGATATCTCACTATTATGATTTCATTTGTCATCTTTTGCCAAGGACATCTTTAAAACATAGAAAATTAAGAGCAATTGGCTTTGGAATAATCATCTTCTCCGTTGAACCGTGAGTAATGGTAGGATTGTCGAAACCCACACAAGTTATGCTTTCATATTAATTTATGGATTTGACATGTTTATAAAGAACTTCTGACATATTTATCTCAATTTTAATATCCACCAATGATACCAATTGCCGTATCCTAATGTTAAGTTGAATAAATTATATTGATATATATATGGGGTTCATTTTAAGCTTTATCGGTGGAACTCTGAGTGTTTTCGATCCGTAAATAGTTTTTGACGCAATTTTTTGTATAATCGTGTATATCCTGCAAATTTTTATAAAATTTTGAATAGTTTATAGTACCGAAAACTAAGTTCAAACATGTTGTTGCATGCGTGACTAATTTTTTTTTATGTGCGTGGAAAATAACATGTTTGAACCTAATTTTCGGTACTGTAAACTATTCAGAATTTTCTAAAAATTTGCAGAATGCTCTAAATAGCTACAATATACACGGTCACAAAAAAAATCGCGCCGAAAACTATTTACAGGTCGAGAAACACTGAGAGCTCCACTGGTAATGCTTAAAGTGAAGCCCCTATGAAAAATTGTCATATATATTTTATTATATATATATTTATATATATATTTATACAGTGGTCAAAAATAAAATGGGAAGTCTTTAAAAATACGACTATTTAAAAGCTAATGTATAAAAAATATGGCTTTACGTAAATTTTGTTTGAATTAATTTTATATAGCCAAAGTATGGCTTCTTTTGGTAATTAAGTTTTAAAAAAATCTCATATTCTCATATGTTTACTAATCTTCCAACAACAAAAAATATTAAGCATGAATAATTATATAAAATACACTAAAATTAAAAAAGTGTATGACTCATTTATATTTATATAAATAGAAATTGTTGTTTTTTTTATATATACATATAAGTAGTTTATTTTATTTTTATTTTATCCTTGGTAACTTTATATATATATATTTTTTTTGTTATATAGTTATATATATATATGACAATTCTTCTATAGGAACTTCATTTTAAGTTCTACCGGTAAGGCTCTCAGTGTTTCTCAACCCGTGAAGAGTTTTCGGTGTGACTTTTTTTTATAACCGTGTATATTGTAGCTATTTAGAGCATCCTGCAAATTTTCAGAAAATTTCGAATAGTTTACAGTACCGAAAATTAGGTTCAAACATGTTGTTTTTCACGCGCATAAAAAAAATTAGTCACGAGTGCAACAACATGTTTGAACCTAGTTTTCGGTACTGTAAACTATTTGGAATTTTCTGAAAATTTGTAGGATGCTCTAAATAACTACAATGTACACGGTCATAAAAAAATTGCTCCGAAAACTATTCACGGGTTGTAAACACTGAGAGACCTACCAATAGGACTTAAAGTGAAGCCCCTATAAGAGAATTTCCCTATATATATACTAGTTGTTGTGGATAAAAATATGAAATGTGAGAATGATTATATAAAACTTTATATTAAAATTTGAATAAAATTTAAATATTATAATCTATAGGTATATGAGTAGTTTATATATATAGGGGAATTTTCCTATAGGGGCTTCACTTTAAGCCCTATCGGTAGGGCTCTCAGTGTTCTCGACCCGTGAATAGTTTTCGGCGCGATTTTTTTTTATGACCATGTATATTGTAGCTATTTAGAGCATCTTGCAAATTTTCAAAAAACTCTGAATAGTTTATAGTACTGAAAACTAAGTTCAAACATGTTGTTGCACGCGTGACTAATTTTTTTTATGCGCGTGGAAAACAACATGTTTGAACCTAGTTTTCGGTACTGTAAACTATTCAGAATTTTCTGAAAATTTGCAGAATGCTCTAAATAGCTACAATATACACGGTCATAAAAAAAAATCGCGCTGAAAACTGTTTACGGGTCGAGAAACACTGAGAACTCTACCGGTAGGGCTTAAAATGAAGTCTCTATAGAAGAATTATCCTATATATATGTGTGTGTTTTTTTATATATAAGAGAATTCATCTTTTTTTTTTGTTCTTTTTTATAAATATATAATTATTAACTAATCTTCGTATGTTTCTTGTATAGAGAGACATAAGTTCAAATATTAAAAAAAAAAACTGAATGACTAGATTTTTATATAAATATATATATATATTATCAATTAATTATTATTATTATTTTGCTTATACACATTCTCAATGATTGATTTTATTTCACCCAATCTCAATAATAGTCAATCTACAATTCCATTAAAATAATCGAAACTAATAATTGATTTCTGGGTGGAATTTGAATTTGAAATTGTATTTTATTTCTTTATGAAATCTTGAAATCACGGCATAATAACCACTTACAATAAAAAAGTTGTAATTGGTTACAAATATTCCCTATTTGAGAGTTGTAACTAGTTCTGTGTCTGTGATTTTTTTTTCAATTTGGTTCCAGACTTGTAATTAGGTACCATCTAGAACTGAGGTTTAATTAGTTGATAGCGAAAAAGGCAGTCAACATTTGGTGCTTTCATTGAAAGCTTGAAGAAACGCCATTGACGACATTGCCCCTCCCACCCTCGCAGAGGGAGGAAAACCCAGCCGACCATCTCCATCAGCAAACCCGGAGGTGGCCCAAGAAGATTACGATGAGAACGCTGAACACGACGGTGAGGACGGCGAGTACTACGAGAGTGACTACTCTCAATCCCTTTACACGGAGGAGCCACCAGAAGTGGTGGCCCTTAAGGGCCAAATCGCCTCCCAACATCAAAATATAGATACATAGGAGGGAAATATCATCGCCCTGCAGGGGATGGTTAATGCCATGTGGGCTACTTTGGCGGCTCAAGGGTTGTAAGTGGATCCCCATGGCGAAGTACCACCTAGGTAGCAAGCTGGCATGCCACCTGTGCACCCAGCTAGAGTACCACATGTTCCACCAGTGGGCTTTCCTCCCAAGCACCCTACTAAAATGGCGCAAGATACGCCAGCTGGCATGCCACCTGTGCACCAAGCTTGAGTGGGAGCCCCATCTACGCAGGATTATGGAAAATGGGAAGGTTGATGAAGAGCCCTCTGAAAGGAGATAAAGAGCTTGTCAGGCTTTCGAGCGTAATCAGGCATCGAGAAGGGTCAATGGTAATCAGGGGCATGGTGCCCAAGGACACCACCAGGCCACTAGCGGCTATGGAGACCAAGGCCTTCCGCCCAGGCGCTCTGTGGCAGACCACGTTAGGCCTGGAGGTGGTGTCCCGCCAGTACCTTGCTAGCCTCCAAGAAATCTTGACCAAGGGAGGCAATAGGAGAAATATCTCCACCAACCAAGGATAGGGAATTAGCGTCTCAGTTAACAATGAATATGTTGACCCTGGGGGGAGACCAAAATGGGATACCTCGAGGACGGTGGTCACCAACACGCGCAACCTAACCTGCGAGATGACCTGAACGCTCGCAAGAACAAAGCAGCTTCTGAGGAAAACCCTGGGAGATGACAACAGCCAGACCTTCGAGATGATCTTAATGCTCGGAGGAGAGAACACCCGGCGCAAAGTGCCAATCAAGTTTACGACCCTCTCCATGCTGAGTTTGAAGAAGATAATGCTCAAAATGGCCTGGAGACAAGTTCATGACTCCGACTTGGAGAATGAATATGGGGAGCCTTGTGCCCCTCACATTGTAGAAGCCCCATTGCCCCGAGGTTTCAAGATGTCAGACATTACTCCGTACATCTGAGGAACGGATCCTACCTACCATCTTTCGAAGTTCAACAGATTGATGTCGGTTCATCATGTCTCTGAGGACGCTAAATGCCACGTCTTCTTCTTAACCTTGAAGCGACCAGCACACGAGTGGTTCAAGAAGCATCGTCCAAGTTAAATCCACTCATGGAAACAACTTTCCACCTCCTTCGAAGACGATTAATAGCTTCTTGGAAGGTAAAGTTCGAGGTCAATGCTTTGTCCATAAAGCAGGACCTCTCAAAACCCTTAAAGCATACATCAAGCACTTTAAGGTGGAAGCAGTCAGGACCAATAAGGTCGACGATGGCCAACAATTGATGGCCCTACAAACTGGCATTCGAGCAGGTTCTCCATTGTGGGATGACCTCAAACGGAGAGGATGCCACAAGCTCAACGACTTCATACATCGGGCCCAAGAATATATCAACTGGGAGGATGCTCAGATTGGAGCGTTTGGAGGACCTGTCTCTTTCCTCGCTCCACTAGTCCCGAATACCGTGGTTCCGAGACCACAGTTCTCGTCATACAATCCTACCCAAACAAGTGTTATGAGTGCCCCACAATTTAGCCCAGCTGTTCCACTTATAAGGATATTTTGGATATTATATTTTTTATCCTTTCGCACTTAGATAATGTTAATTTCAAGTGTTTTTACGTGTTCTTAGCTTTGTTTTACGAGTCTTTAATTTTTAAGCCATAAAATATTTCCTAAGGTACTATTGATGAATTTGATATATTTTTGTGGTTAGGAATGGATGTGCAATGATAGGACTTGAGAAAATTAAGTTTGAAGTGTTTTAGAAGTCCCTAAACCTGAGGTTTGAGCTTAAAGTTGAAGATTACGAAGAAGAAGCACTTGAGAAAATTTTGGGTTGTGGCTGCGGCCACCAACATTTACTGGTCGCGACCTGGGAGTCACAGAGTAGTCACCGTGGCCACCATAATCTCATGGCCACGACCTCCGTGCGAAGCTTACCCAGAAACACTCTGTGGCTGCGGCCACCAAGAATCAGTGGTCCCGGCCGTGCGACAACATTTTTCTTAAATTTTTTAATTTTAAATGTAATTTTTGGTGGGCTATAAAAGGGATTAGGGTTAACTTTGAATACAACTGTGGATTGCGAATTTTAGAGGCTACAGTAACAGAGGAGGAGAAAATACATGATCATCAACATTCTTCAATATAGTTTTTCTTTCTTCTCAAAACTCTTTTATTTTCATTGAATATTTATGTTTATGAATATGAATGTGATTATGGATTAGTTTTCTTTATAGTTGA
This sequence comes from Humulus lupulus, assembly GCF_963169125.1. Lineage (NCBI taxonomy): Eukaryota > Viridiplantae > Streptophyta > Magnoliopsida > Rosales > Cannabaceae > Humulus > Humulus lupulus. Next base: position 213,745,495 of record NC_084796.1, on the reverse strand, counting down.
GGGTTATTTCAAAATCCTAGATATGAGATCTTGAATGCATTGATGAATTTTATTCCTTCTATTCCCTTATATTAAATTGCTTCTATTTTTCTATTTGAATGTTATGAATCTTGTAAAATCTTGTTTAGATGGCCACTAATTAGGGTATTGCATTGTTCTACTATCATCTTAGGATTTCTATTCACTTAATAGTTTAGGATTCTAAGTAGAGTGATAAATTGCAATTAGGGTATTGTGAGAAGTATTTTGATTGTGATGAAAAATAGAACATAGGTTAAATGAATTGCATGCTTAATGAATTTGTTGCCTAGATTAACCTGTTTCCATAGAGTGTAATGCTTTTACTAGGTTAAATAGATCACATGCTTAATGAGTTTATTGATGGTTAAAAAAGGTTAATTAAGAGCGCTTAGATTTAATTAATTATATTAGGAAAACTGGGATAATTGACTGTTTAAGTGTTATCTGTAGGGTTAATAGTTTAATTGGGAAGAGTTGCTTTGATCTAGTTTATAATACTCCGACACCTTTTTTATTATATTATTTTGATTATATTTCTTTTTTTATTAAATTTTTTATAATAATAAAAAATAAAGAAAAAATGGAATATTATTCGTCATTGTTGATAAATTGATTATCGAAGGTGGAGAATAATTCTTAACTGTTTCTTTAAGATTGTATTATCCATTGTTCTTTGTTTATTACTTTATTTTGTGTTATTAAATCTTGAAACAATAGCCCCTATTTAATTCTTATTTTTAATGATAAATTGAATAATAGTCATCGTGGGTTTGACCCTTACTGCCAACGACATCCATCAAATTTTTGGCGTCGTTGTCGGGGACTATTTTACGTTTTGTTTTTAGTATTCAATTTAATTAATTACATACTCACTAGTTTAAATTTTTAGATTGCGAGTGTATATGTCTGGCGACGATACTCAAGAAAGACTACAAGCCATAAAGCAATATCTTGAGACATCGTCGTCTCGCTCTTCAAGGACTATCACTGACAATCCACTCTTTCAACCTTCAAAGAGAGTCAATCCAGTACAAATATCATTACCATCTGAGAACAATTCTGAATCTGAAACATCGGTTAAGTCTCAGATGGCTCAGGAAAGAACGTTGAAAGAGTTGGCGGCACCGAATCTAGACCATCAACCTCTGTGTATTCAATATCCGACGTTGGACGTTAACTTTGAACTCGAGTTGGGCCTCATACATTTACTACCATCTTTCCATGGGCTACCAGGAGAGGACCCGAATAAGCATCTGACAGAGTTTCACATAGTCTGCTTTAGTATGAAACCAACTTTAGTAACTGAAGAGCAAATTAAATTAATAGCATTTCCATTTTCTTTGAAGGATGGTGCAAAGGAATGGCTCTATTACCTTCCTCCTAGAATTGTTAATACCTGGAATGAAATGACGACACTGTTCTTGAAGTGTTATTTCCCAGCATCTAAGGTTGGTAGTATAAGGAAGGAAATTTGTGGCATTCTCCAACATAATGGGGAGTCATTATATGAGTATTGGGAGAGATTTAAGAGGCTATGTGCTAGCTGCCCCCACCACCGAATAAGTAAACAACTCCTGATCCAATACTTTTATGAAGGATTATTTCCATTAGATATGAGCATGATTGATGCAGCAAGTGGGGGAGCATTGGTGAACAATGTTAGGAAAATATAAATTTGCCTCAATGGAAATTGATAATAATATTACAACTCTATGCAATATATTACAAATAATAATGATTGATTTAAAAGAGTTACAACTCTATAACTGAAAATTACAAATAAAAGGAGAAGGAGATGTAAGATGATAGAAATAGAAAATACAACTCTATTACAAAAGATACAAATAAACTATAAGTGTTTGAACAAAAGGAAATAAAAAGATTACAACTCTTAAACAAAAGGTACAAGTAAATAGAACAAGAAGAAATAGTAGAAAAGCAAATGGAAGAAAATAAGAACAAGAATAAAAAACAATAAACTCTCACTCACACAACCAAAGTGAAGAGTGTTGGGGATCACCAACTTGAACAAGTGTAACGCCCTCGATAACCAAGACCGTTACACTGTGTGTTTAAAATAGTGCAAGACTTGCTAATCAAGTCATTCAGACAAAGTGTAGACTCTATACCATTATCAGAGTAGGAATAAAAAGATTTTGGTCACAAACAGGCTATTCTCATTAAAAATGACGGTTTAATACTTGGAGACTCAAAATAGGGTTTAGATGTCTTAGTTACAATAAATTCTAGAAATTACAAATAGTTCAAGCCACTCTAATGGCAAAATATACATTTTAGGTTTCCGTTCCTGTACAATTTCTCGACCGTGGCGGCCGAGCAGCTGACGATGTACACCTCGCCCCCAGAGCTCTCCAACTCATGGTCGATTCAGCTTACCCTTGCCTTTACCTGCACCACGTAGCACCCGTGAGCCAAGGCCCAGCAAGAAAGCATAATAACATAGCAAAATCAGCAACACTTATCAAATATTTCACAAAGCTCAACCAAGAATTCAATATTTCATAACATTCATCCAAATAGTGATAACAGTTGTCATCTAGACAGTCAACCAACTATATCCATAACACAATATTCACATGTATAATCAGTAAGTTATCATATCCATTAAATAACATTCAGGGTTGGCGCCCTTAGTCGCACCCTCTATTTAACACACTGTCTTCGGCTCATTAGGGCCGCCCCCAGTGTAATACTCACTGACTCAGGCCAACTTAACCGAGCTCAGTGACAAATAAGCTGCCTCAGCTCCCAGTGGCCGGGCCGCGTCCCAGTGCGCAATAGTGATTCCGACACTCTTAGGCCGGTAATCGCGTGTCCCATGGCATAATAACACCATCTCTCGACATGATATACAAATGTAGGGAGCTCTTAGTCCCATCGTGTCCACCTGGTTAATCACATTCACATAACAATGCATACAAACATAGGGAACACTTAGTCCCAACCTAGCCACATAATCAGGTGCAGCTTTCTTACCTTTGGCTTTCAAACGAGCTAGTTATAAGCGATGTTCCTTGAGCGCGATCCGATCCCCGAGCCCTAGCTTAGCACCTAGTCACAACCAAGATAAAGGTTACCATTAACAATCTTAAATGAGCTTCTAAGCCAAGTTCTAGTCCTCGGAACATTGAACTTCACCAAATATGGTAAAAGACTCAACCCCGAGCACCCTAGGTTAAATTCCCAAGCCTAAATTCTCAAAATCCCAAAATCCCTTAAGCGCCGCGGCATGGCCCCTGACAGAACCCTCCATGGGCACAAAAACAGGTAAGGGCCGCGGCATTGCTTGGACCATGCCGCGGCCCGCCCTCCTTCCTCAGCATGCCACAACATCGAAGGGCCGTGGCTCACCAAGAACCATGCCGCGGCCCGACCCTTCGAACCCAGAAAAAACCACCATTTTCAATCTCTAAACCTCACCTAAAACCATCCCAAAGCCCCCAAATCAAAACCAATTAATAATAACAACATTATAATGATTTAGACAACACAACCCAACCAAAAATCCAGCCTAAGACTCACCAAAATCCCAACTCCAACTTCTGAAATTTCAAACCCACAAACTCAAAACCAGCCATGAAAACTCTCAAATTCAACCATCAAACTTCAAATTAATCCTTACCTCAGCTGTAGAATCGTTCTAGCATCCAACCAGCTTCAAGCCCTTCAACTCCTCAGGTTCATATCCCTTTATTCCATCCAAAACTCAAACTTAAAAACTATCTCATTAAAACCCAGAAATTCACATCAGAAAACCTTAAAACTTACCTCAATTGACTGGCTTAATTCTGCTAGTTCTTCAAGCTTCAGCAAAGTCCCTAGCCCCAAGCTCCACCCTGAGCTTGCTCTAGAATTCCAGCTCCAAAACCCACAAGAAATGGTGAAGAGATGCCCCAGCCGAATGAGAGAGAGTGAGATATCTAAGTGTTCTGTTTTCCTTTCTTTCCTTCTTCTTTTCTTTTCCTTAAGTTTTTAAGTTTATCTACAACCTCCACTAACATCAAAAAGCAGAACATAGCCTAACCTTAAGTAAGCCAAATGACCACCTTGCCCTCCCAATAATAACTAAACCTTTACACATTCTAAGGGCATTTTAGTCATTGCTCCCGATTCCCACTAATTCCTCAAGTGTCTTAAATATTTACAACTTAATTCCCGATACCTAACTAATCTCCAAATATATTCCTCGATGTTAAAAATAGACTCCAATATGCTCACTGAATTCCCGTTTATACCCCTAGGCTCACCCCGAGCCGGGTATAAATCCCCGCCATGACTTTTTCGCTAATTTGCTCACTAGGATCGTCTCAAGTCGTAGATCACAGATATATCCACATAATAATGTGGTCTCAAATTTAGCTTACCAATATATACGCAAGTATGCAATTACGCTCTCAATGAGCCAAATTACCATATTACCCTCACAGCAGAGTATATAGCCCCATGCATGCCTTTATCATCATATAATAACATGACCCACATAATCATGCATATAATCATATAATAGCACAATAAATCAATTATGGCCCTCCCGGCCTCCTAATCAAGGTCCTAAACCTTATTAGGGAATTTGGGTCGTTACAACAAGGTTTGAAACCTTTGTCCAAAAGCTTATTTCCCCCTAACTCAAGCACTAAGGGATCTCTCACAGATATTGGAAAAGCTTTCTGGAATTATCAAGCCTCAATGTGTTTCTAGCCAAGTGCTCTAATGGATAGAAATGTTGTGTCTTACAAGTGAGCTATAGGCTCCTATTTATAGAGTTTAGAGACACCCTTTGAATTTCAAATTCCATCAACCCCCATGGTTGTTACTAATGTTGAATTGGATTAATATGGAATTAAAAATGAGATTTGGGAGTTATTTGGGTTTTTTGAGCCATTCAACAAAGATTGAAAAAACTGAAAAATTGGTCAGTTTTTGGCCTGTGGTCACAGCCAGAGACATTAGTGGCCGCGACCACTAGTCTCTGTCCCACAAGCCACGGCCACCAACATTCAGTGGCTACGGCCACCGACCATTTTCAGTACAAAAAAATGTGTTGTTTTTCCAAACGGTTCCAAACCCTCCCAAATGATTTTGTAACTCCCAAAACACATTATTGGGGTTAAAATCATATCTCTAACAGCCATATCACATATGGCTTTATGAAATTCATCTCAATATTGTGTAGCAACAAATTTACACAATAAAGGGTAATATTTGGAAGTTACAAATTTGTAATACCAAATATGTTACATTATTTGGATATATCTCATATATCTGAATATTGTAACTCTCTATTATATGTTACAATATGTGACACTCTTTGTCACATTTATTTAATCTAAAACATTATATTATAATATAATATAATATTACATTATATTATAAAATAATATAACAAACAAGACCCCTGCTCCAGCTAGGAGTTTAATTTCTAATATGGAAGCTAACTCTCAACAGTTTGGAGTTCGTCAATAAGTTTCAGTTAAGGGATTAAATGAGACAAACTCTAAAGTAGAGCAGCAGCTTGCGTAATTAACTAGAATGGTTCAACAAATGGCTTTAGGTCAGCAAGTGAGACCTTGTGGCATATGTCAGTTGGTGGGGCATCCTACTGATGCATGTCCCACACTTTAAGTGGATACCAATGAGCATGTAAATGCAATTGGGGGGGTTGTTCCTAGGGAAACCTAGGCAAAGGTATGACCCTTATGCTATAACTTATAATGAACGATGGAAGGAACATCCTAATATTCGATATGGGAATCAACAACAAACTGTACCTACTAGACCACCAGGGTTTCCTTATCAACAAACCTATACACCTCAGCCTCAACAACCTATTATCTCACAAGCTCAAGATCCATCAATGGAGGATATGCTAAAATCGTTAGTAGCCTCCAATATACAAACTCAAGTACTTCTTCAAGGCGCTCATGCGTCCTTGAAAAATTTAGAGAACACTATGGGTCAAATTGCCACTTCATTCAGCCAAAGTTAGCTACAGAATCAAGGAAAATTACCTTCACAGCCTGTTCGGAACCCTAGGGAAAATTCTAATGCCATCGCATGAAGAGATGGCAAGACTTATGATCCACCTACTATTCCATCAAGTTCCAATGATGCACCATTACCTCCTACCCAATTCGCCCAACAAGACAAAGATGAAACCCCGACCACAACACCCAAACCTAAACCAAATATTCCCACTTATGTCACTACTCCTCCATTTCCTAGTCGTTTGAGAAAGACAAAGAAAGATGAAGATGAACTAGAAATACTGGAGACTTTTTCGCAAGGTTGAGGTAAACATTCCCTTACTTGATGCCATTAAACAAGTACCTCGATATGAAAAGTTTTTAAAGGAGTTAAGCACCAATAAGAGGATGCTAAAAGGGAATGAAAATGTGAGTGTGGGGGAAAATGTTTCAGCGATTCTTCAAAAGAAACTTCCACCAAAGTGTAAGGATCCTGGTACCTTCACTATTCCTTGCACTATTGACAATAAAAAGATTGAAAGATGTATGTTAGATTTGGGTGCTTCAATCAATGTAATGGCTTACTCTATTTATACCTCTTTGAATTTGGGACCACTTGAAGAAACAGGGGTGATCATACGATTAGCGGATCATTCTAATGCATATCCAAGGGGAGTAGTAGAGGATGTATTGGTTAAAGTAAATGAATTGGTTTTTCCGGCGGACTTCTACATTCTTGATATGGAGGATGGCTTAGTTCCATGTTCTACACCAGTATTATTAGGAAGGCCATTCTTAAAGACGGCTAGAACTAAGATAAATGTTCATGAGGGAACTTTGACCATGGAGTTTGATGGTGAGGTGATTCACTTTAATATTTTTGAGGCTATGAGGTATCCAAGTGAAGTTCATTCAGTTTCTTCAATTGATATTCTGGATTCATTGTTAGAAAGAATTCTTGATTTACATGGAGAGGATGGGTTAGATGTTATTTTGAGGGAACCAATAGACTTGAAGAAAGATGATGTCACTACTGAAGTAAAAGAGATAGTGGTTGCACTTAATTGTGGTGGAGAGGTTTCTAAAGAGGTGTCGTTCATAGAGTTTCATGTTTCTCATGAGCAACTTCAGCCATCTGTTAAACCACCACCCAAGCTTGAATTAAAACCACTATCGGAGCATCTCAAATATGTTTACTTGGGTGAGAAAGAGACATTTTTGGTTATTATCACCACACAACTTACCCAAGTACAAGAGGATTGTTTAATAGGGGTACTTTGGGAATACAAAACACCCATAAGGTGGACCATAGCAGATATCAAGGGAATAAGCCCAACTATGTGTATGCACCATATTCTCCTTGAAGATGGGTCAAAGCCTTCTAGAGAAGCTCAACGAAGATTAAATCCACCTATGATGGAGGTAGTTAAAAAAAAAGATACTGAAGCTCTTAAGTGTGTGTAACACCCCAATTTGCTAATAAGGTTTAGGACCTTGATTAGCGTGCCTGGAGGGAAATAAGTGTATTAACATGTTAATATATAAATTTGAATGAATATGTGATTAGAATACATGTTTAGGTGGTATAAATATGCATGTGGGCCCCGTTTGTATGTTAGGGGTAAAATGGTAATTTTAGGTCGCTGAGGGAATAAATGTGATAATTGTATTATATGATTAGTACCACGTGTGAGTGGTGATATTATTGTGATGCACGTGCCGAGACAGTCCTAGGGAGCTAATTAGTTTAAAAGTCACAACGAGATTAAATACCCAGCTCGGGAGGAGCCTAGGGGTATTTTGGGAATTTTGTACCTTGAGTTTGTGAGTTAATGATTAATGGTAATTGAGTAACTTGAGTGACCATTGGTGACCATTAAGAGTAACAGATTTTAGATAAGAAAGATGGTAGATTTGTAAGAAAGGTGAATGACAAGAATGCCCTTGAGGTTTAGTTAGGAAATGATTTTGATGGAGGGGTAAAATAGTCTTTTTGGCAGAGGTTTAGATAGCTTCAGCTGGGGAAAAGGGGGATTCACATTCAACACTTAGTCATATTATTGCTTTTGCTAGAAATTGGAAGAAGGAACTAGAAGGAAAGGAAAGGAAGAAGGGAGCTGAAATTTGAAAGACCTAGGAGGAGAATTAAGTGGTTTAAGGCAATTAAAGTGGATCATAACCAAGATTGTTCAGAGGTAAGAGTTTAATCCTTATTTTGTTTAAGTTTCAAGTTTGATTTTTAGAAAGTAAGCATGAAATTGAAAGAGAGTTGTGGCTGGTTTTGTATGGGAATTCAGCTTGGTAATCAAGAGGAGTTGGTTTGAAGCTGGGTTTGGAGAGGGCTCAAAGTCGAATTCTTGATTGAGGTAAGGGTTCTAAGTATTTTTGAATTTTCTTTTCTGGTGTGTTTTAAGAATATTGAAGCATGGTTTAAGTTTTTCAAGCCTTGATTTAAGTTTTTGGCTTACTGGTTTAGGTTTCTGAAATTTGAAACCAAAGGGTGGATTTTGAGTGTGGTTGTATGTTTGACCTTGTTGCTGATGTTTATAGGTTGTTAGATGGCTCATTTGAGGTTTCAAAATGGTTTTGGGGTTTAGGTATGTGTTTGGGTTGGATTGGAGGTGTTTTGGCTCGGGGAAAATGCAGGGGAAAACTAAGAATCTGGGTTCACGAAGGGGCGCCGCGGCCCTGTTCTTTGGTGCCGTGGCGCAAGGCTGCATCAAGCAGCAGAGGAGTTTCTAGGCACTGCGGCCCTCCTTGTTGGGCCCCGCGGCGCTAGGCCATTTCTGGGCAGGGGGATTTTGCAATTTTGGGCATTTGCCCCGGGGGCTCGGGGGATGTTTCCGTTGCATTGTTTAGGGAAATTAGAGGTCCCGGGAGTATGGGATTGGTCTTGGGAAGTGGTTTTAGATTGGTTAGTATTAAAGAGTGTTTTATATGTGTTGTGACTAGGTTTTCGGAGAGGCTCGGGATAGAGGACCGTGCTCGTGACTTTGGTGCATTGAGAAGCTCGAGACACAGGTAAGAAAACGGTAGTACCCGTAGAGCAGGGCATAGGCCCATAGTATTGTTGCAAGGCACGACCCTAGATTGTATTACATGTTAGGGTGTAGCCTTGATTGAATTGTTATATGATTGAATGTTGTTTGAGTTAAGCTATATGTGGTTATAGTTGAATGAACGGCAAAGGAGCCGAGAACGGCAAGGGGCCGAGAACGGCAGTGGGGCCGAGAGTAACATTTGGCACGTGGAGTGCATATCACCAGGGTGAGACCCCAATGGATACATGGGATATCCTTACGGTGAGGACCGAGATTCCAGGCTTTGGTAATGCTTCTGGGACGGCTTGGCCGTATATGTGTTTAATCTGATGGACTATCTGTTTATCTGTGAATTATCTATTATAATGGTTATATAATATGCATATGTTATGTGCTGTGTGAGTTTTCTTGCTGGGCTTCGGCTCACGGGTGCTCTGTGTTGTAGGTAAGTGATAACTCTACAAAATAGAGTTACTTTACCACTTTTTATGTGTTAATTGTTGCTTAGTTCTTGAGTTCTTAATTGATTTATTAAGTTTTTAAGTAATTTTACATTTATTAGTCTTATTATAATTTTCTAGATTTTTATATATTTTTATAGATATTTTATTATAATATGTTGAACTTTAAATTATGTGTAATTAATATAGTTTAGTTAGAAGTAAAATAAAAGTGCAATTTTGTTGATCTTTATTGATAAATTAAATTAAGTTTTAATTAAGTATTTTCAAATAATTCATATGGTTTATTTATAATTGAAAATATTTGATTGTTATTTAATTTAATGGTGAAGGAACTATGGCAATTTCCAAGAAAGAAATGAAGAAAATGGCAATTTTGTGAAGCAAGCTTCCCCAGGCCCAAATGCCAAGCCCAGCCGAAGGCCCACGGTTTCCTTCTCTCCACCTGCCAACCGTACGGACAAGCATCATATATGCACATCAGCCTCCTTCAATCCGGCTGCCCTTCACATCACACGCCCAGCTCACCTCCACGTGACCAGCTTGCAATACAGCCCCATTCAGCAGCTCCTAAAGTCAGCTGCCACCAAAGACACTCCATCAACTCTTCAGCAAACCATTTGCCATCACCATGGGCCTGCTTCCCTCCAGCCCAAGTCCTTCTCTCATCAGCTTCAAGCCCAAACCGCCCAAGACAAAAGAGTCTCCTTTGGGCCCAATATGCCAGCCCATTTCGGCCCAGCCTAGACCAAGCACCAAACAACCACCAAAAAAGACCCAAAAATCACATTTTCATTCCCAATATTTTTCACTCAAATATCAATTCACTTTTCCCTATTTTTCTTACCTAAATAAATATTCCTAATTCATTTTTTTTTACCCTAGCTTTTCACTAATATTTTACCCAACCAAACATTTCATCTTTCCAATACTCTTACACTTACTCTATTTATCCTACCACTTCCCAACACAATTAAATTAATCAATTTATTTATTTTAATTTGATTAATTTAATCTCCACATTTTGCCTATAAATAGAGTCTTGTAAGACCATTTGGGGAGCTCTTCTTCTTCATCTTTTCAACATCTTCTACACATATTTTTCTCTCTTCTTTTCACTATTTTCTATCTACCATTTTCATCTTTTGAAGAGCATGTCAAGTATGTTATTTTGTAATTTTTATCTAGTTATGAGCTTCTAATCATTTTCAAAGGTTATTAAGATGATGATGAAGCAAAATGTAACTAGATAGTATTTTTTGTTGTATGTTGATTTCCCATTTGTACAATATTGTTTATGGATTTTTTCTACCAAAGATATGCATTTTTCATCTATTATTGATTGTTAAAGCATATTACACTTAGCTCTTCATTATGCAAAAATATGATATTCTTTGATTAAATGTTTTTCATTAAATTGTTCACATCTAATTCTTAGAGCATAAGTATCATATTTTGCCTAAACATAATCTCTTTGATTTTTTGTAGTTTTATTAGGTTGTAACACAACTAATGCTTAGAAATTATATCTTATATAAGTGAAGAAAAATCCTACATTTTTGAAAGAGTAACTTGTGCTTGAATAGAAAATATATTTTGAAAAAAAATATATAGTGTGATTTATTTCACCTATATCAAAACTTGGGAATCAATATACTTATAAATACTATTGAACTTGCATTTTGTGGATTCTAAAATCTTAATAATCTTATTTTACATATATCATTTGAAAACCATTTTTCTATTTAATCTTAAATATTTTTGTTTACTTGTCTTTTATTTTTCTAAAACAAAATCTCATCAAATATTTGGAACTAGGTTAGAATATTATTGCTTTGTTTGAAATAGTTTCTTTTGATGTTAGTCAACTCCCATGGGTTCGACCTCGTACTTACATGAACATTATATTCCGAAACGATTCGTGCACTTGCGAGTTTAATTATTAAAACACCCTCTTTTGGGATCAACAGTAAGGGCAAGGAAAAAGTCAACCAGCCATGAGTACGGAGAGGGTGGGGCGGCACGTACATGTTTGGCCTACCCGACTGCTTTGGTTGGGGGAATTTTGAGAAATGGCTATATTAAATTGTGTTTTTGATAGTTAGTCATCTGTAAACCTATTTTGAGTTGTAAATATTTTATAAACCTTATTTTGGGATCCCAAATGTTAGACTCTTGGAATTTTCAATGAAATAGAGTACTTTTAAATATTACAGCCTTGACTTTTTGTTTAATCACACTTTTGTTCTAAAAACCTCGTTTAGCGAGTTAATTGCACATTTTAAACTCACTTAGTAACGGCTCTTAGGTAGTAGGGCGTTATAGTGTGGGTGTGATTTACCCTATTTTAGATAACAAGTGGGTGAGTCCAGTTCAAGTAGTTCCTAAGAAATCAGGCATCACTGTGGTAAAGAATGATGAGGATGAGTTAGTGCCCACGAGAGTCCAAACAGGTTGGCGAGTTTTTATTGATTATAGAAAGTTGAACACTGCAAAAAGAAAATACCACTTCCCTTTGCCATTCATCGATCAAATGCTTGAAAGATTAGTGGGACATACTTATTACTGCTTTCTTGATGGTTATTCAGGTTATAATCAGATTTTTATTGCTCTTGAAGACCAAGAGAAGACCACATTTACATGCCCATTTGGCACATTTGCTTTTCGTAGAATACTATTTGGATTATGCAATGCTTCCGCCACTTTTCAATGATGTATGGTTAATATTTTCTCAAATTACACAGAGAACTTCATAGAAGTGTTTATGGATGATTTCAGTGTCTATGGTGATTCTTTTGATAAGTTCCTCCACAACTTAACTATAGTTCTTAAACGATGTATTGACACTAATCTTGTATTGAATTGGGAGAAGTGTCACTTTATGGTGCAACAAGATTCCTTACAGTCCAGCCTCAGGACGGTTGGATGAAACCAATAGTGAAGTATCTTGTCTCCAGAGAGTCACCGCAGGATAAGAAAGCAGCTTAGAAGCTCCTTTACCAAGTGCCTCAGTACGTAATCATGGAAAATAAGTTGTTTAGTCGAGGATATTCATTACCACTACTCCGGTGTGTGTCCAAGCAGGAAGCCAACCTCATCCTCCGAGAAGTGCACGAAGGCTTCTCAGGGGACCACACCAGAGAGGCTCTCGCCAAGAAAATGCTGAGACATGGTTACTTCTGGCCTACAATGAAAGGTGATGCAATGGACTATGTCAAGAATGCGACAAGTGCCAACGCTACGCCAACATCCCTAGATCTCCTCCAAATGAGCTCACATAGATGACAAGTCCTTGGCCCATCGCAGTCTGGGGCATTGACCAATTGGATCTTTGCCCATGGGAAAGGGAGGAGTAAAGTACACTATTGTGGTAGTCGACTACTTCATGAAGTGGGTCGAGGTTGAACCTCTCGCTACAATCACCTCCAAGAAGGCACTAGACTTCGTCACCAAGAACATCGTTTGTCGTTACGGGCTCCTGAGGAAGATAGTCTCCGACAATGGCCTGCAATTTGACTGTGAGTTGTTCATAGACTTTTGTCAAAGGCATGGAGTTATGAAGAGTTTCTCCTCCGTAGTCCATCCACAGGAAAATGGGCAAGTGGAAGCAGTCAACAAGATGCTTAAAGTCACTTTGAAGAAAAATCTGGAACATGCGAAAGACGCCTGACCTAAAGAGCTGCCGAAGGCATTGTGGAACTACTGCACCACAGCTAGGACCTTTACTGGCCATTTACCCTTCTCCATGGCCTACGGGTATGAATCCATGCTCCTAGTTGAGGTAACAATTTTCACGCACCGAAGAGACACATACGGTTTGACCACAAATCATGCTTTACTCCGAGAATCTTTGGACCTTGTAGAGGAGCTTCAATAAGCTTCACAGCTACGTGTAGCATCCTACCAGCAAAAGATGGCCAGATATTTCAACTCCACAGTGAAATATAGGAAGTTTGGGATCAGAGACTTGGTGTGGCGAAGAGTCTTTCTAGCAACTGGAGACCCAGGGTTTAGAGTATTGGGCCCTGAGTGGGAAGGCCCATACCAAATCGAGAGCATCGTGTGTCCTGAGACATAAAAATTGGCCCGGCTGAATGGGGAGCTAGTACCCCATGCCTAGAATGTCGAGCAGCTCCGCCGGTATTACTAGTAATATGAGCAATGTATTTTCTAATATAAACCTAGCGATATGAAAATCTAAATAACCTATGGGTGAACTTGAGTTATCTCCCGAGGACCATGTGCCCGAGGAGCAATAGCAAGTTCCTAACTCCCGACAAGCGAATGGATTTTTGAGTCACCCGCACTCGGGAACAATAACGTCGTAAGACTCAATGACCGAAAGGGGTGGATAAGTTGAACCATGTCTCGAGAACCTAGAGCCTGAGGACCAGACCTAAGTATCATGACTAAGGCCCACGTAGGGTGGATAAATTAAGGTTAAATAAAACAATCTTTCTGGCGATGATAAAATTACATTGATAGTTGAAATTGGAACCTTACGAATTTTAAGACCAATTTTCACAATTACTACATGCTAATAAATGTGTTAAGTGATAAAGCAAAGAAGGCAAGTGAATAGTGCAAGCGAAAGTCGTTCTCAAAAGGTAAAAATATACACAGCTATGCTCAGGGGCTCGAGTAGTAAATTGTTTGTACCCCATAAGAAACCCAAAATGGAATGGCACACAGGCCTACAAATAATAAAAATTTAGATTTGACCCTATGGAACCTCTTCAATAACGTTGATGATGGGGTCCTCCTCCGGAGCCACCTCAACATCCTTGGCCGCAACTTTGGCAGCCTCTGCAGCCTTCGCAGCCCGTAGATGTTCCTCGAAGAAAAGCCGTTACTTGTCTGCTTTGCCAGTGAAGTTCAGGCTCATCTCCTGGTTGTGGAACCCGACTACATAAAATGCATCTTCGGTGATGGTTTCGACCTCCTTCTTAAGGACTTCCACCTCCCGCTGAAGGGAATTATTCTTCTCTGTAGCTTGGAGAGCCTTGTCCACACAGGCATGGGCCTTGTCTGTGGCCTCCTTGGTTTACCCATGAGCTCTGGTGACCTCAACTACTGCCTATGCAACCTCTATTGTGGCCTTATCAGCTTCTTCCTTGGACTTCTAGGCCTCTTCCTTGGATGCTTGAAGCTCCTCGGCTGCTTTCTGGGCTGCCTCTTTAAGCGTCTAGGTGCAGACTTGCTTTGCCTCCAGTGAGGTCTGCAGGCGGACCAGATCCTCCGGGGGCACCCAGACCTTCTCCTTTAGCACTGCCACTCTAGCCTAAGCCCACTGGAGTTGTATGACTTCTCCATCATTATATCCCCTAGGCGCTAGAATGTTAATGTCGACTATAAGTCAAGAACATGGAACGGGTTAGCTGGTGCCACATTAGAAAAAACAATGTAGGCAGTTGATAAAAACACAACTTACTCGAACGATGGCATATAGGTAAGTGGTGGAAAGGGACGACTCGTTGCTATCACCCAATTGGGAATAGCTGCGAATAGTCAGCTAACACATGGTGGACCTAACTCCTTGGAGAAGCTCCACCACAAGTGGAGCAACAACCTCTCCTAACTTGGTGGCAAACAAGACCTCCAGCTCAGCACTGTTAGGGTTTTATGCTCTAATTAAAACTCAATTTCTTTGTAATCTCATTTTATTATCAATAAAAGAGTAGAAATCAATTTTGACTTGTTCAATCGCTTTGCTCACATGTTTTATTTTCATGATTATTTTTTTAATATAAACTTCTATTAAATCTCGAGCATATAGCTAATCATATTTATAGTAACGTTATCACAATGGAATAAAAATATGATTATATTTTCAAAAATAAGTTAGTCCTAAGATTAGTCAGTGCATAGAATTCACACTGACTTGCCAATCTATGATATTATCTACTTATACATTGTAGTGTTATGTTCTTTCCAGAACATTAGCAAAGTAGAAAAGATCGGGTGTATTTGTTACGTCGGACTAGATCGATATTGACAGTAGGTAAGATAAGTAAACATACCGTTATTATCTATTCTAGTCGTATCATATAGTTGACCATAGGTTAATTCAATCTCAATTTTGAGTGGTTAGTATTCTAACTGATTGTATTATTAGAGTTTTTTGACTTGTTCGTTACCAGCTTATCCCACGGACTAGCCTATATTTACATCTTGGGAACTCAATAATATAATTGAGTGGGAGTGTTAATCATAGATATGAACATCTATAGCTTCTGATGAAGAAATAATATGATGGTTTCCTTTTAGTTTGGTTTGAGGTGCAAAATGATAGAGATCTCATTTCAGTAACTAATATTAGTTTACTGAAATATCATTTACAAGGAACTAAGTGTTTTAAGAATCAAATACTATGAGGGGAAAAACAGTATTTTAGTCCCATCTCATTGTAGACCGTCTATAGATGATTGAGTGGTAATTATGGTTGTAACAATGGATAGCTAATACCGTATCTATATTGCTTATAGAGTGTTCTATGAATTTAAGAGTGCAATTCCAAGTCTTTAGTGGTGTCACGAGGAATTATTAAGTTAGTAAATTTATGATAACTTATTGGAGCTTGATTTCATAGGTCAATGGCTCCCACAATACCTTGGATGAAATCATGTAGATAGTCTCAATTAATTGATTTAATTATTAATTAGAATTATCAAAGTTGATCAGGTCAATTTGGATAATTTCAAATAGTTATGCAATTTAGAGAAGAAAAGAGATTTTAGGGCAGATTTATTAATTAAGATAAATTGGTGTCTAAATTAATAAATACGTTTAAATCAATGTTCAAATTATAAACAATTAATTTGATAAATGATTTAAATAATTATTTAATTAATTAATCAATAGAAAATAATACATGCCTTGAATTTAAGTCCAACAAGCTTATAATTAATTGGAAAATTTCACGGACCTATAGCCCATGAGAATTTTGACCTAAGGGCTGTATTTACCTATTATTTTATTGATTTTTTAATTAAATAAGTGACATAATTGAGCCTATAAAAGGAATGTTAAGTGAGAGTTAAAAGAGGAGAACAGAACATCTAGTTTTGATACTTTAGGGTTTTAGACTCTCTCTACAACAAAAGTCATTTTCTAAGCCTCTATATTCTCTTCTTTTCTTCTCTTTGTGTATCCATATCATGTGTTGATAATTTCTCACTCTAGTCTAGGTGATTCTAAGGATAGTGTAATGAAATTTGAAGATCTGTTCAGTTTCTTGGTGATACCCTGCGACAGAAAGGATACAAGGGTTAGAAAAACTAAAAGAATGACTTATTCATTCCACTGCATATAATGTAAGTGTTCTTATCATTATCTCTGTTTAATTCAATTATAGAAATATGTTCTAGATTTTCTTATATTAATTTGATTAATATATGATCCACATGAAAATAAATAAGATCATGTATAAGTAATTTCCAACAACTGGCCTCAGAGCCTTTGGTAATTTTTATTTTCATCAATGAACATGGTAACAATTGAATTATTTGATATGTTGAGTAATTGGATGGATTTCATATTTTTTTTATGAAGGATATTGAATTTATATGTGATTATTAGAAATTTTGGGTTATTTTATTGTATTTTCTATGCAATTAATTTTTATAAATTATTTATTTGGTGTAAAACTTTGTAAAAATTATTTAGAAAATGATTTTGGGTTGAAAAATTACACAATTTATCTTTAAAAATATCTTTTGGGCTGTAGGGACCTCTTGCGTGCATCCGCACGTGTTGCCCTTCCCTGCACACGCAGCTCTCAACTGTAGCAGCGCGCATCCCTCGGCAGCACCTCACCTGGCGCGCACGTCCCTCGGCACAACTCCCCTTGCGCGCACATGCATGTACCCAGCAACCACGGTGAACAGTACTCGTCAGGTACTGTTCATCACATATATATTTTTTAATTTTTAATTTTTTCAATTAAAATTAAAGATAATAAAATATAAAATTAATTTTTTGTAACAAACCCAAAAATATCATATTTATTTTATCATTTAATTTTTTTAGAAAAATAAAATATTTTTGTTGTTTGTTAATGTTTAAAAATTGGATATTTTCTACAAAGTTTTTGTAACGTCCTCCTAATCCAGGATCGTTACATTGTATACTTTAAATAGTATCAGACTTGCTAATCAAGTCCCTTGGTTATAAACGTGTAACTAAGGTTAGTGACAAGGTTCAGGTCAAAACTTTTGGTCAAAAGGAAATGTTGACTTTTCATTTAAAAGTTTAGTACATACATGGGATCCCAAAGTAATATAAACAGATTTTTAAAAGGGTTATTACAGTTCAAAAGTTACAACTAGTCGACCTAAGCGGCAAAATAAGAGATACAACCCTAGTTCCTCCAAGATAACCCTGGTCATGGTGGTCGAGTAGCTGCATATGTACACGTCGCCATCAAAGCTCTCCAACTCATGGGTGGTCCAACTTTCCTTTTCCCTTACCTGCACCACATAGCACCCGTGAGCCAAGGCTCAGCAAGAAAACTTAAACATGTGCATGAACAGTAAATATAGATTCCATATGCATATCTAGCATGCCCAACAGTAATAACGTACTCATGCATGCATACAATTACAAATAAATGATCATAGGATCATTCTGGGGCCTGTAGCCCTAAATAAATGACCATAGAGTCAATCTGGGGCCCTATGCCCTAGCTATGTGACCATAGAGTCACCCGGGGCCCTTTGCCCTAACTTTGAGTAACTAGCCATAGAGCTAGCCAAGTGCTTTGTTTTCCAAATGACCATAGGGTTGGCCAACATAATAGTACACCCCTGATTAGGCCTATGCCTCTCGACTAGACCACATCGCGCTATTGCCGCTCCTGACTAATAAGTCAATCCCTTAACCAGATATTCAGATACAGATATAAATAAGCATACTTCAGACAATACAAGTATGCATACATATTAATCATAAATCTCAGCCAATTGAATACAAACACAGTAATAACCATGTTCCTTAACGGGGTCGAGCCCTAATTACGCAGACAATGCAAACAATCATTAAACAATTATACAGACACAGAGCATTCAAGCATGCTTAATCAACGAGCACAAACATAACCGTAATTACGTTCATTCTCAAGGGCCCGAGCCCTATTCATAATTACATTTAACAACCGATCCAAGCCCTCATCACATATATCATGTATTGGGTGCAGTTTTCTTACCTTAGGTCCGAGTGCAATGTATAAAAATAATGACCCCCGAGCATGATCCCAGTTCCAAGCCCCTAGCGATGACCTAGTCACAACCATAATATAGATTCCCGTAAATAACGAGCAAATAAAGGCTTCCATACCGAGTCCTAGCCTGTGGGACGTCGAATTCTACTAAGTCGGGTAGTAGAATCGTTCCTGAGCCCTTAGGTTTGAGTTCCCGCGCTCAAAACCTTCCTGGAGCTCAAAAATCCTTCAAGTGCGCGACCCATGGAAAAAAAGCCCCGACCCGCCTCAAGTCAGAGAGCCCAAGGTCTGTCCTCTAGACAACATGCATCGCGGTTCGCCCCTACAAGCGCCACGGCTCAAAAGGGATTTCAGCACCTGCTTCTCCCTACGTTCATGAGAGCTGCGACGCCCCAAGAACAGGGCATCGGCTCGACATGTGTTGACCGCGTTTTTGGCCAACGACGTGTGAACGTCAAAAACAATAAAACCTTCAAGAGAAAATAAACGACACAGACGATTTTATAGTAGTTCAGCCCCAATGTGTTGGTAATAGCCTAATCCACTTAGAGTTGTGATTATAGACCTGCACTCAAGATCAGATGAACCTGAGTCAACTGAGTTTCTTTAGTGCAGATTACAAGAATACAAGAATTCTCTCAAATACAAGTACTCTCTCTCTCTAGAAAATTCAGATCCGAAGTTCAAAAGCCCAAAAAAGTCCCCTTTATGATGCCATAAGCCTTGTATTTATAGGCCCAGGATCGTACACATGATGTCCCTCATAATCGGGATATTTTGTTATTCTCACTATATTTAATTTACAGTAATATTCAAAATATAACAATACACTATATTCACGGGATAAACTGAGAGATTCCCGCACAAGCCAAGATCGATTCTTGTTGAAGCCATTTCTGGGATCTCTTGCGTAGCCCTGCTCTGTCTAGTCGATCCATATCACATTCAAGCTGGTCGGCCAAACTTTCACTAGGCAGACACGATCCTAACTGGGCAAACATGCACTTGACTGGGGAAACATGCACTTGGCTGGGCAGACATGCACTTGACTGGGCAGACATGCACTTAACTGGGCAGACATGCACTTGGCTGGGCAGACATGCACTTGACTGGGCAGACATGCACTTAACTGGGCAGACATGCACTTGGCTGGGCAGACATGCACTTGACTGGGCAGACATGCACTTAACTGGGCAGACATGCACTTGGCTGGGCAGACATGCACTTGACTGGGCAAACATGCACTTGGCTGGGCAGACATGCACTTGACTGGGAAGACATGCACTTGACTGGGCAGACATGCACTTGGCTGGTCGGAAATGGTCATGACTGGTCGGCCAAGGTCATGCCTGGGCAGACAAACACATGACTGGTCGGACATGGTCATGCCTGGGCAGACAAACACATGACTGGTCGGACATGGTCATGCCTGGGCAGACAATCATGTGACTGGTTAGACATGGTCATGCTTGGGCAGACAAACATGTGACTGGCCAGTCAAAAATTCTTCACTGGTCTACCGGGTGACTCCTAAGCTAGATCACCCAACCATTCCTTGCCATTTGTCATTTCTATTGCCACGTCATCGAACTCCAATTTTTGAGGATAACATTTGCCCCCCAAGTTTATTATATGATATACTCGCATAATAAACTTTTCTTCTAGCAAAATGCTTTTGAGGTCATCCAAAAGCTTCCATTCGGTCGATAATTTTCATGTAATCCCATGATTGAACTTGTCTTTTGATTTCTTCAAATTATATTTTTTGATCTTGTGGTAGTATCCCATGAGTAAGAAAACATGTTTGTGCCCCATGTCCTTGAGATTTATTGTCCTTTTGGACCTTATAGTTAATTGGCCATTATTTTTTGAAAATTACCAAGGGCACCATAAATGTATTTTCCCATGTGCCACTGTCTGCTCGGATGTAAGGCATCATCATTCGGACATCAGGGCTCCATCACTCGGACATCACACATCCGCTCGAACCACGCCATCCGCTCGGACACTCGGGTTGCTGTTCGAAAACACAAAGCCACCCATCCGATCGGCTCAACACGAGACTACCCCTTGGATGCTTGCTGGATGTGGCTCCTCAGACGCACGCCATTACCAACTCAACCGCTTGGCCAATAGGCCTAACTCCTCGGATGCGTGCGGAAGCTCCCTAAAGGTGCACCCCAGTCGCTCGGATGAATGCCATGGTCCGCTCAGATGCCAGCCTTCGGACGCGTGCGCGGATGCAGTCCAGCTGCTCGGACGCCGCTCGGATGCAGCACCCAGCTGCTCGGACGCACGGATTGCTGCTCCTCGGACGTACGCACCATCTCCCTGCCAGCATCGCATGGATTGCACCCTTCATGCTGTTCGGACATGCTGCCCTTCCGATCGGACACATCACCATCATGCTCGGGCATAGCCCCAGATATGCCAACTCCTTGGATGCATACCTTGGCTCGGACGCTTCGGCACAGGATCCTCGGATGCGCACCTGACTCCGCTCGGACACCAAGGGCAGCTGCTCAGATGCCGCGCCTTAGGCACCAAATTCCTGGGCCTAGTTCCTCGGACACTACTCACACTAGGCACTAAATTTTTGCCTTTTATTTTTTCCTTCACACATGTTTTTTCTAAGGGATAAAAAATATTTTTACTACCGAATAAAATAATTTCTGAGTAACAACAAATATTTTTCCTTTACATTTATCGACTTATGTTTGTTTGATTCACTCCAGGGACTCGTCGATGTTATTTATACTAAACAACAGAGTTTCTTACTCGATCTGTGATACATGCTTAGCCGACCAGGGAAGTTGTATCTGCTCTTCAGACTAGGAAAACTTTGCACCTGATTAGCTAAACCTTGTACCCGGCTAGTAGTTTGCTCTTTATTCTTGTGAAGCTGAGCTGTTGGCATTTATACTTTACTTTTCTTTGTTAACTTAAAACATTCTAAGTCTTTTTTAGACTTAAAAAGTTATAAGTTTTTTGTGAATAGTAAATTTGCTCTGATGTATGCCTTATATTTTCGCATGAGTACTTAGTTTTCTAACTTAGAAATTATAGACATTTCATAAGTCCATACTAAGTATACTTTCTCACACTCTTATTGCTTTAACATTTTATGAGCATAATATTTATTGTCACACGAATATCTGCTTCTAACTTGAAATTTTAAAAAATTCCAAGTTACTTAAGCTTTGTCAAACAAGTTAGCTTAATGGCCTTTTTGGACTTCAAAAATTTACAAGTCAGCCTAAAAATAGATATATTAACTCGTGCTCTTATTGTCTGTGTTAAATTATATACCAGTATACCCCATGTGCCCCTAGGTGATCGAGGGTTGAAAGATCCTTAGTCACTCGCTACTTGACCGAATCTGTTCGAGCAGTTAATTACTCGTGAAACACATAGAATATATGGAAAATATTAGAGCAGTTGAACACTGCTTGAACGTATCGACCAGTTGAACACTGTCCGATTTTACCGACCAGTTGAACACTGCTCGGATAACTAACACACATGCATATTTGTAGCAAGAATCGACCACGCTGCACGTAGTCTCTTTTATTACTCGTAAATTAAAAAGGACAAAACATGTCTAATAACGAGTCTTAAACAACCAAAATTGTTCAAAAATAAAATGACTGGTTAGCAAATAACCAGCTCGTAAACCAAACTTAAATAACAAGTCAAACAACTCGAAATCAAGCTATCACTCTGAAAGCGGTATTTAGAAATAATATATCCTCCGATGCTCGCCACTCCAGTGGTTTCTGATCTTAGCACTCCCGCTCAGCATACTTCTCCTTTGCTTCGTTGCTCTCCTCAGCCAAGTGTGGACCTCCACATATAGTGTCTAAGGTAAAGTCCACAGGTCCAGGTTGCAAGGGTGGAGATCTTTGTCGTCTGAAACAAGGATTTCTGCTGCCTCCTTCTCCTTGGGGTGTCTCTGCTTGGTACTTCCTCAACTTGCCCGACCGGAGAAGAAATTCTATCTCGTCCTTGAGGTGATTGCATTCATTCGTGTCATGACCATAATCTCCATGGATACGACAAAACTTATTCATGTCTTTCTTCCTCACCTCTTTCCTGATGGGTGGAGGTTTCTTGTAGGGAACCTCTTCATGACTAGCAAGATATATCTCCGCTCGGCTAGCTGAGAGAGTGGTGTAGTTAGTGAACTGAGGCTCATACTTGGTTGGCTTTTCACTTGAATTCAACTTTGCTTTCTTTTCCTCATGGTGGTCAGACCCGTTATTTCCACATTTCTTTCCACCATCCTTAGGAGAGTCAGTTGATCCGCCCGGATTGTTTATGCCATTCTCCTCTTTCTCGATTGCATCATCCAATTTCATATATTTTTCTGCTTGGTCAAGAAATTGTTGAAGTGTTGAAATTGGATTTCTATGTATGCTATCCCACAAAGGGCTCCGATAAGTTATCCCAGTAGATATTGCAACCCTCTTCCCCTCGTCTCCTACAGCAGTTGCTCTATTGGCTTCTCTCATGAATCTCTGTATATAATTCTTTAGAGACTCATCTTTTCCTTGTTTGATTTCTGCCAAGTGGTTGGCATAAACTGGTGGAGTCCGGGCAGTGTTGAATTGTCTACAAAACTCCTTCCTGAATGCTTCCCATGAGGTAATGGAGTTTGGCTTAAACTTCCAATACCATTCCTGGGCAGTATCCGACAATGTAGTCGGGAAAACTCTACACTGATAATCGTCACTCACTCCGAGTAATTCCATTTGGTCCTCGAACTTCCCAATATGTCTGATGGGATCTGCCTTTTCTGTATATACTGGCAGAACCGGAGCTTTATATTTTGCCGGTGGCTGGGCTGCTCTAATCCAGGCACAAAATGAGCTGCCACTCCGGTGGTCTATCGCATTTATCTCGGAAGGTCATTTTGACAAACTTTGCACTGCAGTTGTTAGCATGTCAAGCTGGGCTTGGATGGCTGGTGCAACTGATGAGGTTCCAAGTCTTGACCGCCTGGTCGGGCATTACCATCTGGCGCGCCATCGTCAAGTATTTCTACTTGATCGTCAAGGCAGTCGAGATTTTTCCCTTCGACCGGGACGGTCCTCCTCTTGTTGGTGATAACGTCCCTCAGGTCCTTCCGGGAAGCATGCTCTCCTGCCCAATCAAACACCGTACTTTTCGATTTTTCAGAGGGCTTACTACGCGGAACTTGAGCTCTCCCACTACACTGCTGGCCGGGGTGCAGTGGAGGCCTTTCGATACATATCACATTCAGGTTGGTCGGCCAAACTTTCACTGGGCAGACACGCACCTAACTGGGCAGACATGTTTGACTGGGCAGACATGCACTTGGCTGGGCAGACATGCACTTGACTGGACAGACATGCACTTGGCTGGGCAGACATGCACTTGACTGTGCAGACATGCACTTGACTGGGCAGACATGCACTTTTCTGGTCGGACATGGTCATGACTGGTCGGCCAAGGTCATGCCTGGGTGGACAAACACATGACTGGTCGGACATGGTCATGCCTGGGAAGACAAACACATGACTGGTCGGACATGGTCATGCCTGGGCAGACAAACATGTGATTGGTCGGACATGGTCATGCTTGGGCAGACAAACATGTGACTGGCCAGTAAAAAATTATTCACTGGTCTACTGGGTCACTCCTAAGCCAGATCACCCAACCATTCCTTGCCATTTGTCATTTCTATTGCCACGTCATTGAACTCCAATTTTTGGGGATAACAACATGAAAAATCAGTTTCCCACTCATTTCTTCAAGCCAAATCTTACCAAAAACCTATGCAAACATAGCCAAATCCCAAAAACAAAGTTCCCAAACAACTCATCACTTTAGTACCAACAAAACCAAAGCATAAACTTGGCCAAGACCTCATCAAATCACCAAATTCAGATTGAGTTTTCAAAACTCTAAAACTTAACTAAAACATGAGAAAACACAAAGATTTAAGGCTATAAATCGTTACCTTTATTGCCCCAAACGATGCTAAGCTTTTCCCCAAGCAATCTCGAGCCTAAGCTAGCATCGATTCCCAATTTTCAGCCTTTTCCTCGTCACAATTTGGAGAAATCTCTCAAGGGACAAGAGAGAGAGAGAGATAGAGAGACAGAGAGAGTAACGAGACAGAGAGAGTTAGCTGAGTGTTTTTTTTTTTTTTAGGTTACTTAGAGTTCAAGTAACTCTAAGTAAATCCCGAGGCTCGAGGCACCAAAAACGTCCCTGAGGGTAAAATGATAAAAATCTCAGAAATTCCCTCGTAGTCTCAATAACTCTGAATATATACTTGAATATTTATCCCCACTACCTGATATCTCGACAATGTGCCAAATACCCAAAATACCCCTTGACTCACCCCGAGTCGGGTATTAGGTCTCGCTGTGACTTTCCCGCTAACTTGCTCCCTAGGATCGTCTCGTGCAGGGTAACCCAAATATATTCACATAATTATGTGGTCTCACACATATATCACATATATGTACATATATTCCAAATATACCCGTAATGGGCCAAATTACGAAAATGACCATTCTAATAAGAAACGGGCCTACATGCATATTTAATACACCTAAATATGCATACCTAGTCATATTATAATATAACTCACGTAATCATATAATGATACACATATATATTACATAAACACATATTTCATAATTAAATCACATAATTTTCCATAATTTGTCTTCCTGGCCCCCTAATAAGGGCCCTAAGCCTTATTAGGTAATTTGGGACGTTACAGTTTCAAATTCAAATTTAAAAATAAGTTAACTAATTAATTTTAAATCTTATAATATATTAAAATATTAGAATTAAGTTATCAAATATTAATGTTTTTTTAATACTTGTTATTTATGATATTTTTTATTTGAAAATATTAATGTCTGATTATTCTATGGATTTTAATATTTAAATTATTTGAAATTTGAAAATTTGTTGACTAGATATCTTTTATGGATATTTGAATTTGTTTACCTATTTATGATATTTTAGGCTTGTTATAACTATTAATATATTATTTTAAATGAATGGTTAAGATATTTGGTGATAGTTGTAACAATACAAGATATTTTTTGAAAAATAGTTAATGATATTTGTTTTGAAATTTAAAATTAGTTAAATTAAAAAAAATATCATGTTTTGCAAACCAATTAATAAAATATTAATTTTTTTATTATTGTTAATAAATGAGATTTAAATTAACTTTAGGTTAATTGTTGATGAATGATATTTTAATTAAATTAATATTTTTCAAAATGACTTAAACTAAGTTGATTGTTGATAAATAAAAATTAAATTAACTTTTGTTAATTGTTGATAAATTTCATTTAAATTGACTTACTTATTTTTTGCATAAATTTAATTAATTCGAATTTTGGATAAATTCTAGAAAATTAATTGTGGTATTTTTGAAAATGAAATCAATTGTGGTATTTTCATATAAATTCATAGACTTGCTCATATAGTAACATGATTAAGAACATCCAATTATAACATGTGTATTTACACTATATGTGGTATTTTTGCAATTGGGCTTAGATGCATATAGTGACCCATATGTTTGCATAATATATGGTATTTTGCTAAATAAAACATTCATAAAATAATAGGTTTTATTTGGGCCCATTATAAAATGTAAAGTTTAAATTTATCTCTTGTGGGTGATTCCACTTGTGAATGCCCATTTGTTTTGCATGACTATAGTAGGCTTAATCAATTAATAACAATTAATAAAATGAAGATTTAAATTCCTGTATTTTGGACCTTGTATGGAAGTTTGGGGGCCCTAGTAGTGGGAACGACATACTGGACCCAACCCTCCTCCATACAAACTCAATTGTTAAGGCTCATTTGACTCAGTTGGACTTAATTGTATAGGTTGATTATAATAGTTAAACCTAAATATTGATTAGCAACAAATTAATTCTAATGTAATTGAATTTGTTTCAATGTGTGACACTTTAGAATTCATAGAAAACTATAGGACTTTAGTTTTAAAAATTTGATTTTACAATTTTTTTTGAAGAACCATAGTCATTAATTTTTTAAAATTAATAATAAAATATACTATTTTTTTAATTAAATAATGAGTTCGTGTTAAGAATTATTTTTGATCTCCACCGTTAGTTTAACAAGGTCAATAGCTTAATGGGACCTCGAGATGCTTTGATTCGTCCCCCAACGAAAGGTGTTCATTAGTTATTTTGTCATGGTTAGACTGCGAAAGATAGATAATAATAGGTCAAATTCTAATAGACTTACCCTAACGGTGACTGTTAGGACTAAATCTATGATTATCGAAACCGTGGGTCTGACTCATAAAATAAGAAATTTTGTTTTCTTATTTTGATCTAATAGTAGGTTGTTAATAATGGTTTCTATTATTAAATGAGTTTACAACTCTATTTAACTAATGATATTTTTTTACTCTCGCTAACCAAGACAATAATACCATAGATTAGTTAAAAACCTAAAGAAATAGATATATGATTATTTTTGTTATTTTTTCCATATCTTACATATTTTTTGGTATATGTTGTGCTATTTCTTGAATTTTGAGCAAATGTGATTGATTTCTATTTTATTGATAATTTGTAGTATTATTATGGTTGTGTCTACTCCTATCCTTTCTCAACTTTCAATGGAGAAACTCATTGGAGAAAACTTTCTTAAGTGGAAGCAGAACATCAACATAGTGTTGATTGGTGACAACTCCAAGTTCGTCATGGCTGAAGAATCCCTGGAAGTTTCAGCTGAAGGAGCTTCCAAGATTGTTAGAGACAAATACGAGTGTTGGCAGGCAGCTAACAACAAGGCACAATACTACATGTTGACTACACTCTCAAGACAAAGATGGAGAATGTCAAGACGGCCTACGAAATCATGGATCAGCTCCAAGACATGTTCGGGACAAAATCAATGCAAACTTGTTTTGAGGCCACCAAGAAGTATGCCAATGCTCGAATATCACCGTCTCAACACGTTCGTGACCACCTGATCAAAATGAAAAACTACTTTTAGGAAGCTGAACTACACAGAGCAATAATAGATGAGGAGACTCAAGTCGGCTTAATCCACAACAGTCTCTCTCCAGCTTTCCTGGCGTTCACCACCAACTATGTGATGAAAAAACTCAAATATGGTCTGACGTAGCTCATGAACAAGCTTCAGACTTTCGAGTCTATCATGGGTGGACCAAGTGAGGGAGGAGAAAAGAAGATTACTGCTGCTACTGATCCGGCTAAGGCTGAAGCTAACCTAGCTTCATCTTCGAAAGTTGGAAACAAGAAGAAAGGTGGACATAACACCAACCCCAGGCCTACAAAGGATGCAAAGAAAATTACACAACCAAGTGCACAGACACCTAAGGGGAAGAAAAAGAAGAACAAGAAAGGTAAAGGTAAGTGCTTTCACTGCAATGGGAAAAGGCATTGGAAACAGGATTGCCCCAAGTTTCTAGTAGCAAAAAACAAAGGTAATGATTATAGTTCATTTATCTTAGAAACATGTGTTTTAGAGAATGATAAATCTAATTGGATTATTAATTCTGGATCTAGTAACCATGTTTGTAACTCTTTACAACTTCTTGAATCGTGGGAGGAAGTGGACAAAGGCGGCTTAAAGCTTAGAGTTGGGAATGGAGCGTTCGTTGCGATCCAAGCTAGAGGAAGAGCTCGCCTAAAGTTCGAAAATAAATATTTAATTTTGAATGATGTATTTTTTATTTTGGATTTCAGTAGAAATTTAATTTCACTTTCCATGTTGCAATTAGAACGATTTGTTATGACTTTTACAAGTTCTAATATATCTATTTCTTTCAATGGATCACAATTGTGTATTGCATGTTTGGAAAACGGGCCTTATATTCTGCAACCTAACGAACCCCTCGTGCTTAAGAATGAATTATTCAAAGTAGCTAAACCTAGGACCATTAAACGTCAAAAGACCGATAACGATAACATGACATATTTATGTCATTTGAGACTAGGTCACGTTGGTTATGATAGGATTAAAAGACTTACAAAGGATGAGCCTTTGAGGGAACTTACCTTAGGTGAATTACCTATCTGTGAATATTGTCTAGAAGGCAAACTGACCAAGCGTCCATTCTCTACAAAGGGTGATAAGGCCAAAGAACCACTTGTACTTGTTCATTTAGATGTTTGTGGACCTTTGAATGTAAAAGCCAGGGGTGGTTTTGAGTATTTCGTTACTTTCATTAACGATTACTCTAGATACTCATGTCTTTACCTAATGCATAGGAATTCAGACACATTTTCAAAGTTTCAGGAATTTCTATCTATGACTCAAAACTAATTAGGTAAAACGTTAAAGATCTTGCGATCTGATAATGGTGGAGAATATTTGGATATGCAGTTCCAAGATCATTTAACTGAACTTGGGATTTTATCACAAATTACTGCCCCGCGTACTCCACAACAAAATGGTGTAGCTGAATGCTGGAATAGAACTTTATTGGAAATGGTTAGATGCATGCTTAGTTACTCAACTCTACCAACTTCGTTCTGGGGACATGCAATTGAAACCGCGAATGACATTCTCAATGTCGTGCCGTCTAAATCAATCCCCAAAATACCTTTATAACACTGGAATGAACGTGAACCTAGTTTACACCATTATAGAATCTGGGGGTGTCCCGCCCACGTCTTGAGGAAAAATGAAGGAAAGCTAGAACCCTGAACTGAAGTTTGCATGTTTCTGGGCTATCCTAAAGGTACTCGGGGTGGAATTTTCTGTAGTCATTCAGAAATGACTATGTCCAAAACTTCAAACCACGCAGTAAAGTAGTTTTAGAGGAGATGGTTAAAGAATTGACTTTAACCAATGTTCCATTGTCATCAACGCGAGTGATGATGAAATTCCCACTCTTCATGTCCAACTGACGCAAGTCGATTTAAATGAAGAAAGTACCACTGTTCCTGAGCAAACAGTCATGGAGCCTCGTTGTAGTGGGAAGGTTTCTAGGAACCCAGTTCGCTATGGTTTGGATGGTGAAACCAATATGGTTGTTGGTGACATTAGTGATGATGATTTGTTGTCTTTCAAACAGGAAATGGCTAGCCCTGAAAAGGAACTATGGCTCAAAGCGATGAAACAGGAAATGGAGTCCATCTACTCAAATTCTGTCTGGATCTTGTGGAAGCACCTAGTGACTTTAGGGCCATTGGGTGCAAGTGGATCTACAAGAAGAAATGATGTGTTGATGGAAATATCGAGACATATAAAACTCGATTAGTGGCAAAGGGTTATACCCAAAGAGAAGGCGTGGACTATGAGGAAACTTTTAGTCCGGTAGCCATGCTCAAATCCATTCGCATCCTCCTATCCATAGCAGCCGCTCTCGACTATGAGATCTGGCACATGGACGTCAAGATAGCTTTTCTTAATGGGAAGCTTGACGAAGTCATTTATATGGATCAACCAGAAGGATTTAAAGTAGCTGGACAAGAAAGAAAAGTTTGCAAGTTGAATAGGTCTATTTATGGACTTAAGCAAGCTTCTCGTTCCTAGAATCTTAGGTTTAATGAAATAATAAAAACCTATGGCTTTGAACAAAATATTGATGAGCCTTGTGTTTACCAATTGAAGGAAAATCAAATAGTGGTATTCCTGGTTCTTTATGTAGATGATATCTTACTCATTGGAAACAATGTTAAGAAATTATCAGATGTGAAGAATTAGCTGAGCACTCAATTCCAGATGAAGGATTTGGGTGAAGCAAGTTATGCTCTAGGTATCCAGATCATCAGGGATAGAAAGAACAGTCTCTTAGCTCTATCTCAAGCAACTTACATAGATAAAGTGCTTGAACGTTTCTCATTGAAAAATTCCAAGAAAGGACGTTTACCGTCCTGCCATGGAAATCATCTTTCAAAGAAATAGTCTCCCCAGACTCCTGAAGAAGAAGATGCAATGAGAAAAGTTCCTTACGCATCTACAGTTGGAAGTCTGATGTATGCCATGTTGTGTACTAGATTAGATAACTGCTATGCAGTGGGAGTAGTGAGCAGGTATCAGTCAAACCTAGGACCGAAACATTGGATAGCAGTTAAGCATATCCTGAAGTATTTAAGGCAGAGTAGGGATTATATGTTAGTCTACAAGGGTGGTGTTCTGAACCCTGTGGGCTACACCGATTCAGACTTTCAAACTGATGTTGATGACAAGAAGTCTACTTCTGGAATGGTGTTTACTCTTGGGGGTGGAGCTGTGATATGGAGAAGCGTAAAGCAGTCTGCAATCTCAGATTCCACCATGGAGGCTGAGTACATAGACGCTTCAGAAGCAGCTAAGGAAATAGTCTGGCTAAAGAAGTTTTATTTGGATCTTGGTATTATTTCAGAAATGGATAAACCCCTTGTGTTGTTTTGTGACAATACAGGAGTGATAGCCAACTTGAAAGAATCTCGTAGTCACAAGAGGAGTAAACATATAGAAATGAAGTATCACATTGTTCGAGAATATGTGGCCAGGAGAGATGTGAAGGTTATGAAGATTGCATCTGAAGACAATCTCCCAGATCCATTTACAAAGACACTAGTAGAAGCTACATTTGATAAGCATATCAAGGAAATGAGATTAGTAGAATTAAGACATCAGTTTCAATTAGTGCAAGTGGGAGTTTGTTAGGGTTTTGTGCCCTAATTAAAACCCAATTTCTTTGTAATCTCATTTATTATCAATAAAAGAGTAGAAACTATTTTTTGACTTGGTTAATCACTTTGCTCACATGTTTTATTTTGATGATTATTTGTTTAATATAAACTTCTATAAATCCCGAGCATTTAGCTAATCGTATTTATAGTGACGTAATCACAGTGGAATATAAATATGATTATATGTTCAAAATAAGTTAGTCCTAAGATTAATCAATGCACATGATTTACACTGACTTGCCAATCTACGATATGATCTACTTACACATTGTAGTGTTATGTTCTTTCCATAACATTATCAAAGTAGATAAGATCAGATGTATTTGTTACATCAGATATGACCGATATTGACATTTGATAGGATAAGTAAACATATCGTTATTATTTATTCTAGTCATATCATATAGTTGACCATAGGTTAATTCAATCTCAATTCTGAGTGGTTACTATTCTGACTGAATGTATTATTTGAGTTCTTTGACTTGTTCATTACCAGCTTACCCTACGGACTAGCCCATACTTACATCTTGGGAACTCGGTAGTATAATTGAGTGGGAGTGTTAATCATAGATATGAACATCTATAGCTTCTGATGAAGAAGTGAAACGATGGTTTCTTTTTAGTTTGGTTCAAGGTGTTAAATGATAGAGATCTCATTTCAGTAATTAATATTAATTTACTGAAATAACATTTACAAGGAACTAAGTGTTTTAAGGATAAAGTATAATGAGGGGTAAAACGGTATTTTAGTCCCATCTCATTGTAGATTGTTTATAGAGGATTGAGTGACAATTATGGTTGTAACAATAGATAATTAATAGCGTATCTATATTTGTTATAGAGCGTTCTATGAATTCAAGAGTGCAATTATGAATCTTTAGTGTAGTCACGAGGAATTAATAAGTTAGTAAATTTATTTGTTAGATTTATGATAACTTATTGAAGCTTGATTTCATAGGTCCATGGTCCCCACTGTACCTTTGATACAATCATCTAGATAGTTTCAATTAATTGATTTAATTATTAATTAGAATTATCAAATTTGACCAGGTCAATTTTGGATAGTTTCACAAAATTATGTAATTTTGAGAAGAAAAGAGAAATTACGGTAGATTTATTAATTATGATAAATTGGTATCTAAATTAATAAATAAGTTTAAATCAAGGTTCAAATTATAAATAATTAATTTGATAAGGGATTTGAATAATTATTTAATTAATTAAATCAATAGAAAATAATACAAGTCTTGATTTTAAGTCCAATGGGCTTATAATCAAATGAGAAATTTCACGGGCCTAAGACCCATGATAATTTCGACCTAGGGCTATTAATTGGCTATTATTTTATTGATTTTTAATTAAATAAATGACCTAATTGAGTCTATAAAAGGAATGTTAAGTGAGAGTTGAAATCAGATGACAGACACTAGTTTTCTAATAGGTTTTAGATTCTTTCTAAACATAAGTCTTTTTCTAAGTCTCATTGTTCTTTCCTCTTCTTCTCTCTGTATCTATTTCATGTGTTGAGAATTGCCCACTCTAGTCTAGGTGATTCCAAGGATTCTTTGGAAGGTTGTGAAGAAAATTGAAGATCGGTTCAGTTTCTTGGTAATACTCTGCGACAAAAAGGATACAAGGGTTAGAGAAACTAAAGGAAGGAATCATTCATTCCACTGCGTATAATGTAAGTATTTTTATCATTATTTCTCTTTGAATTCAATTTTAAAAATATGTTCTAGGTTATCTCATATTAATTTGTTTAATATTAGATCTACATGACAATAAATAAAGATCCTGTATAAGTTTTCCTAACACTTACACCATCTCCTACTTGTCTAGCGTTATATACAATTACCGGAGATTTACCTGGGACAAGGTATGAACTCTATATCCCCGCCTGGAGCTCCTCATCAAGCTCTTGGTCTTCTTGAGCTTCTCAAGATGCCTTTATATCCCCGCCTGCAGCCTCTGTTTGAACATCGCGAGGGCCCAACCATTGATGTGGTTAATGTGTTGGGTGGCAAGTGGTCTGAACTTTTTGGAATTTCTGTAATTGGTCAAATCCACATTGCTTATATGCTGCTCCGGCTGGAGAAGAAGCCCTACTTCCCTCAAGTTCTCCTCCATCACCAAGAAACTCAGTTCCGACTAGACACATGGAAGAGCCTTCATCTCTAGCAGGTGATCTTGATACACCTGGATGTAGGGAGTTTGACGAAAAGGGCCTATATGCACACGAACTACTAAGTATGGGACAAACTAGGGAAGTAAAAGAAGTACAAAGCTTGTCTGCGATAATACTCACCAACCCTAGAGAACTCAAGTATCAGCGTAGGGTTGGTACACGTCGGAAACTCATTGTTGAAGAAGTATTGGTCCTTAAAGTCTTGAGAATGGTTCTCGTTGTGATGTGGGGTCTTGTAGATTAGCGAGGGGTGAGCATACTTCATCAACACGTAGTACCCGTCGAGGTCGTTCTGCTTCTTCCTCGGCGTGTTGCGGAAACTATAAAAATATAAAGATTTTTGCTAGGGATGGGGCTGGCCAGTTTCTCCTCCAGTACAGGACATTCATTCATGCTAGGACCCTGTACCCATTGGGAGAAAGTTGGAAGGGGGCGATTCCCACATACTTCAAGAAGTCCACGAAGTACTAGTGTAGTGGTAGGGACGCTCCTGCCATCAAGTGTGCCTGACTCCATGCACGTTGCGATGCACTCTCTCTGACTCCCAGCAAAGGTGCACCGGAAAATCCTCACCTATCCCATAGTGTCTTGTGATGCGCTCCAGGGCTTGGGGATGTTTGAGTTTGTTGGGTATTGCTCCGCCTCAAAACCCACGACCTCATATCGTTGTGTAGGGTAGGAAATGGGAGCATGGTTCACCTCTTCCTCCGTCAATCTCCTTTGAACTGGTTGCGTTGGCCTCTCCACTACCGGACCCACTTCTCAAACCACCAGCTCTCGTGCTGATGCTTGGACCTCCGCTTGTGGAACTCCTTGTGGCCTACCTCCTTCTTGAGCCATGGCAATAATATCATGGTCAAAAGTGAAGAATCCTTGTTGGTGTAATTGATGGAGCTCCTCGGACATCTAAGACAAAAACCAAGCAGTTAGCATTTTGATCAAAAGAAAAAAGGCCAAAATACAAGAACCCCTAAGACAACTGCTCAGGGAGTGGGGAGGGAAGAAATTATAAGGGTAAGCAGTGTTCTTAAGACCCTAAATCGGTTCTTAGAGAACACCAGTGGAATTCAAGAACTTCGCTGGAATATGGAAATTTTCCACATTTTGGTCGAATACACAGAAGTGCCTAAAAGCATGAAAAAGGGCAAGAAGTCCCAAATGGACTTTCATGACCAATTTAGGCACTAGCCAAGACCCCCAAAATTCTAAACAGGGTAAAAAATGTCTCTAAACCCTAAAACACAAGAAAAAAAATACACAAACCCAGGCATTTACAAAAGCATAAACGGAAACGAACAACTTACTCGATATATAACTCCGGTAAGTGCTGTATTTGGTTCAAACTTGGAGGTACTTGGTATCGTTAACAAAGAAGTACTTGGCTCCTCTCCAACCTTCCAAGATCGTAAGCAAGGAAATTTCTGGGTTTGAAGGGTCGACTCTTGGCAAGGGGAATCATTTTTGGCAAAGGGAAGTTTAGGCTCTAGTGTCAATTTCAAATGAATGTAAATGGGCACGAAGAGCCAAAATTTGAATTTATACCCCCTGCTTGGACGGGAAGAAACCAAATCTCGATCATTGATCACCTAGGGAATAGGCACTTGAAGGTGATCCAACAGTCACACTTATCGAGACACGAATCATGATCAAAATGTGGAAAAAGGACGCCTCAGGTATACTAGGAAATGACACTTAAGGTACGGAATAGACATTTTGGACATGGACAAGACCCCTCATTAAATAGAACCGATCGATGGGTCCTGTTA
Organism: Humulus lupulus; assembly: GCF_963169125.1. Lineage (NCBI taxonomy): Eukaryota > Viridiplantae > Streptophyta > Magnoliopsida > Rosales > Cannabaceae > Humulus > Humulus lupulus. The sequence goes on along the minus strand of NC_084796.1, from coordinate 213,710,128 downwards.
TAGGGAGCCAACACGTGAGTCACCTTTTGGTAGGTGGGAAGCCTCGAGGAGCCCAAATGTCTCCCCCCGAGCACGTCCCTCAAGAATTACTCTCCTCCATCTAAGTCTTCACTGTCCGAGGACAAGTGAATACTTAGGAGAAAATGTTGTCTGTGTTTTCACTAGTTGACACGTGACAATCATTTAGAGAGTAATTAGGCTTCTTGGGCCCTGAGAGTTCGTGTGGCACTCGGCTGACCTACTCAGGCCATAGGCTATTCGTAGTGGTTATGCTCCACCCCCGGAGAAGGGTGTCTTGAGGCGGACCACGCCTCATGGATCGTTCTTGATATCCTCCATCTTTTTCAGGTCCTCCAAGTCTGCGAGGAGTGTTCTCCACCCTTGGAGCATTGTTTAAGTGTCATGCACAACGACCCTGGACGACAAGCAGCCACTTAACAAAGTTAATGTTCCCACTAGTAGTAGTTTCGAATCCGTACAGGCGACAGGCAACATGTCCCAATGCGCTGCCTGATATGGGGAAACATGCGACTACCCCACGACACTGTCAGGGGCATGTCACCCCCGAAAAGTGGCGGGCTGTAACCTCATAAATGGGCCCCATGTGGTACGCACGGGCCCACCACAACCTTAATGACAATAGGTTGTATTTATTAGAGTTTATACCCCAATTAATGGGGAATGTTTTGTAATAAACCCCTGTTATGGGAATTAATCATCCCGTGCCATCTATAAGTAAGACTAGGGCTCACATTGTAAAGGTTCCCCAACTTTTTGTATTCAGAGCATTGCTAAAATGCTGCCTGAAACTCCATAGAACTTGACTTCGTAAGATACTCAAATCCTAATACAATCGCCTTATGGACTGTGGTTAATTAATAACCCGAACCACATAAATCCCTGTGTTTTTTACTGCATTTCTTTGAGCTTTTGTTTAATTAGTGGATAGCGAAAAGGGCAGTCAACACCACTTATTGGTACTTATTACACCAAGTTATCATTTTTCCATGTCATCACGATTGTTGGTAGCTGTCTATGTGGAGTAACCATTGAGAAATTGTCTATATATATAAATATATATATATATATATATGACACGACTACAATGGTACACACTTTTGTACACCATTATGGTGAAAAGTACATTTTTACACATATGGATCCTAATTTTTTTTATATGATAGTGTTCATTAGAGTCATAGTGAACCTGTTACAATTTTTTAGGAAAATTTGAATAATTTAGAGTGTCAAAAATAGAATCTAAAATAATATTTGTGGGCAAGACGATACTGAAAGTTTGGAAGCCTGTTTTGGTATCCTAAATTATTCAGATTTTCTTGAAAATTTGCAGGAGGTTCGTTGTGACTACAATGAATACCATCATGTAAAAAATCTGAGATTATAACTTATGCACATGTGTAAAAATGTATGATTCACAATTGTGCATGCTTTTTATGGACTACTATGGTAAATCCAACATTTTTACACATGTACATAAGTTATGATCCGGTTGTTATACATGATGGTGTTTATTATAGTCACAACAAACTTCCTGCAAATTTTAAAAAAAAATTGAATAATTTAATTTGCAGAAGGTTTATAATGACTATAATAAAGATGATCATCTAAAAAAATTGGAGTCCACACGTGTAAAAATGTACAATTCACTGTAATAGCGTACAAAAGCGTGTACTATTGTATCTGTACATATAAATATAAATTTAGTCCCGCAATAAATCATCGTGGTCGGTGATTAGCACAAAAATCAATTAGTTAACAGTGTTTCTAACATAAAAGAGTAATTTCACATATAAAAGAGATAAGAGAGACCATCTCTGAAGTTGATATTTTTGTCTGATAATTTCTTTCTTTGGTTGCTTCATCAAACAGCCCACGTTTTAAACAAGGCTTTTCAGCCCAATGGACCACTTATTATGGATAGCATCCTAGTCATCTTCACTTGACCAAACAAATAAAAATAAAGAAGCAGCCCATGGTTTCTGCTGTTAGTTTTCGATTCTATCACCACTTGTTCAACTAGTTAATTAGAGATTGTTTGTCCAAAACACAACTTGTGTTAATACTAACTTTTATATATATAAATATATATAGTATTAGTTGGTTTATAATAACATCATTTTATCTGTTGGTAGATGAGATTAGTTATTAAATAATGATGACTTTCATGTGTTTGAAATTTTTTATCACAATAAAAAAAAATGTCTCATTTCAATTATAAGTTTTAATGCTAACCGACCCCAAATTTTTAACTATACTATTATTTTTAAATAAAAAATAAATTTTAATTAATTTAATATGTTAATCTTACGCAATATTTTTGTAATAAAATACCATAACAAACACTGCATAATTCTTTTAAAAAAACTGCATATTGATTTATCAATTTATAAATGTGCTTTTATTTATTTTATTTCAAACCTAAAAACGAGTTTATTCTAACTAGTTTATTTATTTATTTGTTATTATCACTAAAGTATTTTTTTAAATGTAATTTTATCATTCCATTTTTTTTAAAGCATTCTTTTATTTGACGGTGAACTAATCACCAAAGAAAGAAATGTAGGGAAACATACAGAATTGGAGTGATCATTTTGGATCATTTTCATCTGATATTGCTTAGTCAAAAGACATGTAAATCAAATCATTAGCCAATAAGTTCTTCCCATAGCACAAGAGCTTCCGCATAGTATAACAGTAAATTACTTAAATAAATAAATATTTATTAATTTTTTTAATCAAGAAAGTATTTTTTTTAGAAAAAACAAAATTATAGGAGGTGTCCTAAGCTCCTAGCCCACAATGTTGACGAGTTCCGAAACCAATCAATCTCGTAGAAAAAGAAGCTAGTTGCAGATTAATTCACAGTATCTTGGGCCTTTTCTTCCCTCAAAGAAACGAACCCACCATTCCAAAACCAGAGTTTTCCATAGTTGGTACGTAAAGAACAACTCCCTCTTTTCTTCCTTCCTTTCTTTCTTATTTTCATTTTAAGTATCTACTGTATACAGACATGGCAACCAAGCTCTTGAAGTCCTTAACGATGTCGTTTTGATGAGAACAACGATGTCGTATCATTGTATAATCGTAGAATGCGAATCTAGGGGTTCCTTTGTCAGTATCACTTATAAATTAATTAATTGAACCATACCATCATAAACCTTTTTATCCATACCTAATTATTGCTTGGTCGGCCATAAATGCTGCCGTTTCGCCTCGTCATCGTCATTATCTAATTATCTTTATTTATGCAATCTTATATTTTTTTTTTAAAAAAAACAAAAGAAAAAAAAGCCCTTTTTTGGAAGCTAAAAGCTTTTCCCATTTTTATTTTTTAATAAAAAAATTGGTTGAGAGTTATGCTATTAAAGAGTTATTCTCGCCGTTGATCTTCCTTTTTCAACTGGACAAGACAACGGTCCAGCCTTTATTTTTTATTTTTTAATACTTGGGTGGTTGGATTTTCTATCTATAGAGTACTACCTCTCTCCTACGCATCATTTTGAGATAATTTTAAGAACATTTCTTCTTGGTTTAGGATCATGGGTTTGATTTGATTGTCAATCTTTATGGGATTTCAGGTTGTCTTTGAGATTTTTCAGAACACCAAAGCCTGAAAAAGAAAAGAAAATGGAGATGGGTTGCAAGACCCTGATGGCCATTGAGAGTTCTCAAGAAAAAGACCAGTCTTTAATGGAGCTTGAATCTGAGAAATTTGGGTATGTCTTTATTTTTCATTAATCACATTTTTTTAGTATCTGTATTAGAATTTATGGTGAAATTTTGAGTTTTCTTTCTCTTTGGGTGCTAAAGGTTGTGACTCATTAATATAAATTTTTTTGAAATAAATGAAGGTGCTCACATTACAGGAGGAGGTGTAAGATCAGAGCACCTTGCTGTGATGAAATATTTGATTGCAGGCATTGCCATAATGAATCCAAGGTTGGTTTTTTGTTTTGTTTTATTTTTGTTTTTGTTTTTGGTCTGTGATTATCTGATTATGTTTTAGCTTGTCATCTGTTTTTAAACCTAAAACAATTGTTTTACTTATTTACTGTTTAATATCAGAACTCACTGGAAGTGGATCCTCTTGATCGTCATGACATTCCGCGACATGATTTGAAAAGGGTTTGTTTCTTTTTTCTTCTTTTCTTGGTCATCTATAGAACATATACAGGCTTGGAAAGTATTATATGTATGTGTATATATGTATTTCATGGAAAATTGTTACTTACCTTAAATTGTTTCTGATTTTTTCAGGTAATATGTTCATTGTGTAGCACAGAACAAGATGTAGGTTCCTCTTTTCATAAACTATAGCGATCATATTAGTAATAATTACAATCAATATTTTGATAAGAAAAACAAATTAGCTGATTTGTAACTAATGAGTTTACTTGCTACTTTGCAGGTTCAGCAGCATTGCATCCAATGTGGGGTTTGTATGGGAAATTACTTTTGCTCCAAATGCAAATTCTTCGACGATGATGTAAGCCTCTTATGTGTCGAATTCCCTTAAAAGTTTCTGATCTTGCTTAGTTCAATTTGCATTAACATGCTCTTTTCTGGGGGGACAGGTCTCAAAGAATCAATACCATTGCAATGAATGTGGAATTTGCAGGTTAGACACTTATTTTTGTTCTTGTGTTCATTTCCATTATCACCTAACATCAACGAAAAGAGTTAACAAAAGGTCATACTTGTGCTTGGAAAATTGCAGAGTTGGAGGCAAGGAGAATTTTTTCCACTGTAATAAATGTGGTAAGATTTTGAAATTCTCAATTTCGCATGCTTGGTCTTGAAATGCCTTTTGGTTATGATATTTATGCTTATGAGAAGCTGTTATGTTGTCATTCCAGGATGTTGTTATTCAACAATGTTGAAGGATTCTCATAGTTGTGTGGAAAAAGCTATGCATCACAATTGTCCTGTTTGCTTTGAGGTAATTTTTTTTTAAATATAAGTTGATCGATTTGAATGTCAAATGTTTGTTCATTAGTTCGCTGACTTGAAATTGTTATGCCTGCAGTATCTGTTTGAGACAATGAAGGACATTACTGTCTTGCCTTGTGGACATACTATACATTTGGAATGTGTGAAGGAGATGGAACAGCATTTACAGTAAGTGTTTGGTTGTACAATTTTTTTTTAAGACATTGAGGAGCTGTAAATATTCTAAATCTGAGTACATTCTGTAGGTACTCATGTCCGGTATGCTCAAAATCATATTGTGACATGACACGCGTGTGGGAAAAGCTTGATCAAGAGGTAATCTATTCTGTAGTGGCTAAAGAAATTAGTTTCTTTAGTTTTGTTTTGTACCATTGGATCTAATTGTTTGGTTTTGAAACAACATCCAGATTGCTTTGACTCCCATGCCTGAAATGTATCAAAACAAAATGGTAAGCCATAAATAATGCCTTCTACTTTTACAGCTCTGCTTGGATGAATAGCTTATGTGACCTTTTTCTTACAATTCCCTGGTAAAAATCAACTAGGTTTGGATCCTCTGCAATGATTGTGGCGAGAATTCCGAGGTACATTTTCATGTTGTTGCGCACAAGTGCTTGAAATGCAAATCCTACAATACGAGACAGACACAAGGAGGGCCGAGCTCATGCTCATCAAGGTTTGAGGAAATGGTGAGATGACCGAGTTCTTAGTGACAATGAAAGCTTAACTCAAACTTAAGAAGAGCTTAATCTTAATTCACTCATGACATAGACGAGAAGAAGACGACGACGACGATGGTGATGATTTCCCCATTCTTTGGTTATTAATGTACCTTGTTTACATCTTGTTGATGTTGTTGGTGCGTGGTAGAGCCAACAAATCACTTGCTCAAAATCAAAAGTTGTACTATTTTACACTTTGGTTCTTTAGTAAAAGGTATATATATATATATAGGGTTGCTATGGTAAGGGGAAATTGCTCTCACACTATTCAATTTGCAAGCTTGTTTATTCAATTTTCATGTGCAATTAGTGTCTCGTATAAGAGGGGACAAAGAGGACAAATTGTTGGGAAATTATTAAAACCAATCAAGTCCCCAGGAAAGATATACCTTTAATTTGGCCGGTAATCATCAGTGATTGCTTTAGTTTAACTTAATTATTGAGTTTGTTTAGTGAAGAAAAATAAAAAGAAAAAGGAACTGATTCCTTTTACAATTTGACATGGTTTTCAAGATTGAATGTAGCTTCTCATTCATTGTCGTTTCATTTATGCTGTTGTTTGATTACCATTGTAAATAATGTGTTAGGTTTCCTAACCCTTTTGCGGTTGTGTCGATTTATTCATTTTTGGTCGGTTAATCATTCTCTTAGTTTATATTGTTGTTTTCTTTTTTCACGTTGTTCGGTCAGTTTGCTGTCGTTTTTTATACTGTTGGGGACAGATATCATGCAAGGACACACACAGCTAAGATCATTTGATGAACTATGGTGATTTAATATTCGAAAAGTGAAGAACTAAAAATAACAAATTCTTGAAGGCATAGCATGACTAGCATTAGTTTTGTCAAGTCTCTTCTAAGGTAAAATACACATTTGGGGACTCATAGGTGAATATATCTTCCATTTATGGGCTGCAACGGTCTTGCATTTATCTCTGCGTACTGTATTAACAAAGACATCACAAAAAACATAAAGATCAATTCATACATACATATGAATATATGACTTTTATTTATATAAAAATAAAAAACAAAAAAGAAGGCCAAGACATGAACTTACATCATGAACAGCTAGTTTGAGTAGTCTCACTTGTTCTCTGGAAACAGTGCTTATCTGAGAATACTCAAGAAAATTTACTTAAGAAAATAAAGAACTTATTAGATTTTTTTTTTAAAAAAAATAATGAGAAAAAGGACAGTATGTACCCTTTTGTTTATGGCCCAAAGAACTCCTTCAGTGCAAGGAGGGACAGTGAGTGAGCCAATGTATCTATAGTACATCAATCCATTCAATCTTAACTCTCTGGGGTCAATCACTCCTTGATGTACCACTTTTTTTGTATCAGTTATGTTTATTATATCTCTGGTTAACTGTTACATGCATCCAAAAAAAATTATATGGGTCATTGGAGTGTATTGAAACAAACCAATAAAATCATTCTTTTGCAATTTTTTGAAGTTACAAATTAAATAATTTTAGAATTTCATTATTTTATAATATTAAGAATTCTTAGCATGAATGGTTCTAAATTTGTCTATGTTTAGGTAATCTAGTCTATTGATTGTTTTTTCACAAACAAGTTTTCCAAATGAAGAAAAACTTAAAACATTGCTAATTTTAATCATGAAATGAAGTGATTAAAAGACTTTTTAACCTTGGAGAGAAATCTATCAGGCTTGCCAATTTTGTAGAAGAGAGCAGTAACAGCAATTTTACTTTCTCCATTGACCTCATGGCTTTGGTGAACCATATGCAGCTCTAAGTCAAACCTAATATCACACTCAAAAGAAAGTTGACTTCAATAATAAACATTGAACAACATACTTATGTCATAATCTATCTGATTTGATAGAATTTTATAATTTTATTTTATAAATATATACATATATATATTTATATTTAAAAGAAGATTATATATTACCTTCTGCCATTGAGGGTGTGCTCAGAGGGTGAGTGCCAGTGGCATTGTTTAAGGAAGCAATCAGTGCCGTTGATCTTGATTGATCCAGCATCTTCAAGCCATTTGATCTTCCAACAACAACAGAACATTATTATGAAACTATATGATTATTATTATGCTTTTACATTGTTTATTTAGTCTTCAAGAATCGAGTACTTGACGAAAGATATATTATAAAATTTGTTATATCATATTTATAATACATCCTTATCTTATCTCTTAAACTTTTAAGAATATAATAAAATGATAAAGCAGCAAGCCTCATATTGAGAATATTAGTGAAACAATGTAGTACGTATACATTATTGCATAATTTATATATAAATAAATTCCATCTTATGCTTTTACACTAAAATATCATTTTTGATAAAATTGTAAATTTAGAGACAAAATCTCTATTGGTCTCTAATAAAATAAATTATTATTATTATTACCGCGATATCATGGCCTCTATTGTTGATAGTAGCATTATTAGGCTTGTAATTCATCTCTATTTGTCCAAGCTTCGGACTAAGTTTGATTCTTTGATACAACAGATCAATCGGAGACTGTAACTTTCCATGATTGCATGCCTTCCATTCTTTCTTTAGCTCTCCCCAATGATGTGGTCCTTTCTTGCTTTCTTCTCCATAGTCAAATTCTCTTTCATCCTCTGCATATGCCAATTATCAAACCCTAATTAAATATAATCACGATTAATTTCATTCTATCTTCACATACACTCAAAACATTCCAAAGATATATTTGATATTATACCAACTTCTTGAGCTGAAATGAGTAGCACTGTTTGGTGCAAGCACAAGAAAATGCATATCAATAGAAACCACCAACTTAAGATGTGCTTGCTTAGATCCTTAATCATGATTAGTGTAAGAGCTGCTTAGACCTTGATATTTTGTATTCTCTCTATTAAGTTTGTTCCATTAAAGAGCTTTCCCAATGGGGTTTTTATATATAATCATGGTAAGTGCATTGAAGATCCTTGCCTTTGTCTTTATCTTTAGGTCAATGTTATGATTTGTTAAATGAGGAAAGAACAAGTATGTATGAAATAATATTCATACATATTATATCATGTTTATACATAAAGTAATATGTAGTACAAATTAAGGAATCCGGTCCACTTAAATAATTTACATATGGAGAAAACAATAGTTCTATAGAAGGTTTTTATTTTATATTTTTAAGCAATTGTTCCCAACTATTACTTGCTTGCTTAATTAATTAAATTTGTTTTTGTCTTTGACTGAGGCATTATGTAATTTTTTTCTACAATCAAAGAAAAACAATATATATCAAAGAAAAACAAAAGAAGAAGACAAAAGCTTAAAATATTAACACTACTTTACATTTGTATATATATCACAATATTAATATATATTGATAATAAAAATGTTGATATTATAAATTAGTTTGATTCTTTCCTCTTGATATTATTGTACTCTCCCGGCTTTCCATGATTATTGTTTTTGGGTTTTAGTGGAATGGTTCCTTCAATTGTCGTTTACATGTGTAGGTAATGAGGTAGTGGCTTTTTCAAAGGAATAGTTTTCACTTTGTGTAGTGATCACTTGTTAAAGAATTTGTTATTCTTATATATTGGTAGGTTTTGTGGTTTGGTCCAATATATATATAAATGAACACATCTGCAGTAATATGCATGTTAAACATCATATAATCTATTTTAATGAATCATGAACAATTTTCAGGATGGTGGCTCACATATATGAGGTTTATACAAGTATTAATTTCTCAGTTTAGTTTTATTTAGAAAATATATTAACTTATTATATATTTTTTTTAATTTTCGTAATAATTTTTTTAAAAATAAATAATGTCTTATATTATAAAAGAATAACAAAAATATATTTTCTTTTAAAAAAATTAAACTAAAATATTTTCTATAATTTAAAAAAAATAAATGATATGATAATTTTTTTAATCACATCTTACTTTCCTCTACTTAAGGTACAAACATTCAAACATGATATTCTTTGAATAGTGATTGGAGATGAACCTTGTTTATTCTTGATATAAAAGGGATGTAATTCTATTTTCTTATGTGATTGATTACATGTACTCTTTGTACACACCACTACAAAAAAGGAGACTTTTGCCGGCGCAAATTTGCGCCGGCAAAAGTATGGTTTTGCGCCGGCAAAAACCATGGAGTTTTTGCCGACGCAATTTTGCGCCGGCAAAGAATTGCGTCGTATCTCCGTCGCTAATGTCACTTTTGCCGACGCAAATATAATGCGCCGACAATGGACTTTTTTGGCGACGAAAAAATACGCTGGTGAAAATATAAATGCGCCGGTAAAAAAATCTGTCACGATATTGTGGAAAACACTTTTAGCGGCGCAATAATGCGCCGGCAATAGTTTAATTTTTTAGTGGCGCATTTTTGCGCCGGTAAAAGTGTATATGTGAAGGTAAGATTGAAACTCTTTGCCGACGTAATTTTGCGCCGGTAAAAGTATTTTTAAAATAATAATTTTTATTAAATTATTAATATTATTTTCAATATATTAATATTAATTAATAATTTTCAATTTTAATATATTAATAATTATTTAATTTTTTAGTAATATTATTTAATTAGAAATAAAAATAAAATTAAAATTTTATAAATAAATAAACAAAAAATTACAACTATTAATATTTATTGTCTCCACCAAACATGAAAATATAAAAGTAATTTAGTAAAATAAATGTCTCATAAATTAAATTTTAAATAAATAGAAAAAAAGTTCTACAAATGAGTACTGGCCGCCTCATCATTCCCGCCCCCATCAGCATCATCGTCCTCGTCCGAATCCTGGTCTGGTAAGTCAACAGTAAAACCAGGAGCCAATTGACCAACCTGCTTCAACAAAGCACTGAGCAGGAGATCTTGACGCCGTTGACGACTCTCAAGTTTAGTCGTATGCTTCTTTAGGTTCTGATTTTCTAGCATAATGTCCTGATTTTGCTGCAAAATGGTGTCCACTTCAGGTGGCAATTGCCCGGACATTTGAGAAGTTGACGAAGATGCTGCCCTCTTTGCGCCAATTGCCTTCAACCTAGGCAACCCCCCAAACCCTTTCTTATAACGCGAGCGGGGTCCAAGGACATCCGTGACAATATCCATATCAGGCGGGAAATGACCGTCGACATTATCGCCGACACAAGAAGCAGCAGATGATGCAGGGGCCGTACTCTGCGATGCTCGACGTTCGGTCATCTCATTCTGCACAATAAAAAGCACGTATTTCGAATTCCAATATAACATTATTTGAAAACCTAACTTATAAATTTTTAATATAACAACATATAAAATATAACTTTATTATCTATCTGCCAACATCCTATCATTAATGACTGCAGACCAGTGATTGAAAAAGAATGTAATTAATTTTGTTCCCGTATCAGGGAGCAAGTGGGCTAAAGTAAATTTGGTCATGAAAATCCATTTCTGATTGAAAATCATGAAAATGTTGTTGATATATACGGTAGGTACAGTTAATTCCATTAATGGGGAATTTACGTCTCCAAACATATACATCAACTACATTTGCATGTTTTTCAGTCAGAAATGGATTTTCATGACCAAATTTACTTTAGCCCGCAAGCTCCTTGATACGGGGACAACATTAGTTACATTCTTTTTTTTTATCTTAGTCCACAATCATTAATCATAAAAATATTGGCACATAGATTATAAAGATTTCATTGTTAAAAATTTAATTAATAATTAATAAATAATTACTAATTGACAACAACAATTAATAATTAATATTTATTAATTATTTACTAAACTTTTTTAAAGTTAAATGATCATAAATTAGTTAAGGTTATGCAACTTACATGTTTTGTCGCCGCTGCATCACTAATCCACTTATCCTTCTTCTTGTGCAGGTGCTCGAATGTGTCGATCATGCTCAGGAGCTGGCCAGTAGATGGGTCCATCTAAAAAAGCAAATTATTTAAACATTGTGACATTTATAATATTTTCGTAAATGTAAGGATATAAGTTATTATAATTTACGTGATCATAAACATGGGCAACGATGGATTTGGAACCGTGTCCTCCTGGTATGGTCATTTTAGCTCGAGCTTCTTTATTTTTCTTCGATATACGCTTCAAAAAGAAAACAGTACTCATTAATCTAAATTGTAATTTTATAATTAAAAATTAATGTAAAATGTACGGCATACCTGGTGAGAATCAGAAACCCAAAAATCACACAGAACTGCCCAATCAGAAGAAGTGATCGACACAAAAGGTTTTGACTTCGCTCTCTCATTGTCCACCTCTCCTCCAACATCTACCCAGTGTTTCTTCATCGTGTGGCACCAATCAGTCAGATGTTTTTGCATTTGTCTTACCATGGCATCGTTGATTACTGGATTGTCTTCTGGATAAATGAATTTTTCCTAAAATCACAATTAAAATTGGAATTTGTTAAAATATTTTGAAGATAGACAAAATATTTAATAATGAGTTATTAAAGGTTTAAAGAATGCTTACAGATAGTCTATTTCGAATAACTTCGATATCAGCTGGTTTTACTTGTTCCCAAGCTAGTGTAGTTGGGGGTACGGTGCTACGCAAATAACGAGCCATAGAATTGTTGAACCACTTGCCGTACTTTTGAATAGCTTTTCCAGTTTCTTTATCAAACTCTACTTTCAAATGAGTAACTTTTTTGATGGCCAGCTCCTTCTCGATATTGGCACCGTAATAAGCTCCTCTGCCTCTCTTGGAGCCACCACCTGTGTCATTACTTGTTTCGGCCATTCTACATTAAAATATTCATTAATTAACTAATTCAAATTATGTATGTCTATTGTTTTTTGTTATAAAATTAACATTTATTCATTATGGTATTTCCAAACCTACCCTATTCCGACCTAGTGGATCCCTTGGAGATAGTAAGAAGTCATGTACTTCTCCTCAGTTTTTTAAAATGTTTATCAAACATTTTAAAAAAATGAGGAGCAGTACATGAATACATTGTCTATCCCCAAGACATCCACTAGGTGTATCACTATTATTTTTTGTTATTGAATTAACATTTTATTACTTATTGTCTTTCCTAACCTACCCTATTCCGACCTAGTAGATCCCTTGGAGATAGTAAGCAGACATGTGCGACTACACACTTTTTCAAAATATTTCATCAAACATTTTGAAAAAATAAGTAGCAGTACATGAATACATTGTTTATCCCCAAGGCATCCACTAGGTGCATCACTATTATTTTTTGTTATTGAATTAACATTTTATTACTTATTGTCTTTCCCAACCTACCATATTCCGACCTAGTAGATCCCTTGGAGATAGTAAGCAGACATGTGCGACTACCCATTTTTTCAACATATTTCATCAAATATATTGAAAAAATGAGTACCAGTACATGAATACATTGACTATCCCCAAAGCATCCAATAGGTGCATGTGTACCTATATCTGATACTATCATTAATTAATGATAATAAATAAACTTTTCATTGAATTAAATAAAAAGTTACATACACTTGTTTAAATTACATATCACTGTCCTCATCATCACTAACTACAACATCATTACGAACATCACTATCACTATCACTATCGACTAGAACATTATCGTCATCCTCATCGTCTTCATACTCGACCAACGTGTCGTCTTCAAATTCAACTTCATCATCGACAACAAATTTATCTGAACCTTCGCCAACCAAATCATCAACGTTGTGCACTTCAGTGGCATTGACATCAACCCGATCATACTGAAGATTAGCAAAAATTGGAAGTTCTACCCACAACTGAAATGAAGAAGAATTAACTTCTTGCAATATTGGTATATCATTTGTGGTCTCAGTATCATCAACATCGGAATTTGTGAAATCCCATACATTCCTTGGAATGTATTCATTAACGAGCCTCCAATCATCCCCATTTTTCACATCTCGAAGATAATACACCAACTTCGCTTGAGATGCGAGAACGAAAGGATCATCTTTATAACATTCTTCTTTCACATATACGCTCGTAAAATTGGATTCCACTTTAATTCTACTTGTATTGAACCATCTACACTTGAATAGGACAACACTGTAACCCATCAAGTAGGACAATTCAATTACTTCTTCCAAAACTCCATAGTAGTTCACTCCTTCCTCACTTGGCACCATTACACCGCAATTTTGTGTTTTAAGCTTCATATCACGACCACGAGTCACAAATTTCACACCATTCACTATCATCCCTGGATATGAATACACGGTGCCGCTTGATTTGTTTGCGAGAGCATACAATTCATTATTCACTTCAGTAGGTGTTGACTCATGCAAACCGTTCACCTATCAACATTAACATTGAAAGTTAGTTTTGGATTGACTAATTGGGGTTTCAGAAAAGAATTGACTAATATACATACTCTTTCTTTGAACCACTGAGGAAAATCAGTTTCTTGTTGAACTTCAAGATTCAAGCCCCCCCGTCTTCTTAATTCATCCATATGCTCACTACAAATGAACAAAAAAACTATGATTTTGGCATTTACTCGGTATATAAACCAAACATCATTATTGAAAAAATACTAGAAAACACACCTAAGGTACTCCTTAATTTCGGCACAATTGTTCAAGATATACCACTCAGCCTTTTGCTTTAATTGCGGATTAAGGAGCATATTTGATTTCTTACCAAATGGACGACCAACAGCCTTATAAATAGAATATTCCCGATTTGGTTGGGATTCAACGCGATCGTCATTCCTCTCAGGTCGATTGAATCGAGTCTCAACCCCCCGCAGGTACATTGAGCAAAAGGTTAAAGCCTCGTTCACCACGTAAGCTTCTGCGATTGAACCTTCGGGACGTGCACGATTTCTTACATATTGTTTATAAACTCCCATCGAACGTTCAATGGGATACATCCACCTAAAGTGCACGGGACCGCCAAGAATTGCCTATTTCGGAAGGTGCAAAACCAAATGCACCATAATATCGAAAAATGCTGGAGGAAATATCATTTCCAACTTGCATAAAATGGTGATAATGTCTGTCTCCATCTTCTCAAGGTCTTTCACATTCAAAGTCCGTGCACAAAGTTTTTTGAAAAAACCGCACAACTCAATAATTGGCTTCCGAACTTCCGGAACCAAAAACGACCTAAGTGCGGCGGGCAACAACTGCTGAAACAACACGTGGCAATCATGTGATTTCAACCCAGTTATCTTGCCATCATTGACATTGACATTCTTCGAAAGGTTTGCAGCAAAACCGTCCGGGAATTCAACTGACTTCACAAATTCACAGAAAACTCGACGCTCCGGGACACTGAGGGTGTAACTGGCGTGCGGTTTCTTCCACTTGTTTCCCTCTTTGCGGAGGTGGAGTTTTCCCCTAATTTTCATGTCTGCTAGATCAAGTCTTGCCTTGTCAGTGTCTTTAGATTTTCCCTCTAAGTTCAACAAAGTTCCCAAGACACTGTCGCAAACATTCTTCTCAATGTGCATTACGTCCAAATTATGCCTCAACAATAACTCCTTCCAATAATCAAGCTCGAAAAATATGCTCTTCTTCGACCAATTAAGTTCAATCGGAGCCCTTTTGCGTTTCACACCACCAAATTCTTTGTGTTTCCCAGGATGTCTAATCAGCAAATTCTCTAATTGCTTCAAAACATCATCACCGGAGTAATGTTTCGGTGGTGGCCTGAGTTCCCTGTTACCGTCGAATAGTGCTCGTTTGCTCCTCCATTCATGATCCATATCAAGAAATCTCCTATGGCCAATGTATGCAATTTTACTTCTAATCCCTACAGAGGGAGTTTCTTCATTGCATGTGGGACACGCCTTGCACCCTTTTGTGCTCCACCCAGACATCATAGCATAAGCTGGGTAGTCGTTAATGGTCCACAAGACTGCTGCACGCATATTGAACAATGTACTATTGTATGCATCTCTTGTCTCGACACCATTCATCCATAACTCCTTCAACTCGTCAACCAAAGGTCTCATATAGACATCGATATCTTTTCCAGGTGAAGAAGGACCTGGAATAAGAATAGACAACATTAATGACTGTGGTTTCATGCACTTCCACGGCGGCAAATTGTATGGGACAAGTATTACAGGCCACATGCTGTAAGAGTTGCTCATGTTCCCAAAAGGATTGAAACCATCTGTAGCCAACCCAAGCCTAACATTTCGAGGTTCGGCTGTGAAAGATGGGTACAACTCATCAAGGTGCTTCCACGCCTTACTGTCAGCGGGGTGCCTCATCACACCATCTTCCCTTGGCCTTTTAGAATAGTGCCATCTCATATCCTCTGCAGTATATCTGGAACTGTACAGCCTTTTCAATCTCGGCGTCAACGGAAAGTACCGCATGACCTTATGGGCCACTTTCTTCCCGTTCCCACGATTATCTTGCCAGCGACACTCACCACAAACCGGACAGAATTCCAAATTCGCATTCTCCTTCCAAAACAGTGCACAGTCATGCTTGCAAGCATCGATGGACTCATATCCCAATCCAATACTCCGCAACTTTGCCTTCGCCTCATAGTTAGACTTAGGTAAAATTGTTCCGTCAGGCATAGCGTCGACTAACAATTCCAGCAAACCATCAAAGTAATGATTGCTGCACTTGTTAATTACTTTGAGATGCATCAGCTTCACCAAGAAGTTCAACGCGGAATACTTTCGGCAACCCGGGTACAGTTCACTTGACATCTCCTTAAATAAATTGTCATACTTGTCGCGATGTTGAGGATCATCTTGGGGAGGATCATTATAGTTTCCATGGGGAACGTCATCTTCAGCGTAAACATCCTCCAGGATATCCGCTATCTCATCTCTATCATGATCTCGTACCACAGCTGGTGGCGACGGCAGCGCCTCTCCATGGTAATGCCACACTTTGTAGGACTGTACGATGCCATTGTTGAATAAATGCATCGAAATTGCATTTATAGGCTGGAACTTAACATTCCCACATTTCTTGCACGGACAGCGAACCAAACCCCGATCGTTCAACTGATTTTTGGCGATATCGAAGAACTCCTTAACACCATTTCTATACTCCAGAGACCAACGATTCCTCGCACTCATCCAGCTTCTGTCGCTTGCCATCTTTAAGCGAAATAATTAAGAAAATATTAATAATTGTCTTAAAATAAGGGAAATGATAGTCAAAGTATTTCATGACTGTTTGTCTCCCTAATTATCACTAACTGATAATAATATCCTATCTCTGGCAAAAATAATTATTTATAGAGATATTTCCGGCTAAATTACTCAAACTTACAACTTACTAACACTTAAATGACACGTGACACCACATGATTGGTACACATTATTATTATTATTTTAAATAATTTTTCATAAAAAAAACATTTTATATTTTTTATTTTTTTTAAAAAATCCAATTTATTGTTTTCCAATTTAAAGGTAACAAAAAATAATTTTTTTTTTCATTTTTTACAAAAAAAAAAAATCAAATTTGTTGCTTTTAATCAATTATTTAGGATTAAGTAAAAAAAATATTTAATCTTAAATTATTGCTTAGATTTTAAACAAAATTACTTAATCTTTAATTGAAAACAAGTAGACAAAATGATAAATAGGAAGATTTTAATAATAATAAATTAAAAATTTTGAGGATATTAACAATATAAAATTAAATTTAAAAAAAAATGTATTTTTCATACTTAATCTTAAGTTGAAAAAATTTTTGAATTTTTTTTTAAAAAATGTAAATTTTATTTTTTTGTTAAATTAAAAAATATTTTAAGAATAATAACAAATTTTATCAATCATGTACTGCCACGTGTCCGTTGACTAGTCTACTTTAACATTTACTTATTTATTACTTTTAATTTAAAATTAATTTAATTATACATTAATCTCCATTTTGTAATTTTTTATTAAATTCTTTAATTTGTATTTGATTATTTACTTAATCAATAATAATTTTATTATATTTATATTTTATTAAATCATTTATATTTTTAACTTTTTCAATTACAAAACATCTAATATTAATGTTAAAATTAATTATTAATTATTATGATTGGTAATTTTATTTTATTTAAATTATAGTTAAAAATTATTTTTTTGATGAATTTTTAATTATACTTAAATATTTATTTAATTAATTATTAAACTTTTATTAATTTTACTAACTCCAACAAAAATTGGGCAGCATAACGACTATATTTCAAACTATCCCAAAAATTTAAAAACCTACAAATTAAACACATATATAACCAGAATAGTCCCAGAGCAATATACAGAACATTCTCATAACATGCACAACATAAACCAAGATTAATAACATATATCAAATCTTTCTATATCAGTAACATCAAAACAATTTATTTAGTAAATATTTATAAACAAATAATATTTAATATAAAAAATATAATATATATTTTTTTAATATACATAATCTAATCTATTTTTTAATATACATATTAAGCATTAAAATTAAAAAAATATACATTCTCAAATCAAATTTTTTTTAATAAATACTAAAATTATATTTTCTTTTTCATTATTAATATCATTTTTTTAAAACTACACATTTATTTATTTTATAAACAGAAAAATATAATTATAATAACAAATATCACACACATACATTTATATTAATCAATTTCTACAAAAATTTAACATTAAATAAACATATATACACACCCATTTACAGAAATACATAAACATATATCCATATACAAACATATATACAGATATATAAAAAAAAAAACAAATTTAAGTATATATATATTCAGATATAACTAATATATATATATTCGGATATAACTAATATATATAAATATATACATATATATAAACTAATATATATATAAATATATACATATATATATTCGGATATAACTAATATATATAAATATATACATATATATATAATCATATATAAATATATATATATAAACCGAAATATATATAAACATATATATAAACTAACCTTTGCATTTGTTTCACCGAGAGAGTTACAACACACCTGTTCATAGGGAGAGAATAACAAAAAAAAAAATACAATTACAAAACATAATATTGAGAAAAAAATCCAAAAATGTTAAAAAATTTCTCATTTTACTAACCTTGAGAGATGCTTCAATATATAACTTGAGCCACGGCGTGGGATTATGGGACACCGGTGGTCGGAGACTATCACAGAGGAGAGAGAGAGAGCTTTGCTTTCACAAACACAGAACAGAAATGGGGAAGAAGGAGGCTGCGGCTGAGATATATCGTTAAGACTTTTGCCGGCGCGTTTCGTTGCGCCGGCAAAAGTCTAAAACTGCGCCGACAAATGTGTTTAAGTAAACCCTAAAGTAAAACGATGTCGTTTTAATTATCTCGACTTTTGCCGGCGCGCTTGTTCACTTTTGCCGGCGCAACGAAACGTGCCGGTAAAAGTAAGCCCACCTACTTTTTATTTCAAACGTGTAAAAATTTAAAAACACGTTGACTTTTGCCGGCGCGTTAGGTGAAATGCGCCGGCAAAAGTTTGTACGCTTATTTTGAAAAATCTGGCATTACTTTTGCCGGCGCAACCCCGACTTGCGCCGGCAAAAGTCATCTTTCCCGGCGTTAAATTGCGCCGGCATAGGGTTTGATTTTTGCCGGCGCAATTCATGAATTGCGCCGGTGAAAGTGATTTTTGTCGGCGCAATTCCGAATTACGCCGGCAAAGAACTGGTTTCTTGTAGTGCACACAACACATATATATAATGTATTTATAATGTTTGTTATTGTTTAATATAAATATATATAAATTAGATTAAGTAATAATACTAAAAAAGAGTAATGTGTTTTTTTAAAAAAAATATATATAAATGGTAAAAAATAATAAAAATTAAAATTATATATTAAATATTATTATAATAATAATAATAATAATAATAATAATTTATATTAATATAATTATTAAATATCTAGTTTACCATATTTTATAATTGGTTTTGATGATATATTCCATTAAATATTTTGTAAGATTATGTTAAAGTTGAGAGAAAAAAAAAATTGTTAAATCAAGAATTAAATACACATATTTTATATATAAAGATTTAATCCATAACTTTAGAAACGAGTATTATCACGTGGCATGCATCCATATTCACAAGTTATTTTTGAATTTCATACAACATACAAAAACATGAAAGTGTTAATTAGTAATTTTGTTAAGTAACACTCTTCATAAGAAGAATGTTTAACGTTGATGTGTTAATAGTATAATTGGGGAAAAATTGTAAAATCCTCCATGATCATTTGAAAATTGAAGTAAAAATAATAAAAAAAATATTAATAGGAGAAAAATTAGTTAAGAAAGAAAGTTAAAAATAAATAAATAAATAAATAAATAAAGCGACAATCCACAAATCTCATAAAAACCAACACTTCCCATTGAAAGATTACGAAATAAGGGATCAATATTCATCTAAACAAAGCATGATTCATATTTAAAGGAGATCCATCCAAGCGTTGTCTAAGATAACTAAGCCAAGAGTACGAAACTTTGTCATAGGCCACGAACACCATCAGTAAAGCATTAAGAGAACGAGTGTCATAAACACCATTATCAAAAAACTAAACATACCAAAATCCTAATAAACAAACAAAAAAACCAAACTAACATAAACAAGAACATAAAAAAAACTCACTACAAGAAAATAGTTCTTTTGCGGCAACACCAAATGACCACAAATAATAGGGTATTTACGAGACAACAGGGTTATGTCGTTGCAAAAAATACCTTATGAAATTTTGGGTAATTTTGAAGAGTATTTGTAGCGACAATTTAGGTGGCGACATTATGGTTGCAAATACCAAAAATATTGGCGGAAAAAGTGCCCACGCAAATTGTTCATTCCCGAGAACATATTAGGTATTTGTCGTGACATTATGGGGCATTTGTGCCGACAAATTGCTTATTTGCGGCGAAATGCATTTTTTTTTTAATAAAAAATAGTATTTTTATTTATTTTTGATCACCCCAAGCACGATCCATCCATTGATTAGGTCCAAAATTCCCCAAAACTAAGCAATGGTGGAATAAAGTACCACATCAAGGGGAGATCGACGGTGAACAAGACAGATCTGAGCCATTTGACCATTCAAGTCAACAAGAACAATATTCATTAGTACGATTGTTGATCTTGGAACACTCTGGGTGGCAATCCCATAGTTGATTATGTCTGAAAGACCTTATAATTAATCAAGGTTGGCATAAATTATTGTATCAATGTGAGATCAACGACGATCAAGACCGATCTGAGCCTTTTGACCATTGAAGTCAACAAGAGTAATGTTGATTAGTACGATTGTTGATCTTAGAACACTCCGGGTGACGATCCAATGATTGATTATGTCTAAATACCTTATAATTAGTCAAGGTTGGCATAAACTATTGTAACGAGGTGTGATCGATGGTGATCGAGATCAATACGAACCTTTTGACCATTGAAGTCAATAAGAATACTAATGAATAGTGTACATATTAAATATATTTAGTTAAAATTTATTAATATCTTTATTTTTTGTTCATATAAATAATTTATAAAATTGATTAAACTTTAAACTTTAGAATAAATAAAATCCTAAATTTAAAAAACAAATTACTTTTTTTTTTTAGTTTTTGGATTTATTTATTTATTTTGAGATTTTCTTAAATAATTTTATACTTGTTTATTTTTCAATTTGTTTTTATAAATTCTCATTCAATTTTATAAATTATATTTGTGAAAAAATATATTAGTATTTGTAAGTGTAATTTCCCATTAATTATTTTTACACTTTCATTTATTTTGTATAAGTTTAAATTCTAAAAATCTATATTTTTTAAAAATAATTTAAAATTTTTAGATCATATAAAGGCATCTATATTTTTAATTAATTTTTTATTTCTTTTTTAAAAAAAATGCAGCGGTGTTGTGGGGGCATTTGTGGTGACACATGCCGTCACAAATAGTTTTGTGTTAAGTAAGTTAATTATACAACATCTTCTACTATTTGTAGTGATACATGTCGCCGTTGTAGGATATTAGAATTTAAATCTAGATGCATGCTTCTTATTATTTTTCCAAAAACATAATAGAAACATAGAATAACATGACATACAAATGAACATTAGATTCGTAAATTAACATAAACATAAAGATGTAGAAACTTACGAATACGCAACGGAACTGTACAACTCCTTCCTTCAATCTCTCTAACCCATGACTCATTTCTCTAGCAGAGTATTATCAAGAGAATGAACTAGATCAACAACACATTCTTCCTCACCAAGCCTTTGATCAACCTAGAACTAGTGTGGGCTGGTTCTCAACACATGAGATAGAGATCTAGAAAAGAAGAAGAGAGTAAGTGGCCAAGAAAGGATCAGATTGTCTAGGTTTTCACTTACCCCAATGAATCAATTGAGACTAGAACTTCTGAAAACCCTAGATCTCATATTCTTTATATAGGCAACTTAATGGGCATTATTTAAATTTAAATTTAAATTAATTAATATAATAAATAAAAAATCAAAGCCTTGGGCTCCCACAAACAGACTTGGACCCAATCTCTTTGTTTTGAATTTAAATCCCAGTTGGGCCTAAAATCAAAATCTTTTTATTTATTTATCTTTTAATTAATTAATTAAATCCTTATTCAATTTAACTAATTATAATTTGAAACTTGATTTAATATTATTTATTTATATTGACACATATTTATCAATATTAATAAATTTTCCCAAATATTCTTTTTTATTATCTAAATCTCATATCTCTGTAAAATTTACCAAAATTGACCTAGTCAACTTTAAAAATCCTAATTGATAATTAAATCAATTAATTGAGACATTCTAGATGATTTACTCAAAGGTGATGTGGGGACCATGGATCCATGAATACAAGCTACAATAAATTTCCATGAGTATATTTATGTTGAGCCCAAAAGAGGGTGTTTTAATATTTATACTCGCAAGTGCACGAATCGTTTCGGAATATAATGTTCATGTAAGTACGAGGTCGAACCCATGGGAGTTGACTAACATCAAAAGAAACTATTTCAAACAAAGCAAGAAGATTCTAACCTAGTTCCAAATATTTGATGAGATTTTGTTTTAGAAAAATAAAAGACAAGTAATAAAAAGATTAATGATTAAATAGAAAAATGGTTTTCAAATGAGATATGTAAAATAAGATTATTAAGATATTAGAATCCACAATATGCAAGTTCAATAATATTTATAAGTATATTGATTCCCAAGTTTAGATATAGTTGAAATAAATCACACTATATTTTTTTCAAAATACATTTTCTATTCAAGCACAAGTTACTTTAAAAAAGGTAGGATTTTTCTTCACTTTTATAAGATATAATTTCTAAGCATTAGTTGTGTTACAACCTAATGAAACTACAAAAAATCAAAGAGATTATGTTTAGGCAAAATATGATACTTATGCTCTAAGAATTAGATGTGAACAATTTAATGAAAAAAATTTAATCAAAGAATATCATATTTTTGCATAATGAAGAACTAAGTGTAATATGCTTTAACAATCAATAATAGATGAAAAATGCATATCTTTGATAGAAAAATTCATTATCAATGTTGCACAAATGGGAAATCAACATACAATAAAAAATACTATCTAGTTACATTTTGCTTCATCATCATCTTAATAATCTTGAAAAAGATTAGAAGCTCATAACTAGATTGAAATAAAAATTACAAAATAACATACTTGACATGCTCTTCAAAAGATGAAAATGGTAGAGAGAAAATAGTGAAAAGAAGAGAGAAAAATATGAAGTGTAGAAGATGTTGAAAAGATGAAGAAGAGCTCTCCAAATGGTCTTACAAGACTCTATTTATAGGTAAAATATGGAGATTCAATTAATCAAATTAAAATGAATAAATTGATTAATTTAATTGTGTTGGGAAGTGGTAGGATAAATAGAGTAAGTGTAAGGGTATTGGAAAGATGAAATGTTTGGTTGGATGGAAGATTAGTGAAAAACTAGGGTAAAAAAATGAATTATGAATGTTTATTTAGGTAAGAAAAAATAGGGAAGAGTGAATTGATATTTGAGTGAAAAGAAAAAAAAATATTGGGAAGAAAAATATGACTTTTTGGCCTTTTGGTGGCTGTGTTGGCAGCTTGGCTGTCTTGGGGCGGTTTGGGCCATGGAGCTTCTGGGCTTGTGGAGTTGGGAGCTGGTGAAGGCAGCTTAGAGTTGGGCCAGGCGGGCTGGTATGTGGGACTCGGGCCTGGTGGAGAGGCAGGCCCACGGTGGCTGAATGAAGGCTGAAGCTTGGTGTGCCAGGCAGTTGACAGCTGGCTGTTGAGATGCATCATGTGATGCTCGGCTGGGAGAGCTTCAGGAGGCAGGGGCAACACATGAAGGATGGGGCAGCTGGGGCTACTGGGTCGTACGACTGGCAGGGAGGAGAGGCTTCGTGGGCCTGGGCTTCGGCAGGCCTCCTTGGGCCTAAGAAAAGTGCCATTTTTCTTGTTATTTTCTTTCAAAATTACCACCTTTCCTTTGATTTCCTTGCTTTTCAAGAGCCACAAATGATCTACAAAATAAATTAAAATTAAATATTTTCATTAATAAAATATACCATATAACTCCCATGAAAATATTAATTAAAATTTAATTTGCATAACATTTAATTTCAATAAAATCATATTTTTAGCATTCAAACTAACAATACTAATTTTAAATAATTCAGTTACAACATAACACAATAAAATATCTATAAAAACATATAAAAATCTAGAAAATTACAATAAGACTAATAAATACAGAATTACTTAAAAACTTAATAAATTAATTAAAAACTCAAGAATTAAGCAACAATTAGAACATAAAAAGTGGTAAAATAACTCTATTTTGTAGAGTTATCAATTTATTAAATAAATTATCTCACAATTTATTAATTCCTCATGACTCGACTATAGATTTAGAATTGAACTCTTGAATTCATAGCGTATTTTTCTAATCACAAATATGTTACCCACTGTTATAACCATTACAGTCAGTCAATCCTCTATTGATGACTTACTAACGAGTCCATTGCAAATTACCGTTTTACCCCTCATTTGTATTTTATCCTTAACTCCCACTAAGTCCCTTGTAAATGATAAATTCGTGAACTTAATCACAGATATGAGCACTCAATCATTTACCTTTTTAGATTATGCTATTAAGGAAGTCATATTTTCACCTGTCATACAAAACCTATAGATTTCATATCCATGATTAATACTCCCACTCAATTACACTACTAAATCTCCAAGATGTAAGTATGGGCTTGACCGTAGAGTAAGCTGGTAACGAACAAATGAAAAGATTTAAATAATATAATTAGCATAATATTATCACTCAATTTTAAGATCAACTTGACCTATGGTCAATGTTGCAACATTAATTAGATTCGATAACAACAATACTTATTTATCTATCAATAATCAATATCAGTCCAAGTCCAATGTACCCATTTTGTAATGACCCAAAATCACTAATAAGGCTTAAGGGCCTTGATTAGTGTGCCGGGAGGGCACGATTGGTTTGTGTGTAAATTAAGTAGTTTAATGCATGATTCTATGACAAGCATGCTTGTATGGTTATATGAATGTATATGTGAGATGCATGTCTACGAGTACTAGTATGTATGTAGGCCCCGTTTAGCTTAAAGGGGTATATTTGTAATTTTAGCCCATTGAGGGCGTAAATGTGATTATATGTTATAATTGTGAGGACCACATTATTATGTTGGTAAATCCCCAGCATGTGACTTGAGGCGATCCTAGGGAGCTAGTTAACGGGAAAGTCACAATGGGACCTAATACTTGACTTGGGGCAAGTCAAGGGGTATTTCGGGTATTAGAGGGTTATTTGGGTTATCGGGTTATGGAAATAAATAATTGGAGATATATTTAGGTTAGAAAGCTTAGGTGGGAATACTGGAGAATTTTACCACTTTGCCCTCGGGGACGTTTTCGGTACCCCGAGCCCTCGGGATTGACTTAATTGCCTAAGGATAGATAGACAAAACTTAGAAAGTGGTGGAAACATCAAGAACCGACCCTTCTCTCTTACTCTTTTTCTCTCTCAAGGAAAACTACAGAAAAACTAAGGGAAACCACAAGGAACCAAGGAGAACTTGGCTGGAATTCAGTGAATTGAGTAGAAATTTTGGAAGATTAACTCAGTAGAAGCTAAGGAAACTAACCAGGAACAAAGGTAAGCATTGAATTACATTTTTGATCAATTGATTATGTAGTTTTGGGGCTGGATTCTAAGAGTTCTTAGGTTCTTAACTTCAAGGTTGAATTAAGGTAGAAAGCTTCGGTGTTAGCTCAGTAATTGCTCGGAGGATTGAGTCTTCAGTCAAGGTAAGCTCCAATTTATGATATAGTGTTTGAATTCTGAGTTTTTATGACTGGTTTTAGTGTTCTTGAGTGTGTGAGTTTCATAAATTAAAATGGTGTTTTGATGAGTTTTTAGATTAGGCTTCTGCTTTTAAAATCATGCAAGAATGTTTGTGATAATTGGAGTATATTATTGGGATGGTTATGGGTGGTTTTGAGTGAGGTTTGGGTGTTAAAAATGGTGGTTTTTCTAGGTTTGAAGGGGTCGGGCCGCGGCATAGTTCTTGGTGTGTCGCAGCCCTCTGAAGCTAATGGGAGCTGGAAATGGAGGGCGGGCCGTGGCATGGGGTATGTAGGGCCGCAACCCATGTCAGTTTTTTGGGCAAGGCTGAGCCTTTGGTTGGGGCCATGCCGTGGCATAGGGAGCTTGAGCCGCGGCCCTTAAGGACATTTGTGGCCTTTTTGGAGTTTTTAAGCGTGGGAACATAACCTAGGGTGCTTGGGATCGATTCTACTACCGTGTTTGGTGGAATTCGATGTCCTGGTGGCTAGAACCTTATCCGAAAACCTTTTTACAATTATTAATGGTATCACTTATCTTGGTTGTGACTAGGTATAAGCTAGGGGCTCAGGAAATGGATCGTGCTCAAGGGACATCTCTCGTAATCAGTACATTTGGAAATTAAAGGTAAGAAAACTGCACCCGGTTGTGAATTTATAATGAGACTAAGGGTTACCCGTTTTGTATGCTTAATAAAGGATGGTATTATGCCATGTGAATAACAAGCAAACGACCTAAGGGTGCCGAAGTTATATTGGCGCACAGGGCGCGGCTCAGTCACTGATAGCTGAGGACAGCTTATTATTCACTGAGCTTGGTTTAAGCGGACCAGAGTCAGTGGGGTTAAACAGAGGGTGCAACCTAAGGGTATCGACCCTAATTATCGTTTGACTTGATTATTATTATTATTGGTTATTTGATTTGTCATGCTGATTAGCTGAGTGTTGGTTTGTTAATTCTCAGGTTATGACTATGAACTATGTGATTAGTGTGGTACGCTAAGTGTATGAACATGCCTTAAGAGCTATCAAATTGTTATCATTGTTTGTGATAAGATGTCATGTTTTCTTGTTGGCCTTGGCTCACGGGTGCTACGTGGTGCAGGTAAAGGCAATGGTAAGCTTGGTCAGCCTTGAATCAGAGAGCTTTGAAGGCGAAATGTACATGATCAGCTGCTCGACCACCACGGTTGAGGAGGAGACAGGAACATGAGGGCCACAAATATCTGTTTTGCCCTTAGAGTGGCTAGTGGTTTCTTGTACTCTAGAAATTTTGTAAACTGACTTTCAAACACTGTTTCGTTTGGGATCCCTTGTACAAAATGTTTAGTTATATAAAATGTATCTTTCATGACCAAAACCTTTTAACCCTAGTTCATTAATAGTACCCGTGACACATTTTTAACTAAATGACGTGATTAGCAAGTCCTGCACCTTTATAAACACATAGTGTAGCGGTCTTGGCTATCCAGGGCGTTACACATTTACATTCGATCTTATTGTGATATCTGCTTCTACTAGTAATGGTATTATGGTAATCTGGCTTGGATCAAGGTATCATGGTAAATTGTATGTTATTATGTGTTTAATTATACGAACTATGATATGCATGATTTATGGTGTATGCTTATTTTATGTTTTCGGTAGACAATCCACACACATTAGTTTGTTCAAGTATTAAAGGCCAAAATGCGATAGAATTGAATTATGGGGGTCAAAGTAGAATTATGAGTTTTGTGATAGAAAGTGTAATTATGAGAAGTTAAAACTATTAGTTTTTTATGGAATTACAATAAAGGGCTTAAGTAATTATTAAAGAAAAGTTAGAGGTTGGGGATCGCAGTGTAATTTGGTTTTTACATGATTTAAATCAGATTAAATAATTAATTAATAAAAGAATAGGTTTAGATGTTGTACAATTCTTTCAAACTTCTAGTTTTGCGATATACGAAAGGTGAAACTGACCAAGAACAATCTCTCGTTCTGGATCTAAGTTTTGAAGCCTAAGGTGCTGGAGGAGATCATTAGTTTGGATTTTTCAAGGGCTAGAAGATCTCTATATATGGAGCAAGGACTTAAGATTTGTGGCTGGGATTTTTTTTGTAAGTGTTCAAACTTTACTGTTTAAGTATTTTGTCAGATTTAGGTTTTTAAAGTATTGAGACTATTTTTATTGTTTCTAGGATTATGAATGTTTACTATAGGCTTAGGATTGTTAATATCTGGGTTCCAAGGGTTAAAAACATGTTAGGATAGTTATTTTGGTACAAAGTTTTGAGTCGCCTAGTGTTTTGGGATGTTTGGGGTCAAAATGGTTGAGAAATCACTGAGATTTCAGGGTTTTTTCGCAAGTGGCGCCGCGGCGAAAATTCATCTCATTTAGGCTACGAAATGCTTTCTTACTTCAATAGCGCTGCGATCCTTTTGGGAGGGCACCGCGACTCAAATACATTTTTGGTTATAATTTTTCGAGTTTTATATTTTGACCATAACTTTTGACCCCCGATGTCGGATTTGGATGTTCTTTATATGGTTGGAAAGATTGAGAAAATATCTACAGTCCTAGAACCTAAGCCAAGTTTAGATGTTATTATTTTGGAGTCGGAATCATGAACTAAGCATGGTATTAATCAATTTTGATTTGGTTTGGCTAGAGACGCTTAAACAAAAATCACACTTGGGTTGTTTTATCAACTAAATTGCTGGAATTCAGGTAAGAAGAGTGGACACCTGCACACAGGGTGTACACTCGACGTACTTATGTATGGAAAACTTTGTATGCTATGAATTATGTCAGGAGTTATGTTGTGAACTTTGTTAAGAATTATGCTATGAATTATGATGTGAATTATGTTATGAGTTACATTAGGAATTATGTCATGGATTGTGTTATGAGGTATGTTATGGGTTATGCATGTTATGTGTGGCTGTATTATGTGTGAATATGTTGTATATTTGTGTGGAATGCTTACAATATGAAAATGCATGCTCATGTTACGATACATTGCATGCTTATGTTATGAAAATGCATGCTTATGTTAATTCGTGCTCGGTTGCACAATTGACCAGATTAGCACTGGTTTACGGCCGGAGCGACACTGGTAATACATGTTATGAATGTTTTGTGATATGATATGATTATTGTATGTTATGTTATGCTATGGTATGTAAAGTTAGGCTACGAGAATGATACGTACAATATCAATTATTGCTAAACTTTATAATTTATGTAAGGTTATATGTAACGACCCAAATTTCCTAATAAGGTTTAGGACCTTGATTAGGAGGCCGGGAGGGCCATAATTGATTTACTGTGTTATTATATGATTACATGCATGATTATGTGGGTCATATTATTATATGATGATAAAGGCATGCATGAGGCTATATACTCTGCTGTGAGGGTAATATGGTAATTTGGCTCATTGAGAGCGTAATTGCATACTTGTGTATATATTGGTAAGCTAAAGTTAAGACCACATTATTATGTGGATATATCTGTGATCTGCGACTTGAGACGATCCTAGTGAGCAAATTAGCGAAAAAGTCATGGCGGGGATTTATACCCGGCTCGGGGTGAGCCTAGGGGTATAAACGGGAATTTAGTGAGCATATTGGAGTCTATTTTTAACATCGATGAATATATTTGGAGATTAGTTAGGTATCGGGAATTAAGCGGGAATTGGGTAAAATGACTAAAATGCCCCTAAGTGGATTAAAGGGTTAGAAATAAAAGGGAGGGCATTAAGGTCATTTGGCTTTCTAAAGATAGGTATTGCTGAGGCTTTTATGTTGGTGGGATTTGTAGAATATTGGAGAAGTCTGAAAAGGAAGGAAAAAGAAGGGAAAAGAAAGAGAGAAAAACAGAGGGAGTTTCTCTCAGTCGGTTTACATTTCTTTCACTTGTTTCTTGAGGATTTTTGGGGTTAAGCTCAGAGGAGAGCTGGGATAATTAAGCATCAAGAATCCTAGTCTAAGATTGAGGAATTGGCAGAGCTTAAGCAAGGATTCATCAGCACTTGAGGTAAGTTTTAAGGTTTCCTTATGTGATTTTCTGGGTTTTAATGAGATAGTTTCTAAGTTTGAGTTTTTGATGGAATAAAGGGATATGAACCTGAGGAGTTGAAGGGCTTGAGGCTGGTTGGATGCTAGAAACGATTCTACAGCTGAGGTAAGGATTACTTTGAAGTTTGATGGTTGAATTTGAGAGTTTTCATGGCTGGTTTTGAGTTCTGTGGGTTTGAAATTTCAGAAGTTGGAATTGGGATTTTGGTGAGTCTTAGGCTGGATTTTTGGTTGGGTTATGTTGTTTAAATCATTCTAATGTTGTTGTTATTAATTGGTTTTGAGTTGGGGGCTTTAGGATGGCTTTAGGTGAGGTTTAGAGATTGAAAATGGTGGTTTTTTCTGGGTTCGAAGGGTCGGGCCACGGCATGGTTCTTGGTGAGCCGCGGCCCTTCGAAGTTGTCACATGCTGAGGAAGGAGGGCGGGCCGCGGCATGGCCCAAGCAATGCCGCGGCCCTTACCTGTTTTTGTACCTTTGGAGGTTCTGTTTGGGGGCCATGCCGCGGCATGGGTGGCCTATGCCGCGGCGCTTAAGGGATTTTGAGATTTTGAGATTTTAGGCTTGGGAATTTAACCTAGGGTGCTCGAGGTTGAGTCTTTTACCATATTTGGTGAAGTTCAATGTTCCGAGGACTAGAACTTGGTTTAGAAGCTCATTAAGATTCTTAATGGTATCCTTTATCTTGGTTGTGACTAGGTGCTAAGCTAGGGCTCGGGGATCGGATCGCGCTCAAGGAACACTGCTTATAACTAACTCGTTTGAAAGCCAAAGGTAAGAAAGCTGCACCTGATTATGTGGCTAGGTTGGGACTAAGTGTTCCCTATGTTTGTATGCATTGTTATGTGAATGTGATTAACCATGTGGACACGATGGGACTAAGAGCTCCCTACATTTGTATATCATGTCATGAGATGGTATTATTATGCCATGGGACATGCGATAACCGGCCTAAGAGTGTCGGAATCAATACTTGCGCACAGGGCGCGGCTCAGCCACTAGTAGCTGAGGCAGCTTATTTATCACTGAGCTCGGTTAAGCTGGCCGGAGTCAGTGAGTATTACACTCGGGGCGACCCAAGAGAGCCGAAGACAGTGTGTTAAATAGAGGGTGCGACTAAGGGCGCTAACCCTGAATATCATGCGATGATGTGATAAATTGTTGATTTTGATCGTGAGTATTGTGCTATGAACATGATTTGTTGGCTGTTTGGATGACAAACTATGAATCTGTTGTATGTTATCACTGATTAGATAAATGTTACGAAATGCTGAATTCCTGGTTGTGCATTGTGGGATATTTGATAAATGATGTTGATCTTGCTATGTTATCATACTTTCTTGCTGGGCCTCGGCTCACGGGTGCTACGTGGTGCAGGTAAAAGCAAGGGTAGGCTGAGTCAACCATGAGTTGGAGAGCTCTGGGGGCGAGGTGTACATTGTCAGCTGCTCGGCCGCCACGGTCGAGGGATTGTACAGGGACGGAAACCTAAAATGTGTCTTTTGCCGTTAGAGTGGCTTGAATTATTTGTGACTCTAGAAATTTGCTGTAATTAAGTCATCTAAACCCTGTTTTAAGTTTCTATGTATTAAACTGTCATTTTTAAATGAAAACAGCCTGTTTGTGACCAAAACCTTTTATTCCTAATCTGTTGATGATGTTGGATTCACGTTTTGTCTAAATGACTTGATTAGTAAGTCTTGCACTATTTAAAATATACAGTGTAACGGTCTTGGTTATCCAGGGCGTTACATTATAAGTTAGGAGTGGTATAAGTTTTAGGTTGTGATTATATGAGTTAGTTTATGTATATGTTTTGTGTTTTATGTTTTGTTATATATCTCATATTGTTGGGCTTGGGGATTGTGTTCTATATAACTCTTCTTGCTGGACATTAGCTCACGGGTAATCTGTGTTGTAGGTAAACGTATAAGTGTAGTTGATAAGGCGGTGAGTTGGAGTCGGCTCTGTCAGATGTGTGCATGTCGTGATTGGTTGACCTGGGGTTCAAGGGGTTTCTACTTATGTATTATTGTTATAAAGGTTTTAACCTTTGGTTTATGTTGTGTCTTAAACATGTATTTTTACTTATGTCATGCATGTAAAACATGATTTATTTAAAATATCGAGATCTCAAGTTGCATTTTCGTAAAATGTGTTAATTCATGTTTATTTCAATAAAAGTTTTTTTCTTAAAGAGATTCATGTAAATATTAATTTACTTAAATATGGAGTATTTAGTAAATTAATAGGTTTTAAGTCGAGTCGTTACAGTTGGTATTAGAGAAATGGTTTTAAAGTTCCTGTAGACCCTCACGATATGCACATGAAGACCGAGAAGACTCGACTCATCACACTGTAATTTTTCTTTTAAGTTTACTGTTTTTTTTTTAGTTTTTATTTACACTTTGCTACTGCATGTCAACACAGATTTAGTGTGGGTTTACTATATAAGTTGTATGTTTTTATGATGGTCTAAGTCAGTGTGATTGGAAGCCACATGTGAGGAACATTGGGTATTGTGATTATGGAATAGGGTTGAGTGGTGTCACGTTTAAGGTGTCATGCTATGTTTATCGCGTCGAGCTACGTTTAACATGTCACGTTGCATTCAACGTTCTGCGCTATGTTTAACGCGTTGCACTTTATGTATGTGTGTGTGTGTGTGTGTGTGTGTGTGTGTGTGTGCGTGTTTTTGGCATGATCATGATGGTTTGATGGTTTATTAGAGATATGTTGTATCAATTAGTGAGTTAAGAAGTTACGTTATGTAATTGAGATGATATAGTTAAGCCAAAATTTAGAATAATATATGGATAGAAGTGTAGTGTTAAAATGATGTGTCGTCATAATATGGTTATGGGTAGCAAGTAGATGAGTGGTTAGAATTTACGAGATTGTTCTAAGGATAAGGACTCGACTTGTTTATGAGATTAAGTTTGATTATGTACATGAAGAATGATAAGAAAAGTACAAGGAAACTAGTTTTTTCCTTATTGAGTGGATGGTCTAAGGTGATTCAGTATGGTAAACTAAGGATAGACAATAAGAAAAGAATTGTTATAGTAGCTCGTTGTCTTTGGCTTAGGAGATAGTAAGAGCTGACTTGTAAGTATTTATTGGATAAAATGCGCCAGGTCACGTTAAGTGTAATTTGGGCGTGTGTATTGTGTGGCGAGGTCACTAAGCCCCCTGTTGATCGAAATGGTTTGAGGATGACCGTAATCCTTTATCACCCTACACTTATTGTGTGTTTTGATATGTGTGTTATATGTGTTATATATGGTTTTGCATGTATGTTTATTATTGTACCACTAGTTTTTTGTAGTTAGTTTGTAGATTTTGTTGTATGTTTGATTGTTGGATGTCAACAATTTATGAAGTTAGGTTGTGTTTGATCCAACATGTCTTGGTTAAGAGGAGTTAGCCAGATGAGGCAGAGAAGGCGATCAATAGCTCTTACTAAGGAAGAATGGATGTTGTTCCAACATTAACGAACTATTAGGGCTCTGGATGAAGGTTGAATCATCTAAGGTGAGTTACTCCTTGGGCGTAAGTAGAGCATGATCGGAATGCCCTTGATATTATCCTAGCCCCATGGACTATTGAATGTCACTCGTTACAGTTTTAGGTTCAATGATCTCCAACGATAAAGAAGAAGTCGAGTTGTTGGGAGATGAGGGATTGGTTGGCTAGATGGAAACCATGAACTAGTTACACAAGGACTAACCGGTATGAGAAGGAAATCCTAATCCCGCATACGATAGACACATATGTTTTATCTATAAAGGGTGCTGGTTCACTCTTGATGCGACATGAAAAGCGGATGGAAATCCAACAAGTACTTGGTATAAGTATTTTCACATGGAGTTTAAGATGTATTATTGAGCAAGCTCAGAGCTTTAGTTAGAAGGTTCCAAGAGTAAGTTGGATGAACACATTGAGCATGACTGCCAAAGTCACTTGACTCAAGACAAGTAGCAAGCCAAGAATCATAGAGGATTTGATGATGATAAGGAACAAAGTTATTCATTAAATTCAGTTTTGAATGTGAAGCGAAAAATTGGGATGTTTAGGAAATGATGGAGTGGAGAAGAGAATACACTATTAAGGACACCATGAATTTATGAGAACAAAGTTGACCCGAAAGTTCATCGACAATTGAGCAAAGATCAGGTATGATGGGAGATAGTAGAGAGAATCCCATATCAGTTGAAATTCTTTGTAATAAAGGATTTTGCGCAGTGAGAAGCAAGATGATCAACCAATGAATAATGACAAGAATGACAAGAAAGCGTGAAGCACTCATTACGAAGAAGACTACGGACATCCTCAAGCGAATGAAGCAAACTAGATGAGGGCAATAACAGATTGATACACAAAGAGAGATCACTACGTAAAACACAACGCAAAATCTTACTACAGGACACAAT
This sequence comes from Humulus lupulus, assembly GCF_963169125.1. Lineage (NCBI taxonomy): Eukaryota > Viridiplantae > Streptophyta > Magnoliopsida > Rosales > Cannabaceae > Humulus > Humulus lupulus. The sequence continues at coordinate 213,675,548 of NC_084796.1, read as the reverse complement.
CGATACGACCACATGAAGGATGCTCAAGAAATGGAGGCATCACTTTTTCACATAGAAAAATAGAGGCTACGAACATATGGAAGGATTGCATGAGATCATCAAGATTTCACTTCTAACAACAAGGATATCAGGAGCACATAATCAAGGGGACCAAACAAGGACAGAGGAGCATATGCCATGGATGCAAGAGCAATGTACAAATAATTCTAGGGAGACGAGTCATGGATTAAGAATGTAGTGATTGAAACTATTTGGAAGAATATGAGGCAGTGGGAATATGCCCAAACTATGATAAGGTGAAAGAAACTATGATTATGAGAATGGATAAAGGTGTTAGTGAACCATGATATATGAAGGAACATATATTAGATACATATTATATTTGGATAGTATAAACTTTTAAGACAGACTAATTGGACAAAGATGTCAGTTAATTATGGATATGATGAACGGTAATTTCAAGGCATTAAGATATTCTAGACTTGTCATAAAAGATTGAAACCCAGTGTGCGGAAGAAACTTGATTATGAGTAGCATGTAGGAAATGTTACAATTCATGAAAGTATTAAAGTAAGATCAATATGGAAGAGGGGTAAGGATTCAAGGTAACAAGATTTGTTTGTGATTAGAATGAATTGATTTACGGAATAACGTGGTTTATTTATGCAAAAAGACGATCATGATTTGATCTCAGAATTTGAAACAAAGGAAAAATGATTTAAGCTTTACGGACTGCAGATTTGGATGGGATTTGTGAAAAGATTTAAGACTATCTTAAGGAATGGTAGAGCCTTATGGCTATAAGATAAACATCGGCTTAGACCCTTACTATTGGACGAAAAGATAAGTAAATGATAAATTCGCATTCTAAGGGACACGATACGATTCAGTTTTGGATTGTACCTGATTATAATGTATGTGTGAACAAGTTTTATGCTACTATTGTAGCTAATAAGTGACAAATTTTAAATAACACCCTGAGCGGTGGGATAAAGAAGGATGATACCCACTCATTTGATTGGATACATCGAAGCAAGGAATTCAAAAGGGTTAGAAGTGAATGAATACTTCTGAGGATTAATAGAAAAGCCAAATACATGGATAAAGTACTTAGATGAGTACAGTGGAATTGATAGATTGAAAAATTGAGAACATGCAACAAATACTATTCTAAGTATCTATAAAGAAAGATATTATAAGGAAAAGCTGAAAGGAAAAATGAGATGTACATTATGAGTCTTAGTGTTGCTTAAATGAATTATTGAGCTTCTGACATTATAATGCATTTACGATGGAATTTATAGTAATATATATCAGAAGTATTTTGCATGGTTGAATGATCTAATTGTTAAGAAAAGAGGAATATAGGGGATATAAATTGCAAGTCAATAAAGATACTAGACAAAAAGGCAAGTATGAAGTATATGCGTAAATGTTATGGATACTAAGGAGCTGTAGAGAAAGCTTCAAGGATTAAGAAATTTGAAATATGGAAATAGCTTTACAAGTATGAAGTAGAACGAGCATGGATGAGTTACTACTAGAACATGTAGAAAAGTGGCAGGAATATCAAGTGGCAAATAAGTTGAAATTAATGAAAGAATAAGTGATACAAAGAAACAGAACCAGATTGTGGGTGATGTAAACCCGACACCATATATGGGTATATGTCGGTTATAATTGGAAGTGGCTATAATGCTTGGCTAAGATGCTTCACAATGATCATAAGAAGTGGGTGACAAGGAAATGTTAAACTATTAATGACTCACAAGGAGGAGAGAACCTTGTAATGATATGGTAACGTGAATTTCGAGGAGAAATTCCTTTTGAGGAAGGGATAGTTCTAATATCCATCTTTTTCGTTTCATGGGTATATTAGTAATTTTGTCCTCTAAGAGCAATTTGGTTTTTTAATACTCTTGAGGGGTATTTTTGTAATTTTGTGAAATTATGTATTATGTGATTATATGACTATGTATATGTGATATTATATCAGTGTAAAATATTTTACATTAGAAAATATTGAAAGTGCTCGGGATATATTTAGTAACATGAATTTCGTTGACGAAATTTCTTTTTAGGAGGGGATAGCTGTAATATCCGCTTCTACTTGTAAGGGTATTATGGTAATTTGGCTTGGGTCAGAGTATTATGGTAAATTGTAAGTTCTTATGTGTTTAATTATACGAACTATGATATGCATGATTTATGGAGTATGTTTATTTTATATTTTTCGGCAGGCAATCCACACACATTAGTTTGTTCAAGTATTAAAGGCCAAAGTCTGATATAAATTGAATTATGGGGGTCAAAGTAGAATTATGGGTTTTGTGATAGAAAGTCTGATTATGAAAAGTTAAAAATATTAGTTTTGGATGGAAGTTACAATAAAGGTGTAACGCCCAAAATTACCTAATAAGACTTAGGGCCTTGATTAGGGGGCCAGGATGGCAATATATGATATTACGTGTTTAATTGTTATATTAATCGTAACTATATGATATATGTGAGAGACCACATTATTATGTAGGTTTATTTGAGTTACTCGACACGAGGTGATCCTAGGGAGAAAGCTAGCGGGAAAGTCACAACAGGACTCAATACCTGACTCGGGGTGAGTTAAGGGGTATTTTGGGTATTAGACATTTAATTGGGTTAACGGGTTATGGAAATAAATAATTGGAGATATATTTGAAGTTAGGGAGTTTAGGAGAGAATATTGAGAAAACTTTACTATTTTGCCCTCGGGGACGTTTTGGTACCCCGAGCCTCAGGATTGACTTAAGTCACTTAAGAGACAAAAGACAAAAGTTAGAAACACATAGAGCAGCTGCCCAAACTGACACACACATTCTCTCTCTCTCTCTCTCAACTCACTCTTGTTTTCTCTAGACTCTTTCCAAATAAACAATTGAAGCTAAGGAGGAAATTGGGCTAGAAACACAAGGATTAGAGCTAAAGTCTTGGGGATTAACTCAGCAACTACTTAGGGGATTCAATCTTTATCAGAGGTAAGCTTTAAACTATGGTTTTAGCATTTAATTATAAGTTTGTTGGGCTGGTTTTTAAGTGTTCTTGAACCTTTGAAGTTCAAAGATTGAAGGTGTAGTTTTGATGAGTTTTAAGCTATATTTTTGGTGGGTTTTGTTGCCGGGAACATATTAGTACTGTTGTGATGTTTAAATTATGTTATTGGAATGATTTTGGGTTAAATTGGATAGGATTTGGCTGCTGAAAATGGAGGATTTTTTGGGTTCGTGGGGCCAAGTTGCGACTTAGCTTGCGCCATGCACCATGGGAGGCCTCTGCCTGGGGGGGGGGGGGGGGGGGGGGGGGGCGCAACTTGAGAGGCCAAGTTACGGCCCATGCCTCTGGACAGAGAGGAGGAAGAGGCTAGTCAGGGGGTGCACCGCGACCCATAGGGGAGCAAGTCGCGGCCTGCCTGGGTAGTTTTGCCTTGGGAGTTTGTTTTCAAAATGGAACTTTTTCCTTGGGGCTCAATGTTGTTTCCACTACCTCGTTTGGTGGAACCCGAAGCCCCGGAGGCTAGGACTTGGTCTGGAAGCCTTTGATCACTCGTTGTTAATAGAATCCTATTTTATGGTTGTGACTTAGGGTATCGCTAGGGGCTTGAAATCGGGGTCGTGCTCGATGGTCGTTCTTGTTTACGCTTACTCGGACTTAAGGTAAGAAAACTGCACCCAAAATGTGTTATATATGATTAGGGCTTGGCCCGACTGTTATATAGTATTATGATTAGGGCTTGGGCCCTAGGATTGTTTATGTTAGGATATTGTTCCGAATGTTTGTTGATAAATGCTTAAGTGCTTATATTCGTTGCATGAACTCTATGGTTAGGGCATGTGGCCCCGTTCTATGAATATGTTTAGTATTATGGAAATGGCTATCCAATGTGATTATATGATTAGCATGTATATGTGCTTAGTTTATCGAGATGTGCCTATCCACATCTGTTTCCTATAGTGAGGTATGTAATCCTAGATCAGGGCTTGACTTATAAGTCAAGGACGACAATAGCGCGCTGTGCTCTGGCTGAAAGGCTTAGGCCTAAACAAGTAACGTACTATTACGTTAGTTGACTTTAAGGTCGATATTGAACCGATGGGGTTGGGCTAGCTCTATGGTTAGTGAGACAAAACTAAGGGCGAGGGCCCCAGGTGACTCTACGGTCACATGGCTAGGGCATGGGCCTCATGAATTGGCTCTAAGGCCAATTGGTTAGGGCAGCGGCCCCAGGTTGATCCAATGATCATTTGCTTGAACCTGAATAATGATTGTGTTGAATGAATGTTTTAAAGTTTATATTCTCTGTTGTTGCATGTTCTATTTCCTTGCTGAGTCTCGACTCACGGGTGCTTTGTGGTGCAGGTAAGGGAAAAGTGAAGCTTGACTAGCCATGAGTTGGAGAGCTTCGGTGGTGGCATGTACATATGCGGCTGCTCGACCACCACGACTGGGTTATCTCAGAGGAACTAGGGTTATAGCTCTATTTTGCTACTTAGGTCGGCTGATGTAACTTTTGATGTGTATTTACCCTTTTAAAAGTTTAGTTGTAATATTTGGGATCCCATGTTTATGTGAAACTTTTTAAATAAAAGTCAAGGGTTCTTTGACCAATTTTTTAACCCTAACCCTTGTCACTAACCTTAGTTACACATTTTAAACCAAACAACCTGATTATCAGGTCTGACATAATTTTAAGTACACAGTGTAACAGTCCTTGATTAGGAGGGCGTTACAAAAGGGCTTAAGTAATTATTAAGGAAAAGTTAGAGGTTGGGGATGGTAGTGTAATTTGGTTTTTACATTATTTAAATCAGATTAAATAATTAATTAATAAAAAATAATAGGTTTAGATGTTGTACAATTCTTTCAGACTTCTAGTTTTGCAATATACGAAAGGGGAAACAGACCAAGAACAATCTCTCGTTCTTGATTTTGAAGCCTAAGGTGCTGGAGGAGATCATTAGTTTTGATTTTTGAAGGGCTAGGAGATCTCTAAGGAGCAAGGATTTAAGCTTTGTGGCTGTGATTTTGTTTGTATGTGTGTAAACTTTACTATTTAAGTATTTTGTCAGATCTAGGTTTTTAAAGTATTGAGACTGTTTTTATTGTTTCTAGGATTATGAATGTTTACTGTAGGTTTATGATTATTAATATCTGGGTTCCAAGGGTTAGAAACATTCTAGGATAGCTGTTTTGGTGAAAAGTTTTGAGTCGCCTTGTGTTTTGGGATGTTTGGGGTCGTAATTGTTGAGAAATCGTTGAGATTTATGGGTTTTTTAGCAGTGGCATCATGGCTCAAGTGGATGAGCGTCGTGGCGCAAGTGCATCTCATTTAGGCTCTGAAATTCTTTCTTACTTCGGAAGCACCGCGACCTTCTTGGGAGGGCGCCGCGACTAAAATACATTTTTTGTTATAATTTTTAGGGTTTCGTATTTTGACCATAACTTTTGACCCCGATGTCGGATTTGGATGTTCTTTACATGGTTGGAAAACTTGTGAAACGATCTATAGTCCTAGAACCTAAGAAATTTTTATATGTTATTATTTTGGAGTCATAGTTATGAACTAAGCTTGGTATTAATTGATTTTGATCGGTTTTGTTTAGGTTTGGCTATAGACGCTTGAACAGAATCACACTTGGGTTGTTTTATCAACTAAATTGTTGGAATTTAGGTAAGAAGAGTGGACACCTGCATGCAGGCGCATGGTGTACTCTTGATGTACTTGTTGGAAATGTGCCCTGAAAGCATATGTAGTAGACATTGTTTTTATGAAATAAATAAATAAATTGAATTTGTTATGCATATATTTTATGGACTATATTATTCTATGATAATATTATGTAAATATCAAGAGAATTCCTAAGTTCATGAATGTAATCTCAAACACGTATTAGTACGAGAGGATTGTGTTTGAGATAAATGAACTTGAATAGTTCGCAGTAAAATAAAGTTATGGAATCTTTAGATTAATTACTGCAAGTACGGTCCACTAGTATTATGAATACATGTGATCTAGATCCGGATCACTAGTGTGGTAGGACACTTTAGTGGAGGTGCTTTATATATTGAGAATATATAGAACTGGACCAGATATGTTTATTAATACTTAGTTAAATACCGTTTCGAAGTATTAATTAAATGTATCAACTGATGATCATATACAAATTGATCTTAATCCTGAAGTTACTATGAACTCCTGTTTATATTATATGAGTTCTTTGATTCACTTGTTAGGGTCTGTCAGAATGATCAGGCTAGAAACTTTTGTTTTGGGAACTCATTAATATAGATGGCTGGGGACATAGTATACAGATATGGAATTTATACCTTCTCGCAAGAGATTGAATGATGGTTCTCTTAAGGGTTGACTTTTGGGACTGAAAGGTTATTTGAGCTCAAATTCATAATTTAGTTATGAATTAACCTTCACTAGTAGAGTCAATGGTACTTAAGGAAACAAGACATAATTAAAAGGGTAAAACGGTAATTTTATTCCCGATTAATTATGAACCATTATTAGAGGGTCAAGTTGTATGCAATGATTAAATCAATGGACGCTTTATGATTATAAAGTAGTCAGTAAATGAAATGTCTATAATTACAAGAGTTCAATCTCATATTTATAGTGGAATAATCATGAGATTAATAAATTAAGATTATTTAATTAAAGAGTTTAATTAATAATCTCAAATTTATTGGAGCTTGGAATTATAGGTCCATAGGTCCTCATAGCGGCTCTATCAACACTGTTCAAGGTAAGAGTTGATATGAAGGGAAAATAGTTTAAAGACATATTTAAGAAGAAGTTTGTTCTTCAGGCCAAATATGCAATTATATGATAATAGTGATTAGTTAATTAATTACAAATTAGTTGTAGTTAACAAAATTAATTAATATTTAATTATTATATAATTTTCGAAATTATATTAAATAATTAAATTAAATTTCGAAATTTAATTAAATAATTAATTAATTGTAATTTTCGAAATTATGATTAATTAAATATTTATTTTCGAAAATTTTGGGTTTAATTAATTAGTAGAATTAATTAAATATCTTTATTTGAGTGGGAGAAAATAATCTGATAAGTTCAAATTGTATTTGAATTTAAAAGATTAATATTTATTCAAATTATTAATTATATTTGATAATTAATTAAATAGATAGTTAATTTGAATTCAAATTTGAATTAGCTATCAGGTTGTTAGATCTTATCTGACAAAGAAATTTGAATAAATAATTAAATAAAAATTGAAAAACTAATATCCCTAGAAATTAGGAAGCTACACGTTCACACACAGTCCATAGACTGTGTGTGGCGTATAGGGCATGGTATTTTTCAGGGATGGGATTTTCAATTTTATTTATTTAATTAATTAATTAATGGATAATTCAAAAATTGGTTTTTGGATTTTTTCATTAATGGAATAATTAATTAATTAAAAATTAAATTGTAAAATTGTTACAGATTTAATTTTTAAATTTTGAATATTTTTTCTGTTAAGTATGACTGATCAGAAAATTATTCAGATAAGAAAAAGAAAAGAGAGTGAGACTACTCTGACAATATTCGCTCTGTGAAAAATAGAACGATAGTTTTCTCTCTCCCTGAAAATAAAGAACCAATTCTCAGGCCTATTCTCTTGATCTCATGAGTTGAGTACATCAAGAAGAATCACAAATAAACTATCCTTCATTCTCTAAGTGCCCACACATTTCTTGAGGTGTAGAGAACGCTTTGGAAGACCTTGGTGTGAGTACGTGGGAGCGACTTGGATAGGAAGATCGTTCTAAATACGAAAAGATAGCAATGACACTTGATAGGCTTCAAGAGGTATGATTTCTATCACTATCTTGCTTATGATTAATGTATGTATATTAATGGATCCGCATATTTAAAGGCAGTTTAAATATGTTACAAAAATTTTGTTGTACACTGGGCCAATCACACCACCTTTCCGCTGCGTATTAGGAAACTCGTTCCTAACAGTACTTATGTATGGTAAACTTTGCATGCTATGAATTATATTTTTAATATGTCAGGAGTTATGTTGTGAACTTTGTTAAGAATTATGCTATGATCTATGATGTAAATTATGTTATGTTCTTAGGTGGTAGCTGAGTCATCATCACAGTTACCATTGTTGATTGACGAATTAATTACAGCCATTCTGACATGCCCCTCAAATTGTGCTGTGGTGAATGAACTACAACAAGTTTGTTTTTAAGATGGTGAATTTGAGCAATACTCAGAGGCTTAGTTAGGAGGTTTACTATATGCTCTTCTGATGGTATATACTTCACTTCAATGTATTTTTTCAACACTTTTTCTTGTATAAAATGGACATTCATTTCTACGTGTTTTTCTCTTGAATGGAACACAGAGTTTGAGGCAAGTTATTGGGCCGCTGAGTTGTCGTACCAAATAATAACAGGTTTGGTATACCTTATGTTCAACTCCGAAAGTAATGATTGCAGTCAAATGACTTCAGTGCAAGCTTTGGCAAGTGCTCTATATTCTGCTTCAGTGCTGGACCTTGCCACTGCCTTTTGCCTTTTGGAACTCTAACTGAATAGATTACCACCAATATTTCAGTTAGATATTTGATCATTTAAGGAACTGAACCAGTCAGAATTGTAGTAGCTTTCAACTATCACGGCAGGGTCTGGAGTGAACAAAATTCCTTCACCAATAGACCAGCTAGATATCTCAATATTCTTTTACATGCTTGCCAATGTTTTTGAGTTGGAGATTGGAGGCCTTGGCTTAATTTGTTCACTGAAAAAACAATGTCCGGTCTGCTCAATGTAAGGTATCGAAGAGCTCTTATGATGCTCCTGTATAGAGTGACAGTTTCAAAATTGTCACTATCATTGAGATGAAGATTGTTGCACTGACTCATAGGTGTTGGACATGGTCTAGCATCGACCATGTTGGTCTTTTGAGCAAATCTAAAGTGTACTTGGTTTGGGACAAGTGTATCCCATTCGGCCCCTTAGTTGTCTCAAAACCAAGGAAATATGTGATTGGTCCAAGTGTCTTGAGAGAAAACTAAGAATGAAGGCTAGCAATGATATGGTGAACTTGAGAGGAGTTGCTGCTAGTGATAAGTATGCCATCAACATACACAAGGGCAACAAGAATAGCCGAGCCATTTCTATAGTAGAATAATGAGATGTCAAATACATAATTTTTGAAGCCCAGACTGAAGAGATATGCTTTTAATTTTTCAAACCATGCCTGAGGAGCTTGTTTAAGGCCATAGAGAGCATGTTTAAGCTTACACACGATAGTGGGATGAATGGAATAAATAAAACTAGCAGGTTGTTCCATGAATACTTCTTCTTCAAGAGTACCATTAAGGAAAGCATTGTTTATATCAATTTGTTGCACTTTCCAGTTGAAAGTGACAGCAAGTGTAAGGATGACTCAGATGGTGGAGGATTTGACGGCATGGATGAAAGTCTCAAAAAAAATCAAGGCTGAGCATTTGTTGGAAACTTTTGGCCACAAGTCAAGCCTTATAGCGCTGCAATGTGCCATCAGAATTGAATTTGAGGCAAAAAAAATCAGAGATTGTCAACAATATCCATGTGTGGCAGTCTAGGTACAAGTTTCCATGTCTCTTTTTTTATCTAGGCAACATACTCTTCTTCCATTGCATTTTTCCAAGCGGGAATAACTAAGTCTTGAGTGACTGATTCAGGTGTGGTGTGTGTGTAGGAAGCAACAGTAGGATCTTTGAGAATTGAGATCATGTATGTTTTAGGCTTGAAAATACCAACTTTAGATCTTGTGATCAGGGATGAAATGTGGTAGGAGGTATGGTAGTTTTGTTGAGTGGTGCATTTGAGGTGAGTGGAGATAAGGGAAGTGGGGTGGGAGAGGAAATTTGTGGAGTGATAATGGTCTCAAAAGGTGGAAAAGATATTTCTGAGGTTGAGTGTACCGAGGTTGGTGTTTGACATTTATTGTGAAAGGATTCAAAATTCGAAGATTGATGTGGAGAAGCTACTAAAGGGCTTGCTGGTTGTTGATTTATATCAACTTCAGTTTCAGCCAAGCAATTGTCATGCAGAGTGTTAGATATAAGTGGTAGCCATTGACTGTAATTAAGATGAGAATAGGATGCATTTGACTTGGAATTTTTGAAAAATAAACATGAAAATCTAATGCAAAGGGAAATTCAGACACAACAAGAAAAAATGACTTTTACTTCGGTTTTAAGTTGGATTTACTTCGGTTTTCACTAAAATTCGCAACCGCAATAGTTCGGAGCGAAGTAAAAAGTAGTTAAAAATCGAAGTAGAAAGTGGGGATTCTACTTCGGCTTTTACATAATAACCGAAGTAGAAAGTGGGGTACGTTTCCTTGCAGGGCACTTTCTACTTCAGTTATTATGTACCCCCCCCCCCCCCCCCCTTTTAATAATTATTTCTAATTATTTTCAAATGACCCAATTCTATTTTTATATATATATTTTGCCCTAATTTTTTTTAAAGAGTCTAATTATATGAATTTATAGTTATATATATTTTTACAATTGGAATTGGTTTATTTTCATTTAATTTATAACAGAAATAAAAATCACAAAATTTATACACTTAGAATTAAAATTTTTATAAAATTAAATATTTATACATTCACGTAATTGTTAAGTAGAATAACCTAATCATTCATATATACATTCGCATAATTGTAATTAAGTAAAATAGCCTAAACATTTATATATACATTCACATAAAACTAAATGTATGTATAAACAAAATAGTCTTACTAATAAATTTAAGTCATCAATCAGCTTAACTATTTGATGGACCCAAAACAGGTATGTTTTGAATATAGTGTTCGTGTAAGCATAAGGTCGAACCCAAATGAGTTGTCTAAAATCGAAAAAAAACCTATTTTAAACCAAAATTAATAAATTCTAACCTAGCTCCAAAGATTGAAGAGATTTTTGTATAATGAAAATAAAATAAAAGACAATAATAAAGATATTAAAGACAAATATATAAACATAAATTAAAAGTAAAAATTAAGATGGTAAAAAAAAGATTATTAAGATAATAGAATCCACAAAATATAAGTTCAATAATATTTATAAGTAAATTGATTCCCAAGTTTTAGTGATAGTTAAAATAAATCAAACTATCATTTTCTAAATAAATTTGTAATTTTAAGCACCAATTACTTCTAAAAAGATAGGATTTTTCTTCACTTTTCAAAATTATAATTTCAAAGCATTTAGTGTAAATCAATCTAATGAAATAACAAATAAATCAATGAATATTATTTATAAGGCAAAACATAATACTTTTGTTCTAAGCATGGATGTGTACAATTTAATGACACATCTTACACAAAGAATATTATGTTTTTGCACTAATGAAGAATAAAGTGTAAATATGTGCTAACAATCCAAAATACATGATATTTAAGATGAAAGAAAATATTTCAAGAAGAAAATCCATAAACTTTATTGCATAAAATGGGAAATCAATATACAAAATAAACATTATCTAGTTACATATTGTTTCATCATCACCTTAATAATCTTAAAAAGATTAGAAACTCATAACTAGAATAGCAAATACAAGCTAAAAATTACAACATAAATAGGAAAATTTGGAGGATGAACCCCCAAATTTTTCCTCTAAAAATACATAGAAAATAACCAAAAAGAAGAAAAAGATGAAGAGAATAGAGATGTTTTTTGAAATGTGTAGAGTTTTTGGTATGGTAACCTCCCCCTAAAATTGACCTCTAAAATGGTCTTCAACACTCCATATTTATAGCCAAAATGAGGTATTAAAATAATCAATTTAAATTAATTAAATTAATTATAATATGGCAAATATGAGTAAATTATAGGGTGTAATGATGATGTTTTTGGGGTAAAAATGTGTAGAAAAGTTTGGGTAAAAATTGGTATTTTTGGACATGGGGGACAAGGGGACATTTAGGCTTTTGTTGGGCTCAAAAATGGGAAAATGACAGCTTTGTGGCACTTGGGGTGCAAGGGGGCTGGTGGCTGGCAGGCCTGGCGTTGGTGAGCTGGGAGGAAAGGGGTGCTGGAGGCGTGATGGGGTGATGGGCCGGAAGCAAGCAGGCCCACGGTGAGGAGAAGCTGCTGGAGGGATGAGTGGAGGACGGGCCTAGGCTGATTCTTGGGTCACGGCTGATGGCAAATGGTTGGAGAGGAGCATTTGTTTGCAGCAGATGGAGGCAAGGGAACAAGTGGATGATGGAAGTCCCACGGCTAGGGATTGCTTCGGTGGGCAGGGAGTGGCTTTGGGAGGCAGCTGGCGCAAGAAGGCTGTTGGGAGTCTTCTGTGTTGGGCCGAAGGGTGCTGTAGCAGGCGGGCTGAAGTGGCAGGTTTCGGAATGGGCCTGGCAAGTGGGCTGGTGGCTGCTATCCCATTTTTTCCTTTCTTTCCTTGAAAATGTCATTTCTTTTCCTTTATTTTTCTTTCTTTTCAAGAGCAAAAGTGCCATAAATTTCCCTACAAAATAAATATAAAATTAAATCAAAATCAACTAATTTCAATTATAAAATAAATTATATTAATTCATTGAAAATATTAGTTAAAACTTAATTCAATTTAACATTTAGTTTCAATAAAACACACGTTTTTTTACTTCTCACTAAACACATAATTTAAATAATTAAACTACAACAAAATAACTATAAAAACACACAAAAACATATAAAATCATGATAAGACTAATAAATTCAAAATTACTTAAAAACTTAATAAATCAATTAAAAACTCAAGAATTAAGCAACAATTAGCACATAAAAAATGGTAAAATAACTCTATTTTGTAGAGTTATCACTATTCTTGTTGGATTGGCAAGATGTCCTCCCGACCCTTGGCGACAATTTGACTACTAGTAACTTTGTCATTTAGTTCATTCTACAAAACAAACCAATGATAGATTAAATTAGTAACTTGTAACAACACTTAAAAAAAATTCCTACTTTGCTTTAAAATACTTACAACTCTTTCTTCAATTTTGTTGTCCAAATTATCTTCGACAAGAGTTTTCTTCGTTTCTCGCACTCTTATCCAAATTTCATATCCATCCACATCTTCCACTCCTAGTTCTTTTTTCTAGGACATCAAACATAATTGAAGTTTAATTATTAAATTTTCCTAAGTCTAACAAAATTTCGACAGCATAACAACTGCATTTTAACATCTCCAAAAATTTAAAAACCTGTAAATAATACACAAAATATCTCGACATAGTGTGCGAATTGAAAAAGGAAAATAATTAATAAAATCTATAAAAAATTGGCAGAGTTTCTTTTGTTTTTGTAGCATATAACAATTTTATAGTTATATATAAATTCTACACAAACAAACACAAAATCAACATACATAATTCCATCCTTATACACCGCCGACAACAAATTTCCCAGAACCTACTTCACTAAAGTAAAACATGCATGATTTAACTCTAATTTTATAAGTAAATATTGCAATAGTAATAAGTAAAATTTAAATATTACTCTTGAAGTCACCCAAATCAATACAAAATTGGCAACTAAATCAACAACCCTACTAAAAAGCTTAAACAAAAACAAATAAAAATCAATTACATAATTAATTAAACTAGATACATAATCATCAAACAACATATCAAGCTAGCTAGTTATAGAAAATAAAAAACAAATATCACCAATATTCCAAACATTTCAAGTTATAACATTGGCAACCACATTACCTATTGAAGCTATGTTTAGAAATTTAAATAGCAAGTCACAACAATTATTAAATTTTACTAATATATATATATATAATTAATAACATTATATAAAATAACAAAAAAAATATAACACAAATATACTAAAAAATAAGTATTAAATTCAAAATAATATAAAAAAATTAACACAAACAAAGTTTTAAGGTAACAAACCTTCTTTGATGCTCAAAATAACATCTAAATCAATATTAGCAATTCTAAATCCTATATATAATAAACACATTATATCTATAAGAAAAAAAAATCTGAAAATAATATAGAAAATAAAAAAAAAAATCATACAAACAAAGATTTAGTGATTCATACATTTTTTTAAGCTCAAAAACTTATTTTAATGTAAGAAAACTAGTCAAAGTCCAATGACAATACTCATTTTCGAACCCTAAAAATATCCACACCCAAAGTATTTATTTTCTCCCTCAAAAATAAAAATGGAACTAATATTTATGTTTTTAAGTAAGAAAAATGGTTTCAAATGGTAAAAAAAACATAAAAATGGTATATTTAGTGAAACCCTCGTGGGGGTACGACAACAATGGAGGTTTTCTGGGTTTGGTGTTTGAGATTTTTGCCTCAGAAAGACGAATGAGGGGTGGGAGCTATATATTAAGGGTATTAAAACTCTTTTACTTCGGTTCTTATATAAAAACCGAAATAGAAAGACCCTTTCTACTTCAGTTTTTATATAAGAATCGAAGTAAAAGCCTTCAGGGCCGCGTTTGGTTTGCTCCACTTTTCACTTCAGTTTTTTAATAAAAACCGAAGTGAAAAGCCCCAATATAGTGTGCAAACCAAACATGACCCTTGTCTATTTTCTATTTTAACTTCGTTTTTTTAAGAAACCGAAGTAATAGCCTTTTTTTATGTACTACCATTCCCAAAAGCGAAGTAAAAACCCATTAAAAAGCTTTTACTTTAGTTTTTTTTTTTATATTCTATATGTAAAAAATGAAGTAAAAGCCTATGGGTCTGATTGGATCGCGATTAGAAAAATGTATTTTTGAAAAGTGAGATTCTGAAATGAAAATCTGAATTTAGTGACTAAAAACATGTTTCTGAAAATGTGATTGGTTCAATGTCAGGAAACTGTTTTTGAGTTTTAAAAAACTGAATCTGTGATTGGTATTAAATTTGAAAATATAACAGAAACTGAAAACGTGGAGAGATTTTTTAGGGTTTTTGGAATAAAAATCATAAAATGAAGAAAATATCATTATATCGTTTTCTATTTTAGAACTGAGAATTTGGAAAAAGATTTTAATTTTGTTTTGAAAAATAAGCTACCAATCAGCTATTTACATGGACCCACAAATTTTAAGATTCCAAAATGATAAAATCCAATCCGGATCCCTTACCAATCAACCCCTATATTTCTAGTAGTGAGATTCATTGAAAGTGACACTTTAGGCTATGTAAATCATACTTGATGGATGAATACACTTGTATCCTTTGTGATTTGGGCTGTACCCAATGAAAACACACTTGGGGGATCTAAAATCCATTTTATGTCGATTGTAGTCTTAAGATTAGGAAAACATGCACATCCAAACACTTTTAAGAAAGATGAGATTTGGTTGTTTTTTTAAACAAAACATCGATTGGGGATTTTTGATTGAGAGTGGGAGTTAAGAGGTGGTTTATGAGAAAGGTTGAGATGCAGAAAGCTTTCCACCAGCATTGCAATGACATCTTGGATTGAGATAGCAAGGTTAAACCCATTTCTATGATATGTCGATGCTTTCTTTTTGATTTGTCATTTTGAGGATGAGTGTGGGGACAAGGGTGCCTAAAATGGATGCCTAAGGATGCGGTCAAGGTTTCTGTATTCTCCACCCCACAAATTGTAATGTTTTAATTTTAGTGTCAAATTTCCTTTCAACTGATTTTTGGAATTGTATGAAGACATCTTTTACTTCAGACTTTAATTTTAGATGGTAAATCAAAGTGACACTACTACAAAATAATCTTTATGGGTCACATTTTTAGGACACGAACCTAAATGTAGATCCTTAAAAAAGTCCCTAGAGTTTTTAGGACGCTCATTGAGAGTCCTTAAAAATCACAGTTTAGGACACGCAATGAGTGTCCTAAAAAAATATGTGGATCCTAAAAAGACTAGAGGAGGGAACTTCGAATGGTGACTTTTAAGGGCACACTTTGGGTGTCCTAAAAGAGTATTAAGGGCACCCAAAGCGTGCCCTAAAAAATGTTAAGTAGAAAGGGATAAAAATATATATCATTTTTCAAATTGGGGCTAGGATTAAGGCTTCATTTTTCTCATCAACACACAAAGAAGAAGAAAACTTAGGAGCTGAGGCTGGGCTTCTCACGACGATGCAAGAGTTCTAGGCCATGGCGGAGTTGGAAGCGTTCTCGAATCTCGGCCATGGCGAAGCTACATGGATTCTCTACATGAGGGTGTCTCGTCCACAGCGGCGACACCGCAGGGGTTCTCTACGCTCGGCCACAGGGATCACAACACCTACATTTCTGAGCCATGGCGATGACAGGGGAGATTATTGGCACTTTCGTTTCTCGAACACGGCGATGGCAACAGGGGAGGTTCTTGGCTCCATACAACATATGTTGGCCTTTGATGTATAATATTTCAATTTTATTTTTATATAATTTAATTTTGGTATTCTCAAATTTTATTGGCCTTTGATGCTTGGAACTTTGATGCTTGGAACATCGATTTCAGGCTACCATTATCTCAATCGCAAACTCTCGTCGGCATGGGTAAGTATTTATCTAATTTCATTTCTTCCATATTCACTCATTTTTTCCCAACTATTACCCTAATCTCTGTATTTATGTTAAAACTTGGTCATATCTTCATTGAACCTTGTTAAATATAAAATAATATTATGAGCATAAATCCATAAATCAGATTCAAATCAACATAGCATGCTCATACAACAATCCAGGAACATATTTTATTTAGAGCATTGAATTGAATATATAGAGATGAAACATACCTGACATTGAGTCTCCAATGTTCACCCTTTAATCTCTCACGATCTACACAAAACAATATTAGAAAAACAATACAAGAGAGATCTTATGGAGAGCAATCCTTACCAAACCATATGCCACTGTGTTTTTCCCAACAACATATATGTTCAATATATATGTCTCATATGCCTTCTTATCCTAAGGGGTATATTGGGCCTATTGGGCCTATTGGGCTTATATTATCAGATATGGTGGACTATGATTTAATGGGCCAACCTATAGTCTTTAGGGTGCTACCATGTGTTTCAATTGCAATTATATTAATATTAACCATCCCATTATGGTCTTAAACTATTCGTAGGCACTCTAGAAAATGATTATGATAATGGAATTATGTTTGTAATTATATTAGTCCATATAAAATTCTAACAAACCTTTGATACTTGGAACATCTATTAGGTGCTTGTTCTTTCCTTGATTGTGATTCATTATTTTATTTTGTATACTATTCTATGATCGAGAAGATTAGCAAGAAAAATATTGTTGTTGCTGAACTTTGCATTAAAATACTAAACCATAATCATTTGTTGTGTATTGTATCATCATGTTTCTTTATAAAGAGTAACAAGCATGATTTTCACATTTAGATTCACATTTATATTTTGCTTGCTTTTCGTTGACTCTTAGTTTGTGCTATGCGATTATCAATTGTCCTGTTAACTCTGTTTCTATTGTTTTGAATAAAATAGTGAATGATATTGTTATTTATCTATTCTTCAGTTCTCATTATTGTTTTATTTCTCTTTTGGACTGACCCAATCATATATTTTGGTTTATGACTTGGTGTTTGTTATTTATGGATGATTTGAATAATAAAAAGGCTTTTAACTTTGACTTATTTATGTGTTAGTATTTGTGATATGATTTCTTCCATTAAGTAGAATATTTATTGTCTTTTGTCATTTTATGTCTGCTTTTAGATTTTAATTTAAATATATTACTTTGATAATATAGTTTCAATTTGACTAGGCTGTGTTTGCTTACTCTTTGTTTCCTTGTAAACTATTCATGTAAAGTTTTCTCTCGATGTATATTTATATGTAGATGTGTGTTGATTTATATGTTTTTTTTTTAGTCTTTCTTGGACTTTAGGCCTTTCACATGGTTGCTACGACCGACTATATTACAGCAAAACCTCTTTATAGTAATAATATTGGGAGCAACATATTTTATTACTATAAGGATGTTATAACTTAATAGAATTATATTTATAAAATATTAGAAATATACACATTTATATCTGTATAAACATTGATAAAAGAAAAAGACATAAATGTATATATATATAATGTTGAAAATATATAAAGTTATTTTACGAGTCTAATTTGATAATTAATTTTATCATGAATTTTTAGTATGTATAAGATATTATATATATAGATATGTTTGTATTAAGACAAATATTACTGTGTGAAGGCATATTTCTAAAGGTGGGACTAACAAATATTATAATTTATTACAGTGTGAAGTTTATTTTTATTTATAACTGATTCTAAGTTAGGATTAAAACTTCTTATGGCCGTATGGGAGTTATTCTAATATAGAGTAACACTTTATGGATGTTTTATTGTAGTATAATAATGCGTATATGTGTGTCAGCCAAGATTTTTAACGCAACAAGAAATCATTGCTCCGCTTACTTCCTCAGAGTACGAGATGTTATTTCTAAGTTTTGAATGTTTCGAACTCTTAACTTTCAAATTTTGTCTTCTTAGAAACTAGCAGCCAATCAAAACACATATATTTAAACACATTTCCATCTCACCTTACTGTCTTCCTTTTTCAATATTATTATTCTCATACAATCCTCTCTTTTGAATTTATGAGTTTTGTTTTATGAATTTTTCTCTGCCGTGTAGAAGTCTTCTTAATAAATTTCAAATGTCTGATATTTTTTTTTTATCATTTCTGCTTTTAAGAAATATAACTATAATATATGACTTCCAATTTTACTTTTTTAGTTTTAACATTTGGTTTTTTTGATCACTTACTAATTATTGATGTTCCTCCTGATGCCTTTAGTGAAACTAGACAGCTATGGAAATGGTATATCATTCTTATATATGTGTATATATAAAATTATATAAAGGGTTATGAAATGTTTTTCTTTCATCAATTTTGTTTATAATCATGTATGGTTATTGTAATATGATTTTCTTCTAGATTATATTTTTATATTAGAATAAGTGCATATGAAAATATAATTTTGTCAACTGTTTATGGTTATTGATTTCTAACTCTTTTTTATGCTTTTGTATGTTCTTGCTGCTTGATTTGGATGTAACAATTTGTTAATTCTGAAGCTTGTATCATTAAGTTTCGTATCTTTTATGCATCTGATTTTGAATGTAATATTTAATATTGATACTTGGGTAATGGTTGTGAGTTATGCTAGTGGTTGGTTATTGATTTCTATATCTGATGTTTGGATGAGTAATATCTCAGCTGTCTGTAGACTCTGAAATTTATCAATTTCACTTTGAATCTTGCGATTTATTTGTGAAAAACTAGCATGCAATATCATATAATTTTTACTCTTAACTCTATATATAAATTTTACTCTCATATTTGATAATTTTTATGCTCAATTTGTTTTGCTGAGCTATACATATGGATTCCATAATCTGATTTATTTTTCTAGCTATGCTGAGCAATTTCAATTCTATGGTAAACTTCAATTTGGTTACATTATTTCTGTTCCATAAATCTGAGCTAATTTGGTTTTATTATGTAAAAGTATATATTTGATAATCTGATTTTAGTTTTGACTCTACTGTGTTTACTTATAGCTTGTTCTTTGTGCTTCTAGCTTTATGAAAAAAAAATACACTTTAGATTATTGGACAAAGGAAATTCATTTAAATCATAATTTTTAATTTAAAATAAATATAATTTATTTTTTGAAAAATTAAAAAAAATATAACTTTTAAGGGCACTCATTGCACGTCCTAAAAACATTCTTTTAGGGCACGCGATGAGAGCCCTAAAAACTTTATTTAAAGGCACTCATCGGGATCTTTTAGGACACGCAGTGTGAGTCCTAAAAATATTCTTTTAGGATTCGCAACGCCCGCCCTAAAAAATTTTACTTTTTAAGGCTCTCAAATAGATGGCACAGGAGGGGTACGCCCTGAAATCTTTTTCAGAGCTCGTAATACAAGCCCTAAAAAACCTTTTTGTAGTAGTGTGAAGTTGCTGAAACTATCAATGAAATACACATAATATCTAAAACCATCTTTTGATAAAATTGGGGTAGGTCCCCACACATCTTAATGAATTAATTCTAAAGGCTTGGTAACCTCTGTGAATGATTTGCTATAATTTTTATGTTTTGACTTGCCTATATGACATGCATCACAAAATCTTGGATTGTGTTTGAAAGAAAAATTTTCATTTATAAGCATATGCTTCATTACATTAACATTAGGATGAACAAGTCTCATATGCCACAAGTCTAAGTTGGAATTAGAGACGACAGACTCAACAAACAAGGATTGAAACAGAAAGTTAGGCACTGTCTGGGAAACATTTTTCACGCTTTTGGAATGTAAAAATGTTGAATGACAGAAATTGATATTGTTGACAGATTTGGTTGATGATAATGGCTACCCATATATTGAAGTTGATACAAGCCTCCACTTAGCACTCACCGAAGCAACACCTTCTTCAAATTTAGATCCTTAACAATACAACAATCATGATGAAACTCAACAAAAACAATGTTTTCTTTAGTGAGCTGAGAAATAGAGATAATATTTTTGGTTATTTGAGGCACACACTGCATATTGTTAAGCGCAATGGAAGTCATGGTATTATTGTTTATTAAGATATTGGAGCCAACATAGATTATGATTAATGGTTGTCCATTACGTATGAGCAAGCTTGTATTACCTTTGAACTCACTTTACTAATGCAGGTTGTTATGATCAGTGGTGATGTGATTAGTTGCCCCACTGTCTGTTGTGATTGATTAAATATATAGTAAAAGTGGTTCGACACGAAAATGTGCAAAACCATAACGATTTCACAAAAGTCAACATGTAAGAGTTGACTTTTGGTATAGACATTTATAATCATCTTTTTGGGTCCAAAGCGTTTCTTTGGAGTATATGAGAGTACCCAAAAAGTTTTGGAGTATTTGATGATGTTTTGAGACAAGTTTTCTAGTGCCAATTCAGAGACAACGATGATGCATTGCCTCAACGCGTTGCTCAGCCAAGAAACAATAAATCAGGAGACGTGTTGCCTCGACGCGTCACTCAGCCAAGAAACAATAGTCCAGGCGACGTGTCACCTGGTGCTAGGCGATGCATCACCTAGTGCTAGGAGACGTGTCGCCTGGGCTGTCCATACAATTTCATATAGTGACGTATTTTGACTCCAAAATTAAAATTAAAATGCTCTAATCTCATTGGTTGAGTCTAATGAGGTTCCTATACAATTTAAATGGGTCATTTGAGTTAATTGGTGAATTGATCACTCACCTCTCTCTCTCTCAACCCTCCCCCCCCCCCCCCCCCCCCCTTTAGCTCTCAAGGTTACTAGTTTCTCCATGAAACTCATCAAGCATTGCTTGACGTGCATGAGCTTCAAGGCTTGTTAAATCCCAATTCACATTCTACTTGGTTGAGGCTTCAAAAAATAAGGAAAGGCTTGGAATATAAATTTTGGACAACAATATTCTTATTGTGTATAAGCCTTAGAAGTTCCCCAAGTTGAAGATTCAAGTTGCTCAAAATAAAATGTTGTATCTCTATAACCCTAATCTCGTATTTTGTCACTCTATTGTGTTTATGTTGTTAGTATTGTTGATTAAATATTTCTAAGTTCATCTTATAATTATTTAATCACTTAATCATTTATAATCAAATTTGCATTCATACCATGAACATGATTATTTAATTATTATCAACATTTGCATTAAATGGTTCTTGATTAGTCCTTAGAGTTTGAAATATTGAATTAATTTCCATTATTCATTGTTGGATTAGAAATTGTAAGCCATAAATCCCCAACACTGTCTAGGTACTAATCATTTTCTACAAGGTCGTTAGACGAAGAAGAGAAATATGCTTGTTGGCTGGTTTCTCGAGGTTGCTGGTTTGTGGTGGAGAAATTGTTTGCTGCAACATTAGTGGAGTTGTTTGGAGCTTGAAAAGTTATTTCAAACTTGTTGTAGCACTTGGAGGCTATATGACGGAGTCTGTTTCATAGTTGACAAGTGGGATGGTTTCCTCAACCCCCTCGATCACGACCACGACCTCAAGAATAGTACCCTCGGTCAGAAGAAAAATGAGAGGAAGAAAAAAACGATTTTGGTGGAGAAGTTTTACACATTTGAGTAGCAATATTGGCACCGGGAGTTGTGAGATCAGTAGAGGCAGGAGAATTAAGTTGATCAAGTCTCATTTCCTGACTTTGCAACATGTATCGAACCTCTTCTTGTTGGGTCTCCCCCTATTGTTGGCCCAAGACCAAATAAGGGCTTTGAGCCCAAAAGAAAAGAAAAAAAAAAGAAGAAGGCAGCTCATGTGAGCTGCATTAATCAAAAAGAAAAGAAGGGGTCAGGTGGTTTTTTAGATAGAGGACCCAGCTATGAAAACAGAGAAGAAGAAGAGGGAAAGAGGAGAGAAAAGATAGAGAGAGAGAGAGAGAGAGAGAGAGAGAGAGAGAGAGAGAGAGAGAGAGAGAGAGAGAGAGATAATGGGTTTTGGCACTTTGACTTGAAGACTGAGTGGTTGATTCTAATCCATTTTAGCTCAAATTTTGGGTGGTGAATCCTTACAAGGTGCTCTACAAATCTACCAATTCTGATTTGGTGTTTGTCCTCTCTAAGGTGCTCTCCCACTATACCCATTTGGTGAGACCCAAACTTTTTCTTTGGTGTATCCATCTTTATAGATGATAAATATATGTATTTTTTATCCAAGATTGTAATCTTGATGTTGTTGTGAGCTTCTAGTTATACTAGAGAAGAACATTGTAATCCCATTATTAGACTTTGGTGACAGTGGATGATTTAAGCGGACTATGGTCCCTGTGGTTTTTCCCACATTGGGTTTCCACGTAAAAATCTTGGTGTCTCACTATTATCATTGTTTATGATTTATATTGTTTGTGTTGCTTTGGTTGATATTGCTAGTTGTGGTGTTTGATAAGTAATCTCATTTTTGACATAGAAAGAGAGAATTTTTTTTGTTTATTGCAATAGGTTTTCCCAACAAGTGGTATCAAGAGCCAAGGTCGTTTGGTGTTAGTTTTCTTGTGTGTTGAAAAATGGATCAATCAGATGGGATAATAAAATTGAACTTATCAAGTTATTCCACTTGGAAGCGATTGATGGAAGATTTTCTCTATTGTAAAGATTTATATAAACCTATTAAGGTTAATGAGAAGCCGTCTAAGATAGATGATGATGAATTGGAGGTTCAACATAGAAAATCCATTTCTTATATTAGACGATGGATGGACATAATGTTAGGAAAACTTATACAAGATCTTTATTTATTTTCATGTAGATCTAATATTAAACAAGTTAATATGAGACAACCTAGAACATGTTTCTAAAAATTGAATTCAAAGAGAAATAATGGTAAGAATACTTACATTATACGTAGCGGAATTAATGAGTTATTCCTTCAGTTTCTCTAACCCTTGTATCATTTCTATCGCAGAGTATTACCAAGAAACTGAACCGTTCTTCAATTTTTTTCACAACCTTCCAAAGTATCCTTAGAATCACCTAGACTAGAGTGGGCAATTCTCAAAACATGAGATATATACATAGAGAATAAGAGAAAAGAACAATAAGGCTTAGAAAATTAATTATGTTTAGAGAGAATATAAAACCTATCAGAAGCTTGTGTTTCAACTTGTATTTTGACTTATGTTTTCAACTCTCTCTTAACATTCCTTTTATATACTCAATTAGATCATTTATTTAATTAAAAATCAATAAAATAATAGCCAATTAACAGCCCTAGGTCGAAATTATCATGGACTTTAGGCTCGTGAAATTTCACATTTAATTAAAAGCCCATTGGACTTAAAATCAAGGCTTGTATTATTTTATATTGATTTAATTAATTAAATAATTATTTAAATCTTTTATCAAATAAATTATTTATAATTTGAACCTTGATTTAAATTTATTTATTAATTTAGATATCAATTTATCTTAATTAATAAATCTACCCTAATTTCTCTTTTCTTTTATGAATTGTATAACTCTGTGAAACTATCCAAAATTGACCTTGTCAACTTTGATAATTCTAATTGATAATTAAATCAATTAATTGAGACTATCTAGATGATTTTATCCAAGGTACAGTGGGGACCATGGACCTATGAAATCAAGCTCCAATAAGTTATCATAAATCTAACAAATAAATTTACTAACTTATTAATTCTTCGTGACTCCACTAAAGACTCGGAATTGCACTCTTGAATTCATAGAATGCTCTATAACAAATATAGATACGCTATTAATTATCCATTGTTACAACCGTAATTGTCACTCAATCTTCTATAGACTGTCTACAATGAGATGGGACTAAAATACCGTTTTATCCATCATTGTATTTTATCCTTAAAGATAATACTATAAATACTATAATACTACTATCTAACTAGCTAAGTAAAGTTCTTGGACTCTACAATATCAGCAAGAAAGGATTTCAAACTCTTGCTAGAAAGCAATTCTTACCGAATTTACAAGGTACCCCTCTTAAAACTTGTGGTAATTGCTTAGCTGGAAAAATACATAGAGTTTATTTTCATACACATCCACCATCTAGAAGATAAAATGTTATTGATTTTATTCATACTGATGTCTGTATTATGCACACTAAAACTCTTGGAGGTGCACTTTATTTTGTTACTTTTATTGATGACCATTCTAGAAAAGTTTGGGTTTTTGCTTTGAAATCTAAAGACAAGGTGCTCGATGTCTTCAAAGAACTTCATGCCAGAATTGAAAGAGAAACTACAAGAAAGTTAAAGTGTGTTCGAGCAGATAATGGCGGTGAGTACAGGGGTCCATTTGAGAAGTCTTGCAGACTCCATGGTATCAGGCTTGAGAAGACTGTTCAAAAACTCCTTAGCATAATGGTGTGGCAGAAAGAATGAACATAACTATTGAAGAAAGCATTAGGTGTATGCTTTTCAATGCCAAGCTACCTAAGTCCTTTTGGGGGGAGGCTATGAGAACTGTACTTGTCTTAATTAACCTTTCTCCTTCAGTTTCTCTGAACGGTGATGTACCTGAGAGAGTATGGAAAGGGAAAGATGTCTCATATGATCATTTGAGAGTCTTTGGATGTAGAGCATTTATGCATATTCCTAAAGATGAGAGGACCAAGCTTGATGATAAGGAAAAACCATGTATTTTCTTGGGATATGGTCATAAAGAGTTTGGGTACAGATTATGGGATCCAATGAACAAGAAGATAATTAGAAGCAGGCATGTGGTGTTTCTTGAAGATCAAATGTTTGAAGATAGTGACAATGTTCATAAGCATAATTCCCCTGTTAAGATTCCTGTGAGTACTAGCTCAGTTCCTCCACCTATAGTACATGATGATCATGGGGGAGATGAACAGGAAAACCATGAAGAGTTAGATGAACAAGATGATCGTGGTGAGAATTTCAATGATAGTGTCCTTATAGTTGATGATGATTATGATGTTGAGCCAACCGGTGAACATGTTGAACAAGCACCTCCACCACCACCAGTTGAGACTTCAGTGAGAAGATGCACAAGAGAGTGTAAACCATCTTTAAGATACACTCCTCATGAGTATGTGTTGCTTACTGATGATGGAGAACTTTACATGGTGATTTGGAAGAAGAAATTTACATGGAGCAGCCAGAGGGTTTTAAAATCAAGGGAAAGGATAATCTTGTGTGCAAGCTCAGAAAAAGCTTATATGGACTCAACCAGGCACCTAGACAGTGGTAAAAGAAGTTTGATTCCTTAATGTTGAGCCATGGGTATAACATAACTACTTCTGATCATTGTGTGTTCACAAAGAAGTTTTCTGATGATAATTTTATTATTCTCCTGCTGTATGTTGATGATATGCTGATTGTTGTCCATGATGATAGAAAAATTGAAAAGCTAAAAGGAGAGTTGAGCAAGTATTTTTTCTATGAAAGACTTGGGATCGACAAAATAGATACTTGGCATGAAGATTTCCCATGACAAGAAGAATGGGAAACTTTGGCTATCTCAAGAAACTTATGTTGAAAAAGTTCTTGAAAGATTCAACATGAGCAATGCCAAAGCAGTGAGTTCTCCACTTGCAGGCCATTTCAAGCTGAGTTCCCAGCACAAGTGAGAAACATAAAGAAGAAATGATCAAAGTGCCTTACTCATCAGCGGTAGGTAGTTTGATGTATGCTAGGGTCTGTACTAGGCCAGATGATATTGCTCATGCAGTTGGAGTTGTCAACAGATTTCTCTCTAATCCTGGTAAAGAGCATTGGGAGGCAGTGAAATGGATATTGAGATATCTACGAGGTACTTCCAGGTCGTGTTTATGCTTTGGCAATGGTAAACCTATACTTGATGGGTTAACAGATGCAACCATGGCAGGTGATTGTGATTCCAAGAAATCCACTTCAGGATTCTTGATGACATTTGCAGGGGGAGTTGTTTCATCGCAATCAAGGTTACAAAAATGCGTTGCTTTGTCTACTACAGAAGCTGAATACATAGCTGTGACTGAAGCTTGTAAGGAACCTTTGTGGACGAAAAAGTTTCTATAAGAATTAGGCCTGCAGCAAGAAAGATATATTGTCTATTGTGACAGTCAAAGCGCCATTTTCCTCTCCAAGATTCAACATTCCATTCTAGATCTAAGCATATTGATGTTGGATATCACTGGATTCGCGATGTGCTAGAGATGAAATAATTGCACTTAGAAATGTTGCATACCAGTGAGAATGGTTCAGGCATGTTGACAAAATCTTTGCCTAAGGAGAAGCTTGAAGCTTGTAGGCGGAGGGGTAGATTTGTTGGGTCCGCCCCTATTGTTGGGTCAGGACCAAATAAGGGCTTTGAGCCCAAAAGAAAAAAAGAAGAAGAAGGCAGCTCATGTGAACTGCATTAATCAAAAAGAAAAGAAGGGGTCAGTTTGTTTTTTTAGATAGAGAGCCCAACTTTGAAAACTGAGAAGAAAAAGAGAGAAAGAGTGGGTTTTGACACTTTGACTTGAATATTGAGTGGTTGATTCTCATCCATTTTAGCTCAATTTTTTGGTTGTGAATCCTTGTAATGTGCTCTACAAATCTACCAGTTCCGATTTGGTGTTTGTCCTATCTAAGGTGCTCTCCCACTATACCCATTTGGTGAGACCCAAACTTTTTCTTTGGTATATCCATCTTTTGACTATATGTATTGTTAATCCAAGATTGTAATCTTGATGTTGTTGTGACCCTCTAGTTATACTAGAGAAGAACATTGTAATCCCATTATTGGACTTTGGTGATAGAAGATGATTTAAGCGGACTACGATCCCCGTGGTTTTGCCACATTGAGTTTCCATGTAAAAATCTTGGTGTCTTACTTTTTGATTGCTTATGATTTATATTGCTTGTGTTGCTTTGGTTGATATTGCTAGTTGTGGTGTTTGATAAGTAATCTCATTTTTGACTAACAAAGAGGGAAAAATTTGTGTTTATTAAATAGGTTTTCCCAACACTTGTAATGTAACGACCCAAAATTACTAATAAGGCGTAAGGGCCTTGATTAGTGTGCCGGGAGGGTATAACTGGATCATGTGTGATTTAAATGATTAAATGCACGATTATGTGATAAGCATGCTTATATGATTATTTGGATATATGAGATGCATGATTATGAGTAATAGTATGCATGTAAGCCCTGATTAGGTTATAAGGGCATATTCGTAATTTTGGCCCGTTGATGGCATAAATGTAAATATTTGTGATAAATTGTTGAGACCACATTATTATGTGGATATATCTGCAACTTGTGACTCAAGACGATCCTAGTGAGCGGTTTAGTAGAAAAGTCACGGTGAGGATTTATACCCGGCTTGGGGGAGCCTGGGGAGTATTTATGGGAATTTGGGAAATATATTGGAGACTATTCGACATTGAGAAAAAATAATTGATGATTAGTTAGGTGTTTCAAGCGGTAATTATTAGAGACACTCGAGAAATTAGCGGGAATTGGGAACAAATGACCAAAATTCCCTTGGAAGGATTAAAGGTTTAGGATTTAAGTGGGAGGGCAAAATGGTCATTTGGTTTAATAAGGAGTAAGGGTCATTCTGCCTTTATGGATTCAGTGGATTTTGTAGCAGGGTATAGAAGCTGAAAGAAAAGAGAAGAAGTGGAAAAAGGAAAGAAGGAAAACAGAGTATATGGTATATCTCTTTCTCTCTCTAAGTTTGGTCATTTCTTAACCTCTCCTTGAAGGTTTTTGAGGCTGTAACTTAGGGGAAACCTTAGGCTGGAGCTTGGGGCTAGGATCTTTGATAAATCTTGAGGAGTTAGCAGGAGTTGGTCACCCAATTAAGGTAAAGTTTAAAGGTTGTTCTCGAGTTTTTCTGAACTTTGTTGAGGTGATTTCTAAACTCGAGTTTTGGATGGAAGTTGAGGGAATTAAGCTTGAAGAATTGAGGAGCATAAAGTTGGAAGGATACTAAGGGAAACCTAGGGTCGAATTCCCAATCAAAGGTAAGAAAATTCTGAGCTTAATTATCTAAGTTGCTAGGTTAGTTATGAGTTTCTGGTTGAGTTCTTGAGTTTTGGTGTTCAAATCTTGTTTTCCTTGTTTGATGGTGCATGTGGCTAGGTTTTGTGTTGTTGGGTTATGTGGGATGAGATGTAGATGATGGTAGGCTCAATTTGGTGTATGGTTGAGGTTTGGAGGGGTTTTATGGAGGTTTGGCTCGGGAAAAATCGAAGGAAGAAACTCAGAGTACTGAGTTTGCTGCAAGTAGTGCTGCAGCGCTAGCCTTAGGGCGCTACAAAGCTAGGCTTGGATTTCTTGGGGGATTTTGGCTCTACTTGTAGCGCTGTAGCAATACCCTGTTTCCAGAAGGGGGTTTTTGGGTTATTTCTTAAGGTTTTTGCCCGGGGGCTCGGGGTTTGATTCCACCACCCCGTTTGGTGGAATTAGGGCTTCCCGAGGGCTTGGGATTGGTCCCGAGGGTAGGTTTTGGAATTAAAGTTTAGTGATGGTTCTAATTTATGGCTGTGACTAGGTGTACGCTAAGGCTTAGATGGGATCGTGCTTGAAAGTCGATTTCACTAATCAAAGCTATCGGAATCAAAGGTAAGAAACTGCACCAGGTTATGTGTTTGTGTTGGGACTAAGAGTTCCCTATATTCATATGTGATGTCATGAGATGGTATTGTGCCATGGGACATGTGATAAATGACCTAAGAGTGCCGAAATCAATATTTGCGCATAGGACGTGGCTCGACCACTGGTAGCTCAGGTTAAATATATAATCACTGAGCTCGGCCTAAGTGAGCCGGAGTCAGTGGGATAATCAGAGGGTGCGACCTACGGGTGCCGACCCTATATTTTGGCGTGATATGTTTAATGTTAATGACTGTGATGAGTTTGTTATCTGAATAACTGATTATTGGTTGAAGATTGATGCCACTGCTTGTGTAAGCTGTATGACTTGTTGTATATATGATTGTTGTTTATTGTTTATACACTGTATTATGGTTTCTTGCTAGGCCTCGGCTCACGGGTGCTTCGTGGTGCAGGTAAAGGCAAGAGCAAGGTGGACCAATCCTGAGTTGGAGAGCTTCGGGGCCTGAATGTACATAGTCAGCTGATCGGCTACTACGACCTAGGAGTGATACAGGACAGGAGAAGCCTAAATGTCTGTTTTTCCCTAGAGTGGCCAGTACATGTTTATAACCTGGAGTTTTTGTGAACTGTCTTTTAAACTCTATTTCTTTTGGGATCTCATGTACAAAATGTTAAATTATGTGAAATGTAACTTTTGTAACCAAAATCTTTTAACCCTAGTTCAATTATAGTTCCAGTAACACGTTTCTAACCAAATAACTTGATTAGCAAGTCTTGCACCTTTATAAACACACACTGTAACGACCTTGGCTATCCAGGGCGTTACATGTAAGGTGACTTGATCATGTCTAGAAGTGAGATCCGAGACCTCCTAGAATGTATAGAATAAGCTCTTCATTAGAGAGGAGCTGACCAGCTGCTGAAAGTGATTCAACAAGAGATTGCATCTTAGGCATGTAGTCATGAACCGACAGGTTTGCTTTTTTGAGAGATTGGAATTGAAAAGGAAGTTGTAGAGTTCGAGCTTTAGATTGGGTAGTGAATAAGAGCTCAAGGGTGTGCCAAACTGCAAAAGAAGTGGTGCATCTAACTATATGACCAAACATATTTTCAGAGATGGAATTCATGTGCCAACTCCAACTCATAATGGCTTTATCTGTTCTAATCCAAATAGAGAAACCTATATTAACTTGTCGGGACTCATCAAGGATTAGGCCACCTTCACCTACAGTATTGTCTACAAACTACGAAGGACAGAGTGTGGTACCTAGGATGTAACCATCTATCTAGGGCATGCGCACGAAGGGCAGGGAGGACTTGTAACTTCCAAAAAATATAGTTGGATCTATCGACTTTAAGAGTGAGGGGAGCTAGACTCTGAAATGGGAATACACTGGACACTAATGGAGTGGGTACCGGAGCTGGGGAAGGGGAGAGGGATTTGGGGAGGAGGAGGAGCAGAAACAGATGGAGTAGATGATGGAATAGAGGCAGGGGTGAGGGAGGATTGCTGATCGGAAGCAGGGTCTCCAGGAGCGGATGTTGGAGGATTATCCATGGACGTTGGTCACTGGCTCCTGATACCAAGATAAAAGGAGAGAAAAATAAAGAATTTACTCAATAAACTTTTGTATTCAATTTCAACTTATGCTCAACGGTACAAAGAGTGAAGCGGTGCATGCACCAACATATATACAAGGCTGCTTCACCGCTAAGAATTGTACAAAGGGGAATTAAGGAATATTCACACAAGGACAACTTTCATACAATTCAGGTGAGCCAATTCTTGATAGCAGTAGAATTCCTTAGGTGGCAGCTGAGTCATCATATAGTCACCATTGTTGATTCATGAATCAATTCCAACCATTCTGACAGTCCCCCTCGCTCGTCAATCATTTTAACTTTTTTATGTTTTTGTATTAAGGATATGCATATTATATTGCAATTTTCAAATTAACTGTTATATTTTATTAGACTATGGTGTCCCACATGGAATATGTGTAAGAATATTGAACTATTAATAAGAACATGTGTAACTCCACTAATCACCAATTGGTTTTTAGATGGAGCCTCATGATTCTTGTCATGGTATCAAGAGCCAATTCCCTAGCGGGCATTCGATCCACACCGATCCAAAAGAGTGAGCCAAGCCGCACGAGATCCGCATAGTGCGAAAAAACACTTGAGATCCAAAAAAATAAGCGAGCTGACAAAATGGGCCACTTGTGATCAGGTGATTCAAGATTGGTGAGCGAAAAATCGACACCATCTTGAGGGGGGATATTAGACTATGGTGTCCCACATGGAATATGTGTAAGAATATTGAACTATTAATAAGAACATGTGTAACTCCACTAATCACCAATTGGTTTTTAGATGGAGCCTCATGATTCTTGTCATATTTACTCAATTTGTTGTTGTTTTACCCCTTATGGTTGAGAACATCAATTACAATGATTAACTTGAATGTCCACTGATTTCTTGTAAATTATACATGATCTCGAAAGTCGAAATTGACAAGCTCTAGCTTCTGTAATTTTATTCTTTGGAACCGAAGAGAATTATTCTTGAATGAAGTATATGCCGGCCACACACACACACGCATATTTATTTAATAAATATGTACATATATAGATAAATATTATATATATACATATATTTATATAAATGGATTAGTGCTTTGAGTCACCGGGGAGAAACATGGGGCCGCATAGGTGGATATCTCTTTCATTTAGAGGTTGTAATGGTCTTGCATTCGTCTCCGCAAACTGTAATTACAATTAAACAAAAACCATAGCTTCGCTTTAGTTAGTTTAATTTATTACACTTTTATTTACTATTATATATTACAAATAAAAAAGAGAGGCCAAGGTACGTATGCATGTCTTACATCATGAACAGCTTGTTTAAGCAGTCTCACTTGTTCTCTGGAAACTGTACTTATCTGAGAACACATTTTAAAAAAATTCTTCAAAATCCCACATAAGAAATAAAGGAATTTATAGATCAAAATTAGTCAAAAGAAAAAAAAAAAGATAGCAATATAGATACCCTTTTGTTTATGGCCCAAAGAACTCCTTGAGTGCAAGGAGGGACAGTGAGTGAGCCAATGTATCTATAGTACATCAATCCACCTAGTCTTAACTCTCTAGGGTCAACCACTCCTTGGTGTACCTCTTCCTTTGTATCAGCTATGGATGTTACATCTTTGGTTAACTGTACGAATATAATAATTTTTCAGTTAATAATTTTCTTAGGTAAACAATATAATGGTATACATGAATTTGGAGGCATATATGTATGTATGTATGTATGTATGTATGTATCAATAACCTTGGAGAGAAATCGATCAGGCTTGCCAATTTTGTAGAATAGAGCAGTTACGGCAATTTTACTTTCTCCACTGACCTCATGGCTTTGGTGAACCATGTGTAGCTCCAAGTCAAATCTATATATATTTACATGCAACGTAATTAGTATAGATAAGTTAGTTTTATGTATACGCATAAACTATAGAATGGTATGCTTGTATAACTCATTAAATTTGATAGAAAAAATGAAACAAGAAATTGATGATATATAGATATATATTGATTAGTAAGAAAGGTCAAGGAATATATAGAGGAACTAGAGAAAGATCACCTTCTGCCATTGAGGAGTGCTCGGTGGGTGAGTGCCAGTGGCATTGTTTAAGTAAGTAATCTATACCGTTTATCTTAACCGATCCAGCATCACCAAGCCATAAAACCTAGCTTGCATCAATAACATATATAAATATATAATATATTTGATTTTTTTTTTTTGTATCAACAAATTTATTTTTCAGCTAAACTCACAATCACTATTAAAAGAACTAGTTTATTATTAAGGGGTTCCTGCTATAAGTTAGTTAGACAAACTATCGAATTAATAAACCCAATAATTTTTTACAAGGATCTGCACGACTTACACTCAAAACTGTGTGACTTATGATCATAAATGATAGCTTGCGAGATCAATTAACTCGAATGCTCATCTAGTAACTTATAATAGTTGTTGCCTTCAGATACGATCCATAATGCATACTATCTCTATTTCAGAAATCTCTGAAGAAAGGATTTAGAATAACATTTTTTTTTTATAATAAACACTCTGATATTTTATTGCTACGTAATTCTCTGCTTTACACAAAAAGAGATGATGACCTTATATAGCCATGTACTCAAGCATACAAACTTAACCCACCCTAGTCAAAACCAACCATAGTTGAGACCGGATAAGGGATAAGATAAGGGATTCCCCTCACCAAAGCATAAAGTAAAGTAGACAAAATAAGGGATAAGATTCCCTAACCAAAGCAAAAGGCTAAACGACATAATCATAAAGTAAAGCATACAAGATAAGGGATAAGATTCATTGATCAAAGCAAAAGGCTAAAAGACATAATGTTTATTAAAAAATTGTTTCATGGCTTGCCCCGTAGTCAGAATCATATGTTAGGTCCTCATGAAGTGGGTTCCATCCTGCCGGTTCTTTTTCATCATGATCATTGCCAGCTTGGGGGCAAGCATCGTAGTTTGTATATGTCATATCCCATTATTTTTCTGTGTATTGGAAGAGATAAGGATCTTGCATATCTGGAGTGTCAGCATGTGGGTCTTGAGAAATTTCAAAGTAATTACTTTTTCGCAAAATTACCCCTTTAGTGTCGGTCAATTTGTATAGTGACAAATATTTTTTCTCTAAAGTTTCTTTGAGTTTGGCGGCCTGATTTGTTTCATTTTCTGCAATGTGGAGGGCTTTAAGGGCCCTTGTTATTTTGCAAGTATAGTCAGAAGGGAATGTTTCCCAAGGAGCATCTTCTTCTGGCTTGGGCCATAACTCAGGAGGTATAGTCTGATTGTTCTCAATCAGACTTTTTTGGATGTCCATGTATTCTTGGCCCCAAGACAACATAGTGGCTCTTCTTTTGACCCGTAGACTTCAAATGTTGGATTGATAACTATATTCTATTATGCATCATGTTTGGAATTAAGACTAAAAAAGAGAACAATATAACAGTTCATTAGGCTGGCAACATTTGAGCCTGGTGGGTAGATAAAAGTGGGCCTGTCATTCTGGACCTTTTTCCATTCACCCGATAGGATCTTTTTCCATTTTTTCAATGGAGCGAATCAGGACAGAATGTCCATTTGGACTTGGTAAGCTGGTTTGAACCTTTCTTGGTCAAAGAATGATTTTATGGATGTGTGTAATGCTATAGTTTGTACCTTGACAACTATAGTAAAAACACTGGCCAAATACCAGAAAAAGTGAGATACTAGTTTTGGTGTGGAGATAGCGTCTCAAAGAGGTGGGATTTGAGCAAATGGATACTTTGGATGGATTTCAAAGTCATTTTCTATAGAAGGTCCAAGTTTGGAAATCATAAAATTCTGAAGAAAGATTGCTCAGTGAGTTGCTCTTTCTTTGGCTGATTTGTGGGACGTCTTCGAAAGGATATTTTTTGCATCCCGGGGAAAAGATTGATTGTGTTTGACAGAAGATGAAGAATCCATCATGAGTATGAATGAGATGGTATGTGATGATTTTTGGGAGACGATGGGAATAGTTCTTGGTGAGTATTCTAAGGCTAGATTTATGGCAAGGGGTGATGTGGATAAGAAATCAGCCACAATATTGTCTTTGCCTTGGATGTGTCTAATGTCAAAAGAGTAGTTTTTGAACCAGATTGTCAATCTTCAAAGTTGGGCATTTGTCTTCTTGCTTTACTTTACACCGATCATTCATTTTGACGCGGTAAAGTCCGCTTCTACCAAGAAATGATGACCTATTAGATGGAATTCGTATTTTGTAATACCCATCTTTATCGCCAATAATTTTTTTAGGGTAGAATGATAGTGGAGCTGAGAATCTTTGAAGTGGCCACTCTTGTATCACATGTTTTTCTTTTCCCTGTCTTGTATTGTTCAAGTAGGACAGCTCCCAATACCGATCACTAGCGTCTGTCTGCAAGATTCTTTTTCTATTAGAAGGAATCTGTAAAGGTAGTATTGTCTGCATCATCTCCTTTAGTTTTTTGACTGCTATAGTTTGCTCTTGTGACCATGGTGGAGTTTTCTTTTTAAGCATGTCGCTAAGTGGTCTTGTCATTTCTGAAAGCCGCGAGACAAAATCCCATAAATAGTTCACAACTCCTAAGAACGGTTGGATTTGGAACTTTGTGAAGTCATTTTCAGTGAACTTTAGTAATTCTTGGGCTATGTGAGGTTGAGCCTCATATTGGCCTTTAAAAAGCTTCATTCCCAGAAAGTCAATTTGGGCTTGTCTAATGAGCATCTTCTTTTTGGATAACATGACCCCATGAGCTTTTGTGAGAGAGATGAACTGGGCTAGTAGATTGTGATGGGCTTGTTCATCTTGTGAGAAGAGCAATATATCATCAATGTAGATCAGGGCCTTATCTAGAATGGGGTCGTAGATTCTGGTCATGGTATTTTGGAATAGTGATAGGGCTGTTTTGAGACCAAAAGGAAGGACAGTCCACTGATAGTGGTGATTTGGATTGTAGAAGGCCATTTTGGGCCTATCTTCTTATTTGATACCAAATTTCCAAAATCCCACCTTTAGATCGAATTTCGAAAATATTTGAGCCTTTGACAGGCTTGCAAATAATGAATTCTTGTTTGGCAGGGGAATTTATCATCTGTCAAAAATTCGTTCAAGGGCTTGTAATTGATGACCAGTCTTTGTTTTCCCTGAGCATGTTATGATCTCTTATTGACGTAGAAAGCATGGCATGCCCATGAAAAGGTGGTTGGTTCAATCAGTCCTTGTTGTTGTAGATCTTTGCATTCTTCGGTTGCCATTTGCTGATGCTCTGGGTTCATGCCTGGGTGACTTGCCTTGGTAGGATTAATTTCTTCATTGATCTTGAATGGTAAACTGATGAAGAACTGTCGATTTTTTCATAGAGGGCGTTCACTTTTTGGAGAAACTCGGCACGACTTGTAGCACATGAATTTTCTATAAGCCTTTGTTTGACCTTGGAGAATGGATCAGGAGGCATTAGGAAATAGTTTGGTATGGATTCCCATGGAGTAGAATGTTGTTTGTAGCCAAGGCCACCAGGAAGGATTCATAAATCCTTTTTCTTGGTGTAGACATCAAAACCAATAATTAGATCTTTCCCTGGTAATTTCGAGCCAATTACTCTATGAATGATAGAGCATCCTGGAAAGAACTCTAATTTAATTGGTTTATTGATGAGCTTTGTACAGAAAATGCTTCCGTTTGCAGCGTGGAAGAATTGTTTTTCTTTTCTCCAATATTTTGGAGGGATAACATCAGGGTTCATCATGGTGTATGATGCTCCAGTATCAAAGGAGGCTGCTACTTTGACTAGCCAAGCATATTTTGTTGAGAGGATCTATATGGAGATGATTGGTGATGGTTGTATTGTACTGATAGCTACCATGTGGTAGAATTAATCTAAACTCTCCAGTTGTTCGAATGCACACAAGGACTCTGGATTCATTTCGTCATCAGTACAAAAGATGGATTCTAGGTCATTTTCTTTGAGAGATACGCCAGTTGTTTGTTGAATGTGGGAGATCATTTTGGCAGTTTTCCCTTTGGGGCATTGTTTGACATAATACCTTTGTTTCCACATATAAAACATCTGCCGGACTTCTTCCTGAAAAAGCTCTTCCTCCTTAGGAATTTGAATGAGTGATGTCCCTTTTGCTTTAAGGATTTAACGGTCTTAAAGGTTTAAACCTTTTGTTGTGTTTCTTTTCTTAAGGAAGACAAGAACATGCTGATTGTGATGGACATTTGATCCATGGGTCCTTTTGGTTGAAGACCTTTTCGAGCTTCTTGGATTGTTTCATGAATTCTTGGATAAATTTGTGTTAAGAGCACATCTTTTCCAATGCCTTTAGAACCAGGTGATAGATTTTTTCAATCGTAGCATCAGCTAGGGTTCTTTCTGTTCCCGAGAGAAATCTGAAGGATTCTTCTCCTAGTGGTTCTGGTATGGAAGAGAGGAAAGCTTTTTTTAGATTTGGATCATCAATTCCCACTATTTGGTAGAACAGTTGAATCATCTTTTTGTAATGCTTCTCCAAATCTCTCTTATCCATTGAACAACATTTTAGTTTGAAGAATTATGCGTGTAGTCTTTCAGTGACTTGAGCGTCCTATTAGCAGAATTCAATATACATATAGGTCAGGGCATTGGTGACAGATGGAAGTTGTAAAAACGTAATTAGTCTACAATCGCCCAGACTTGTCCACTAGTCTTGTAAGGTACTTGTATATCGGGAGAAAAATTTAAGGAGAACTATTCCTGTTTGTGCTTCTGGTATTTATGATTCCAGGTTGAGCCAAGCCTGAAACTCTTGGAACCTTTCACGCCATTTTGATGGAGGGAGGTCATCTAAAGTAAAATTTTGAAAGTTTGAACTTTTACTCTTTCGTCTTTAGGGAACATGTGGTGTTGTTGATTCATTTTGACTTTCGTCTTCACTTGTAATAATTGGATTGGTCTGTGAGTTTGATTCAGCAGGTTGAACCATCAAGTATGGAAATGCTCCATCGTCATTGTTGGATAAGCTTTCACTGGATAAGCTTTCGGGATCACTAGGTATAGTATAATTAGAAGTTGAACTCATTTCTTCAGACCAGTCATCTGAAGAATTGTCTGAACTAGCCGGAGAGCTTTGATCGTCTGAGTCTGTTTCTTTTTCTGCGATGTGGAGAGTGCTTGTATGTTGAATCATTCGTGACAGAGGATTTGTGGCAGGGTGAACCATAAGTTGCTTAAGTTCGTCTGTCGGTTGGCTTGGTGATTCTTTCTTCTTCCTTTTTTTTGTCTTTTGTTGTTGACTTTCATCAAGCATGTGTCTTATTTGTACAACAAAGTCCTCTTGCACAGATCCAGTAAGAGGAAAAGGCTGGGAGGTCTTTGGTATTGTAGCAAACTGTCAAGGGACTGTCGTTATAGTTATCCCGAATGGGGACGAAGTTGCCTAATAGCTAGTT
This sequence comes from Humulus lupulus, assembly GCF_963169125.1. Taxonomy (NCBI): domain Eukaryota; kingdom Viridiplantae; phylum Streptophyta; class Magnoliopsida; order Rosales; family Cannabaceae; genus Humulus; species Humulus lupulus. The sequence goes on along the minus strand of NC_084796.1, from coordinate 213,637,407 downwards.
GAATGAGCCTTTGTTGGTTCTTGCTAGAAAAACCAGTTCTTGAGGGATTCATATTGAGTTTTTAGGCTCTTCATCTGGGAATTTTTCGCTAGGAATACTGGCATTGGGACTGCGTTTGCTTTAATGATGGCTAGAAGCTCTTCATGAGTTTGTTGGATTTTTGCAGTGAGTTTATCGATGACAGTAGATTGAGATTGTTTTACTACTGTCTCTATTTTGGTATTTTTTAACTCGACTTACTTTAAGACCTTATTTTGGGCAATCATATTTTCTGATTGCCAGTTGAGAACTTCTTCGGCTGGAGATACTTTTTTGAGAGACCCATCTGTGTTCCTATTTGTGGGGTTTTGAACATTTGGTTGGTGAGAAACCGTACCTTGGTCGTCTTGCCTATCAAATTTTTTGATAGGAGGAAAATCAGACTCATAATTAGTAGTAGTCATCATACATACTTGTGGAATTTGTTGGAACTAATTTTGAGTAGGAAAAACTTCTCCAGGATGTTGCATCCATTTTGCTGCTTTTGTGTAGCATGGCAAAATGTTATGTTGAGGAGCTGAAAGTGGAGGCTCCTGGGAGTTTGTTGGAGGAAGCTCAATGTCCCATCCAGTTGGTTTTGGAGGAGAGTCAAGTAAGTCTTTGGGAGCAGAATATTTGACAATATAGTAAAACTTTCCAAAGGGTTGACCTAACAACCCTATTCCTTTTCCTCCTTTATCTAGTTGTTGCTTAAGCCGTTTTCCTAAGCTAGGATGTCGCTTTGGGAGGTCTTCTTCTGTTTTTAGGCAGCTTTTGTAGTCGTAAACATCCCAATACTTATGTCCATCCAAAGATTCAAAAGCATAGATAGGGCTGCTTTGAAAATCAAATGATTAGATTTCCACATCAGTTGGTGTGACAGAAGTCATCATGTACATGGTGGTAAAGCAACTGGGAGTCTTTGTTTGAGTTTTGTCAAAGACTATTTTGACAGAGCCATCTTCTTTCTTGTGATAAGATGGTTCACTAAGAGTCTGGACAACTTTTTGAGGTTGATGGAGCATCTCATAGTTTGTTATCCATGAACTGAGAAAAATCTTCATACGATCATTTGTAGAGATTTTCCTTGGAATATGAGTGCATGTTGGAACTTGGGTAGAGTCTACCGAGACTAGTAATGCTTCTTCAGTTGCTGGCAAAGAAAGATCCAGAGCGTGATCTTGGAGTATGTATGCTATCTGGTAGTAAAGAGTAGCTCCAATGGAAGTAAGATCTTGGTCAATTTCACCACTACTACAAAAACTAGTTTTTATGACACTTTTTTATGGCACTCACCTAAATGTGAGCCTTAAAAACAGCTCATAGACTTTTTAGGACACTCAGTGAGAGTCAATAAAAAATAGTTTTTAGGACACACAGTGCGATCTCTAATTACTGGTGTGGGTCTTAAAAGAATATGAAAAAATTTGAGCCAATAGAGACTTTTCAGGGCACACTCTGAGTGTCCTAAAAGAGTATTATGGACACTCAAAGTGGGCCAAAATAATAATAAATAAATATATTCCTAAAAAATTTATTAATTAATAATGTGGAACATAATTTAATAAATTTTTTTAATAATATAGAAAAAAGTATTAATTAATAATATTTAATAAATTAACAATAATTTATTTAAATAATTTAACCAACTTATTAATAATATTTAATATTAGTTATTAATAACTTATCTATATTTAAAAAAGGCTGACTTTTTAAAAAAAAAAAAAAAATTAAAAGCTCTAAAACTTTAACTTACTCTCTCTCTCTCTCTTGTTAGTTCTATCAGCCGCCTCCCTCCTTACCCTCTCCATTGTTCTCTTCTCTTTCAGCCCTGCTATCTCTCTCTTTTCTCTCAGCCTCGACCAGAAACGCCTCCTTTCCACTCGACTCCCCCTTTATTGTCTCTCGTCTTTGGCCCTGCGTCCCCCAGAACCACTCGACTCTCCCCTTCTTTTCTCTCGACAACGGTTCTCTTCCTTCCCTCGACTTGTTGCGCCGAACGCACCTTCTATCGCGCCTCACTCTCTCAGCCTCTGGATGGCTCAGCTTGGTTCAACCACTCTACCGTGGGATGAGGCGGTGTCGTGGCCTCATTTTTTGGATCGTTGGTAGATTTTCCTCGGCTCGATCTCTTGCTACTCGGAGCTTGGCTTTCAAGATGAATGTGCTTTATTTCGATGCTCCAGAGGTACGATTTTGCAATATTCTTGTTTAATCTTCCATAAATCAATTTCAATTTCATTATTAGTCTATTGTATCTATAAATTTTACGATGAGAACTGATTGTGCTTGGTTTTGTCTAACTACAAATAAGCTTCCTTTTCAGCATAGTTCAGTAGCCTAGATGTGTTTACATGAATGATGTATAATTTATATATGCAATGAGATGATAAAGAATGTGTTTCGTTCTTGTTTATGGAAAATGTTGCATAGAAATGAGAGAACAATTTATTTGTGTTTAATTTTTCATTCCAATCAATGATGCCCCAAGTTTGAATGCGTTGGATTCGAAGCTAAATGGCTTTCAGATAGTTTTACTCTTTTTGTCTATAAATTCAAGTTCAACAGGTAAGGCATATGATATGAATATATATTTTAATTTTGTGATTGTTTTGCATGTACTGAATGTATAAAAGTTTATAGGAGCACTCTCTGTCCTGATTTGCCCTCTGTAATAATTACAATAGTATTTGCATTCTATAGTTTATTCTCTTCTTAGTTCTGTTTCTCGGCTATTGGTTGTATACTATATATATGAGTATTATATTGGCAGATTTTTGCTTATTTTATTTATAGTTTCCTTTCTGCATTGATTATGCTTTGAATGTATGTATTTTAGCTCTGTACTGGGTTTGGTTTTCCTAATTAATATTTTAAGAACTCTTTGACCTTAATGTTCTTAAGCTTGCTTAACAGATTTCATTGTTTTTCAGGTATTTATTGGGTTATTTTCTTGTAATGCAAATAAGGTATTAGTGTAAATGCCTCAATGGACTAATATTGTTGTGGTGTCCATACCACGCCTCAATGTATTCATCTTTTTTATTTGCAAGGAAGCTAAGGATACATTTGTTTGGATTGATCATACTTTGGGCTATATTGTTGATTAATTTAGGAATATTTCTTTCTTTCTTGGTATTGATTAAATGTATAATAAATCTTTGATACTCATATGACATCTCATTGAGTATAAGTTTTGTAACTATCTAAATCTTTATTTAAAGGCACTCAACAAGATTATTTAGGACACACATTGCAAGTCCTAAAAACATTCTTTTAGGGCTCGCAATGTGCGTCCTAAAAAGATTCTTTTGCAAATCCTAAAAAATATTATTTTTTAAGGCTCTCAAATAAAGAACTCACGCCCTGCAAGTCCTAAAATTTTTTTTAGGACTCGCATTGTAGTAGTGCAGCCAATTGGACTTCAACTTTGAAAGCATTAGTCAAGCGATTGTCTTTGAGAGACATATTAAAGTTAGGGAATGTGTAATTATTACTATTCCTGCATTTAATGTAGTCTCTATGGTTGCAATGCTTGCATGCTGATATTTCCTCATTCGGGTGTTGAGCAGACCCATTTGACATCCGATTGGAAGACCCTTTCTATCGTGAAGGGAAATAGCTAAGCGTATGGCACCAAAATGAATATGGGTGAATCTTTGCACAATCTACTGGGAAATAAATTCAGGAGGAATTTGTAATGTAACGAATTGGGCCTCAGGAGTAGGTCTCAATTGACACTCACTAAATTTAGAAGCTTGGATATCTTCTTTTGGAGCTTTGTAGGAAGGTTTGATGAGAGCTTTAATGGAATAGGTAAAAGGAGTAATAGATTTTGGGAAAATCTGGTATGGGTTAATCAAATGAAGGTTGTTATTGATAATCTTGTTTTCTTCGTAAACATATGATAGTTCATAAATAAAGTCAAGTTTGTTGGTTGTTGACGTGCAGAAATATGGAGAATGAGTAAGTGGCAAAGACGATATTATAGGAGTACTAGAGCTTGTAAAACTTGTAGATGATGTTTCGTTTGCCAAAATCTAAGGTAGAGATTCGTCGGTAGGATAGGATGAAATATGAGTTTATTAATTCGATAGTTATTATTGTGAATATATAGAATAAACTATTTTATAAAGAATAATATTTTCAAAGGTCAACTTTTTGATCATACCGAACAAAACTCATTTAAAATAAAATAAAAGAAAAGGAGGAATTTTAATATTGATTTCTTACCGCAATATCGTGGCCTCTGTTCTTAACAGTGGCATTAGCAGGCTTGTAGTTCATCTTTAGTTCTCCAAACTTTGGAAGAACTTTAACTCTGTGATTCAACAGATCAATAGGAGACTGCAACTTTCCATGCTTACATTCCCTCCATTCTTCCTTTAACTCTCCCCAATGTTGTGGTCCTTTCTCACTCCCATCCACATAATCAAACTCACTCTCATCCTCTGCATATATATATATATGTAAACCATATCCATAAAAAGTACATATATATACTAATCACAAATAAATATAATACATAAATGAAACATCGTTGAGAATAATATTATCATTACCAACTTCTTGAGCTGAAACTTGTGTTGGGTGCAAGTACAACAAAATAGATGGTAAGAGAACCCAAGAAATGAAGATGGGCTTGCTTTGATTTTTAGTCATGATTATATCACACACAAATAAGCTTAGAGGCTTGATTGTGTACTGTCTTTGTTTTGTTGCACCAAAGCTCACCTTCTAGCCTTTTATATATAAATATTTAGGGGAATTTTTTTAAGGGACTTCACTTTAAGCCCTATCGGTAGGGTTCTCAGTGTTCTCAACCCATGAACAGTTTTCAACGTGATTTTTTTTATGATCGTGTATATTATAGCTATTTAGAGCTTCCTGCAAATTTTCAGAAATTCCGAATAATTTACAGTACCGAAAACTAGGTTCAAACATGTTGCACGCGAGACTAATTTTTTTTATGCGCGTGGAAAAACATGTTTGAACCTAGTTTTCGATACTGTAAACTATTCGGAATTTTCTGAAAGTTTGCAGAATTCTCTAAATAGCTACAATATACAAGGTCATAAAAAAATGTCGTACCAAAAACTGTTTACGGGTCGAGAAACACTGATTGCCCTACCAGTAAGGCTTAAAGTAAAGCCCATGTAGAAGAATTGTCCAATATATATATATTAATACATAATGTTATTTGAGTATACCATTTTTATAAACCATATAACCCAATAAAAAAGAAAAAAGAAAAGAATATTGTAGCTTTTTGTCCTTTTCTTTTGGTCAATGTTATAATTAATTTGATATTCGAGGAGAATTGATAGATCAATATGATTATGTTTAAGATTACTACGTATTTATATTAATGTATCTTTCTTGTCATATAAGTCATCGATTTACTATAAACATATATACACACAAACTAAGGAATCCCAATCATAGAGTTACGAATGAACAAAATTAAATCAATAGTTTTATTAGCGAGATTTTTCTAATAAAAATAAATTAATCCTCAGTTTTGACTTTGATTAATTTGTTTTGTGTTCTCATTGATTGGAGCTATATATATGTTAAACGAGGGTTAATGGGAAACAATAATATATATATATATATATAAATATATTTACTAAATATAAAACAAGACAAAAACTCCATGTAAAATTAGGTGTCATATAATTTAAGGGTTTATATTTGAAAAAGGGTTACCATAACAGTTTTTTTTTTTTTTTTCAATTTTCAACACACAATATATTACTCTTTAAAAGTAATTTAATTCGTTCCTAAATAACTGGTAGGTGTGCAAGTTGACTTTATTTTCTCTAGAGACAGTAAGGTAAGGGTATCGTATAAACTTGTTATTATGTATTCAGATATTATAAATTGATCATTAATTGACTCTAGAATATGGTATTTGTGTGATTATTTGAGATATTTAAGTAAATTAATGGAAGAAGAATGTAATATAATAATAAAAAATAAGTGGAATGTGAATCTAAATCAACCTTAAGTACTTGTTTGTACAGTCGTACGACATGCATATTTATTTTAAAGTTCATATATATATATATTAATTTAATAAGAGAAAATTACACTGACACACGTTTTATTAAATTTAATTTAAACAATCACGTATATAATTTTATTTTAAAAAATAACATTTTCCATACCAATTTTTTTTAATAGAAACTTTGAAAAATCATTCTCATCAAACTATCAAAGTAACTTGTCATATGTTGGCCACCCTACTGCTACACGCGTCGGACGATAGGGAAGAGAATTTGCCGAGGATCTAATGTTCCAAAGCTCGCTACCATCCCACATCGAAGAAGACCACACACGCCGGTCAAAGTTGCCAGTGGTGCGACTTTGACTGCATTTTCCGGCCAACTCCGGCCACCCCAAGTCTCGGGGATGTTACCGTTAGAGAGAGCTCTTCGAGAGGAACACAACCCAGTCATCTACTCCGCCTATATCGTTAGCCTTTTTTGACAAGTTTGTGGGTCTTTCGCGACTTTAGAAGCTTTCTCCAACTACATTGCTAGTCGTTTGGGTTGAAGAGTGGTACTATCACGAGCTGCTCTTCTAGGTAGTCATTTTGATATGTGAGAAGCATAAATTTTCTCATTGTCACCAGAGAAGATGACCAGAATCAAACTTGAATATCCGCTTCTGTTAGTAAAGGGTATTTTGGTAATTTGTACGTTTTATGTGATGCATGATTTAAGCTATATGTGTATAATTTATATGTATGATTTATTTTGATATGAATTTTTCTGCCTATCCACACATGTGTTTCTTCAAGTATTAGGGGCCAAAATATGATAATAGTTGAGTTATGGGGGTCAAATTAGAAATATGAATTTTATGGTAGAAAGTGTAATTAAGGAAGGTCAAAACTATTAGCTTTGATAGAAAGTAAAAAATGGGCTTCAATAATTACTGAGGAAAATTAGAGAATGAAGATAGTATGGTAAATTGGCTTTATATGATTAATTATCATAAATAAATAAAATATTGGAAATTAGGTCTAGGCTTGATACGATAGTCAGACACTTCTCAATTATGATGCACGATAGAGTACATAGCAAGAACACTTCTTTAGTTCTTGATCTTGATCGTTGAGGCTTAGGAATCCAAAGGAGGGTGTGAATTTGGTAATTTGGCAGACTAAGAATTATAGAAATGAGCAAGGATTGGCACATCAATAGGAATTGCCCATAGAGGAGTCAGCAAGGTGCTAGGGAACAACCTAAGAAGGACGACAAGTTGGTTTCAGCACGTGTTTTCACTCTCACCAAGCCTCAGGCAGAAGCAAGTACTTTCGTGGTCCTAGGTCAGATCTCTATTGTTGGAAATGATTGTCACATTTTAATTAATTCTGGTGCCACTCATTCGTTTGTTGCTAAGAGAATAATGGATAGATTTAATTGACCTTATGAAATGCATGATAAGGGGTTTGGGACCATGTTAGCGATCGGGGAGGTGGTAATATCTAGGAAGTGGATTAAAGCTTTGCCTTTGAGGATAGATGGTAATGAGCTATATGTAGATTTGATTGAGCTTAGCATGACCGAATTTAAATTCATCATCGGAATGGATTGGTTGACGAAGTATACTACTACCATTGATTGTAAAAAGAAAATGGCGGTGTTCAAGCCAGATAGAAAGGAGCCTTTCACGTTCATGGGGAAAACAACGGGACTATGAATACCAATAATTTAAACATTAGAAGCTAGAAAAATGATTATGGATGTATGAGATTCTTGGCTAGCGTGGTCAACACGGTAGAAACTGCAACACATAAACTGGAAGATTGGTGGCAGACTAAGAATTATACAAATGAGCAATGATTGAGAGATTGGTGGCTGAATATTGATTGGTAAGTTCTTCCAATTTTACTGTTTAGGTTTGGTGATAGATTTAGGTTTTTGATGTTGAAAAATGGATTTTATTGTATTTATGATTATAGATTTTTATTAAATGTTTAGAATTAATTATATATGTTTTTTAAGGGTTAGAAACATGTTAGGATGACTGATTTGGTGTTTTGGGGTTGAAACTTTGCAATTTAGGTCGAATTCTAGGTTTAAAAATTGCATCTACGATTTGCAAAAAAAGGGACTAATGTGAATGTGCCTAGCTCTGGTGTGACCGCATTGTCAGCCTAGAAAGCTGAAACGTTTCGTGGTCGCAACCATGCCCAGGAACTAGCGTGACTACGCTAGTTGCCCAAAAATGAATTATTTTGGTTCAAATGCACCATTTTGTTATATATTGGTACCTTTTGGTTTGGGGTTTTATGTAGTAGGGTTTGAAGATGTTGACCTGTGAAATTGGCTAACGGTTGTATGTACAATATATGACACATTTTGAATGGAATGAATCTAATATACGACAAAATACAAATATCTAAACAAAAACACACAGGAACTTATAGTGATTCAGCCCTGTTCTTCTGAACAGTAATAACCTAATCCACTTAGTCTTTAGTATTGAATCGCTCGATAAAAAATTACAAAGATCAACTCAGATTTCACTCCCTCACAAGTTTGTCCAAAAGATCGATCTAAAAAGTCTAGAAAAAGAGTTCCCTTGAAATGCAGCCCTGGGTTTTTCTTTTATGGTACTCAGGGGCTGTTACATGATTAGTAAGAGTGGGGATCGTGGTTTGGTACATGATCATTGGGAGTGGAGATACGTGTCCGCCCTCCCATGATTATGAGATCGTGGGTCTTCCCATTATCTTCTCTGGATCATGGTCAATAATGCACGATTGAGACCTTCGAGAAAGTGCTAAGCCTTGATTGGTTTATGAGACTTAGGTGCTAGGCTCGACGACCCTTTAGAGCGTGGGTCCTAGACACGTTGGTCCTCTAGGTGCTAGGCTTGTGACCTTTTGGGTGCTAGGCCTGTTGATCTGCTGGGTGATAGGCCTGTTGATCTCAGTTTGAACGAGCGTGGGTTTTACCTAGTGAAGTGTCTTTGGGAGTGTAGGCCGACTACCCCTAGGGGTTGGGGTTAGGCCGACCACCCCTAGGGCATTTAGGCCTGGTTGACTTTCTATAGGTCCTGGACCTATCTTTTTTTCTCATCGGTCTTTTTTCAATACTTCGTCGTTTTTTCCTGATTTGTGATGCCACGTGCCGCTTTCTCATTCGCCACATCATCTCTGGGTTTTTGAGGGATAAAATTTTCCCCCAAGTTTACCGTTTATCGCAATGTGTTCAACATTACGGTAAACTTGATCTGGCCTGAGAAACATATCATAGTAGTACTTTAATAGCAAAGTCCATCGGGACATTATGTAGGACTTTTATCAACTATCGATTTGGTCAACACAAATTTTTCAAGGAAAATTGTAATTCCTTAAAATAATTAGATTTTTCAAGGAAAATTAATTTCCTAAAAATCTAGTATATTTTTCAAGGAAATTTTAAGTCCTAAAAATATAATATATTTTTCAAGGAGTTTTGAAGTCCTAAAAATATAATATATTTTTCAAGGATATTAATTCCTATAAAAAAAACAAAATATTTTTCAAGGAATTTGAATTCCTAATCATACCAAATATTTTTAAAGGATTTTGAATTCCTAAAAATACATGGTTAGCCTGAGAGGCTATAAGTAGGGTATTCACTTCTCAATTCTTTGCTCTATGCGCCTAAGCTGTAGGGTTCTCCAAGCGTAATTTCTTTAATTCTTCATCAAACTCAGATCTTTACTTGGGTAAGTATTTTCTGCTAATATTTACATCATTTAATTTAAATGTGCTTAGATTTAGAAGAAATACTTTGAATCTTTGAGGAATTTGTCTGAATCTCCTTGTTTTGTTTTCTTTTGATCCCTAACTTGCGCATACGCTTCTGCTTCGACCCACTTGGTGAAGTAATCAGTCACTGCTAGCATAAATACTCTTTGTCCTGGCGTTGTTGGAATTTTTCCTACGATATCCATCCCCCACTTCATAAAGGTCCATGGCGTCAATGTTGAATGGAGTTTCTCTGGTGGATTGATGGAAAAAACTTATACAGGATCTTTATTTATTTTCATGTATATCTAATATTAAACAAATTAATACGAGATAGCCTAAAACATGTTTCTAAAATTGAATTCAAAGAGAAACAAATAATATAATACTTACAGTATACGCAGCGGAATTAAGAGTCCTTCCTTCAGTTTCTCTAACTCTTGTATCCTTTCTGTCGCAGAGTATTATCAAGAAACTGAACCGATCTTCTATTTTCTTCACGATCTTCCAATGTATCCTTAGAACCACCTAGACTAGTGTGGGCAATTCTCAACACATGAGATAGATATAGAGAGAAGAAGAGAAAATAACAAAGTGGCTTAGAAAATGACTTGTGTTTAGAGAGAATATAAAACTATCAGAAAATCTGACTTATGACTTATCTGCCGTCTCTTAAATCTTCTCTCTAAGCACTCCTTTTATAGACTCAATTAGGCCATTTCATTTAATTAAAAAATCAATAAAATAACAGCCATTTTGAAGCCCTAGGTCGAAATTATCATGGGCTATAAGCCCGTGAAATTTCCCATTTGATTATAAGCCTATTGGACTTAAAATCAAGGCCTGTATTATTTTCTATTGATTTAATTAATTAAATAATTATTTAAATCCTTTATCAAATTAATTATTTATAATTTGAACCTTGATTTAAATTTATTTATTAATTTAGATACCAATTTATCTTAATTAATAAATCTGCCATAATTTCTCTTTTCTTCTCAAAATTACACAACTCTGTGAAACTATCCAAAATTGACCTGGTCAACTTTGATAATTCTAATTGATAATTAAATCAATTAATTGAGACTATCTAGATGATTTTATCCAAGGTACAATGGGGACCATGGGCCTATGAAATCAAGCTCCAATAAGTTATCATAATTCTAACAAATAAATTTACTAACTTATTAATTCCTCGTGACTCCACTATAGACTTGGAATTGCACTCTTGAATTCATAGAACACTCTATAAAAAATATAGATACACTATTAATTATCCATTGTTACAACCATAATTGTCACTCAATCCTCTATAGACGGTCTACAATGAGATAGGACTAAAATACCGTTTTACCCCTCATTGTATTTTATCCTTAAAACACTTAGTTCCTTGTAAATGATATTTCAGTAAACTAATTTAATTACTGAAATGAGATCTCTATCATTTATCACCTTGAACCAAACTAAAAGGAAACCATCGTTTCACTTCTTCATCAGAAGCTATAGATGTTCATATCTATGATTAACACTCCCACTCAATTATACTACCGAGTTCCCAAGATGTAAGTAAGGGCTAGTCCGTAGGGTAAGCTGGTTACGAACAAGTCAAAGAACTCAAATAATATAATCAGTTAGAATACTAACCACTCAGAATTGAGATTGAATTGACCTATGGTCAACTATATGATATGACTAGAATAGATAATAACGGTATGTTTACTTATCTTATCAACTGTCAATATCGGTCCAGTCTGATGTAACAAATACATCCGATCTTATCTACTTTGCTAATGTTCTGGAAAGAACATAACACTGTAATGTGTAAGTAGATCATATCGTAGATTGGCAGGTCAGTGTAAATCCGGTGCACTGACTAATCTTAGGACTAACTTATTTTTGAACATATAATCATATTTATATTCCACTGTGATTACGTCACTATAAATAAGATTAGTTATATGCTCGAGATTTAATAGAAGTTTATATTAAACAAATAATCATGAAAATAAAACATGTGAGCAAAGTGATTGACCAAGTCAAAAAATGATTTCTATTCTTTTATTGATAATAAAATGAGATTACAAAGAATTTGGGTTTTAATTAGGGCATAAAACCCCAACAGGCATATCTGACACTTTAGCAAACCTCTGGCACTTGTCGCACTTCTTAAAAAAATTGATTGAGTCTTTTCTCATTATTGGCCATTAGTACCTAGTTGTAAGGGCTTTGTTACACAGGCTCCTTGATCTAGAATGGTTTCCATATTCGCCTTCATGTAGCTCCGTCGATATATACTTTGTCTTGGCTAGATTCAAACACTTGAGTAAAAGACAAGTGAATGATCTTTTGTATAGTCGACCGCTACTGAGGGTGAACCTGGCTGCCTTTGTCCTAGCTTTCTTGACTCAATTTTGTCCTCTGGTAAAGTACTGTGGAGCAGGTACTCAATGATCGGTGTCATCCAAGATTGAGTGTCGATGGTGTTCGTTGACTGTTCTGGTTGCTTCCACATGGCTGGCCATTGCATGTACACTGCTGGGATTGTTATCCCATTCTTAATTTGGATTGTCGAGCCCAAGTTTGGGAGTGCATCTGCATGGTCATTCTATAATCTAGGAACTTGAACAATTGAAAATTCACTGAAGTGTTTTACCTTTTCTTTTACCACCTCTAAGTATGCTGTCATTTTTTAGTCTTTTGCTTGGTAGAGTTGGTTGACCACACACTCGGAGTCCAAAGTGACTTCAATATTCTTTATATTCAATTCTTTTGCTAAGTCGAGTCCAACTATTAAGGCCTTGTATCCTTCTTCATTGTTTGTAGCTTTGAATTCGCATATAATGGATCGTTGTATAATGTCTCCAGTTGGGGCTATGAGCACTATCCCAAGTTCGCATCCTTTGTTGTTGCTTGATCCGTCGACTGACAATCTCCATTTGGTATTTGATTGTTGTTCCAGACATAACAATTCATTCTCTGCTTGAATCTGCATATCATTAGAGAAGTCTGCAATAAAGTCAGCTAATACTTGAGATATGATTGCGGTCCTTGGTTGAAATGTGATATCATATTCGCTGAGCTCTACAACCCATTTTGTCAATCTTCCTGAGAGCTCTGGTTTCTTTACTATGGAACGGAGTGGATATTGTGTGAGTACCACTATAGGGTGACACTGGAAATACGGTCTGAGCTTCCGTCTTGTTGTGATAAGTGCTAGAGCAGGCTTCTCTAGATGAATGTATCTAGTTCCTGCATCTAATAAAATTTTAGATATATAATACACAGGTTGCTGCTTACCATCTTCTTCCCTTATGAGAACGGCACTGACGACTGTTTCTGATACTACTAGGTAAATGTAGAGCATTTCTCCATCTTTAGGCTTGGCCATCAGCGGTGGTGATGAGAGATATGCCTTGAGTTTTTCGAGTGCTTTTTGACATTCTTCCATCCAGATGAAGTCTTTGGTCTTCCTAAGATTTGAGAAGAAGATATAGCAGCGTTTAGATGACTTTGATATGAATTGGTTTAGTGCTGCTATCCTCCCATTCAAACGTTGTATATCTTGGATGTTCTTAGGTGGTTGGATGTTTTGGATTGACCTTATCTGCTCCAGATTTGCTTCTATTCCGCGCTTGGTCACCATGTAGCCTAAGAATTTCCCAGATGATACAGCAAAGAACATTTGACAGGATTTAATTTCATGTTATTATTTTCAAGTACCTTAAACACTTGTTGGGGATGGTCGAGGTGGTGTTGGGCAACCAATGACTTCACTAGCATATCGTGTATGTAGAATTCCATCGAGTCTCCTAGCATCTCTGCGAGCATCCGATTAACTAGCCTTTGGTAGGTCGTCCTCGCATTCTTGAGTCTGAGGGGCATGACTTTGTAATAGAATGTCCTTCGTTCAGTGATGAATGCAATTTTTCCTTGATCTTCCAAATGCGTGGGTATTTGGTTGTATCCTAAGAAAACATCCATAAAGTTGAGTAGCTCATGTCTAGCTGTTGCATCCACCATCATATCTATGTGTTGCAATGGGAACGAATCTTTGGGGCACACTTTGTTTAGATCTGTAAAATCAATACAAACATGCCATTTACTGTTCTTTTTTTTTTTTTTTCACCACAACAACATTAGCTAACCAGTCAAGATAGTTGACCTCTCGAACAGACCCTATGTCGATCAGATTCGGGATCTCTTCATTGATTACTTTGTTGCATTCTGGAGTAAACTTTCTCCTTTTTTGCTTGACTGAAGGATAGTCTGGGTCTACTTGCAACTTAAGAACAATAATATTATGGTCAATACCTGTCATGTCCTCGTGAGACCATGCGAAGCAATTATGGTGCTTTTTTAGGAATTCGATGAGTTGAGCACGGAACTCAGGTGTCAACTTTGATCCTATTTGGATGGTATAATCCGGGAAGTCTTCACTGATGCTCACATCATCGAGATCTTCCATCTCAGACTCTACAGGTGCACTCGATGATGTAGCGTGTTGTAGTTGCTATGCTGAGGCTTGTTTGTCCTTCAGTGTAGTCTGATAACAATCTCGAGCCATCTTTTGAGCTCCAAAAATCTCCTTCACTCCCCACTTAGTTGGAAAATGGATGACCCGATGGTATGTTGATGGGTTTGCTTTCATTGCATGAATCCAAGGACGACCAAGGATGGCATTGTAGGCTAAGGGTGAGTCGAATACAAAGAATCTGGTTTGGAGATAGACACCTTCGACATACACATCCAATGTCACCTCATCAACAGAGTGCTTTTGCTCATCACTGAATCCCACAAGTACGATTGACTTACGGATGATGGTAGATTCGTCAATCCCCATCCCTTTGAGAGCATGTAAAAATAAGATGTTAGCTGAACTTCCATTGTCAATCAATATTCGTTTAGTTAAGTAGTTTGACATAAATAATGAAATGACTAAAGCATCATGATGAGGATTAAGCAAATCTGAGGCTTCGTCATCGATGAAGCTTATGGTCTGTCCGATATAGTCTTTTGGTGGCCTCTTTGGTCTTCCATCCGTCCCCAAGACTTCCCTTGCATGTCTCTTGGCAACTGAGTATGTCACTCCACTCACTTCTGATCCTCCAGATGTTACATTGCATGTTCGTGTGTGTTGGGGGTGGCTCTGGTGGCGTGGTTGGTCTGGTATCTCCCCCGGTCATGATGATTTTTCCTTTGTCTGAAAAAAAGTCTCTGAGTTAATCTCGACGGAGAAGTCGTACAACCTCAAATCTTAGAGAAATCCATTCTGCTGTCGTATGGTCGTGAACATTGTGAAATTCACACCATTTGGTGGTATCTCGCTTATCAACTGGCTTCTTTATCTTTTCAGGCCACTGGACTTTGTTTCCCATCCCTTTCATTACTGCCACGATCTCCACTGGGTCTACATTTAGATTATACTTTGGGATGAGTGTTTTCTCTTGTTCTCTTGGCCTTGTGGATGGTAGTGCGCGCCTGGGATCCCATCCTGGTCTGCTGGTTCTGGTAGTTGGGTGCAGTTCATGGTATGGGCTATATCTGCGTTCTACTCTCCTTATGCTTCTGGTTTCTCTAGCATTTGGGTAGGATGAATATGTAGGCCTGTTTGATTCATCTTCCTCCCATTTGATTTGAGCCCAAGCTTTGGCTAGCACGTCTTCCATGGTCTTGCAAGGATACTTGGTTAATTCTTTATAAAGGTCTGAATCTACCATTAGTCATTTCCGAAGGGCTGGAATCGCTGTATCAACGTTGCATGACGTGATGGATACTTTCTCTATATTGAACCTGGCAACGTAGTCTCTAAGAGACTGGCCCCTCCTTTGCTTGATCCTATAAAGATGATCAAATAACTTCTCCAGCTTCCCGCTACTAGCAAATTGCACTACAAATATATCAATTAATTGAGAAAATGGAGAGAAAGAGTTATTAGGTAGGTTCGTATACCATTGGAGGGTTGGCCCTACTAAATTGGATCCGAACCCCTTAAACATACAAGCCTCACATAGCTCGCGAGGGATGGCGGCTGTGAACATTCGTTGCGTGTAGCTTGCTATGTGATCATTCAGATATGTCGTTCCATCGTACATCTTCATTATTGGGAAGACGAACTTTTTTGGCATCTCCACGAGTGCTATGGCATCCACGAATGGAGAGTCCGCAAAGCTACTGGGTAAGCTCTTTCGGATTAGTGCTGGGACCCTTGGGATCATATGGATCATGGCTTCCATGCCTTCAAGCTTCCTTGCCACTAGTTGTTCAATCATCTCCTCGGGTGTTAGCGTAGTGCTCCGTCCTGTGGATGGAACAATAGAAATGTCAGATGGTAGAGTAGTTGGAAGGGTTGGATCAAAGGTCCTGGGTGGTCCCCTTGGAGCACTTGACACTGAGTTGTTTCCTGTTGGAGCAGGTGGCACTTGAACGCTCACCATAGGATTGTCGACTATCGGTGGGGGTCCATGGGTTCGGGTTGATCCCCCTGAGATTGATCTGCCGGCTTGTTGGGGTCGACTGTTGGCCTGTTGTATGATCTTGTGGTCCTTCTATGATCGTCGATTGCTGGCCTGAGGCTTGGTTGGACGCCACTCCTAGGGTAGCATCAAAGAGTTGCATGGGTGGAATTGGAGTGCAGAACCTTATCTGGGAGTCAGCTGCGCTACGTTGAGCGGATTCCAACATCTCCATTTTTGACTTCAACAAGGCATTCTCCTCCCTAAATGCTATGTTCTCTTGCTGCACCGTTCTGAGGCTTTCGTTAGTATCTTTCATTTGGGCCATCAGGGCAGCTAGTTGAGCTTGAATGTTGATCTCTCCTTCTTCCATGTTTTCCATGGTGATGGATGTGCATCTCTTGCTTCTGATTCAGCCTGTCAGGGCCCCACGTTCGGTGCCAAATTGTAGAGGGAAAAATCTACAATGATCAGAAATGATGGATCACGAGCACTGACAATTTGTAGAACAAAGGAAGATGGACCGTAAAAGCCTTGGAACACCGGGGTGGTTCCATCCGAATGGACTCGACGGTCAAGTCAACAAGCAATTCGAGTATAGAATAAAGAAATGTAAAGAAAGTAAACAATAAGTAAATAAACCCACCGTAGAGTGGCGGCGAGGGGATGATCTAAGTGATCGCCTGATAGTATTAGAGAGAGATTGTGAGCTTTTCAATGAATGCTTCCTAGGACCCCGTTAGTAAATTTGTCCTTTGTATTTATAGAAGCCTGAGTGGTTAGTTGCCTAGCTCCTGAAGGATGGGCGTGAGAAGTGATTTTCCTCCTTTTTAGGAGGAATATTGATTCTTTTGGGCGAGTTAGAGACTGCTTCAGCTAATAGTATTTCTCCCACGTGTTTGACATGTTCTGAGAGTATGTTTGAATAATATTTTTAAGCTCAGGGCATGGTTAAAGCTCAATGCACTACAACAAATTCTATTATTAGCGGCGGGGGACTCCGCCGCTAATAATTGCCACATCCGCCGCTAATACACTTTAGAGGCGGGCCTCCGCCGCTAATACCCCGCGCCTAAAAAAGTGTCGCTAATAATGATTATTAGCGACGGACTGACACACCCGCCGCTAATAATCAATTATTAGCGGCGGACATTAGCGGCGGAACCCGCCGCTAATAACTATGTCCGAGGCATTAGTATTAGCCGCGGGGTCCGCCGCTATTATTGTATTTATAATTTTTTTTAAATTAAATTTTAAATAAATTAATAAATTAATATTTATTAAATTTAATTATTTTTAAAAATAATTTATAATATAATTTAATAAAAATTAACATTTAATTAATTTAAACATAACTAACATTAAAATTAATATAAATAGTTTTAATATTTATCAACCTAGTAAATATCACTATAGTCATTAAAAATAAATAAAGTATTAATTCAGTCCAAATATATAAACTAGTAACTAAAGAAAATCATTAAGATTAATATTGAAATTGTCCTCATCTTCAACATTTTGGTCTGGCTGTGAGGACGATGGCTGTGACGATGGCGGTGGCTGTGGCGGCGGTGGCGGTGAAGGAATATATGGTGGTTGTGATGATCGTCCGAGCGTGAGGTCCCCAAACAGATCTCGAGGCTGTGGCTGTGGCACATAAGGAGCGTGCGGCTTCATCAGCTTCCCATTCTCATCTTCATAAATCCACAATGATTCTCTCACACCCATCTTTTTCAAATCATGTCTGGCATTAGTGGTGTCCTTAGATTTATCACTGTCTAAGATGGTGCCAAGGAGACTATCACACACATTCTTCTCAACATGCATGACATCTATATTGTGTTTTAATTTGTTTGTACACCAATACTCAAGCTCGTAAAAAATACTTTTTTTCCTCCAATTACCTTCATCTACTCCTCTTTTACGTTTCACACCCCCAAACTGGACATGTTTTCCTGGAACTTGCGCTGCAAGAGCATTAACTTGTTCTAGTATATCCTCACAAGTAAACCGTCTCGGAGGACGTCTTCTCTCAACTTCTCCATCGAACTCTTTGTCTCTTCTCATTCGATGAGTACATGGCAAGAATCTTCTGTGACCAACGTAAGAAGTCTTACCGATCACTCGGATGGAAGTTGTGTCCTCATTACACGTAGGACAAGCTTTGTATCCCTGACCACTCCATCCACACAAACTACTGCGAGCTGGAAAATCGTTCACTGTCCACAAAAGGGCTGCCCGCATCTTGAACATCCTGTTGGTCGTACTATCTCTTGTATCAACTCCATTAACCCACAGATCCTTCAACTCATCCACCAATGGTCTCAGAAATACATCCATGTCCTTACCGGGTGATTTTGGCCCAGGAATAAGGAGAGTCAACATGAAATAATTGTCTTTCATGCACAACCAAGGTGGCAGATTATAGTTTGCCAACACCACAGGCCACATACTGTATGCAAGATTCATGTTGCCAAATGGATTAAATCCATCAGCAGCTAAGCCCAGACGAACATTTCTGGGATCCCTTGAAAAATCAGGATGCTTGGCATCAAAGTCCTTCCACGCAGAGCCGTCCACCGGGTGTCGCATCACCCCTTCATCTTTTGATTTCCCGGCGTGATGCCATATCATGTGTTTTGCTGTAATCCTTGAACTGTATAATCTTTTCAACCGAAGGGTCAACGAAAAGTAACGCATCACCTTGTGTGGCACTTTTTTTCCTTTCGTCATTTCGGAAATAATCCATCTACTACTTCCGCATACTGGACATGTCTCTTTAGATGCATGCTCATTGTAAAATAAGCAGCAATCATACTGACACACATGAATGGACTCGTATCCCAACCCTAATTTTTTCAATCTCTTTTTCGCCTCGTAGTACGATCTGGGGATTTAAATCAAAATATGGGTGCTAATAATCTGATTGATCAAGTTTAAATCTTCTTTATTCAATATTAACAAAAACACTATATTTTACTTAATAATAAATCATCTATTATTATATTTTATAAATTAATTTAAATTATCACTTAAATTTTATTTTAAACCAAAACAGTCCTATAATTATTTACATACCAAGATTAAAAAATAAAGTAAGAACAAACACATATATCTTAACAATATATGTCAAGATTTACATACCAAGGATACTAACTAAAGAACTCAAAACTCAAATATTATACACTAAACAAATACAAAATAAATTATTCAAAAAATACAAAAGATATTAATTACAAAAAATATATCCACACCTGTTGAGGGTGTGCCAAGGTCGTGTGTGTGTCGGGGTCGTGGGTGTGTCGCTGTCCTGATAAAAAAAAAATTAATACCAAAAGATACTCGAAAAAAATTCAAACCAAAATAATATAAAACTAAGTAGCTAGTATAAAATACACCATTATTCACCATTGAAGATGATTAAAGGAGAGAGCACAAAAGTAGCTAGTATAAAACAAGTGTTTCTATACCACTTACAACAATGACATACACAAGTATATTTATTTTAGTCAATTTATTAATCTAACTTTTGCAAGTGCTTAAAATGCATGCACTTGTTTGATTTAAATTAAAATAATAAAATCAATTACATTGAGTAACTAAATTCTAGGAATTAAGTTTATGAAAGTATAAAATATGATATGGATAAGTTACATAAAAAAATATAAAGAAATTTATTATTGCTGATATAAATGAAAGCTACCAACAAATATATGAAATAAAAACTTGACATGAGTAGAAATTAAATTAAACATATTAAATTAAGTTATTTATTTAGATAATATTATATCAAACATTTATTATTTAATTCATTAAATTATTAAAAATTAATCAAAAATTAAATTATTATTTAAATAATTATTTATTCTTAATTTTTTCTACTTTTATTAAATATTATTATCAATTTCTATATACATGTAATTTATAACTATTTAATATTAGATAATATTATTCAATAAACAAATTAAATTAAATTATTTATTTAGATAATATTATATCAAACTTTTATTATTTAATTCATTAAATTATTAAAAATTAATCAAAAAATAAGTTATTATTTATATAATTATTTATTCATAATTTTTTATACTTTTATTAAATATAATTATCAATTTCTATATTCATGTAATTTATAACTATTTAATATTGGATAATGTTATTCAATAAACAAATTAAATTATATAATTTAATTAGATATTATTTAATTAATTAAATTAATAAAAAATAATTAAAAATAAATTATTATTTATTCATAATTTTTTATAATTTTATTAAATATAATTATCAATTTTTATATTAATGTAATTTATATTAAACAATATTATTCAATAAAAAAATTAAATTAAATTATTTAATTAAATAATAATATATCAAACTTTTATAATTTAATAAATTAAATTATGAAAAATTAATAAAAAATTAAATTATTATTTATATAATTATTTATTCTTAATTTTTTTTTATACTTTTATTAAATATTATTATCAATTTCTATATTCATGTAATTTATATTTAACAATATTATTCAATAAACAAATTAAATTAAATTATTTATTTAGATAATATTATATCAAACTTTTATTATTTAATTCATTAAATTATTAAAAATTAATCAACAAATAATTTATTATATATATAATTATTTATTCTTAATTTTTTATACTTTTATGAAATATAATTAATATTTCCACAATACAATATTTAAAACCTTATACACAAAATTTACAGATAATAATCTAATACCCTACCAACCTCATCACTCAGCCACAACCCCAACCTCGAAACCTCCTGACATCACAACCCCAAACCCATGCCCCCGGTCCACCCACAATTTCAATCCCCCTGACCTTAAACAACACACACAATCTCAATCCAAAAACTTTTTTTTTTCCTGTCTTCTTTTTGTAAATATAGTGCAAGAGATAATAGCTGTCTCACTAACATATATGAGCAAAATTTTAAAAAAAATCTAAGCAGCACCAAATAAAAAATCTAACACTAATACGTGGAACAAGAAATATGAACGTAAAAAGTAGGCAAATATCAACACATTTTCCATGGCAAAAGCAATCATTATTAATAATATCAATCAATATTAGCATTTTTTACAAATAATAAT
Source organism: Humulus lupulus (assembly GCF_963169125.1). NCBI lineage: Eukaryota > Viridiplantae > Streptophyta > Magnoliopsida > Rosales > Cannabaceae > Humulus > Humulus lupulus. The sequence goes on along the minus strand of NC_084796.1, from coordinate 213,616,067 downwards.
AATAATAATAATAATAATAATAATAATAAAAGAATCTGTTCAAATAATAATCTCAAAGATTTAAAATATAAATTAACAAATTAATCTGAGAATTAGAATATGAAAATGGAGTTTGCTTGCTTACCTTTGTAGAAAGCAGCTAAACCAGAGAGAATCAGATTGCAGTGCGAGCAGAGAGCCCTGAACCTGGACATATTTGACAGAGAAAGCAAGAACAGAGACAATGAGACTAAGAATGATTAAGAGAAGATGTAAGACTCATAATCATATTGAAGAACTCAACGAAGAAGAAAATGGTTTAAGTTTTATCAAGAAACTTACTTGTCTCGGATGTTTTTCTCTGCAACTGTGAAGAAACGTTGGAGATGAAGAAGAGAGAACGGTTGAAGAAAGGAGGAGAGACGCGAGGAAGAAGAAGGGATGCATGGAAAATTTAAACTGCTCAAGAGCATTAGCGGCGGGGCCCGCCGCTATTATTAGTCCCCGCGGCTAATATTATTATTAGCGGCGGGTAGTCCGCGGCTAATAACAGTAATTACCCGCCGCTAATAATAATAGCGGCGGGCCGTCCGCGACTAATAATAGTAAATACCCGCGGCTAATATTATTAGCGGCGGGTAGTCCGCGGCTAATAATAGTAATTACCCGCCGCTAATAATAAATGAAAAATTCCCGGGCTTTTTATTATGGGTATTGGCGGCGGACTGTCCGCCGCTAACAATCGTATATCCACTGCTAATAAAATATAAATATCCATATTTATATTTTACTTTTATTAAATATCATTAGCGGCGGAATAGCCTAGTCCGCCGCTAATAACCTCTACAATGGCGGCGGATTGAGCCCGCTGCTAATGACCTCGCCGCAACTACCTGCATTTGTTGTAGTGATGTTATTCTTGACATGTGGCCTAGCTGTTCCAAGTTGCTTTTTACTGAATGGACTTGACAGACCTTTTAATGTTTAATGGGTTATGGGCTGATGACATGATTAATTTGGGCTGGTGCAATTTTTGGCCACTTCATTTCCCAATAATTTATATTTGTGCAATTATTTTATTGTATTAATTTTGTTTTACAGATTTTTCTTATTTTTGTAACATTCTAAAGCTGTCAATCCAAAAGTCAAATTGTCAGGGAAAAAGAAAATAATCAATATGAATGAGAAGAAATTGTTACATGATGTGTTATTATAAGAAATCAAATATTACAAGAAATACGCTGACAAACTCAACGAGAATATCATATTAATTTTAATTAATTAATTAATTTGTGTTTTGTGGGTCTACCCGTAGATCAACTGAATTTCTCGTCTATTGAGTAATTGAGTAGGCCTTGAGTTCTTTTCTGCATACTGCAAAAAGTAAAATATGCACTTAATTAATTGCTTTTTATTAAAGCAAATAAATAAAATCTTCCATATTTATACATACAATATAATGCATGATGTAATTAAATACTTGATATACTATGTATATCTATGTTAATGCACAAAACTGTGGTCAAATATTAATATGCTTACATCTTGAACAGCCAGTCGAAGTTGATGTACTTGATCCGCTGAAACCGTCCTTAACTGAAATGTTTAAAATTAAGGATTGAAAAAAAAAATAAACTGGATGTAATAATAATATCATTTCTGACTAGAATCTGATAGTAAGTTTATTATTTGGATAAAAAATAAAATAATAATATCATATATAATTAAGTTAAAAAATGTCATTATAACAATTAATTTTAAATGATTATTTGTTATTCATTCATTTATCCTTGTAAAAATATAATTTTGAGAAAAAAAAACTCACTTATATTATATTATATGTTGATTAAATAAAACAATTAGATTTTCTCAAAAATAAATAAATAAAACAATAAGATTGCAGTTCAAGTTGGATATAGTTACAAAATCACTTTTGTAGAGACTTGTGTAAAATATAGGAGTTACATAATTCATTGTGTAAGATATATATGGGAGTTACATAAAGACAATATCTTTGAATTTGAATTCTGAAGATTGTAACCTGTGTGTTAATATCATGTCATATCAATGTAATTTAAGTTATAATATTAGGAGTTATTTGATTATTTCAAATTCAAAAGGTTGAGTAAACACCTATAAATAGTGATTATATGGAACTTTGGATGAGAACCACACTTTACATTCTTTGCCTTTGAGCCCTAGACTAAGAATGTGGTAAGGCTTGATAAATCCCAAATAGCATTTCCTTAAGAAATACCCAAAAGTTATAGTGAGGGGTAGAAATATATAATTTGTTTTTGGACAACGTTCTAAGAAACTTGTTTAAGCTTTGTTTTCTAAGTTCATTGTTTGAGTTATTTACTTGTAACTCTGTGTTTTTTGTTTGTAAATCTCTTGTCATCTTTTGTGTAATTTTGGTTCTTTACTTATAATCTTTGTATCTCATTTGTAATATTCCAACAAGTATTACATCTTATCCTTATACACGTCCTTATATTTATTTATATATATATATATATAGATCTATTTTAATAGCCGTGATTAAATAATAATTAAGGTTATTTAACTAAGAATTTGAAAGATTATAAATTTAAAATTATTAGAACAATTAAGGAAACAAATGAACTAAAAAATATTTCACATTTTCTCATCATGTTTGAGTTCAAACATAATTGAGAATTCTCTTTTATAAAAAAAAAAAAAACTTAAACGTAGTATGCTTTTATAATATTTAGAACAATTATAAATATGTTCAAGTAAAGAAAATATATTAATATTTTAAAAAAAATCTCTTATAAAATTTTAGAAAAATATTTTTCTGCCTTTTTTTCTCTTCTAATTTCTTAGAAAACTTTTCCTTAATAAAATCAAAGATGAGCAAAGCATTTAATAATGAATATAGTATAATTGAGACAAGTACATTGAATAATAAGAATTACCTTTCTGCCCATGATCCAAATAACACCTTCGGTACAAGGAGGTATAGTTAGAGAGCCTATGTATCTATAATACTTCTTGTGCCCAAGCTTGATCTCTGATGGATCAAATACACCCAAATGCTTTTCAAGCTTGCTATCAGCAATTGATGTTATATCGCTCATCAACTGATCACAATAATCCAAATTATTTAGCTTGATTATACATTATTATGTCAATATATGACCGATTAGTCAAATAGTAATTGTAATTAAAAAATGTTAATTACCTTTGATAGGAAAGGATCAGGGGTACCAATATTGAAGAGAACAGCAATCACGGCAAGTTTGTTATCTTGGCTCATGTGAACCATATGTATCTCCATCTCATACCTATTCAATCACATAATATTGGCTTTTGTTATACATAATAAAAGCAAAATTATTCAATAATCAAACACATTTCAGGAATATCAATTTATCAAAAAAAAAATTATTTGGCTGCCATACGTACCCAACCCTACCTTACTCTACCCTGATTGTTAAAATATTATTTTCTAAATTAGACTTTCAAGTATAGTATGGATATGAAAACATGTAACGAATAGATGTAAATAGTAATGTCATGAGATAGGACGTACGCGGATTTTTCTAAAATTGATAAAATAAATTAAAAAATAAACACTTTTTAAAGTAAAATGATATGAAAAAATTAAATAAAATAAAATTATACTATTAGAAAATATATTTTATACATAAATTATTATATTATATATTTTTAATAATATTTATATTAAGAAATAAATTAAAATAAAATTACAGGGTCATGTCGCCTGCTCCGGTCCAATTAGTGGCGGGTACCCACAGAGACCCTACTCCGCAGCATATTTTATTCATATCCGTAGTAAATTCAAAGCTTTTGCTGAAATCAAAATATATAATAGAAAGAGAGAGAAGACCTTCTGCCATCAATGGTGTGCTCGGAAGGTGTGTGCCAATGACATTGATGGAGGAAATACTCTATGCCATCAATATTGATTGATCCTGCTTTACCTATGTCCCATTGGAGCTACGTACAATGTATAGTACCATATAAACCAAAATTTTAAATTCTTAGCTAATCTCTAATAATTAAAAAAAAAAACGAAAAAACAAACGAAGTAGAACAAAAGGAAATGCATTTTTTTTTTAAAGAAAAAATAATCTTATATATAAAGTTAGAAGGCTTCTTATATATATGATTTTAATATTAATAGTAGTACTAACCGAAATATCATGACCTCTATTTTTTAGGGTGGCATTAGAAGGCTTGTAATTTTCTATGAACATCACTTTTCCCGGCTGTGGAACAATTTTGACCATTTGATTAGATAAATCAATGGGAGATTGATTTAATCCTTTACAGGCAGACCATTCTCTCTTACGCTCTCCCCATCTATTTGGCCCCTTTACACTGTCTCTTGTATAATCGAACTCCCTCTCATTGTCTGCATTATTTATATATTAATTGATTTCAACTAAACATGTATAAAAAATAATCCAACAATTATATCAAACGGGAGCATATACATATATATATATATATATATATATATTTATATACGTACCGACATCGTCATGATGTTGAGCTGCGACTGATCTGATAAATGAGAATGAGAAAATCACAAAGAGCAGAAAAAATATGGGTTTGCTTTGATAATTCTTCATGTATTAATGTATATATAGTGGCTAGATTAGAGAAAGAATTATGGTACTTCCTGGATTATATGAATTGTATACATGTAATTGATGAAGGAGATTATATAATTGATTCGGGGGATATATATATATATATATATATATATGGGGAAACATGATAAAAATAGTGTGGAAAACCCTATAAATTTCATGGATTCAAAATCTTTTGATAGGAAAAGGAGACTAAGTTAAGAATGTAGAGAGCAAAAACGGACAGGTTGTTTTGCCATTATTATAACACTTTATTTGCTATAAAAATTTGAGAAAGAAAAGGAGTAAACTGATGTACGTATATCCCCTATTGAATTTGTTTCTATATGGGAAATTTGACTTGAGATGCATTAAACGGACCATATAATAAAATCATACCAAGCTAAAAAAATTCACATTTTTATTCTAGTATTTATTGGATTCCTAAAATGCTCCTATCATAAATTTCTCTATCTTTTTCTCTAATTGTCTTCCCCCTCTCTATCTCTCACGTTTTTCCTCTCTATCTCTCAAGCTCTCATACAAAAAAAAAAAAAAAAAAAAAAAACAAGGCAGCTTAATCTATACAAATTTTTGAGCTTGAATTTCAGGGGCAAGTTGTGAATCCTTTCAAGGCAAGAACTTCATTTTGGATTTTGGATAAAAATCGTATGGGTAAGTATATATTTGTTATATGTAGTGATGAAACTTGTTTATTAACATTGCTTTTGCTATTTCCAATAGATATGCATATGCCTTCATGTTTTATTGTAATTTTTCACCGTCAGAATGGATTTTCGTTTCTTTCTTGGTTTTTTTTTCTGGATTTTTTTGTCTGCCTCGATAAGTCTCGATGGACTTCGATAAAACCCTCATATGTTTATATTATTTTTATACCTCGATATGCCTCGATGAGACTCGATGGTCCTCAATGGACCTTGATAAAACCCTCACACATTTTGGAAAAATGACTACCTCAGTGAGACTCAATGGTACTTGATGGACCTCAATAAAAACCTCACACTTTTAGGGAAAATGGGTACCTCGATGAGACTCGATGGTCCTTGATGGACCTCGACAGAGGCATAGAACTTAATGTATGTAGTATATGCCTCGATGGAACTCAATGGGCCTCGATGGGTTCATAAGAAATTTTCTGGGCAGTCTTCCTCGATGTACCTCGATTGTACTCGATAGACCTCGATTGTACTCGATAGACCTCGATAGTTTGACCTCGATAGGTTGACCTCGATATAAATCAATTTTTTGTTGTTTTATGTTATAGTTTTAATTTTTGACCTATTTTTTTGTTTTTTTTATACAGATTCGATTGTTTCTATATTTGTTGCAGTAAATGGTGTTTGGGAATTGGAGAATAGGGATTGGATTTTCAGGGATACTGAAAATCAAGTTTTGCCTTTGGAGAAGGGTGTGACGTATGAGCAAATGCTTGGCAATCTGTACGATGAGCTTGAAGTGGATAAATGTGTGCATGAATTAAAAATTGAGGTCCCGTACACATGCCTATCACAATCTGTCAAACCTATCGTTATAAAAAATGATAGGCATGTGCGTGCATTCATTGAGTTAGCATCGAAATCTGTAGAGAAGGTGATTCCTCTATGTGTGACATTGATTAAGAAGGGAGGTATATGAAATGCATCGGCCTCTCCCAGCATTAATAAAGAAGTTCGATTTGAAGAGAACATTTCTCACCCATGTCATGGTTTCAAAGGAGCTCAAAGTGAGGTTGGGACATTTGTTCCCGAGACAAATCCAGACATTATATCCATGATGATATCCCTGTTAGAGATCCGCCATATTTGCATGACACAGCAGAGTACGATCCCTATGGCTATAATCCTTATGTCAACGACGATCTTGTTACTGATGCAACAAATCTTGGTGGACCAGATATTAGGGTAGATTTTCCAACATAGAGTTTAGATGTTATGGTAGTTGAGGAGCGCAAAATAGAAGATCTGCAAACACCTGGGACTAGCAGTAGTCGTCTAGGTCCAAGTAGAACTGATGATAGTTTTAGATGGAGTTCTCCATTGGACTTAGGTGAAGATTGTAGAACATGGAGTGCTCCCATGTTCACCAAAGAGAATATAGAGGCCTCACATCAACATCATTCCTCAACTGGCAAAGCTTAAGGAGAATTGCACCTTGGCAAGTTCTTTCAGAACAAGCTTGAATTGAAAACCAAAGCATCCATATTTGTGATGAAGAATAATTTTGAGTTTATGGTGAAGAAATCTGGGACTGATGTGTGGTACATTACCTACAAGGATCCTGATTGTGGTTGGATATTGAGGGGTAAGAAAAAAAATGCAATATGAAATGTTCGAGATTACTGTATACAACAAAGTACACACTTGCTCACAAGAAATTCGAGATAAGGACTACCGTCAAGCATCACCGTGGGTTGTTGTCCACCTAATGAAGAGGAAATTTTCTACCGATGGTACTCGGTACATGGAAAACAACATAAGGGAGGACATGAAGCACCATTTTGGGGTCAAAATGAGCTATGAGAAGGCGTGGAGATGCAGAGAAAAGGCTCTTATGTATGTCAGGGGGACTCTTGAGGAATCATACTCCAAGTTACCTGGATACCTGTGTCAGTTGGAGCATAAGAACCCAGGTACAATTATTGATTTTGTAGCAGAAGATGGTCGTTTATTGTATTGTTTCTTTTCCCTCGGTGTTTCTAGGCGTGGATCCCAGTACTGTCGTCCTGTCATTTGTGTGGACGACACATTCTTGAAGAATGAGTACGGTGGCCATATGTTTTGTGCTGTTGCATTGGATGCAAACAACCAGTTGTTTCCAATTGCGTTTGCATTGGTGGACAGTGAGAACCATAACTCTTGGAATTATTTCATGAGAAAATTGAAGGAAGCCATAGGGGACGTTGAGAACCTAGCTTTTGTATTGGAAATGCATAAAAGAATTAATCATGCTTTGGAGCTTGTGTTCCTAGATGCCTATCACAGTGCATGTTACCACCACATCTGTATGAATGTGGCGGCAAAATTCAAAACTGACCATTGTCAAGACATCATGGGGTGCACAACGTACGCGTTTCGAAGAATGGAATTTCATAAGTTCTTTGACAAGATTAAGGTAATTGATCCGCCCATTGCTCAATATCTTGAGGGAATTGGTTTTGAAAGGTGGAGTAGCGCTTATTTTCTTGGAAACTGATACAATATGATGACGAGTAACTACGCAGAAAGCTTTAACAATAAAACCAAGAAGGCAAGGAGCTTTCCAATTGCCACTTTTCTTGAATTCATAAGATTCACTCTTCAATCTTGGTTTGTCAATAGATGTGAAAGAGCTGCAAAAGCAACAACTATGTTATCACCTGAGATGGAAAAGGATGTGAAGCAAATAGGTGAGAAAGCAATTTTCCTGGATGTCCAAGTCCTTGGTCATCATGAATCTCTTGTGGTAAATGGTAATGGTGATGGTGAGGTGAACTTGGCCACAAAATCATGCTCTTGTTGCATGTTCCAACCCACTGGGATACCCTGTGTACATGTTTTTGCAGCAGCCAGAAAAATAAGCATAAGAATTTACTCATTGTGTTCCCCTTACTATAGAATCGAGGCATTGATGGACACTTATAAGGAAACTATTTACCCTATTGGGAACGAGGATGAATGGATAATCCCTGATCACAACAAAGATATGGTTGTTAGCGTCCTCATTGAGAAAACCCCTGTAGGAAGGCCTAGGAAGTAGAAACTGGGTAGGCAAAAGACAAACCACTATGCTTCACGCGGGGATAAGATCGTCAAGCCACGTAAGTGTAGCATATGTGGTAGTGGGCACATTAGGAAGTCATGTAAGGCTAGGCTTTAAAAAATTTTATTTTGTAATTATTCAATTGATTTTACTGCATTTATTATATTCAGGTACCTCTCCTAATACTTTGTTGGTTTTGATCTAAATAAATAGTTCTTCACAAAAAATTTCCTGTCTGCCTCGATAGGCCTCGACACAGTAGTGACTCTGCCTTGATAGGCCTTCATCTGGACCCATCGAGGCAAATCGAGTCCTATCGAGGTCTATCGAGACAGATATCGTTATGTATTATTATGACCCCATCATAAATCGTTATCTATTATTACGACCGTATCGAGGAAAATCGAGTCCTATCGAGGCATAATTCATTATGTATTATTATGACCCTATCGAGGCCTATCGAGGTAGATATCATTATGTATTATTATGACCCTATCGAGGCAGATTTGTTTAAGCATTGTTTTACCTATTGAGGCCAATCGAGTCCTATCGATGTCTATCGAGGTAGATTTGGTTAGTATTATTTTTTACCTATCGAGGCTTATCGAGGCAGTTCATTTGACCCATCGAGTTTTTTCGAGGCAGACTATTATGTGAATTTAGTAGTTTTTTATCTAATAAATTTTTCAAAAAATAATGTTTGATAAAAAGTAATATATAAAACTAACTATATACTATACTATACAAGAGGTGTATCAAGAGAATATAAAGAGCATCACGGTGACTAATTCTGATAGAATAGGTCGACACACCACTTGGTCCTAAAATGCTGGATGTTCTCATCGATAACAGTATCGAGTGGTAGCCTAGAAACTAAATGCTTGATATGTTTGATGGAAAACAGACCACAATCCCCACTGCATGTAATCGATTTTGTATCAATACAAGATAAAAAAAATTTAATATTCAGATTTCAAAAAACACTAATTAAATAGGGGAATACCTTGTCTTAGTCTGAGGACACTCTTCAGGAGAAATATGACAATACAAAAAAGGCTTTGCTTTCTGCTTAGGATATGTCTGGAGGTCGTCATGGTCGTCAAACATGCCAGAACACCACAACAACGAAGGCAACAATAAGCACCAAGGCTTGATCACTTCCCCCAACAGAGTTGGACTAAGCACGCTATGGTTGGAATCATAAATGTTGATGCACCATGTTGGAATGGAGACTTAAATGGCGATCCAATGTGTGGCTTTCTCGTGTGCAAGGAAAAATATACTTCACTCACATTTTGCCAGGATACGAGGAATTGATTATCATCGCCCTTCAGCATTTTCAGCACATCATCGTCTCATGTATACTTAGTTTTAGTCTCTCTGAAATGATTGCAATGAATGAGGCACACTTGGGGTAAAGTGGTGTTCATGATGGCAGCATCTTGCCGAAATGCAGCATGATAAAAGTGGTGTCGGCGGCGTAGCATGCACAGAGCGGCATCAATATGCTGAAAAAACATAAAAATTCGTTAGTACCATGAATATATTTTAAGATTGAATTGAAAACATAAATGTAATTTACATATTGAGTCCCAAAGCCAAGTCTGGATTTTGTGCAACTGCAAGAACCATGCCACACTGTGCGTCTCAGTATGGACATTCTGATCTATCTTGCTATCGATCTTCTCAATGATACACTTATGGAAGCTTTTCTCCTGGTGCAGGTCACACTTCCTCAAAGGTTCAGTAACTAGCCCTTGTTTATCTACTCTCATCCTCTTCGTTGAGTTGGTGAAGTCATCAAAGCGCTTGGGCCTGCGTTTCTTCCTAACAACTTCAAGGCCAACTGCCTCCTCAGGCTGTAGTACTCGTACACTGGGATTGTCGGCGTCATTGATGACTAGAGATGTCTAGGCCTATGGAGTGGAGGTGGATCACCAGGCTCGTAGTCCTCAGTCAAGATATCAAACTCTGTATCTAATTTTAAGTGGGTTGATGGACCTGAGAGCATTGAAATCAACTGTGCCAATTGAGCCATGATCGTAGTATGATTCTGAAGTAAGGTTGCCTGGCCCTCCTCAACCCTCCCAAGCATCTACATTAACTGCTCATAATCAGGATGGGCAACCTGACTAGAGGAAGGTGCACAGGCCTGTGAAGCACTCTCCTCAACCCTCAAGACATCCTCGTAAAAAATGGAAGCTTCCTTTGCAACCTCTGCCAGCTTCTTTGCCTCCTTCTAAGGCACTACTTCCTTCGCTACAGTCCCAGCCTCCACTACAGTTGATTCCAATTAAGGGAATAACCTGAAATCAACGTCTGGGAGGCTATTGTAGTAGACTACCTCACTAGGACGTCGCTTCAGCATGGAAAATACCACTAACTTCATGGTCGAATAACATGTGTCAGAAAAACATTAATAAAATAAATCGTTAATCAATTAATTTGTGACATTTCACAAGATAAAGTGGAACTTACTCGATACTTGGCGAATATAGGAACCTACTCAGCTGTCGAAAGAGTGATATCAGTCTTCGTAGCCCAGCTAATCATCCTGGGAATCTGGTTCCCACTATTCTCACTGAACTTACTCCCAATAGCTGACATGACCTCAAAAGCCCAGTACAGAAGTGCGAGGGCATAGCCATAGAAACTATACTTCGAATCCTTCTATTTTTTTCTTGAACCATCTTTCTTCTTCTCCTCGTAATGGATCAATTGCTTCTGCATGTCCTTGTGAACTCCTCTAATAACCTTCTTGAAGGACAACTTCCCCCACATATACTTGAAAAAGTAGTCAAGATCCTCAACCATCTCCAGGGAATTACCTCATTTCGTCGTTGTCTTCTCTGGGGCATTCAGTACCCCCTCTATCAAATAACACAAACCCAGCTTAAATGCATCTTATGAGTTTGTCGAGGCCTTTAAAGCATCTTCCAACTGACCAAAACTAACCTTCGAATAACCATTAAAGTATTACTGGATGATCCGATCACTTGAAAGATGCTCTCTTAACTCGTCTGGGGACGGGGTGTTCCCAAAATTCAGTCCGGTGACTAGGGAAAACTCTGCAATCCCAAATTTGCAAAGAATGTTGCCCAAGTAGAACTAGCCCTCTTCAACCTTCTTTCTTTCCACCTTCTGCAACATAAGTTGATGCAGTAGAACCCCAGAAAAACTAAAGGGCTTAGCCTTGAAGAACTGTCCCAACGAGCATGCCTCTGCCTGTTCAGTTAGCCCGTGCCTCTTAAACTGCTCTATAAGGGTTTCTAAGTAAGCATTACCCCTATTGGTGACACGACCAAGAAAGTGCTTCTCCAATGGCACAATCAAATCAGGCATCTGAAAAAAAATGTTAAAAATACAATTTTAAACAATCTGGTAACTATCGAGGACCATCGAGGTTTGGAGAAATAAAACAACATATACACTATCGAGGTCTGTCGAGGCCTATCGAGGTAGCACTCAATATTGATGATGACCATTACTATCCATGCCTATCGAGGCATAGGAAAAATCTAAAATTACCAGATTCTATCGAGGCATATCGAGGACTATCGAGGCCTATTGAGGCCCATGTAAAGTCAGAAAATGCATAGTTCTATCGAGGCATATCGAGGCAATGAAAAATCATAATATATCTACCTCTATTGAGGCCTATTGAGGCCCATGTAAAATCAGAAAATGCATAGTTCTATCGAGGCAATGCAAAATCATAGTATATCTACCTCTATCGAGGTACGTGCTAAATTAGCAATATGTCTTATTCTATCGAGGCCTATCGAGGTCATAATATAACAGTTACTATCGAGGCCTATTGATTTCTATCGAGGTGAATAAAAATCTCGAAAATAAACCTAGATTTCTTCATATCCCATCCCCGATCTATCCTATGAACAAAAATCAACAAAAAGAAAAACCAGGCACATACACATATTGCAGATTAAAAAGGAAATCCCTATCCTTCACTTTCTTTGGGGTTGTTTCCTCAAAGTTTGGTCCATTTGCTCAATGTGCTTCTCATTTTCCTTCTCCGATCATAAACTCTGACAATATCTGAGCCACAAATGCTTGGTCGTTGTAACACCCTGGATAGCCAAGACCGCTACACTGTGTGTTTATATAGATGCTGGACTTGCTAACCAAGTCATTTAGTTAAAACGTGATACTGAAACCACTAATGAACTAAGGTTAAAAGGTTTTGGTCTCAAAAGTGTACATTCTTTATAACAAAAAATTAATACATGAGATCCCAAAAAGGAACAACGTTCGAAAGTCAGTTTACAAAACTTCCAAAGTTTAAACAACCATTAGCCATTCTAAGGCAAAACAGACATTTCTGGTTCCCCTGTTCCGGTCTTCCCCTCAACCGTGGCGGTTGAGCAGCTGGTCATGTACATTCAACTCACAGAGCTCTCTAAGTCAGGGCTGATCGAGTTTGCCCTTGCCTTTACCTGTACCACGTAGCACCCGTCAGCCAAGACCCAGCAAGAAAACATAATATGCTTCACAAACCATCAATAATAGATGAATAATCCTTTAAGCATGATTAGACACGTAACATTCCACATTAATCACATAGCACATATTCAGAATCAAAGATGCAACTAAATGTTAATAACAATCAAGTCACATGATAATTAGGGCCGACAACTTAGGCCGCACCCTCTGTTTACCCCACTGAATCCGGCCCGCTTAAACCGAGCTCAGTGCATAATAAGCTGTCCTCGGCTACCAGTGGCCGAGACGCGCCTTGTGCTCTAGTGTAACCCTTGGCATTCTTAGGCCATTGGCTTACGGTTTACATGGCATAATACCACCCTTTCAAAGCATACATATTAGGGAACCCTTAGTCCCACCATAAATACACAACCGGGTGCAGTTTTCTTACCTTTAATTTCCACGTTCACTGATTACAAGTGACGTCCCTCGAGCACGATCCGCTTCCCGAGCCCTAGCTTAACACCTAGTCACAACCAAGGTAATGGATTCCATTAATATTCACGTAAAGGTTTCCGGGTATAATACTAACTTCTGGGACATTGAGTTCCACCAAACACGGTGGTGGAATCGATCCCGAGCACCCTAGGTTAGGTTCCCGCGCTTAAAATCCCCAAAAGATAAAAAATGCACCGAAGGGCTGTGGCCCCTAAAACCTAGCCGTGGCCTGCCCATGAAACAGAGGCTAAGCCTCTTTGTAGGCAGGCACACGCTGTGGCCCTGCCCTGTGGCGCCGCGGCGCTCCCCTTCAACAGAGCCTCCCTGGCTCCTTTGCATCGTAGGGCCACAACGCTCTAGAACAGAGCCGTGGCCCAACCCTTCGTGCCCAGAAAACCCACCATTTATAACATCCTAACCTTATTCAATACCACCCTAAAGCACCCTAATTCCAAGCTCTATTGATCTCAAGACTTTTAACATGATTCTAGCAACATAATCCAACAGAAAACCTAGCTTAAAACTCAGTAAAATCCCATTTTGATTTCTGAAACCCAGGGACTCAAGAACACAAAAAACCAACAATGGAACACCAGAATTCAGTCTTTAATTTATGGATTCAAGCTTACCTCCACAGCAGAATCACTTATTTAAGGAAAATCCAAGCCAACTCCCAAGCTTTCCACCTTAATTCAACCTTGAGATTAAGAACCTAGGAACCCTTAGATTTCAACCCATAAACCTTATAATCAACTAGTCAAAAATGAAATTCAGTGCTCACCTTAGTTTATGGTTGAATTCCCTGGCAGAAACTGAGCTATTTCCTCAAAACTCTAGCCCAAATCACTGAATTCCCAGCTCAATTCCCTTAGATTTCAGTAGTTTCCTTAAGAAGAGAAGAGAAGGAAAAGAGGAGAATAATGGGTCAGTTTGTGCTTTATTCTACCGGTTTCTATTTTGTTTAGTCTAACCTTATTTAATTAAGTCAATCTTGAGGCTCGGGGTACCGGAACCGTCCCCGAGGACAAAACGGTAAAATTCGCCAATATTCCCGCCTAAGCCTACTAACCTCAAATATATCTCCATATATTTATTTCCATAACCCGGTAACCAAAATAATCATCTAATACCCAAATTCCCCTTGACTTACCCCATGTCAAATATTAAGCCCCGTTGTGACTTCCCGTTAACTAGCTCCTTAGGATCGCCTCAAGTCGCACGCTACAGATTTACCCACATAATAATGTGGTTCTCACAAATATAACATTTAACCACATTTACATTCATGTAATCATACAAGCATGCTTATCATATAATCATGCATTAAATCAATAAATTCACACATAAACCAATTATGCCCTCCCGGCACACTAATTAGGGCCCTTAAGCCACATTAGTGATTTTGGGTCGTTACAACTGTAAAGCCCTGGTTACCCCAGAATAGTTACGGTGATCAGTGAACCGGAAATTTGACCCGCTACCCGAGTCCTTTGGTTAAAAACGTGCTCTAAGTGTTATTAACAGGCTAGATGGAAAACCAATAAAAAGGAAAGGATATATTTTATTAAATACATAAAATTCTCATGAGCTCATCAAAAAATTTACAAGTTATTTACAATATAAAATGGTCACTACTGTTTCAAAATTACAAACCCGTCGACCTAAGCGGTAAAAATAGGGTAAACCCCCTAGTTCCTCTGAGAACTCCTTGGCCGTGGTGGTCAAGCGGCCGCATATATACACATCACCACCTAAGCTCTCTCCACTCAAGGCTGGGTGAGCTTTTCTTTCCCTTTACATGCACCACATAGAACCCATGAGCCAAGGCCCAGCAAGAAAACACAATATAGCATGATATAATGTCAACAATGATCATAATAATCATTCACGACTATCAGTCCAAAATAGGTAGGTGACAGTCGCAAAAGTCACTAATGTGGGTACAACTCCCTTTAGCCTTGTGACGATAGGGTCACCGGGGCTTAACAGATAAGTGAACCTTTCACTAGCTTGAAGTAGGATAGGTGCATGGTGACTGGTCACCAACATAGCCTTACTCATGACCATAGAGTCATAACCCTGGAACATCGTTCCCTAGCCATGTGATGAACGGTCACCTAGACCTTTGGCCCTGGCTCTCAGTAACTAGTCTTAGACTAGCCAAGCACTTATAAGATTCATCGACCTTAGGGTCAGTCCAGCGTTAATTCCTTAGAGTCATTCAACGCTGCTATCGATTAGATCTAATCTTCATTCGGCCCTGCGTTCAAGATGTTTATGTCGTTTCTGACTCTTAGGTCAGTGTCCCTGACTAGTCAGTGCCATATACAAGTAAACAATATTTGCTAGCATTTAATATGCAATCCATGTCCACATTTATCAACCAACATGCCTCAATAATAATCATGCATGTCACATATACAGGGTGCAATTTTCTTACCTCAGTTTCGAGCGAGAAATATAATAAGAACGACTCCTAAGAACGATCAACGTTTTGGTTCCTTAGTGGTTACCTAATCACAACCAATTATAACCTCCATTAATGAGAATCAACATTGAAAGGGTCTTAACCTAAGCACCACTCTCGGGACCTCGAAACATGCCCACACAGTGAGTAGATTCGATCCCGGGCCTTAAGGATTGAAATCCCAAGTAAAAAACCCTTAAAAATACCCAAAACAGGACTTTGAAGGAACAGAGTAGCGCTACAGCGCTGATCCCCAGCGCCCCAGCGCTATTCTCAGAACCCCCAACACGCCCAAACACCTCCTGGGTAGCGCTGTAGCGCCCTAGGGTGGGCGCTATAGCGCTACCTCCAGACTAGATGCCCCTGAAACCTTCTTCTTCTTCATCTCCTTCGATGCTAACTTGATTCCAATGCTTCCAAATCCCATTTTCGGTGCCAAATGAACCCAAAAACCATCCTAACATACCCCAAACTTCACAACCATAAGAACCCTAGCCAAAACTCCCAACAAAACCAAGTATTCAACCTAGAAATCACAACTGCAAAACAGAACTAAAACAGGGCAAACCAGAGGTTTCAATGGTTAGAAATTGACCCAAAGCTCAGCTTATGATGCTCTTCACTGGAGGAACATACTCCCAAACTCCCAAGGCTTACTTCCCAAGCTTGAATCCTCAAGAATGGTTCAAAAATCACAAAGAAAGTGAAGGAGAAAGAAGGTCCAGGAAAGCTCTCCAAGTTACTCTGTTTTTGACCTCTTTCTCAACTCAAAAATAGTTATATCTATCCTAGGGGTAAAAAGACCAAAATACCCCTAGGTCAATTAAAGGTTTCCAAAAGCTCCCCAAGGGCAAAATTGGTATTTTCCACCTATCTCGTTAATCATAATTAACGCTCTCCAATTCCTGCTATTCTCAATAATCTCAAACACCAATAATATATATCCCGTTACCCTTTAATTCCCAGTAACGCTCTAATAATTAAAATCACCCCGAGACTTATCCCGAGCCCCGAACTTAAACCTATTATGACTAGACCGCTAATCAATATTCCAAGATCCTCTCATGCCGAATAGCTCGAACAAACCGACATTATAATGTGGTCTCAACATATATCATCAACATGCATACAAATATACAATTATACCCTCAACGGGCCAAATTACCAGCACACCCTTGTAATTATAATGTGGACCCGCATGCATGCATTTAACATCATATTATAATATAATTTACATATACATGCATTCTATCAATTAATGGCATAATTAAGCAAGTATGGCCCTCCCGGCTTACTAATCATGCCATTAAACTTCATCAGAGAATTCGGGGCATTACAACTATCCCCTCCTTACAGAAATTTCGTCCTCGAAATCTACCTGAACAACTCGGGATACTGACTCAGCATATCTGACTCCAGCTCCCAGGTCGCTTCCTCGACCTTGCTGTTCCTCCACAATAACTTAACCAAAGGTATCGTCTTATTCTTGAGGACCTTATCTTTTCTGTCAAGAATCTGGATCGGCTGCTCCTCAAAGGAGAGATTTAGCTCAAGCTCCAGATCCTCATAGCTCAAAATATGATTCACATCAGATACATACCTCCGAAGAACTGAAACATGAAATACATTATGCACGGCCGACCATGCCGGAGGCAAAGCGAATCTGTAAGCCACTTGACCAACCCTCTCCAGGATCTCAAATGGACCTACAAATCTAGGACTCAGCTTGCCTTTCTTCCCAAACCTTCTCACCCCTTTCCATGGAGAGACTCTAAGGAAGACTTAGTCTCCCACTTGGAACTCCACGTTCCTACGCTTGGGATCTGCATAACTTTTCTGCCTACTCTGAGAAGCAAGCATCCGAGCTCTAATCTTCTCAATAGCCTCACTGGTCCTCTGAACTGCCTCAGGACTTAAGTATCTCCTTTCACCTGTCTCATCCCAATGAATGGGAGAACTGCATTTCCTACCATACCGCATCTCATAAGGTTCAACTCCAATGGTAGATGATAACTGTTGTTATAGGAGAACTCTATCAAAGGCAGATACTTACTCCAAGATCCACCAAAGTCCAACACGCATGCCCGCAACATGTCTTCCAATATCTGGATCGTCCTCTCAGATTGCCCATCTGTCTGAGGATGATAAGCAGTACTGAACTTCAGTTGTGTCCCCATGGCTTTCTGCAATCTTCCCCAGAACTTGGAAGTAAAAGTAGGGTCCCGATCTGACACGATCGACCTAGGCGCACCATGGAGGCGCACGATCTCTCTCACATAGAGATCTGCATACTGGTCAACTGTATAAGTAGTCTTCACTGGCAGAAAGTGAGCTGAGTTGATGTAGCGGTCCACTATCACCCAAATAGAATCATGATGACCAACAGTCCTGGGTAAGCCCACCACAAAATCCATTGTGATGTCTTCCCACTTCCACTCTGGGATATCCAGAGGCTACAGTAGCCCTACCGGCCTCTGATGCTCAACCTAGACCTGTTGACATGTCAAGTACTTAGCCACATACTCTACTACATCTCTCTTTATCCCTGGCCACCAATACATCGATCTCACATCCTGATACATCTTCGTGGTGCTTGGATGCAAGGAGTAAGGTGTAGTATGAGATTCATCCAGAATCTCTCGCCTCAAAGCAGTGTCTAGCGGAACACATATCCGCCCCTTGTATCTAAACAACCCTATCTCAGACACTGTGTAATCTCTGGATGCTCCAGCCAGAACATCCTCTCTAATCTTGATCAGCTGTGGATCACTCAGTTGACCCTCCTTAATTCTTTCTAACAGCGTAGATTGTAGCGTAATGTTATCCAGATTTCCGGATAGCGTTTAGATGGATATCCTCGGGGAAGCAGAATTATCAAAGTCTTTCACGGTAGGTGACCAGAGCTCGCGGATGGACAGAAAGGCTTCGCCTCTCCCGTTTAGTGTCCGTCTTACTCTTTCAAGCAAACGCGACACGGAAGCTCGTCAACTCTCCCGGACTCCCGAAGGGATATCCTTCGGGGAAGCTCCTTCCAGGAGAAGCTCTTCAGGTTGCCTTCGCGGAAACAGTTCCGTGCCTCGCACGGAACAAGACCAAGCGGTCGAGTCATGGAGGAGGCATAGTTGGAATGATATCCGCCTGACACAGAATCCCGCCTGACACGCCCGACAGGTCAAGGCCGCACACATCCCAGCACGCCTAAAAGTACCATTTCGCCTACTGTTCCGCTGACAACTTGGAAAAGACAGCTGCCTTTGTGCATTCCCCATACTTTCACGTAAATATACCCACATAGAGCCTGGTAGCCAGGCGACTACGGTAATTGTATCCCCTATTTATGGCTGGTGTAATTAAGACTCATGTGAGTAGAGAAAAACCATAATCCAAAACCCTAGCTATAAAGACCCCCTCATTTTACGATAGTGGGGACGGCCAACAAATCACATAGCAAGAACTCTACTAAAATCTCTCTAGCTTCATCTTCTCCAAGAGAACCCGAGAGAAACACTGTGAGGTTGTGAGTTTCTTGTACACCAGCTGTTTGACTGTTATTCTCTACAAGTATAATAACATCGACTCGTGGACTAGGGCTCGTTAACGCCTGAACCACGTAAAAACACTGTTTGTTTATTTACATTTCTGCACTTCTACAGTTCTTATCTTTTTATTTTTCCGTTCGTATTCGTTTCCGAAAAACTCGGTAAACACGTAATATTAGCCAATTGGCCCACCAGCAACTCTATACCAGCTCTGGTCATATCATCAGCTAACTCTTTGGCTATCAGCCTCATACCATGAATCTGTCACGGACCTTTCCGGCTTAAAGTATCAGCTACCACGTTGGCTTTTCCTGGATGATACAGAATCTCATAGTCATAATCTTTTTCTAACTCCGGCCAACACCTTTGCCTCATATTCAAGTCCTTCTGGGTGAAGAAGTATTTCAAGCTCTTGTGGTCTGTATAGATCTCACACTTCTCTCCATAGAGATAATGCCTCCATATCTTTAAAGCAAAAACCACAACGGCCAACTCTAAATCATGAGTAGGATATCTCCTTTCATACTCCTTCAACTGATGAGAAGCATAAGCAATTACCTTCTCTGATTGCATTAGAACACAGCCCAAACCCTGATGAGAAGCATCACAATAAATCACAAACTTCTCCTGATCTGTTGGAAGGCTCAGAATTGGAGCTGTAATCAATCTCTGCTTTAGTTCCTGGAAGCTGTTCTCACATTTATCTGACCACACAAATTTCTGGCTCTTGCGTGTCAGTTCAGTCAATGCAGTAGCTATCTTTGAGAACCCTTCCACGAAACGTCTATAATAACTTGCAAATCCAAGGAAACTTATAACCTCAGAAGCATTCTTTGGCCTTGGCCAATCTCTGACCGCTTCGATCTTTGCTGGATCTACTTTAATCCCCTCTTTATTGACAATATGTCCAAGAAAGGATACCTGAGATAACCAGAACTCACACTTCTTGAACTTTGCAAACAGTCTGTGTTCCCTCAGTCTCTGTAGAACCAACCTCAGATGCTGCTCATGCTCTGACTCAATCTGAGAATATACCAGAATATCATCGATGAAGACGATCACAAATTGGTCCAGATAATCCTTGAACACTCGGTTCATCAAATCCATAAAAGCAGCAGGGGCATTGGTCAATCCAAATGACATAACTAGGAACTCATAATGCCTATACCTGGTATGAAAAGCAGTCTTTGGTATATCTCCTTCCTTGACCATCAACTGATGATAACTAGAACGAAGGTCAATCTTTGAGAATACCTTCTTACTTTGCAACAAATCGAACAGATCATCTGTCCTTGGCAAAGGATACTTGTTCTTAATTATCAGCTTATTCAGTTCTCTGTAATCAATACACATTCTCAGAGAACCATTATTTTTCTTCACAAACAGAACTGGCTCACCCCAAGGTGAGAAACTAGGTCTGATAAAACACAAATCTAACAGTTCTTGCAACTGTACCTTTAACTCTTTCAACTCTGCTGGGGCCATTCTGTAAGGCGCTCTAGACACTGGCTCCGTCCTTGGTGCCAGTTCTATCACGAACTCAATTTCCCTGTGTGGTGGCAACCCTGGAAAATCTTTTGGAAACACATCCAGAAATTCACAAACAAGTCTGGTATCTTCTGGTCTCACTGGCACGACTTGAGTGGTATCAACCACACTAGCTAAGAATCCAATACAACCTCCTTGCAATAAATCCCTAGCCCTCAATACGGAAACCATAGGAATGCGAGGTCCATGCATAGTACCAACAAACACAAATGGATCCTCACCTTCAGGCTCAAAGGTGACCATCTTACTTCTACAATCAATGGTTGCCCCATACTTTGCCAACCAATCCATACCTAATATCATATCAAAGTTAGTCATAACCAACTCTATCAAGTCCACTGACAACTCTCTGCCCTCCACTATCACTGGCAAAGATCTGACCCATCTCCTGGATACCACTAACTCTCCAGTGGGTAACAAAGTTCCAAACCCCACAACATAAAAATCACAGGGTCTACACAATCTATCAATAATACTACTAGCAACAAAAGAATGTGTAGCACCATAATCAATCAAAACATTATATGGGGTTCCAGCACTAAGAAGTTGACCTGTAACAACTGAGGGAGAAGCCTCAACTTCTGCTTGAGTCAATGGGAGCACTCAAGCTGGGGCTGAGCTGTCCGCTTTCCTGGGTTCTTCTTTTCTTGCCTTAGGGCAGTCATTTTTAAGATAGTCCACTACTCCACATGAGAAGCAGGCCCTTGCCCTACACTCTCCCAAATGATGCCTCTTGCATCTAGGGCATTCAGGATAAGACTTCCAGGCTTCACTACCACCTGGATGACCCATAGAAATACCACGGGGCTGCCTATCAGGACTCGGAATTGGGAAGGTGTCAGGAACCTTCCTCTTCTGCTCACTGGGGCCTATACCTCTACCAGAACCCACAAATGGAGGACTTGTCCTCCTGAAATCCTTTCTGGCTACACTGTCACGCCAAATCCTGTTTTCTGCACTCTCAGCTGTGAGTGCCTTCTCGACCACCTGTGCATAGGTAGTAACCCCAGCCACAGTGGTGATACGTACATCACGGGCTAATCTGGGCTGTAGCCCCTGCAAAAATCTCTCTCTCCTAGTCCCATCAGTGGGCACCAGCTCCATGGAAAACTTTGCCAAACGATCAAATTTTGAGGCATACTCAGTGACTGACAAACTTCCCTGAAGTAGCCTGATGAATTCCTCAGTTTTAGCTGCCTTGATGGCATCATTGTAATATTTCTCGTTGAACAGAGTCTGAAACTCTTCTTAACTCAGGGCATTAACATTCTTGGTCTGGGTAATCACTTCCCACCAAATCCGGGCATCCTCCTGAAACATATAAGTGGCACAGGCCACCCTCTCATTACCAGTTACCCTCATGAAGTCAAGGATAGTGGTAATCATACTCATCCATTTCTCTGCTTTGGCAGGATCTGCACTGCCCTCAATTACAGGAGGTTGCTGCTTCCTGAACCTTTCATAGAGAGGTTCCCATTTATTTCCAACCTCAGGCAGCTACCCAGCTGCTGGCACCGATACAGAAGGTGCCTCTGATCCATTGGCCACTGCAGGCACTTGCTCCTATTTCAGGAGACGAAGCTCTTCTCCCTGTCTTAACACTGTTGCCTGCAAGTCACTGTTTATCTGCTGCCAGTTTACAAGAGCTGGCTGTGGAATCTGAGACTGGTCATTTTCTTGACCCTGACTGTTATTATTATTCTGGCCCTAATCACTCTGGCCAGCTGAAGTATCTGTATGCCCTGGATTCATTCTTATCTCGCACCTTGCTGAAATAATGATCAACACGGTCAGTCAGGTAGTAATAACTAAACCTCTTGCCGCCTTACGGTCCAAGAACAAGCAGACAATTATCACATTCCACAGTCATTCAATTATACAAACAGATACATGTTTATAGCATTTAGCACTTAGCATGTATCACATAATAACTCACAATCAACAATACTAATAAGCATGTTCCAGCAATCTTAGTACTAATTAGCACCCATTTGTTGAGGATATAATATTTCAGGGCACAGGTTTAACATGGTGTCTTATGCATACAGGTAAAGCATATATACTATATTTAAGCAGTTATACATATAACTACATAAATAGTTACCAAACCATGAGTCGAGCTTGACTTCAGTGATGTGTGTACATGCCCAGCCAGTCTATAGGAACCCCAACCTTTGCACGCTCTGATACCAAGTTGTAACGCCCTGGTTACCCCAGAACAGTTACGGTGATCGGTGAACCGGAAATTTGACCCGCTACCCGAGTCCTTTGGTTTAAAACGTGCTCTTGGTGTTATTAACAAGCTAGGTGGAAAACCAATAAAAAGGAAAGGATATTTTTTATTAAATACATAAACTGCTCATGAGCTCATCAAAACATTTACAAGTTATTTACATTATAAAATGGTCACTACTGTTTCAAAATTACAAACCCGCCGACCTAAGCGGTAAAAATAGGGTAAACCCCCTAATTCCTCTGAGAACTCCTTGGCCGTGGTGGTCAAGCGGTCGCATATGTACACATCACCACCTAAGCTCTCCACTCAAGGCTGGGTGAGCTTTTATTTCCCTTTACCTGCACCACATAGCACCCATGAGCCAAAGCCCAACAAGAAAAAACAATATAGAATGATATAATGTCAACAATGATCATAATAATCATTCAAGACTATCAGTCCAAAACAGGTAGGTGACAGTCGCAAAAGTCACTAATGTGGGTACAACTCCCTTTAGCCTTATGACGATAGGGTCACTGGGGCTTAACAGATAAGTGAACCTTTCACTGGCTTGAAGCAGGATAGGTGCATGGTGACTGGTCACCATCATAACCTTCCTCATGACCATAGAGTCATAACCCTGGAACATCGTTCCCTAGCCATGTGACGAACGGTCACCTAGGCCTTTGGCCCTGGCTCTCAGTAACTAGTCTTAGACTAGCCAAGCGCTTATAAGATTCATTCACCTTAGGGTCGGTCCAGCGTTAATGCCTTAGAGTCATTCAACGCTGCTATCGATTAGATCTAATCTTCATTCAGCTCTGCGTTCAAGACGTTTATGCCGTTTCTGACTCTTAGGTCAGTATCCCTGACTAGTCAGTGCCATATACAAGTAAACAATATTCGCTAGCATTTAATATGAAATACATGTCCACATTTATCAACCAACATGCCTCAATAACAATCATGCATGTCACATATACAGGGTGCAATTTTCTTACCTCAGGTTCGAGTGAGAAATATAATAAGAACGACTCCTAAGAACGATCAACCTTTTGGTTCCTTAGCGGTTACCTAATCACAACCAATTATAACCTCCATTAATGAGAATCAACATTGAAAGGGTCTTAACCTAAGAACCACTCTCGGGACCTCGAAACATGCCCACACGGTGAGTAGATTCAATCCCGGGCCTTAAGGATTGAAATCCCAAGTCAAAAACTCTTAAAAATACCCAAAACAAGACTTTGAAAAAACAGAGTAGCGCTACAGCGCTGATCCCTAGCGCCCCAGCGCTATTCTCAGAACCCCCAACACGCCCAAACACCTCCTGGGTAGCGCTGTAGCGCCCTAGGGTGGGCGCTATAGCGCTACCTCCAGACCAGATGCCCCCTGAAACCTTCTTCTTATTCTCCTTCGATTCTAACTTGATTCCAATGCTTCAGAATCCCATTTTTGGTGCCAAATGAACCCAAAAACCATCCTATCATACCCTAAACATCACAACCATAAGAACCCTAGCCAAAAATCCCAACAAAACCAAGTATTCAACCTAGAAATCACAACTGTAAAACATAACTAAAACAGGGCAAACCAGAGGTTTCAATGGTTAGAAACTTACCCAAAGCTCAGCTTATGATGCTCTTCACTAGAACACACTCCCAAACTCCCAAGGCTTACTTCCCAAGCTTGAATCCTCAAGAATGGTTCAAAAATCACAAAGAAAGTGAAGGAGAAAGAAGGTACGGGAAAGCTCTCCAAGTTACTCTGTTTTCTACTTCTTTCTCAGCTAAAAAATAGTTATATCTATCCTAGGGGTAAAAAGACCAAAATACCCCTAGGTCAATTAAAGGTTTCCAAAGGCTCCCCAAGGGAAAAATTGTTATTCCCCACCTATCTCGTTAATCATAATTAACACTCTCCAATTCCTGCTATTCTCAATAATCTCAAACACCACTAATTTATATCCCGTTACCCTTTAATTCCCGGTAACACTCTAATCATTAAAATCACCCCAAGACTCATCCCGAGCCCCGAACTTAAACCTGTTATGACTAGACCGCTAATCAATATTCCAAGATCGTCTCATGTCGAATAGCTCGAACAAACCCACATTATAATGTGGTCTCAACATGCATACAAATATACAATTATACCCTCAATGGGCCAAATTACCATCACACCCTTGTAATTATAATGTGGACCCACATGCATGCATTTAACATCATATTATAATATAATTCACATATACATGCATTCTATCAATTAATGGCATAATTAAGCAAGTATGGCCCTCCCGGCCTACTAATCCTGCCATTAAACCACATAAGAGAATTCGAGGCATTACAAAAACTATCCCCTCCTACTGAGAATTTCATCCTCGAAAGTTACCTGAATAGCTCGCGATACTGATCCTGCATCGCTGTCTCTAACTCCCAGGTCGCTTCCTCGACCTTGCTATTTCTCCACAAGACTTTAACTAACGGAATCATCTTATTTCGCAGAACTTTGTCCTTCCGATCCAAAATCTGAACCGGTCGCTCTTCTTAGGACAAATCTGTCTCTAACTTTAAATCCTCATACTTCAGCACGTGTGTCGTATCTGAAACATACTTCTGCAACATGAAGACATGGAATACATCGTGAACTCTTGACAGCGACGGTGGCAAGGCCAACCTATAAGCTACCTGTCCAATCCTCTCCAGGATCTCGAAAGGTCCAACAAACCAAGGGCTCAGTTTGCCCTTTACTCCAAATCACCTCACCCCTCTCAGTGGTGAAACTCGCACAAACACGTGGTCTCCAACCTGGAACTCCATGTCCCTACGCTTAGGATCAGCGTAGATTTTCTGTCTACTCTGCAAAGCAAGCTTTCTGGCTTAAATCTTCTCAATAGCTTCATTAGTCTTCCGAACCATGTCTGGCCCCAAATAATTTCTCTCACCCATCTTATCCCAATGAATGGGTGATCTACACTTTCTCCCATATAACATTTCATAAGGAGCCATTCCAATCGTGGAATGATAACTGTTGTTATATGAGAACTCAATCAACAGAAGATACTTACTCCAAGACCCCTAGAAATCAATCACACACGCCCTAAGCATGTCCTCCAACACCTGAATCGTCCTCTCAGACTGTCCATTAGTCTGAGGATGAAAAACTGTGCTAAACTTCAACTGGGTCCCCATAGATCTCTGTAGAGCTCCCCAAAACTTAGAGGTAAAGATAAGGTCTCGATCAGATACAATAGACTTTGGAACCCCATGGAGACGAACTATCTCCCTCACATAAAACTCTGCATACTGTTCCAATGTATAGGTCGACTTCACTGGTAGAAAATGAGCTGACTTGGTGTATCATCTGTCCACTATTACCCACACCGAGTCACAAAGTCCCACTGTCCTGGGTAGTCCTCCCACAAAATCCATCGTGATGTCCTCCTACTTCCACTCTGGGATACCCAAGGGCTGAAGCAATCCTGTTGGTCGCTGATGCTCAGCTTTTACCTGCTGAAATGTCAAACATCTAGCCACATGCTCTACCACATCCTTCTTCATCTCGGGCCACCAATATAATGTTCGTAGATCTTGATTCATCTTCGTGGTACCCGGATGAAGTGAGTATGGCATAGTGTGAGTCTCATTCAGTATCTCTCGTCTGATCCCCTCATCTGCCGGAACACAAATCTGTCCCTGATATCGAAGCATACCAGTCTCAGAAACAGAATAATCCTTAGTTGTCCCAGCTAAGACATGCTGTCTAACATCTTGCAACTGCGTATCCACCAATTGTCCCTCCTTGATCCTCTCTAGCAGGGTCGAATGCATGGTAATATTAGCTAACGGGCCCACCACCAATTCTATCTTTGCCCTGGCCATCTCATCAGCTAACTCTCTCGAGATCTGGGTGGAACTATACAATTGTCCTGGGCCCCTCCTACTCAATCCATCTGCCACTACATTGTCCTTCCTTGGGTGGTAAAGGATATCGCAGTCATAATCCTTAACCAGCTCCAACCAAC
This sequence comes from Humulus lupulus, assembly GCF_963169125.1. Lineage (NCBI taxonomy): Eukaryota > Viridiplantae > Streptophyta > Magnoliopsida > Rosales > Cannabaceae > Humulus > Humulus lupulus. Next base: position 213,588,976 of record NC_084796.1, on the reverse strand, counting down.
GCCTCTGTCTCATGTTCAGATCCTTCTGAGTGAAGAAATATTTCAAACTCTTATGATTAGTGTATATCTCGCACCTCTCCCCATACAGGTAATGATGCCACACCTTCAGTGCGAATACCACTGCCGCCAGCTCCAAATCATGGGCATGATACCGCTGTTCATATTCCTTCAGCTGCCGCGATACATAAGCTATAACCTTCTCATTCTACATCAACACACAACCCAAACCCATCCTCGATGCATCACAGTATACCACAAACTTCCCTTCATCCGAAGGTAGACTCAGTACAGGTGGAGAGATAAGACGTCGCTTCAACTCTTGGAAACTGTTCTCACACTTCTCTGACCAAACAAACTTCTGATTCTTTCTTGTCAATTCTGTCATCGGTGAAGAAATCTTTGAAAATCCCTCCACAAACCGCCTGTAATAACCTGCTAACCCAAGGAAACTCCGCACCTCCGAGGTGTTCCTTGACCTCGGCCAATCTCTCATCGCTTCCACCTTGGACGGATCCACTTTAATCCTCTCTGCACCAACTATATGTCCAAGAAAAGTCACCTCTGGCAACCAAAACTCACACTTCTTAAACTTGGCGTATAACTGATGCTCCCTTAACCTCTGTAAAACCTGTCGAAGATGCTGCTGATGCTCTGCCTCTGAACTGGAGTATACTAGAATGTCGTCGATGAAGACAATAACGAACTGATCCAAGAAGTCCTTGAACACCCTGTTCATCAAATCCATAAAAGCTGCCGGGGCATTGGTCAAACCAAAAGACATGACCAAGAACTCATAGTGCCCATATCGCGTCTGGAAGGCCATCTTCGGTATATCCTCATCTTTGATCCTCAGCTGGTGATAACCAGATCGTAGATCAATCTTTGAGAACATCGTCTTTCCCTGCAGCTGATCGAACAAGTCGTCAATCCTTGGTAGAGGGTACTTGTTCTTGATGGTCAACTTGTTCAATTCTCTGTAGTCTATACACATTCTTAGAGTCCAGTCCTTCTTCTTAACAAACAACACTGGAGCGCCCCATGGAGTCTAACTAGGTCTGTTGAATCCCAAATACAGAAGCTCCTGCAACTGTATCTTTAGTTCCTCCAGCTCAGCTGGTGCCATTCTATATGGTGTCCTTGATACTAGCTCTGTCCCTGGTGCTAACTCAATCTCAAACTGAATCTCCCTGCGCGGTGGCAACCCTGGTAGATCCTCAGGAAATACATAAAAAAACTCACACACCAATCTGGTCTCTCCCGGCCCTGCTAGCATAACCCTAGTGGTATCCACTACACTAGCCAGAAAACCTATACATCCCCCTACAACAAGTCTCTGGCTCTCAATGCTGATATCATGGGTATGTGGGGTCCACATACCGCACCCATGAAGACAAATGGATCCTCGCCCTCAGGCTTGAAAGTCACCATCTTCTTCCTGCAATCAATAGTAGCACCATACCTGACCAACCAATCCATCCCTAAGATCATGTCAAAATCCTCCATGTCTAACTCAATCAGATATACCGAAAGTTCCCTACTATCAACCACCACTGGCAGTGCCCTAATCCATCTCCTAGAAACTACCAGTTCCCCTATAGGCAATAAAGTCCCAAAACCCACGGCCCGATACTCACTAGGTCTACAGAGTCTATCAATCACTTTACCAGAAACAAAGGAATGTGTAGCACCAGAATCAATCAATACAGTAAAAGAAGAGCTAGCGCTAGAAAGCTGACCTGTCACTACTGAGGGACTAGCCTCGGCCTCTGCCTGTGTCAAAGTGAATACTCGAGCTGGAGTCAAGCTATCCACCTTTCCTGCTTCACCTTTCTTCACTATTGGGCAGTCTTTCCTAAGATGCCCCATTGTTCCGCACACAAAACAAGATTTGGCCCGACATTCGCCTAGGTGACGCCTTCTGCACCTTGGGCACTCTGGATAGGTCCGCCATGCCTCTCCGCCACCCTGACGGCCACCCTGACCACCCCGACCCCTCCTACCAGGAACAGAAGCGATCGGAGTGTCAGGAATCTTTCTCTTGAAGTCACTGGGGCCTCCGCCCCTACATGTCCTTGTATAAGGAGGCACCACTCTACGGCCCTCGCGCCTCACCGCACTTTCCCTCCAAATCTTGTTCTCCGCTTCCTCAGCGGTATGAGCCTTCTCAACGGCCTAGGCATAAGTTGTTCCTCCAGGTACCGTTGTAATCCTAACAACCCGGACTATCATAGCACTAAGCCCCCTGATAAATCTATCTTGCCTAGTAGCATCACCAGGCACAAGATCTGGTGCAAACTTCGCAAGCCTGTCAAATTTTAGGGCACACTTAGTAATAGTCACATTGCCCTGCACCAAACCCACAAACTCATTAACTTTTGCTGCCCTAACCGCAACATTGTAGTATTTCTGGCTAAACAAGTCTCTGAAGCCTTCCCAACTCAAAACAGTAACATCCCTGGTCTGCGATGCCACTTCCAACCAGATGCGGGTATCCTCTCTCAACATATATGTGGCATAGGCCACTATGTCATGCCCCTCTGGATGACCAGAAGGTATCTGGTCAATGGAAACTGGAGGAGTGATGTCAGCAGGAGCTGTAGGAGGAGTCTGTTCGACTGGAGTTGATGGATTTTGATTAACATGAGTTGGGGGTGGAGTCCTCTCTTTGGTAGGAGTTGGTGCAGGAGGATCTTCCGTTTGAGCCCTCTTTGCAGAGGGGTCGCTGCAGCCTTCCCCAGGTTGGCGCCTGCTAGATTTCTTCGTGCTCATTGGATTGGTATACAGGTCGAAGGCTCTCTCAGCAGGCATGTTTGTAAGGAAAGAAACATACGAAAAATCCGGCAATATTATTAGAGGTGCTTACTAAGTCAAGGAAATAAGAGCAAAGAAATTATAAGTAAAGTACCTGAGCTACAACTATTGGTCGCTACATTATTTACAGTACTACTGCTACACTCACTCTCTGGCTCGAAGAAGTTTGAATTTAAATTAGGCGTGTATGTAAAGTGCCCGTCCCCATCAAATAAATGACAGGGAATGGGAAAACTGTGTAAGAGTGAGAAGTCAATACCATTCTCATCCAAAGACTCTAGAATAGGCTCGGGATGCTCAGAAGCCTTCTGCTTGCCCTTTCCTGGTGGAGCTGGAGCAGCAGCTGCTCGCGGGGCACTGGAGGGTTCCCTGATTGTCACTCCTGTTGCCCTCCTCATCGGGGGCTGTGACACATCTTGGTGTTTCTCGGGGACTTCTCAACCAGTGGCGTTCCCCGATGTTGATTCCCTCACATCCTGGTGAGGTGCCAGAAGGCTGACCAGCCTTAGATTGGCCTCTGTGACTAGCTCTTTGACACTTTTTTCTATGTCGGTCATGCTAGCCAAAGAAGCTGCTCGTATCTCCCTCTCTGGAGTAGGAGCTGGGCGATGCCATGGACCTGAATGGCATAAAAGTGTTAAGGAATGTGCAGAATAGCTAAAGGAAATTGAACGACCAATGAATCGGTGATTTACCTCCTTCTGTGAAGGCCGGATTGTTGGTGACCTGGTCTGTTGTTAAAAAGTTCTCCTGGAAGTACTTTCCCACGTTGTACTTGTGGGTGGTCTCACTCAGGAAGGTGCGAGCAGATTCCTAGTGATAAAAATGGAAGAACCCCGTGTTGTTGCGATTGGGGTTGGACTTGAGATCAAACAGATAGTTGATCTCGCGTGGTGTCGGGACAGGCCACTTCTTATGGCTATACAGGATATAGAGACTAGAAAGCACTCTATACCTGTTTGGTGTTATTTGAAAGGGAGCGACCTCGAAATAATTAGCCACTCCCTGAAAAAAAAGGATGAAGAGGCAAGGTTGCCCCTGCCTCGATATGGTATCTCGACCAGGCGCTGAAGGCACCTCCATGCAGATTTGCCAGCTGGTCGATGGAAGGTTTTATCAGGGTTACCCCAGGAAGTGCATACTTCTTGAGGTAATTCGTTACCATCCTAACAGTAATATTGCTAGGAGGTGCAACGTACTATTCGACCTCTGGGCGAAGGACATCTCGAAGGCGGGCTTTTGTTTGGATTTCTGGCTGGGATGTGCTTTCGGATGAAGGGCTGGTCGAAGGATTTTCAGCCTGAGGAGCAGGCTATTTGGAAAGAGGAGAGGTTGTTTTCCTTTTCTTTTGAGTAGTGGGTTTTACTCGACCCATGTTTGATGGACTGGTTGAAGGTCTATTAGAAGGGTTATGAGAAAAAGGAATTTCTGGGATTAGTAACGACGACTGTTCCTGATCTTCGAGTAGCTGGGCAAGCAAGTCGTCGTCGATCGGACTCTCACCTCCCCACAGGTCGTGCATGAAAATCTGTGAACAGTGAAGGGGCGATGAGAATCTACGGCCAAAGTACTGAGAAAATGGAAAAGTTGGAATAACATTGCTCGTGTATAAAAGTTAATCTTTTATACGACCAGCAACATTCTAACAAAACCACTAAATTCTATGCGAACAATTTGGAAAATGCATTAAAAAGTAGAAGTAAAAAGTTTTTCTAAAAAAACTTTTCGACTTTGAGTTGGGGCGGGAAAAACCCAGTTTTTTCTACATGATTAAAAATCGAATTTTCACATCGATTTTATGCCCTAAATTAATAATCCTAACTCCCAAACCGATTCCTAAGCCTCATGTAGTGTTTTTTCTTTATCCTATCATGCTCAAACCAACGTACCCATCTACCGCCAAAAAAGTTTCTTTCAAGGAAATTCAAGAAATCAAGGTCCAAAACAGATATAAAATAAATATTGCATGGCATCTCGACGACTGAAAAAATTCGAGAAACTTACTTGGATGAAGATTAGAGTAAATCTCTGAGACGCTAAGTCAGGTGGCTGGGCAGAAACTTCGCGGATCGTCTAAATTTTTGGGTTTTCTTCGCCTTGTTCTTAAGTGTTCTTGAGGATAAAGTGAAATGTAAAAAGTGATTTTGAAGGGTTATTTATATTGGTTGAGGTGCAGTTACCCAGATAATCATACGGAGTAACTTTCCAAGGCATGGGTAAGTGTAATAGCCGTTAGACCATTTTTTGGAAACTGCAATGATATGATTGGTTGCCTTTTTCGAGAAGGCATGGACGGCTCTGACAGATTTGACAAGGCATGCGAAAGGTCGGTTGCCTAAGTTTACTTTATGCTGGTCGCAATAAAATAAACTTAGGGGGAAAATGTTTACCCAAAAACAGAACCTGATGACGTGGTAGACACGTGGCAACTTTAAGTGAATAAATCCTGTTCGACCATCGACCAGGGAGTTATTGGTTTATTAAGCCTCACGCCTAGGTGTGACCAGTCTGGCCGCATACTTTCATTTACTTCCTTTTGGGTATGCAATCTTGTAATAATTGTATTAATTGTATATCTTTTATTACCTTGATATGCAAGTCTTAATTGTAATTAAGGCCCATCAGCCCATGTAATCCTCTTGAGCCTATAAATAAGAACCAAAGTGCTCAAGGAAGGGACTTTTGAACTTTTGATCTTTATATCCTAAGAGAAGAATATAGTGTGATTTTCACCGAAGGTGTAATCTTCCCAAGGCCTGTGAAACTCGTGAACCCTAGTTCATTGATCACAGCGTTGGGATTCAATATTAATAAATACACTAAGTGGACGTAGGTCATTACCGTGCAATTGGGGCCGAACCACTATAAATCATTTGTGTCGTTTGCTTTCCATTTGATTTTTCTTGTTGTTTTCTTCTCATTTTCTATCGATTATCTGACTCCGTGTCGTTGACCAATTTGATAGTCAACAATATAGATTTATGTTACCTTATTATTCCTAATAATAATAGTTATATAAATAAATATAATAATGATGATAGGATTTGATTTTAGGTAAATGTCTAACTTAACATATTTGAAAAGACCATTTTCAAATTGTTAAATAATTAAATAAATAAAATAAAAAACTACACAGATACAATATCTTTATAGTGGTACACGCATGGCACAGTCCTTGGAATGTGTCACGCATGTACTGCTATTCCCTTTTCATGGATTTTGCATTTTTATTTTATTTATTCATTTAACTAAATCATTCTCCCACAAAATAAGGTATTTAATATTTTTATGGAAAAGATGACAACCATATTTCAAAATTTAAACTCTAAATTCAAAATTTAAATTGATGATCAGCATTACCATCATCTTCTAATATTAAATAAATCAAAACCTATTTTTTTGACTTACAAATTTTATTTTCTCTCACTCAAATAAAATAATTAATTTTAAAAATTAATTAATTAATTTATATATATGAAATTCCAAAATATATATATTTAAATTAATAGATATATTTTCAAAAATTAATAATTAATTATTCAAACTCAATTATCATATAATTGCATACTTGACCCGAAGAACAAAATTCTTCTCAAATTTTTAAATTACAATTATACCCCTGTATCAACTCTTACATTGATATGGTGTTGATAGAGCCACCCTAAGGACCTACGGACCTATAATATCAAGTTCCAATAAATATTACATTATTAATTAAAGCTCTTTCATTAAATAATCATATTTATTAATCTCGTGATTACTCCACTAAAAATATGAGATTGAATTCTTGATAATTATAGAGATATATTTACTGAGTATTTTATTAAGAATATAGTGTCAATTGATATAATAATTACATACAACGTTAATCCTCTATTAATGGTTCATAATTAAAATGGATTAAAATTATCATTTTACCCTTTTAGCTATATCTTGTTCCTAGAGTACCATTGACTTTACTAGTGATGGTTGTGTCACAGCAAGTTTGCGACGTGAGTGCTCATAACATTTTCTGTTCCAAAAGTTAACCCAATAAGGAACCATTATTCAATCTATAAGAAGGTATAGATTTCATATCTGTTAAACTATGTCCCCATCCATATACATCATTGAGTCCCTAAAACAATTGTTCTTCACCTGATCATTCTGACAAACACTAACGCATGAATCAAAGGATCAAATGACAGGTATAGGAGTTCATAGTAACCTCAGGATTAAGATTATCGTGTATATGATCATCGTTTGATGTGTTTGATCAATACTATGAAACGATGTTTAAACAAGTATTAACAAATCAGATCTGGTCCAGTTCTACATACTCTCAGCATGCAAAATACATCCACTATAGTTTCCTACGACACTATTAACCCGGATCTAGGTCACATGTATTCATAATACTAGTGGACTGTACTAGCAATAATTAATCTAAAGATTCCATAACTTTTTTTTACTGCGAACTATTTAAGTTTATTATCTTAATCTCGATCCTCCCATACCAATTTGATATTAAGACCACATAGATAAACTTTGGAATATTTTGATATTCACTTAATATTATCATATAATATCGGACATAGTCTATATATATAATAATTCAATTCAATTATTTATTTCATTTAAAACATTTGTCAACTACAATTGTTTTAAGGGCACTATTCCCAACAATCTCCCTCTTGCCCTAAAGCAAATTGAGACATCTATTTTAATATGTCAATCATATTATCCTAATCGATTTTGTCTATCAAAATCATTGTAATAGTTTTGTAAGAAACTATTGTGAAGTTATCTTCAAGATTATTACATCAATTATGTAAAATGATACTTCATTTAATGTGCTTTACCCTCTCATGATTTCTAGTTCTTCTAGAATAGTTGTATCTCCATTGCTTTTGCAAGAGATACTAGTTGTTTATTATAGTCTGAAAGCCTTTCCAGAATGTCAAAAACTTAACCAAATCAAATAGCCTATTTAACTACTCATAGCTGTTATATATCGGCTTTTGTGGTGAAACATATAAATTTGAATTGTCTAACACAGTTCTAGATTAATGTGTTTCCTCCATAGTTATGGAATCTGATTCTGATATCAATTTTTGAATATTTAATATCAAGTCATCCATTGAGATTTTAGGTCTCTGCCTAAATGCACGTACATATAATCTCTATTATATTTAAGATACTCAAAACTAAGTCCTTATAGTTATTCAATGACTCAATCCATAATGGATTGACTACTGTTGACTATTCCCACTTTTTACTAAATGTCAATTCAAAAATTGACATTCGATACATTAAATAGTCTATCACTGAGTTGTAGGAATGCTGTCTCATGTCCTCTTTTCTAGTAAAAGAATAAATGGAAATTTATTATTTTAGATAATACATCCTCCTTACCGGGAAGGCAAAAAACCTTTATTGGATTATGTAAACTAAAGTATTTTAAGCTTCTTATCAATATAAGCTGCTTGAGATAGAGCCTAAGGATTGTTCTTTCAATCTCTACAGAATTGAATGTACAGAACATTCTTGGCTTTTCTAAATCCAATATTTAGAAATGTTCGGCTAACTATTTCTTTTCTATTGACGATTTCTCTACATCATTCCTAATGATTAGAACGTTTGTCAATATCAAGAATAAGAATCACAATAGAATCTTTTTCTAGTTGAGAACTCCAAATTATTTTGTCATGTCAGCCATTCTAGTAAAGACTACTTAAACATCCATTTAAATTAATCTCGTAATCCATGCATAAAGCAGTGGTTAAGAGCCTGTAAACCAATTCAAGTTTGGTTGCAGTAAAAGACATTTATTCAAGTAATAAATTCTTCTTTCTATTCATCGCCTTCGGCTATTAACCTAACTTAGAAAAGTCTGTACTTTCCTATGTTCTCCTCTTCATATTGAATATCCTATTTTAAACTGAAGTTCAATGAACTTTAGTTGGATGTTCAAGAATCCAGATGTCATAGAATTCCAAATTCCATTTCTTGATTCATGGTGTTTCAACCATTATTTTCTGCAAAAACTTTTCATTTCATATACTAGTATGTGAATGAAGTATAGTTAGATTGTGCAACACACAATTTAACTATCTTTACATTTGTAATGGAGTAGTTACTAACAAACACTCCCACTACAAAAATGTTTTACAGAATTTGTGATATTCTTTGGTTTTTTCATTGTTAATTATTAGTAACTTGCTTACTTGACTTGCAGTCACACTACTACAAAAAAATCTTTTTAGGGCTCGCATAAGACTCGCAGAGCACAAGCCCTCTATTTGAGAGCCTTAAAAAGTGAAGTTTTTTAGGACTCGCATTGTTAGCCCTAAAAAAATATTTTTAGGACTTGCATTGCGAGCCCTAAAAGAATGTTTTAGGGCTCACGATGCGAGTCCTAAAAGATCTTGTTGAATGCCTTGAGTAAAGTTTTTAGGGCTCTCTTCACGTGCCCTAAAATAATATTTTTAGAACTTGCAATGCGTGTCCTAAAAGATCATGTTGAGTGTCTTTAAATAAATTTTTAGGGCTCTCTTTGCATGCCCTTAAAAGTTATTTTTTAAAAAAAAAAAATGCAGCTACAATTTTCATTTTGATTTAAAAAATATATCACATTGAGTGTCTAAAATGTATTATATATGTTAGATTTCTAAAATTTTAAAAGAGAATACTAAAATAGTGCAAAAAAAAATTAAAAGAAATTTAAATTTCTCAACATGTATTGTAAAATAGCTTATAACATCTTTCATTTTGCTCTAACCAATCGTAAAAATGACATCGCTCATTCTTCTCGAACTTCATCAATTTCTTGAGTAGTCACTGCTAACTTTGTTGAGCATTATACGAACTTTGCTGCAACAAAAGTAAGTCAGAGAGTTGTCCTTGTCCACTGAAACATTGTTGTAGCATTACACAAACTTTTAAAAAAAAAATTATATTTATTTTAAATTAAAAATTACGATTTAAATGAAACAATTATATACAAATGTGAAAACTTATAGATTAAAGTAACAAAACTTGTACATTCAATGAGATAGTTACAAATCTAAAAAATAAATTTTGGAACAAATATAAATAATCAATCTTATCACATTTATAATACAAAACTAAGAAATCTAATAATAATAACCTGAGTTAACAATGGATTCTTCAAACAACTTCTTCTTCCCTTTGTAAAAACTCATCCTCATCAATATCACCACGAACATTCTAGTTTCTACCCATGGTCCAATGACAACCTATCGGCAGACATCCACTCAGTTTCCATATTGTGCCTATTTGTTTTAATAAAAGATACAAATTATGAAAATAAAATAAACATACAAAACAAAAATAAGTATAAATAAATCTACTAAAAATCGAACAACATATCCCCTAATTTACTTGCCTAGCCATCTGTCACAATCAACACTAACAATTCAAACAAATAAAAACCACATAGGTTTTTATCCATATATCACCGCAGCACACAAAATTCTCATAATCTACTTTACTAAGACATGCAAGTTTTCAACCTTCTGTTATCACCACAAAACACAGAATTTTCAGGACCTACTTCACTACAGATAAATATCTAAGATATTCAATCTCCACTAAAGTTATAAAATTTATATTCAAAATAATAAAAGATTGAAAATTAAAAAAAATCAAATACAACATACCTCTTGCAATTAGTTATCAATCTAATGCTTTAAGATCTATCAAAATATGAACATAAACATTAATATCATCATTATATATATAAAAAAGGATAGATGTTTACATTTAATTTTAAAGTTATTACATAAATATAATTTAAATAGCAAATCATGTTCATTTGTAGAGAGCTTATACCATGTGTTTCAAATCACAATATATATATATATTTTAAAGAATCAATAAAGCATTTATAAATCATAAACACATTATAAAGACTATCACTCAAAACTCTTCCTTAAACAAAATATAAATTTAAAGCAATTGGATCCTAACCAAATAAAAAATAAGAAGGGAAACAAGGCAAAGGATAATCAAACAATCACAAAGAATATTGTACGCCCTGAGTATCAGCACGTTCCTTGTTGAGGCAGCTCGGGAGAAGCGAACTAATAAAGAGCCATAACCGAGGTGTCACATGTTCATTATCCATTCGGAGAAATTTGGTACGATCCCCTAAACAAATAGCTCGAGCTGATGGATCGTTTAGATGCTTATCACTTGGAACCATTGTCAACATGGCATTAAAAGGCACAAGCTAGCACTACATTAATCTCGTGGTACATCAGAGGCCTGACATACCCCAGGATCTTTATAAAGTCAACCACGTAATATAAACGTGCGTATAACAGACATCACATGTCTGTTTTATTCCTAAATTCCCGAATACGCAATATAAACGTGCGTGATCAGACATCCCACACCAGATTTAGGCCATGTGGCCCATTATCCATTTTTACCTACTGATTAGACCACACTTCAATGAAAGGTTTAGATATTAATCATCAGTGTCACAGAGATGACGTGAAGGATAAAGAGATCACAGGATGACCCCAATGCCTACTTAAAGATCATTCTCCTATAAATACCAAGACCCTGGGTAGTGCAAAGGGTTGGATTCTTCTAGTAATGCAAATACTCTGTAAAAATAGCAAGAGAGAGAAACAGTAATAATATTGACTCGTGGACTAGAAAGATTTTAACCTCCAAACCACGTAAAAAGGGGTGATCATTTTTCTTCTCTTGATAATTGATTGTCAGCATCCTTGAGTATTATCATTTTCTTATTACAGTTTACCATTAGACACTAATCCATCCTAGTTATTCATATAATTCACTGTTGTCGAAAAATTGCATCAATAGTTTGGTGTTTTCATTGAGAGGATTTAGATTAGTGCTATCACAAAAACTTGATCATGGTGGTCACTCGTTCGAGGCATGGTAACGAGGCAGATCAACATGGTGGGCAGGAGGCTCACCATACTGCCATATCCAATGAACAAGACCCGGAGATCCAGCAACGATTGGGGAAATAGCCGATGGGCCATGACGACACTGGGAGTTCAGCGCCCCTACCTCCAAATCTGAACCCAGGTTACCTGACGGCGGTAGAAATGGAAAATATGCAGTTGATGAGTCATCTAGCGAAGGAAAATAAGCAAATAGAAGAAGTCTTGGCCTGGATACCCCCTCTTGCAACCGACGTTAATGTCAGAAAGAGGCAAAGCAGGACTCACAAGTCCTGCCGGGATAGTCGGCCCAGGCCCAGTCGATCGGTTAGAACCTCAACCCCAAGTTCTGCGCCCATGTCGCACCATCACCAGGAAACTATGGCCCATCAGTGAGTCAGCCTGTCAGTCAGAACTTAAACTCCAAGTTTGGCTCCACCATCGAACGCACCCAGGAGAGCTCGTGGCAACTCGCGGAGGAGGTCCGGGGAGAGCTCATTCGGACAACCTGATCTGACCAGCCGTCCCGTGCCGCGATCAGATCGCTCGGCCTAGAGAGCTAGAGGCGGTGGGATAGAGCAACCACAAGCTAGTTTGGTCCGGCCAGACGGGACTAGGATTGCTTCACTAGTTAGGCATCCCCCTTTGCCGATAAGATATCCATCTCCTCCTTGTCTTGCCCGAGATATTCCTGCATACGGGAACAGTAGAAGGAATCCTCCTTCCGCTGTTCCTGCTCATCACCCACGAGCGCACGAAAATGTCCCAGATCCTCTCCCTCGACAACAGGCTCTGAGCTTTTCCAATGGGAGCTATTGGACTGAAAGCCACCAAAGTGGCAGATCTGGTGGAGACCTACGAAATCATCTAAGTTCGGCACAAAGCCCTCGGGCCGCCTCGCGGACCGATTCTCGAGATTGCCTCAACTTGCAGAGGGGAGAGCCGACCAGAAACAAAATTCATGCTCGCCGAGAGGATGATCCTTCCGAAATACGTGACAACAGGAACGTCCCACAAAACCAAGCTCAAGCTTGGAAGGACAATAACCCGCCTAACGCGTACAATGGGATGGGAGCTGTTGAACAGCCCTAGAACAACCAAGGGATCAAAGACCAAACCCTCGAAAGGTTAGCTCAGATGGAGGAACTAATGAAGAGGCTCCTGTCAGAGAAGGGAAAAGATGAATACGACTCAGGGGACAAACTCGAGCTTTTTGCCCCCAACATTGCAGCAACGGCATACCCGCCAGGTTTCAGGATGCCACATCTATCCAAGTTCGATGGGGACAGAGATCCATCAGATCATTTGGGGATGTTCAATACCCTGATGATGGCCCATAATATCGGTCCCGAGCTGAGATGCCTGATATTCCCTTCGTCTCTGATTGGGTTAGCTAAGCAGTGGTTCAAGCAATGTAAGAAACAGTCGATCAGCTCATGGAAGAATTTCTCTACCGATTTCAAGAGGGCGTTCCGAGCCTCTCAAGCGGTTCGCATCAAAGCGGATACCCTGGTGAACATGAAGCAACAGCCCAGGAACCCTTAAAGGCTTATCTGAGCAGGTTTGCAAACGTTGCGGCTCGAGCTAGGGACGCGGACGAAAGTTCCAGACTCATGGCTATGAGAATTGGAATCCTTGTTGGGGGTGAGCTGTGGAAAGAAATCCAGAAGAATGGTGTCACCACTGTGGATGAATTCTTGAACAAGGCACATGAATGGATAAATTTGGAAGAAGAACAAGCATCGGTTGCGGGAACCAGCCAAATCCCTGACCAGCTCGTTGGAGCGGAAATGGACGTCGTGAATAGGACTTAGACCGTTGCCCAGAATAACCAAAGGGGTGGAAGCAAGAGAAAGGGAAACGGCAAGGGAAGCCAGCACGATCCAAAGAAGAACAAGCTTGTGGAAATGTTCAAACCGGTCTACACGATTTATACCGACCTCACAAACACTAGGGAGAACATTTTCATAGCGAATTGTGCCCGCCTTCCTTGGAAAAAGCTAGAGCCCTTTAAAAATCAAAAGGCTAAGAGAGACCCTTCCAAATTCTGTCGATTACACAATGACATCGATCACAACACCGATGATTGCAGGCATCTGAAGGATGAGATCGAGATGCTCATCCGGGCCAGACCCTTGGCTCAGTATGCTCAGAATCGGGTTACTCCTAATCAGCCCGCCAGGCAAAACGTTCAATCACCTCCGGAAGTCCAAGCAAATCCGACCGGAGGCCAGGCGGTTCAGGACCTCCCTCCTCCAATAATAGGAGGAGAGATAACCACCATTTCTGGAGGCCCCCATCTGGCAGGCTTGAGCAGAGGTGCTCAGAAAAGATACATCAACGAATTGAAGTCTCATAAAGGAATCAAATTTATCCCAGAACAGCCCATACCCAAACAACAGCGATTGGAGAGACAAGCAATCAGTTTCACCGAAGAAGATGCTAGTCATGTCTAGTTCCCACATAACAACCCTCTAGTTATAACCGGCCAGCTCGCCAATTAGAGGGTCAAGAGGATACTAGTTGATAATGGGAGTTCGGTGAGCTTGTTGTTTCAATCCACGCTAGAAAAAATAGGGTTGTCGGTGACCGAACTGAAGGCCAGGTCCATCATGTTGTATGGTTTCTCTAGCAAAGGGTTGGCTACGATAGGTACGATTGAGTTAGTAATAACCTTGGGAGAGGGACCCCGAACTGTATCCAAGCTCCTCGAGTTCGTGGTCATCGACTGTCCCACCGCATACAACACAATTTTGGGTCAGCCTACGTTGATGGCATTTGAAGCCATAACTTCTATATGCCACCTCGCAGTCAAATTTCCCTCCTCTATGGGGATATGCATGGTCTGAGGTGATCAGCTCGCTCCTAGGGAATGCTATGGAATTTCCATGAAGGGAAAATCACACCCCGGGCAGCAGACGATGACTATTCAGGGCGGAAGCGAGGAACCCCAGGAAGTGAGAGCTAGGTCAGCCAACGGCGTAGTTACCTTGGGATAAAGAAATCTTGGCCAGCCAACGGCGTAGGTACCCCCCTGAGTGACGATATCGACCCTAGATTTGGTGAAGATAGGTCCGAGCTCCAGGATATCGAAGAGCTGGAAGAGATAAATATCGATCCTCAAGACCCTTCAAGGATGGTTAGGCTCAGGAAAAACCTTTGTGATGAGAGAAAGGCGGAGTTGATGAAATTCCTGCAAGGAAATCTAGATATTTTCGCCTAGTCTCGTGAAGACATGGTGGGGATCAGCCCGAGCATCATCATGCATACCCTCAACTTGGACAAGAGCATGCATGCGAAGTCGCAGAAACAGAGGCATCTGGGCACGACCCGAGCTGTGGCCCTGGAAGAGGAAGTGTCTTGACTTTTAAAATGCGGTTTCATCCGCGTGGCAAAATACCCGATCTGGGTCGTTAATCCTGTTCTAGTCCCAAAACCTAACGGAAAATGGCGGACCTGAATCAACTTTTCTGACCTGAATAAAGCATGTCCCAAAGATTGCTTCCCCTTACTAAGGATTGACCAGTTGGTGGACGTCACAGCAGGACACGAGCTCATGTCCTTCATGGATGCGTACTCTGGTTACAACCAGATCTCTATGAATCCTGTGGACTAGGAGCATACCAGCTTCATGACCCCAACCAATGTTTATTGTTACAAAGTCATGCCTTTCGGGCTGAAGATCGCCGGAGCAACATATCAGAGATTGGTCAACAGAATGTTCATTAATCAGATCGGGAAAAACATGGAATTGTATGTTGACGACATGTTGGTCAAGTAAAAAACTGTTGATGACCATGTTCCCGATCTGAGGGAATGTTTTGAGATCTTAAGGAAGTATGGGATGAGGTTGAATATCCCCAAAAATGTACCTTTGGGGTGGTGTTAGGAAAATTTCCAGGTTTCATAGTCAACACCAGAGGAATAGAGGCGAACCCAGACAAAATCAGATCGCTACTCGAAATGCCATCGCCCCGGTTGCAAAAAGATGTCTAGAGTCTGACAGGAAGGGTGGCAGCCCTTAATCGGTTCATTTCCAAATCTACCGACAAGTGTTTGCCATTCTATAACCTGCTCCGGGGGAATAAAAAGTTTGAGTGGACCAAAGAGTGTGAGCGGGCCTTCCTCGACCTAAAAGCACATTTAGCCGAGCCGCCCGTGTTATCCAAGCCAAAGACAGGAGAGCCTTTCTTTACTTAGATGTTATAGAAGATACGGCTAGCGCCGTGCTGGTCCGGGAAGAGGACCGGGCTCAATAGCCAGTCTATTACATTAGCAAAAGGCTCCTTGGAGCTGAATCTCGATATTCGTTGATGGAAAAAATGGCTTTCTGCCTTATCATGGCCTCCAGAAAGGTCGGGCCATATTTCTAGTCCCATTCAATCCACATCATAACCAATCAACCTTTAAGGCAGGTACTATAGAAAATTGATGCATTGGGACGTCTTTTGAAATGGGCCATCGAGCTCAGCCAGTTCGAAATTCTATACATACCACAAACTGCAATCAAAAGCCAAGCCTTGGCTGATTTCATGTTTGAATGCACTGGATTCCCAGAGGAACTAGGGGAAGGGTTGGTGCAGGCATTGTGGAGAATCTTTGTGGATGGTTCGTCTAACGAAAACGGGTCCGGAGTTGGAATCATTTTGATATCCCCAGAGGGACATCGTTTCCACTCTGTATTACGATCGGGATTCGAGGCATCCTACAACGAGGCCGAGTACAAAGCTCTATTGGCCGGGCTTAGGGTGGCCAAGGAGCTAAAGGCCAGGGCCATCCAATGCTATAGTGATTCCTAGCTTGTGGTAAACCAAGTATTAGGGGAATACCAAGCGCAGGGAACCAAGATGGCAGCCTACCTGGCCAAGGTAAAGAAGGAGCTGTCCGAATTTGAGTACAACCAAATTGGGCAGATCCCGCATGAGCAGAACGCCAATTCTGACGCTCTGGCAAAACTCGCCACCTCCAGGGAAGTCGAGACCTTAAGCCTGATACCGGTGGAATTCTTGGAAAGACCAAGCATGATAGAGGATGCAAGGGAAATCGAGATGATCGATGCCAAGCCAACTTGGATGACGCCCATAGTCGTGTACCTTACAACAGGGAAGATTCTCTATCAAGCTCCGAGGTATACAATCATAGACGGAACTTTGTACCGGTGTGGCTTGTCGCTGCCTCTTCTACGATGTGTTCTAGACGGGTCCTCCACTCCTTCTTCTTGCTTGGTCCAATAAATGGAGGCATCACTGCTTGAGTTCCATGCTCTCCATCACTCTCTTGTCCAATCTAATTTCCTGCACTCTCAACAGCAAGAGCCTTCCCTACCGCCTGAGCGTAGGTAGAGATTTTATGCAATGGGGCAACTCTAATGCCCTAAGCTATTCTGGGATCCAATCCCTATATAAATTTTTTCTTTTGAGCTGCATTCGTGGGTACCAAGTCAACAGCGAACTTGGCCAACTCATCAAATCTCTTAATATACTCGGTTATTGTTGCATTTCCCCTGAACGAGATCATAAACTCATTCATCTTAGCAGTATGGGCCGCATCACAGTAATACCTTTCATTGAACAGGTGCCAAAATTCTTTCCAATCCATCACAACTGTGTCTCATGTCTGGGATGCTACCTCCCACCATGTCCGGGCATCATCCCGCAATGCATATGTCGCACAGATCACCCTATCGTAACCTACTAGCCCCATACTATCGAGAATGGAACTGATCATGTCCATCCATTGCTCAGCTCTGAATGGATCTAGGCCTCCCTCGAAGACAGGAGGGTAATACTCTTGGAATTTTCCACAAAGAAATTCCCATCTGTTCTCAACCCTAGGCTGAGCCAAAAATGGTGCCACTCCTAGCATAGCAAAGGAAGAGGTGTTCCCTCACAGGTTCCACTGTTGCTTCAAACACCTGATCTCTTCCTCCTGCCTCTGCAATCTTAATTGCACATTTGTAAGCACCTGCTGCAAATTCTGAGGGGCAGATGAAGAACTCAACCCCAGGCTAAAACTCCCAGCCTCTGTATAACCACCATCAAGCCTCATTATCTTCCTTGGATACAAACATGCTGGTTGAATCTGCAGTCAATAACTTGACCCATTAAACATGATGAGCATATCAAGAGCTTTACCCACAGGATCAATCTTACCACACCACACCACAATCATAATCCCTGCTCTTCCAACATTCACACCATGCCTCCAACTCCAACATGCAAATATCATATTTATATATATATATATATTCATGGAGCAGGTAATCATATAGTCAAGGGCCAGGCTCTATCATAATCTCATGCTCCCTAATACAATGTGCAGGTAAAGCATTTACATTATATTTAAGAAGTTAAGAACATAACTACAAAAATAGTTACCATTCCCCGAGTGAAGGTATCTCTGATGACAAGTGTACATGCCCAGCTTGTCTTCAGGAACCCTTAACCTTGGCAAGCTCTGATACCAAGTTGTAATGCCCTAAACTCCAGGGACCGTTACAGTGTGCATTTTAAACAGTGCTAAACTCTCTAATCGAGTCATTTGGCCATAATCATGTAACTAAGTATGATTAGCGATTTAGGGTTAAATTTTTTGGTTAAGATATAACGTTACACTAAAACGTTTACTGTATACATTGGGATCCAAAAAATATAATTTAAAGGTCAATTACAACAAAATATTTACATTCAGCCAACCTAAGCGGCAAAATAGGGTTTAACCCTAGTTCCTCTTTTAACCCTCGGACGTGGCGGTCAAGTAGCCACATATGTACACATCGTCACCTAAGCTCTCCAACTCAAGGATGGTCCAACTTTCTTTTGCCTTTACCTGCACCACATAGCACCCGTGAGCCGAAGCCCAACAGAAAAACTCAATATGCTCATGAATAGTAATGACATGTCATCAAATCATAATGTGCATGCCTAGTAACTATAGCCTTAATCACGCATGCAAATAAGTTCAAATAATGATGGTTGTGGGCCCTGCCCTCTTGTATGGATGATTATCAAGTCAATTCTAAACAGATGAGTGATTAACACTTGAGGTTCCAATAACCATGCTATGGCTTATAGCTTTAATTAAATGAGTGACTCAGGAGTAAGTCACTAACATAGGATCTACACCCTTAGTTGAGTGACTGATAAGCAAGTCACTAACATGGGATCTGCACCCTTAGATGAGTGACTGGTAAGCAAGTCACCGACATGAATCAAATGAGTGACCATGAAGTCACTAATGTGGGTTTCGTACCCTTAGCCATGTGACAATAAGGTCACCTGGACCTTTTGGCCCTAGCTCTGAGTAACTAGTCATAGAACTAGACAAGCGCTTTTAGTTTTCATCGAACTTGAGGTCGGTCCGGCATTAATGCTCATGATGAGTCATTAAATGCAGATGTCGATTACATCTAATCTTTTTGGCTTTGCGTTCATGATGCTTATGCCGCTCTTGACTCATAGGTCAATAACAGACGACCAATGCTCAGTACCACTGTCGAACTTAACTAATAAGTCACAGCTTCACAGCTAGTTCTGACACATTGTCGATTCTGACTAGTAAGTTAGTGCCACGCACAAGTAAGCAATGCTACCAGGCAAATATCATATGTCAAATATTCGAATGTAGGGCATTCATCATGCTTACTTAACAATTGCTAGCATAATTAGGATCGTGCACAAACACAGAGACTCAAGGTCTGATAAATCTCATATTCAACATTCATGGCATGCCCTAACCACATGTTTCTCGTACATCACATACTGGGTGCAGTTTTCTTACCTCTGGTTCGAGCGAGAAATAGCAAATGAGCGACCCTTGAGAACGATCGATCCTTTAATCCCTTAGCAGTTACCTAGTCATAACCAAATATGGGATTCCATCAATAAAATCAATCACAAAAGGTTCCCGGACCAAACCTAGCCTCTAGGACATCGAATCCTACTAAACTGGGTAGTAGGAACGATCCCGAGGACTAAGGTATGATTCCCCAAGCCAAAAACTCAATTTTGGCCAAAAATGCTCTTAAGGGCCGTGACCTTACATCCACCATGCCGCGGCCCACCTCCCAAACAGAGGCGCCAACCTCAAGCTCCTGCACCCTATGCCGCGGCATGCCTCCCAAGCGCCGCGGCCTTACCTGGCCATCAACCAAAAACCCCTGTTTTCTCCCATCAAAACCTCGTTTTTTCCCTCTTTTAATTCTTCCGAAACTTACTCAAACATCTCCTAATCCAAACCAAGCATCCCCACAACACAATCAACATTGCCACAACAAAACCCAAGCTTTGAACCACCAAAAACCACACCAATTACTCAATTCTATAATCAAAAGTTCTAACTCAAAACTAACTTCAAAACAGAGTAAAAACCAGAAATTTCATGGCTGAATCTTACCTCAAGCTCAAGATTAAACCCTCTTCAATGGCTGAACACAAGCCTAGAACCTCAAGCCTTGATTCCCACACTTGAATCCTCAAACTTAGCTTCAAAATTCAAGAAGAAAAGAAGAAGAAAATGATGAACGGATGAAGAGGAAAAAGGTGAACGAAATGCTCCGTTTTTGCTTAACTTTCCACAGCCTTCTCAAAGTTATATCTATCCTTAGGGTGAAAAGACCTAAATGCCCCTAGGCTTATCTTCTTTCCTTAACAATCCCCAAGGGCAAAATTGTCCTTTCCTATCTAATCCTGCTAATCATAATTAACGTCCTCCAATTCCTATTACTCCAAATATTCTCAAATGCTAACAAATCACATCCCATTACCCTTTAATTCCCTGAAATGTTCTAATCACCAAATTACCCCGAGACTCACCCCGAGCCCCGAAACTAACCCCGTTATGACCAGACCGGTAACTTGCATTCAAAGATCGTCTCATGCCGAATGGCTCGAACAAATACACATATAATGTGGTATTATTCATAATTCACCCACATGCATGAAAATGCACAATTACGCCCTTAACGGGCCAAATTACCAAAATGCCCTTATAATTAAAAATGGACCCATATGCATGCATTTATCATTATATCATAATATAATTCACATAAACATGCATATAATCATTTAATAATATAATAAATCAATTATGGCCCTCCCGGCCTCCTAATCAAGGTCCTAAACCTTATTAGGGATTTTGGGGCGTTACAACTATCCCCTCATAGAAATTTCATCCTCGAAATTTATCTGAACTGCCCGGAATAAGAATTCTGCACAACTGATTCCGAATACCCAGGTCGTCCCCTCGACCTCATTGTCTCTGTAACATACCTTAATCCAAGGTATAACTTTGTTCCTCAAAACCTTATTCTTTTTGTTAAAATCTAATTTAGCTACTCCTCATAGGATAATTTTAGCTTCAATCTCCATATTCTCATAACTCAACTCATGAGTTTCCTTCCAACCCATGTCCTTAACATGAAAATATAAAATACACTGTATGCAGTTAACAGAGCCAATGATAAGGCCAATCCAAAGGCAACATGACTGGTCTTATCCAGGATTCAATTGGTCATATTAATCTAGGGCTCAACTTGCCCTTATTTCCTCACCCATTTCCATGGTGATACTTTTAAGGAAGATACATACTTCTACATGGAATTCCACATTCCTGCATTTCAAATCAATATAACTTTTCCATTTACTCTGAGAAGAGAGCATCCAAGCTCTAAGCTGTAATAATCTCAATGATTCCCTGAACTACCTTAGGATCCAGTTATAATAGCTCACCCATCTCATTCCAATGAACAGGTGATAAAAATTTTCTATCATACCTCATCTCATAAGGTACCTTTCAAATAATTGGATAACTCACTCTCTGATTTACCATCAGTCTGAGGATAATTAACTATACTAAATTCCATCTATATATTCATGGCTTTCTGCAACCTTCCTCAAGACTTGGAAGTAAAAACGGAGTCCTCATCTGATAAGATAGACCTCAAATTCCATAAAGGCGCACTACCTCTTTCACATAGAGATCTGAAAACTGATCAGCTTTGTTACTTGTCCTTACCAATAGAAATGAACTCACTTGGAATACTGGTCCATAATGACCCAATTCCATCTCATACTGGTCCACTATCCTAGGCAGCCCCACCGCGAAACCCATCGTGAAGTTTCCTTATTTCCATTATAAAATACTCAAAGGCTACAATAGCCTTACTAGTTTATGATACTCTGTCTTGACCTGCTATCAGGTAAGGAACTTTGCCACACATACCATTATGTCCCTGTCCGTCCCAGGCCATCAATATAAAGCTTTCAAACTCTGGTACACTGTCATGATGCCTGTATGAAGAGAATAAGAGAGTAGCATGAGAATCATCCAGAATCTTCCAATCAATCCAAATGTCTGTCGGATTCCAAATCTGATCCTTATACCATAATAACCCATACCTGACACTGCAAAACCCTTAGCTAATCCAGCTAAGACATTTCACTCAACCTTCCTATCTGCGGTTTACTTAATTGTCTTTCCTTTGATCCTTTCCAAAATGATAATCTTAAGCATAAAGCTGGCCACGTGGCCCACCAGAAACTCTACTTTAGTTCTGGTCAGATCCTTTAACCAACATGATGCATAGGCAATCACGTTTCCCTGTCATTGAGGTGTCATAGCAACCTACTAGCTAATTCTGATCTGCAAGAAGACCCATAACTTTTTCCCAAGGTACATGTAATATCCTGTCCGTCTAAGGAAACTCCAGCCCCTAAGGCGTTCCTTGATCTTGGCAAGACTCTGAAGGAAATATATCACAATACCATTGTCCAAGACGATCACAAATCCAATTCAAATAATCATTGAATACTCTGTTCATCTAATTCATAAAACAACTTGGCATTAACCAGTTTCTTAGAACATCATCCAGCACTCCAAGTGCTCTTATCTTATATAAAAACAGTCTTTTGCATATTCTTCTCCCTGATCTCTAGCTGGTACTAACCATATCAAAGATCCACCTTATCCAATAACTGAGTCTTTTAAATCTTATAACTTTGCTGAAGCCGTTCAAAATAGTGTCCTAAACCTGATTCCATCACTGGCACTAATCCAGTCACCATTCTATCCCTTTTTATGTGAACGTAATCCTGACAAATCCCCTAGAAGCACATCCAGAAACTTACAGACTAATCTGGTTTGTCTTGAACTTGCAGGCACAATCTAAGTGGTGTCCACCACACTAGCTAAGAGTTCTATGCATCCTCCTGCAATAGATCTGTAGCTCTAGATACAGATGTCGTCAACATACAAAATCCATGCACAATGCCAACTACCATAAGGCTTCCCACTCTCAAGCTCAAGAGTTGCTATTCTTTTCCTTGCAATTAGCATTGCCCCACACTTACTTAACCAATTCATAACCAACTTTATCAAAAACACTGATGAGTCCTTTTCATTATAACCTAACTCATCTCTTAAATCACCAATACAATATTGCATTCCCATCATAACATAACCATGTGATCTGCATATAATCTTTATGCTTCTCTATATACAACAAACAAAGAAACAACATGGCACCAAAACAAGTCAGCATTATACAAAAATCAGAATTAGAAAGCTGACCTACAACCCCTGAGGAACTAGTCTCAGTCTCAGTCTCTCACTGCATCAGAACAAACACTCGAGCTGTAGTCGAGCTGTCCATCCCTTTTTTCTCATCCTTTCTTAGCCTTGGGAAATTCTTCTTGAAATGCCCAACCATGTCACATAAGAAGCATGCCTTTGCCCGACATTCTCCTAGATGACACCTTGTGCACCAAGCACGTACTGGATGAGTCCTCCACTCCTTCTTCTTGCTTGGTCCAATAAATGGAGGCATCACTGCTTGAGTTCCATGCTCTCCAGCACTCTCCTGCCCAATCTAATTTCCTACGTTCTCAACAGCAAGAGCCTTGCCTACCACCTAAGTGTAGGTAGAGATTTCATGCACTGGGGCAACTCTAATGCCCTGAGCTATTCTAGGATCCAATCCCTAAATAAACTTTTTCTTTTGAGCTGCATATGTGGGTACCATGTCAATAACAAACTTGGCCAACCCATCAAATCTCTTAATATACTCGGTTATTGTTGCATTTCCCTGAACGAGATTCATAAACTCATTCATCTTAGAAGTCTGGGCTGCATCACAGTAATACCTACACCGGGTAGTAGGAACGATCCCGAGGCCTAAGGTTTGATTCCCTAAGCCAAAAACTCAATTTTGGCCAAAAATACTCTTAAGGGATGCGACCCTACATCCACCATGTTGCGGCCTGCCTCCTAAACAGAGGCGCCAGCCTCAAGCTTCTGCACCCTATGCCGCAACATGCCTCCCAAGTGTCGCAGCCCTACCTGGCCATCAGCCAAAAACCCCTGTTTTCTCCCATCAAAACCTCATTTTTTCTCTCTTTTAATCCTTCCAAAACTTACTCAAACATCTCTAAATCCAAACCAAGCATCCCCACAACACAATCAACATTGCCACAACAAAACCCAAGCTTTGAACCACCAAAAACCACACCAATTACTCAATTCTATAATCAAAAGTTCTAACTCAAAACTAACTTCAAAACATAGTAAAAAACAGAAATTTCATGGTTGAATCTTACCTCAAGCTCAAGATTAAACCCTCTTCAATGGCTGAACACAAGCCTAGAACCTCAAGCCTTGATTCCCACACTTGAATCCTCAAACTTAGCTTCAAAATTCAAGAAGAAAAGAAGAAGAAAATGATGAACGGATGAAGAGGAAGAAGGTGAAGGAGATGCTCCATTTTTGCTTAACTTTCCACAACCTTCTCAAAGTTATATCTATCCTTAGGGTGAAAAGACCTAAATGCCCCTAGGCTTATCTTCTTTCCTTAACAGCCCCCAAGGGCAAAATTTTCCTTTCCCATCTAATCCTGCTAATCATAATTAACGTCCTCCAATTCCAATTACTCCCAATATTCTCAAATGCTAACAAATCACATCCCATTACCCTTTAATTCCCGGCAATGTTCTAATCACCAAATTACCCCGAGACTCACCCCGAGCCCTGAAACTAACCCCATTATGACTAGACCGGTAACTTTCATTCAAAGATCGTCTCATGCCGAATGGCTCGAATAAATCCACATATAATGTGGTATTATTCATAATTCACCCACATACATGAAAATGCACAATTATGCCCTCAACGGGCCAAATTACCAAAATGCCCTTATAATTAAAAATGGACCCATATGCATGCATTTATCATCATATCATAATATAATTTACATAAACATGCATATAATCATTTAATAATATAATAAATCAATTATGGCCCTCCCGGCCTCCTAATCAAGGTCCTAAACCTTATTAGGGATTTTGGGGCATTGCACTGCAATAAGGGAAACTTGCATAAATTTCACACATCACACTTCAATATCCAAGATCACAAACACCTGGTTTGCATCATAAAAAGAGAACCAAATAAATACAAGAGTTCATATATACACTCATTTAACAAAAATATAATAATAAATCAAATGAAAATTTTAAAATTTTATTGACACCAATTGATTCTGTTATTTAGGTGCACCAATAAGTAATCTATTCTTCATAGATTTACTTCTGTTTTGCAGGTTAATGTATTTCACAATCCTACAAAATCAAAATCAATATTATAAGCCTTAAACACAACAATCAAAATTGACAAAATCAAGCATATATATGCTTAACATTAGAGAAGCGTGCGTTGATTTGGTACCAAAAGGAAAGAAAAGACAATAATGTTCTCTGCAAATTAGAAAAAGCTAGCTCTTAGAAATCAATATGAATATCATACTTTTTTTAGTATATTATATATATTCTTATAATAGAGAACTCTACCTCAGAACATGTGTACAAAACAAAAACCCATAACAAAATTACTCACCACAAAAACTCAATTGAAGAAATCTCCTACACCATTGATGCCAAAGACTACCATCGAACCACCTTCCTCGCACAGCCCGAGGCCCTATCGCGGCTTCATTGTTGGGTGAATTAAAAGCATTATCTATCAAAGAAATGAAGCAAAAAAAAAAAACAAAAAAACAAAAAACCTGCTGCTGAGACCATCTGTAACAGTGCTGCTACCGAGACCCTCTGCTAAAGTTGTCGGAGCTGAGAGAACCTAGGAGTCGTGCGTCTACGCCTGCCTTCTTCTCTGTCTTCGTACGCCTACAACAAGAACCCAACACATGGACGGCAACACACCAGTCAACTTCACCGTCTGTAGCAGGAGCCTTCACCGTCGACGGAAGTTCGTCAGCCACATGCCTCTCTCTCCTTCCTTTTCTTCTTCATCAATTTTTGTGGCTGGTCAAAAATGAACCCTAGAGCCCCAATTCGAATCCTTAAAATTTTCCCCTTTTTACTTAATATATAAGGGCACTCTTTGAGTTCCCCTTAATACTCTTTTAGGACAGTCAAAGTGAGCCCTTAAAAGTCACCACTCATATTGTACACTGAAATTTTCTATTCAGATTTTTTTAGGACACTCATTGTGAGTCCTAAAATGTATTTTTTAAGGACTATCAATGAGAGTCCTAAAAACTCCAGAGACAATTTTTAGCACTTACATTTAGGTGCGTGCCCTAAAAAGGTGACCCGTAAATGGTATTTTGTAGTAGTGTCATTATTTCTAGTACAACGTAACTAGAAAATACAGTGATTATAATAATCATGATTCATTAAAACAGGATTAAAGAGGTACAAACTCTTTTGTAATCTTTTATGATTATTAAATTATTTCACTAAATGACTTCATGGAAAATTTTCAATTTATTCACATAACCACTTGTGAATCCCAACTTCTAAGTCTTTGATATTGTACAATCAAACATGTACAAAGTATAACAAGTGTTAAAATTATAGAAATAATAAAGAAGATAATGATTATTCATCATGAATATAATCTTATCAAATATGATTATATTCCCTTTCCAAAATACTAATTTTGCTTAGCATTCCAGTTGTATGTGAGTTGGGTTTGAATTCCAAGTACACATGCAAACTACTTGAATTCCAAATTCAAGTTTAGACTTCCTTTTGATTAGATCAAACAAGTGTCTAAGTGACTTTACTTTGAATGTTGCATGAAAAATTTCTACAAATTTTCTTTGCATTTGATCAAAGTTAAACATATCTAAAATAAATGTCAATTAATATTGACTTGCTATTTATTATCTCCTTTAGCTTTGAACATCAAAAGGTTCAACATACATCTCTATGTATTAGCTAAACGATTATGTGATTTTTGAGCATTTATTAGAGAAAGGTCTTTTGGTTTAACTTTAATTAACAGACTATATATACAAGGAGATAACCATTTAATAGTGTAAATAAAAGACTACCTTTTAATTGTTTTATGTGTCTAATTAATTACAACCAAATATTTAATAATTCACATAAATGGTTCACTTAATTGGGGCTGGAATAAAATGTCTTATTAAATCTATAATTTGCACAACAATGATTAATTCATAATTATCATTCATACTCATTGATGAAATAGGCGGAACAAGTATATTTTAAAAAATAAATAACAACTGAATTTATTATTCAAAATAAATACTAAACTTGTTCACTCATCAAATAACGGAATCTAAAAAACATAGTTTCTAGAAAAAAGAACTTAATACAAAGTTGAAAATAAAAATATGATATCCATGTCAGTTGTCTCTTGGTCTACCAATTTGCAGTCATTTTCTTGTTTTTCTTTCGCATTCTTTTGAGGTTCTTGATCGAGATTAAGAGGATTAATCATTGTTTCTGGAATTAAATAAATAAAATATAATGAATTAAAACATCTAATAAATATCATATTTTATTTGGAAAAGTAAATATGATGTGTGAATGCAACATATAAAAACACTTAAAAATATACTAATCAACGATAAATTAATTTGAAATGTTAATGGACCGCCTTAGGTAGGTCAGACTAACCCCAAATTAATTTTGAGACAAATCTCAATTTCATAAGTGAAAACTTAAAAATGCATTTTTCTCTTTTGACTTATGAAATACCGCTAGCTGGGTCAAGATGCACTAGTCGTGCTCGAATGCCTAGATACACCTTTGGAGTGTAACCCATTATTTTCAATCAATGACTTAACTCAAGACTGTGACTTAGGGTCAGCCAAGCTTGAAATACATCACTAATTATATTCTCATAAGAGAAGTCAACCTTGAGATAAAAAAAAACATATTCGGAAGCCTTTCCTTAGGGAGGCCGCAAACGGAGGCGACACGAGGCCCTTCCTATGCCTCTCGGTGTTCAACCAATAATGGAGACCATGAGACTTATTGTCATAACTCCCTCTCCCACTCACTATTTTGGAAAAGTCTGTTTTTCACAAAATCAATATTTTTTAGTTTAGTTGTAAAAAAAATTTAATTATTTTTACCAAATGATATTCTATTAATTACTAATCGAATTAAACAAAAAATTAAAATGGTGTCCTTAATTCTAACTCTAATTTTGCTTTAATTAAGAGAATACCATTTTTTAATTTTAATAAAACATTTTTATTAAAACAAAAAATTAAACATCTTTAATTTTGATTGACCATCTTAAATAATTAAGACTAAATTTATTATATGAATTATCACATATAAACATATAACAAATAATGCATGAAAAAATATTAAATATTTTAATAGTATTCAAATATTTATAATAAATAAATAAAATAAAAATGGGTATGGTAACTTTTGGGTATTTCTAGAAAAAATTACAACACTTGCATAAATATATGTGGAAAAATGTAACCTAGACTAACTAAGGCTTGGTGGAGAGCACTTTGATCTTCAACCTTGAGATGTAGTCTTTTGCGCAAATGCCACCCCTTTTTCCATATCCATTTTGAATTATAAACTTTTTAATTATTTTAAACAAAAATTTTAAAATAATTAAACTTTGGATTTTAACACCCAAAAGTTTCTAAGGCCCAATTTGAATTTGGGTGATTTAATTCAAAATATAAAATTAAAAAAAATTAATTTTAATAAATTAAAATTGAAGATAATTTTAATTTTGGATATTCTAATTATGGAAGATAACAATTAATTTTTTTTAATTAGGGTAAATAATCACCATTATTTCAATTAAAGAAATTACAAAATTAAAACTATTTTAATTCAATTTGTGATTTCTAATTAAATGAATAATTAAAATATGTTGATGGTAACAACACATTAGGTGTTGTACCAAGGGGCAGTGGTCAGTGGTGGTCCGGCGTGGGAGTGGGGAAGCACGCGGCTGAGGTGCGCAGGAAGCGCAATGGCTGGGCAGTAGGGAGGCACGCGCAAGGGCCGCGGCAGGGGCGCAGGGAGGCGATGGGGCGCACAAGCGCAACTACTGGGCGCAAGGGCGTGATTGCCTGGGCGTAGTTGCGTGACTGCAGGGTGCTGGTGTGCGTCTGGCTAGGCGTGCGGCTAGAGCGCAAGCATCATCTTGGGCTTGGTCTTGGGCTTGATCTCGGGGCTCGGGACATAATTTTATAACCCAGAATTTTTACACAAAAAGTTACAAAAATACTATGCCCCAAAATGGCTTACACATTTCATCTAGAAATTTTAAGAGCAATTCATAAACCCAAAAGCACCATAATAAACAACCCATAAGAATCTATCATCATGAAAACAAACATCCATCCATTCAAACATATATTACATATAATATAAAAATGCATATGATCACACACAACAATTAATAATATGTATAGATTAATGACATGCTCTGGTACCAATTGTTGGAAAACCAATCAAAACTTGCACCAAAATCTCATGTGTGATGGACCTGTTGTTGTTTTATTTTTATTATGAAACAACGGAAAAACAACATACAACAATTTTCAATAATCATATAAACAATTTATATGACCAAGAAAACAATCCGGAAACATTATCATACAATACTATTAGTCATGAAACAAATATATATACAATATACTTATATATATAATATATAAACACAAAAAAAATTAAGAACATAAACTTTTTTCCTCTTGAAGTCTATCAAGTGTCCTTGAGTCTTTTCGTATTTTTATCGATCTTCCTATCCAAATCTTTGACCACTCAAACCACAATCTTCCAGAGTGTTCTCAACACCTCAAGATGTGTGTGGGCACATAGAGAACATGAGTTTGTATTTTAGGAATCACAAGTATTTCTCAACTCATGAGAACAGGGATTATGGTCTGAGAATGGCTAGAATAAAGAAGAAGAAAGAGAAAGAGTTTTGTCTGACAAAAACTCTTAGAATTACTATGAATTGTGTATTGTGTTGTTTTGCTATTGTTATATTTTTTTTCATCTTCTTCCATATCATATATATAGAGATTTATGTTACCTTATTATTCCTAATAATAATAATATAAAATAATATAAGGATAATAGGATTTGATATTAGGTAAATCTCTAACTTACCATATTTGAAAAAATAATTTTCAAATTGTTAAATAATTAAATAAATAAAATAAAAAATGCACATATACAATATCTGTAAAGTGGTACACGCATGGCACAGTCCTTGGACTGTGTCAGGCGTGTGTCAGGCGTGTACTGCTATTCCCTTTTCAGGGATTTTGTATTTTTCTTTTATTTAATTATTTAACTAAATCAATCTTCCACAAAATAAGGTATTTAATCTTTTTATGGAAAAGATGACAACCATATTTCAAAATTTAAATTCTAAATTCAAATTTAGAATTCAAATTGATAATCATCATTATGACCATCTTTTAAAATTAAATAAATCAAAAACTATTTTTTGGACTTACTGATTTTATTTTCTCCCACTCAAATAAAATAATTAATTTCAAAATTTTATTTATTTATTTATATATGTGAAATTCAAAAATTTATATATTTAAATTAATAATATATTTTTGAAAATTAATAATTAATTCTAAATTAATTATTCAACCTCAATTATCATATCATTTCATATTTGACCCAAAGAATAAAATTCTTCTCAAATTCCCAAATTACAATTATACCCTTATATCGACTCTTACATTGATATGGTGTTGATAGAGCCACCCTAGGGACCTATGGACCTATAATATCAAGCTCCAATAAATATTACATTATTAATCAAAGCTCTTTGATTGGGTAATCATATTTATTAATCTCAAGATTACTCCACTAAAAATATGAGAATGAACTCTTAATAATTATAGACATTTATTACTGAGTACTTTACTAAGAATAATGTGTCCATTGATATAATCATTCATACAACGTTAATCATCTATTAATGGTTCATAATTAAAAGGGCATAAAATTATCGTTTTACCCTCTTAGCTATATCTTGTTCCTAGAGTACCATTGACTTTACTAGTGAAAGTTGTGTCACGGCAAGTTTGCGACGTGAGCGCTCATAACCTTTTCAACTCCAAAAGTCAACCCAATAGGGAATCATTATTCAATCTATAAGAAGGAATATATTCCATATACGTTAAACTATGTCCCTAGCCATATACATCATTGAGTCCCCAAAACAATTGTTCTTAGCCTAATCATTCTAACAACCCTTAACGCATGAATCAAAAGATCAGATGACATGTATAGGAGTTCATAGAAACCTCAGGTTTAAGGTCATCGTGTATATGATCATCGTTTGATGTGTTTGATATTAATACTATGAAACAGTGTTTAAACAAGTATTAAAAAAATCATATTTGGTCTAGTTCTACATACTCTTAGCATGCAAAGTACCTCCACTAAAGTGTCCTACTACACTAGTAACCCAAATCTAGGTCACATGTATTCATAATACTAGTGTACCGTACTAGTAGTAATTAATCTAAAGATTCTATAACTTTATTTTACTGTGACCTATTTAAGTTTATTATCTTATTCTCGATCCTCCCATAACAATATGAGATTAAGACCACATAGATAAACTTTAGAATTTTATGATATTCACTTAATATTATCATATAATATCGGACATGTCTATATATATAATAATTCAATTATATTATTTATTTCATTTAAAACATTCGTCAACTACAATTGCTTTATGGGCACTATTCCCAACACATATGTCCTTAGGGTGGCTCTATCAACACCATATAAGGTAAGAGTTGATACAAGGGTATAACTGTAATTTAGGAATTTGAGAAGAATTTTATTCTTCGGGTCAAGTATGCAATTATATGATAATTGAACTTGAATAATTAATTTGGAATTAATTATTAATTTTCAAAATGTATATTTATTAATTTAAATATGTAAATTTCGAATTTCATACATATAAATGTATAAATTAATTTTTGAAATTAATTATTTTATTTGAGTGGGAGAAAATAAAATTAGTAAGTCAAAAATAGTTTTTGATTTATTTAATTTTAAAAGATGATGATAATGATGATCATCAATTTGGATTTTGAACTTTGAATTTAAAATTTAAATTTTGAAATATGGTTGTCATATTTTTCCTTAAAAAGATAAATACCTTATTTTGTGGGAGATTAATTTTAATTGAATAATTAAATAAAAGAAAAATGCAAAATTCCTAAAAAGGGAATAGTGGGTCACGCATGACACAGTCCAGAGACTGTGCCATGCGTGTACCACATATACTGATATTGTATCAATTTAGTTTTTTAATTTATTTATTTAGTTTTGTAATAATTTGAAAACAGTTTTTCAAATTTGGTAAGTTAGATATTTACCTATATCAAATCATATAATGATTATGATATTTTATAATATTACTATTATTATTAGGAATAATAAGGTAATAGAAATATATATATATAGATATATATGATATAGAATAAAGAGAAAAGAAGAGAACACAATGTACTACACATATCAGATGTAATTAAGAAAAGTTCTTAAATTTTTTGTTAGACAAAACTCTTTCTTTCTTCTTCTTCATTCTAGCCATTCTTAGACCATAATCCAAGTTTTCGTGTGTTCAGAAATACTTGTGATTCCTAAAAATACAAACCAATGTTCTCTATGTGCCCACACACATCTTGAGGAGTAGAGAATACTCCGGAAGATCGTGGTTTGAGTGCTTAAAGCTTTGTATAGGAAGATCGATAAATATATGAAAAGAATCGAGGACAATTGATAGACTTCAAGAGGTAATTATATATGTTCTTGATTTTTTTTTGTTTTATATAAATATATTGTATATTTATATATTTGTTGTATGATTAATAATATTGTATGTTAATGTTAATGTTAAACTGTTTATATGATTAATGAAAAGTTTTGATTGTTGTTGTTCCTTGTATACAATGGGCCCACCACATCATTTCGATGCGTGCTGTAAAACGCCCTAGTCTAATACTTTGTAAAATATTTGCATGCTCATAAGTTTATAGAAGAAAGCCAGTTATTATAAAAGTCTTGGTGGGGCCTTGTTAAAACATGCAAGTTGGGCCCAATAGTTTAAAAGAAAATAATAGTTTTCATGCAACATTATAAAAATAATTAAAGTTTAAGTCCCACTGATAAGTTCTGAAAATTTACAAAAAAACATAACATTGTTCTTTAGAAATTGGCATTAAGCTGGTCATTTTCATGCCCATAAGTTACCCTCATGCCATACACATCCTGACATTGGGACTCCCCGCATCACCACGCGTTCCAAAGAGAAACCTTATTTGCTACCTCGAAGGGAAAGTAAGGGGTGAGCTAAAAGCCCAGTAAGGAAGTACAAACAGCACACAAGTAAACACAACAAACATTTTCACGTTCATACATCGTTATACATCATACTTAACTTTATCATCATACGTCATCATCATAAACATCATTATCATAAACAATATCATCATAAAAATCATCATCATAAACAGTATCATCATAATATCTTTGTGAACATGGCCCGCTAACTTGTCCATGTCACATCTTGAGGTAAACAAGACCTTTGGTCCTTGAATAACCTTTGTACGTCCGCTCTATGAGTTACGTCTTTATATCCTTAGTAACTCAGGTTACGTCTTCACATCCTTAGTAACCCATTTTTGTTGTGTCGCATTCATCATGCTAACAACCATTACATAACATACAACATTCATACAATCCAGTCATATCAACACAAAAATAACATCTCATAATTCATATCACAAAAGATATCATCATACATAACATTCTTACTCATACATGCCAACCTTACCATTCACATCATAAATAACCAAAATTATATCTAACTTCCTTACCTCGGGTCAAAGCAAAGCAAAACTAACAAACTTCAAAATGAGCCTATACCATAATCAAATGACATCCTTTAGCGTCACATAAGACTTTCTTGTGCCCAATTCATATATCCCATGTGTGCATGGGCCATGCACACTATAATGCCCCAAATTTCCTAATAAGGTTTAGGACCTTGATTAGGAGGTCGGGAGGGCCATAATTGATTTATTATAGTATTTAATGATTATATGCATGTTTACGTGAATTATATTACTATATGATGGTGAATGCATGCATATGGGTTCATGTGTTAATTATAAGGGTATTTTGGTAATTTGGCCACTGTGGGCGTAATTGTATATTTTGGGTGCATGGTTGTGATTAATTAATATAGCCACATTATAAGGTGGGTTGGTTCGAGCTATTCGGCATGAGACGACCATGAGATGTAAGTGTTCGGTCTAGTCATAATGGGTTTAAGTCCGGGGCTCAGGGTGAGTCTCGGGGTGAATTTAATGATTAGAGCATTACCGAGAATTAAAGGGGTAATGGGATATGATTTATTGGTATTTGGGAACATTGAGAATAGCGGGAATTGGAGAGCATTAATTATAATTAACGAGATAGACAGGAAATGACGATTTTACCCTCGGAAGCCTTTAGAGGGATTTATTTGGCCTAGGGGCATTATGGTCTTTTGACCTTAAGGATTTATATCAGCCTTAAGGAGTTTTAGAAGGCTGTGGAAACATAACAAAAACAGAGAGCCCCATCCTCATCTTTTCCTTTCTCTCCCGTACAAGTTCTCCCTCATCTTCCTTTCAAATTTTTGAGAGCCATCTTGAGGTATTGAGCTGGGAAATCAAAGGTGGCAGCTAGGGAACTTGTTTCAGCCATTAAAGGGGATTCAAAACCGTGTTTGAGGTGAGTTCCAGTTATGAATTTAATGGTGTGCTTTGTTTTTAAGCTTTAGTTTTCAGCTTGTGAATTTCTTGTGGAAAGTTTGGATTAATAGAAGTTTGGGAGATGTTTTCTTTGGGTTTTGATGAGGGAGAGTGGTAGATGATGTTTAGTGGTTGAATTGGGTGTTAAGTTGTGATTTGAGACAGGTTTGAGGGGCTGGTTTTAAGGGAAAACGCAAGGGAAAGATTCAGGTGCGCGCTGGGTTTTTGCCTGGTCTGGGCTGAGCGCCGCGGCGTAGCTGCGGAGCGCCGCGACCCTTGGTGTCTGGCAGGGAGGCCCTCTCTGTTTGAGGGCGCGCCGCGGTGCAGCTGGGGAGGGCCGCGACCCTTAAGGTCATTTTAGCCCAAAATGGTGTTTTAAGCTTGGGGATTCAAGCCTTAGGCCTCGGGGTTGTACCTAGTACCCGATTAAGTGGGGATTGATGTCCCGGAGGCTAGATATTGGTTTGGGAATTTATGTTGACCATTTTTATTGATGGTATCTTATATCTGGTTATGACTAGGTGACTGCTAAAGGACTAAAAGTTGATCGTTCTCAAGGGTCGTTTTTTAAATCATTCTAGCTCGAATATGAGGTAAGAAAACTGCACCCTATGTATATGTGACATGCATGGCTATTATTGATGCATGTTGGTTGATTATTGAGTATGACATGCATGGTTATTATTGATGCATGTCGGTTGATTATTATGTGTGACATGCATGGCTATTCTTGATGCATGTTTGTTAACTATTAAATGTGACATGCATGGCTGTTATTGGTGCATGTTGGATTGTTGGATATATTGCACATGATGCATGAGAAACATGTGATTAGGACATGCTTTGTATACTGGGTATGATATAGTTCAGAGCTTGTGCCTCTGTGGTTGTGCATGGTCCTAATTGTACTAGTATCTATTTAGTAAGCATGCTGAACACCTTGTTTACGAGTATTGGACATGTGATATATAATTGGTGGCATGACTTACTTGTGTATAGCACTGACTAGTCAGGGACTGACCCTAAAGTCAAGAATCATGCATTGAATGGCTCTATAGCATTAATGCTGGACCGACTCTAAAGTCGAGAAACACGCATTGAATGGCTCTATGGCATTAATGTGGGACCGACTCTAAGGTCGAAGAACTTATAAGCGCTTGCTTGGTCTAAGACCAGATGTACTTAGCCAAGGTATATGACCCCGGTGATCGTTTGTCACATGGCTAGGGGACGTTGTCCACAGTTACGACTCTAGAGTCGGGAGGAAGGTTATGTTGGTGACCAATCACCATGCACCTATCCTGATAAAACTTATGAAGAACTACCTATCAATTAAGCCCTGGTGACCCTATCGTCACATGGCTAGAGGGAGCTGTACCCATTTCTGTGACTTTTGGATATTGTCACCTACCTGTTTTGGACCGTTGGTCCTGAATGGCTGTTACAATTACTATTGATATTATATCATGTTATCTGTTGATATTATATCATGTTATATTGTGTTTTCTTGCTGGGCTTCGGCTCACGGGTGCTACGTGGTGCAGGTAAAGGCAAGAGGAAACTGGACCATCCTTGAGTTGGAGAGCTTAGGTGATGACGTGTACATATGCAGCTGCTCGTCCGCCATGGTCGAGGTTTAAAGTGGAACTAGGGTTGAACCCTGTTTTGCCGCTTAGAACAGCCTGTTGTAAATGTTTTTCTGTAATAAACTCTAACACTATGTTTTTGGGATCCCAATGTATATATTAAACGTTCTAGTGAAACGTTACATCTTAACCAAAATGTTTAATCCCTAAACCGCTAATCATACTTAGTAACACGTTTTTGGCCAAATAACTCGATTAGCGAGTTTAGCACTGTTTACAAGGCACACCGTAACGGTCCCTGGGGTTGGGGCGTTACACACACATGGTGAAAACTACCCATAATTTCCAAATAGGCAGAATTACACATGGAATCACCAAAAGAATAATGCAAATTATACTTATGTTATGTGCATGGTTTTTAAATAAAAATCATATGGTTGAATATTAGACATATTTTTTAATGTAAAAGTGCATTTGCATGCGACATGCATACGTGAGAACGTTGTTAAAAAGTGACGTTAAAAAAATGATAATTCATACGCGCTTATTTCTATCGTTTTGAAGATAATGATTTAGTAACATACTTTTCTTGCCATTATTTATCTCTTTAAAATCACTAAGTTGATTAAACCCTAAAACATTATTTTTATTTCATAAAATAATTTATTTAGCCATTTAAAAATATAATAATTCTATTATTTATTTTTAAATCACATAGAAATAATAGAGGCTAGAAATTATTTTAAATACTTATAACTAGCATGTTTCCTTAGAAAATAACAATTTAATCCAATTTAATAAAATTACAAACTTAGTGTGAGAAAAATATAATTTTTAGGTGTGAGAAAAAATACATTTTTATTTGTATTATTTCAAAACTTAATTTTAAGTAGAATAAATTCATAAGTGATAATCCAATAATTATTTTTAAAAATATTTTAATTAAACTTTCAGCCACTATTTAATTTATTTAAAAATCACAAGTGAATTAATCTCAACATTTTCTTAATTAAAATAAAGAAAAATTATGTCTATTAAAATGAACACTCATGGTTACATTTAAAAATACCATTTTTAATATTTACCTAGTTTAGGGTATTAATTTATTTCAATCTGCACACAAAATTCATTTTATTTAAAAATATAACTTCTCATTTTTACCAAAATTCCAACAACAATATATACCCTCAAAATCACCAATTTGATTTTTTAAAAACTCATATTTTCTCTAAAAATATAAAAAAATATATGTAGGTATTTATTTGAGTAAAAATATCATTTTAATGCATATTAAAGTTCCATTTAATTTCTTAAAACATCATAGCACTTGCAAAAATTATTTAAGCATTCAAAAACATTATTCTCATCATATTTGACATCATTTATATACACAAAATAAGCAAGTACTTCAAATCATGAAATTCATCACTTTCATCATGCTTTACAAAATTCACACATTACTCATGCATGTTTAATTAACATAATTAAACACAAACCCTAGCATGCTTCTATCATTCAAGTAATCCAAAAGAAAACACAACTAACATACACCCATTTGAAATCTTACAGACACCATATCATGTTTCTAATGAGTATATACATGATATGAAATAAAATAAGAATGTCAAACATGCATCAATAACATAAAATACCAATATTCGTATATGCCTGCACATGAAACCTAGCATGTTCCTATTTCCCAAATAACATGACCAAATTCATAGAAACATCAAAAGAAACATAAGCAAAACTTCACATGTATATTATCTACCTATGCCTTGGGTAAGACCTATATGAGATTTATACTCTTGAATCCAAAAATATATAACCACCTAACATGTTTCTCATAAAGCCATCATAACAATAGTGCAAGACATAAACCAATGCCAAAATAATCAAAACACTAGCTTTCTCTCAAAACATGATTTTTGAAAACATCCATCAATATCAAAGCAACACAAACACAATATCCTTACCCAAAACACCAATCCACATTCAGCCATGATCTCTCCAAAATAAAAATAAAAAGATGAAGTAACAACAACCATAGATTGAGGGAGGAATTCCAATACCTCTCTTGATAGTAATTAAGAACCCAAACTAGAGTCACCACCTTGTTTGCTAGCCTACAACACCTTATTGCTACCACCAAAACATCAGATCAAACAACCAAAATCTCACATAGATCAATATTAGGAAATCAAAACACCCTTACCCTCTTGTTGGTCGAAACCCTAACAACAAACCCTAAGTTGTTGTGAGATTAGAACCTAGCACCACCAAGGACTTCCATTTATACTAGAACCAAAAAGAAGGGAAAAAGAAAATCACAATCCAAACCCATACCTTAGAGACCTCGAGCCATTCTTCCTCCTCTTCTTCTTCCTTCACGTTTTCTCCTTGCTTTCTCCTCCTTCTCTCTAGAAAATGGCAGCCCCTCTCTCCCTTTCTCTCTCTAGCTTTCCCACACTCTCTCTCTCCTCTCTAGGAAGACGACTCCAAGTCTCCAAATGGCCTCTTCTTTTCTCTCTTCCCTTTTTATTCTAATTTGGCCAAAAATAACCTAATAAACATAATGGTAAGTTTCCTCTTCTTGCTATTTTTCCTTTATTTTAATTTATTTGGTTGACAAAAAAATGGAAAATCAAATCCTCCACATTCCCACCTATGCTGTCCACTCCCCTTGTTTCCCTTTCCTTTATTTTTTTTAATTAATTTAATAAATAAATCTAATAAAAGAAACTATAAAGTGTGTAGAAAATTCTACACATGTGCACCAAACAACCATGTACGTGCACACACTCAATAACTAGGGTGCATCACTACCTACCATCCACCTTAGTGCATTCAACCAAAACTCAAATATTCACATTTTTTTAAATAAATAGATAGATAAAAATTAATAATTAAATTCACAAAATTCTACCAAACAATTCGAAAAACAATTCTAACAATTAATTTTAAAAAGTAAAATAAAAAAAAATCACAACACTTAACAATTTAATCAAACAAAGCACATAATTTAATAACTTTTAAAAAAAAAATTGGTGCGCTACACGTGCTCTGAATGTTTTTCCAACAATTGGTATCAGAGCTTGATTATTAATCCATACATATTATTAATTGTTGTGTGGGGTTATATGCATTTTTATATTGTTTTTGATATATGTTTGACTTGATGGATGTTTATTTTCATGATGATAGATTCTTAAGGATTGTTTATAACGATGCTTTTGGGTTTAGGAATTATTCTTAAAATTTATAGATGAAATATGTAAGCCATTTTGGGGCATAGGATTTTTGTAATTTTTTGTTTAAGAATTTTGGGATAAAAAATTCTAATGGAGCCCCGAGCCCGAGCCTCGAGCCCGAGCCTCGAGCTTCTGCCCAGCCAGCGTGCACCATCCAGCCGAGCGTCTTCATAT
Source organism: Humulus lupulus (assembly GCF_963169125.1). Taxonomy (NCBI): domain Eukaryota; kingdom Viridiplantae; phylum Streptophyta; class Magnoliopsida; order Rosales; family Cannabaceae; genus Humulus; species Humulus lupulus. Next base: position 213,549,129 of record NC_084796.1, on the reverse strand, counting down.
GTGCCCAACCACTACAACCCTGTGCGCATGTTCGCGCCCTATGCAATCCCCCTACATGCCAGCCACGCATGCCTAGATCCATGCCCCAGCGCCTCCCAACCCGCGCCCCTGGGCCTAGCCAAGCCTCCTCCTGCCACCGCCCCTTACTTGGTACAACCTAGGGTTTGTTTCAAACAAAACAAACCCTAGTGTGTTGTTACCATAATTTTGTTTTAATTAAAAGATCAAAAATTAAATTAAAATGGTTTTAATTTGGAAATTTCTTCAATTGAAATAATGTTTATTATTTTCTTTAATTAAAAATGATTTAATTGTTATCTTCTATAATTAAAATTGATTTAATTAAAATATTAAAAAATTCAAATTATCTTGAATTTTAATTTATTAAAATTAAATTGTTTAATTTTATTTTTGAATAAAATTACCCAAATTCAAATGGGGCCTTAGAAACTTTTGGGTGTTAAAACCCAAAGTTTTATTATTTTAAAAGTTTGTTTAAAATAATAAAAAAGTTGTACAATTCAAAATGGATATAAAAAAAGGGTGGCATTGGCTCAACCAGACTACATCTCAAGGTTGAAGATCAAAGTGCTCTTAATCAAGCCTTAGTTAGTCTAGGTTACATTTTCATGTATTTTTTGCAAGTGTTGTAATTTTTCTATAAATACCCAAAAGTTACCATAACCACTTTTATTTACTTATTATAATTGTTTGAATAGGATTAAAATGTTTAATATTTTTCCATGCATTATAACATGTCATTCATATACCCACACAGTATGCAACTAGCATGCATTACATTTCTGTAGAAACATGCTATTAGGAACGTCCTATATTATATATATAATTTTTGTTATATGTTTATATGTGATAATTCATATAATAATAAATTTAGTCTTAATTAGTTAAGATGGTAAATCAAAATTAAAGTTGTTTAATTTGTTGTTTTAATGAAAAATATTTTATTAAAATAAAAAATGATATTCTCTTAATTAAAGAAAAATTAGAATGAGAATTAAGGGCACAATTTCGTTTTGTTTTGCTTAATAGGATTTGTAATTATTATAATATCATTTGGTAAAAATAATTAAATTTATATTTACAACTAAAATAAAAAAAATATTAATTTTGTGAAAAATACACTTTTCCAAAATAGTAAGTGAGAGAGGGAGTTATGACAATAAGTCTCATGGTCTCCATTATTGGTTGAACACCGAGAGGCATAGGAAGGGCCTCATGTCGCCTCCATTTGCGGCCTCCCTAAGGAAATGCTTCTGAATATGTTTATTATATCTCAAGGTTGACTTCTCTTATGAGAATATAATTAGTGATGTATTTCAAGTTTGACTGACCCTAAGACACACTCTTGAGTTAAGTCATTGATTGAAAATAATGGGTTACACTCCAAAGGTGTATCTAGGCTTTCAAGCACGACTAGTGCGTCTTTACCAAACTAGCGGTAGTTCATAAGTCAAAAGAGAAAAATATATTTTTAAGTTTTCACTTATGAAATTGAGATCTGTCTCAAAATTAATTTGGGGTTAGGCTGACCTACCTAAGGCGGTCCATTAACTTTTCAAATTAATTTATCGTGGGTTAGTATAGTTTTATGTGTTTTTATATGTTGCATTCATGCATCATATTTACTTTTCCAAATAAAATATGATATTTATTATATGTTTTAATTCATTATATTTTATTTATTTGATTCTAGCAATAATGATTAATCCTCTTAATCCTGATCAAGAACATCAAAAGAATGCAAAAGAAAAACAAGAAAAGGATTCCAGATTGGTAGACCAAGAGATAACTAACATGGAAATTAGTTTTTCATTTTCAACTTTGTATTAAGTAGTTTTTCTAGAAACTATGGTTTTTAGATTCCTTGATTTGATGAATGAACAAGTTTAGTATTTATTTTGAATAATAAATTTAGTTGTTATTTTTTTTAAAATATACTTGCTCCACCTAATTCATCAATGAATATAAATGATAATTATTAATTATTCATTATTGTGCAAATCATAGATTTAATAAGAAATTTTATTCTAGCCCCAATTAAGTGAACCATATATGTGAATTATTTTTTATTGGGTTGTAATTAATTAGACACATAAAACAAATAAAAGGCAGTCTTTTATTTCAACTATTCAATGGTTCTCTCATTGTTTACATAGTTTGTTAATTAAAGTTAAACCAAAAGACCTTTCTCTAATAAATGCTTAAAAATCACATAATCGTTTAGCTAATACATGGAGATGTATGTTGAACCTTTTAATGTTCAAAGCTAAAGGAGGTAATAAATAGTAAGTCAATATTGATTGACATTTATTTTAGATATCTTTAACTTTGATCAAATGCAAAGAAAATTTGTAGAAATTTTTCATGCAACATTCAAAGTAAAGTCACTTAGACACTTGTTTGATCTGATAAAAAGGAAGTCTAAAATTGAATTTGGAATTCAAGAAGTTTGCATGTGAACTTGGAATTCAAACCCAACTTACATATAACTGGAATGCTAAGCAAAATTAGTATTTTGGGAAGAGAATATAATAATATTAGATAAGATTATATTCATGATGAATAATCATTATCGTCTTTATTATTTCTATAACTTTAACACTTGTTATACTATGTACATGTTTGATTGTACAACATCAAAGACTTAGAAGTTGGGATTCACAAGTGGTTATGTGAATAAATTGAAATTTTTTCATGAAGTCATTTGTATATCTTTAATCATAAGAGATTACAAAAGAGTTTGTATCTCTATAATTCAGCTTTAATGAATCATGATTATTATAATTACTGTATTTTCTATTTAAGTTGTACAAGAAATAATGACACTACTACAAAATACCCTTAACGGGTCACCTTTTTAGGGCACACACCTAAATGTAAGTCCTAAAAAATGTCTCTGAATTTTTTAGGACTCTCATTGAGAGTCCTTAACAAAAACATTTTAGGACTCCCAATGAGTGTCCTAAAAACTCCAGAGAGTCCTAAAAATTTTGAATAGAAAATTTTAGTGTACAATATGAGTGGTGACTTTTAAGGGCTAACTTTGACTGTCCTAAAAGAGTATTAAGGGCACCCAAAGAGTGCCCTTATATATTAAGTAAAAAAGGGATAAATTTTTTTTAGGGATTCGAATTAGGGCTCTAGGGTTCATTTTTGATCAGCCAAAAAATTGACAAAGAAGAAAAGGAAGGAGAGAGAGGCGTGCAGCTGAAGAACTCCCGTCGATGGTGAAGTCTCCTGCTACAGACGGTGAAGGCTCCTGCTGCAGATGGTGAAGTCAACTGGTGTGTTGCCATCGATGTGTTGGGTTCTTGCTGTAGGCGTATGAAGACAGAGAAGAAGGTAGGCGTAGACGCACGACTCCTAGGTTTTCTCGACTTCGACAACTGTAGCAGAGGAACTCGGTAGAAGATTTTTTTTTGTTGCTTCCTTTCTTTGATAGATAATGCTTTTAATTCACCCAACAACGACGCTACAATGATGGCTTGGGCTGTGCGGCGAAGGTGGTTCGACGGTAGTCTTTGGCATCAATGGTGTAGGTGATTTCTTCAATTGAGTTTTTGAGGTGAGTAATTTTGTTATGGGTTTTTTGTTTTGTACACATGTTCTGAGGTAGAGTTCTCTGTTATAAGAATATATATATATATATAATACACTAAAAAAAGTATGATATTCATATTGATTTCTAAGAGTTAGCTTTTTCTAATTTGCAGAGAACATTATTGTCTTTTCTTTTCTTTTGGTACCAAATCAACGCACTTCTCTAATGTTAAGCATATTGTTATCCCCGAAAAAATGGAGATCGATGACGAGGCAATAGAGGTGACAAGTGGCAGTACATGGTCCGTAAAAGACACATTAATAAGTCAATAAATATGTTGGCTCCTCAGAGTTGTGATAAAGTGATCGGGCTTAGAAGTAGCCGAGTAGGCCATTGAAGAATTTTGACTGGCTTGGGAAGTGTCATGATAGACCATAGATGTGCTATGTTAGACCAGAGATGTGCCATGTTAGACCAGAGAAATGTCATGCGCCATGTTAGACCAAAGATGTGTCATGTTAGACCAGAGATGTGCCATCATGTTATACCAGAGATGTGCCATGTTAGACTAGAGATGTGTCATGTTAGACCAGCCAAGTGCATGCCCTATGCTAAGTGCATGACTGCCCAGTCATAGATTATACTGGCGTGCACATAAGGTATATTGGCGTGCACTTCAATAGTATACTGGCGTGCACATAGAGTATACTGGCGTGCACATAAGGTATACTGGCGTGCACTTCAACACAGGCAATCTTCCTAGTGAAGGTGTGTTCGACCAGATTGAAGGTCATATGGATCAACTAGATAGAGCATGACTACGTCAAGATTCCCAGAAACGGCTTCAACAAGAATCGGTCTAGGCATACGCGGGAATCTCTCATTCTTCCCACAAATTTGGTGTTCTGTTACATTTTGAATATTTTTGTAATTTAAATATAATAAATATAATGAAATATCCCGATTCTAGGGGATATCAGATGTATGATCCTAAGCCTATAAATATATGGCTTGTGGGATCAGAAAGGGACTTTTTTGGAAATTTTGGGTCTGAATTTTCAAGAGAGAGAAAGTGCTTGTATCTAAAAGAATTATTGTATTCTTGTAATCTGTACTGAAGAAACTCAGTTGGCTCAGTTCATCTGATCTTGAGTACAGATCTATAATCACAACTCTAAGTGGATTAGGCTATTACCAACACATTGGGGCTGAACCACTATAAAAATTGCGTGTGTTATTTACTTTCTTTATAAAATCGTTTGTGTCATTTATTTTCTCTTGAATGTTTTATCGTTTTTGATGTTCTCACGTCGTTGGCAAAAAACGCGGTCAACACATATATATGCTTGATTTGGTCAAGTTTGATTGTTGTGTTTAAGGCTTATAATATTGGTTTTGATTTTGTAGGATTGTGAAATACATTAACCTGCAAAACAGAAGTAAATCTATGAAGAATAGATTACTTACTGATGGACCTGAATAGCATATTATATGTATTGAATAATTATATTGACTTAATTTTGAGTATCTTGAATATAATAGAGATTATATGTATGTGCATTTAGGCAGAGACCTAATATCCCAAAGGATGAGCTGATTTTAAATCTTCAAAGATTGATATCAGAATCAGCTTCCATAACTTTGGAGGAGACACATTAATCTGGAAATGTATTAGACATTTCAGATTTGTATGTTTCACCATAAAAGCTGAAATGTAACATCTACGAGCAGTTAAATATGCTATTTGATTTAGATGAATTCTTTGTCATTCTGGAAAGGGTTTCAGATTAGAATAAACAACTAGTATCTCATTGTGAAAGCAATGGGGATACAACCATTCTAGAAGAACTGGAAATCATGAGAGGGTAAAGCACATGAAATGAAGTATTATTTAATTCAAGACAATTTTACATAATAGATGTAATAATCTTGAAGATAACTTCAAAACAATTTCTTACAAAACTGTTAGAGAGACTTTGTTAGACAAATTCGGTCGGGAGAGTATGATTGACACATTAAAAGAGATGTCTCAATTCGCTTTAGGGCAAATGGGAGATTGTTAGGAATAGTGCCCTTAAAGCAATTTTAGTTGAAAAATCTTTTAAAAGAAATAAATAATTGAATTGAATTATTATATATATATAGACTATGTCCGATATTATATTGATAATATTAAGTAAATATCATAAAATTCCAAAGTTTATCTATGTTGTCTATTATCCCCATTTCTTGCATGGGCTCAGGACCTTCGTCTTGGCCCATTTTCGGGGGCCAGTTCTGCACGCGGGCCCGGCCCAAGGTACCTTGATATGGAGAAGGCCCAAGGGGAAGGGCGCGAGCCAGGAACTCTTGACTGGGCCCATGGGTGGTGTCCAGGGTGTCCCTCCGGGTCCATACTCGGCAAGGATCGTCCGGGAGGCGAGCAGAGCATTCCAACCGCCGGGTCCCATGGATCCCCTTCCCGAACAACTGACACGGTCCGGGCCGATGGTAAACGAAGCAGGACGAAGGTAGATGGACCCGGATTGTCTCACCCGTGGTTGAAGGGCCAGGCGTCCAGGATACTGACGCCGCCTCACTCCACGTGGGCGTTGTCCCCCACTTTTCACCTGCAGAAAAGGTCATCTCGGGATTGCACGCCAATGTGTCAGGACTGCGCAGCCAAGTACTCTGACTGGTCTTATCTCCTGAATCTGCCTCGTGACTCGAAGCGATCAGGCCAAAAGCGCCGTTTTGTCGGGCGAGATACAGCTCCGAGGTCAGCCTATTGGGCCTTAACTAGTTCTGGATTTACGAACTTTGTACCTTTTTGTATTGGGCCTCCACTAGAAGTGCCCCTTGTACCCATTTCTCCGATGGGCCTGGATCAGATCCGGCCCAGACCCGGTATTCCCCTCAGCTTATAAATATAAGCTGTAGAACAATGTAAAGGAGGGTTTTTTCTGAGGGAAAAAAGGCAAAAAAAAACTCTGTTCAGATATTGATAGAAAACTCCATTGTAAAAGCTTCTTCTAGCTCTAATATATAGACTCGTGGACTAAGGCTAGTTAATTCCCCAACCACGTAAAAACCTCGTGTCGATCTTCTTCTTTCATTATTATTACCAGCAAAAATTATTCATTAATAGAGTTGCCGAAAATCTCGGTTAACAGTTTGGTGCTTTCATTGAGAGCTGAAGGAAGCTAGCGCCAACGTCAGGCCTCTATTACGATGGTGAACACACGACACATCACCTTCGACCCTACCAATCTAGAGCAGGGAAACGGGGACCCGCCGCCTTCTCAGAATATTCCTAAGGACCCGCCCGAGGACATGCCTCCTCAGACGTCTCACCAAGACGAGTCGCAGGACTACGAGGGTACGTAGCAGAAAACGAAGAAGATTACTACGAGGAGGAAAACGAGGGGGAGTATCGCGACGAAGCCGCGGATCCCGAGATCCCCCGCGACGATCAGTAGGACTCGGAGGTGATTAGACTAAGGCAGCAAATCCTGGATCAGGAAGCCAGGATGGCTGAGCAGACGGAGGCGCACCGCCGGGTGTAAGAGTCTCTACGAGCCCTACAGGTGCTAATGGCCGCGCAGGGCCCAGCAGCCGACCCCACAGCTGGCCCTCTCCCCCAGAGCAAGCCGGGGGCCCCGGGGGTGCTAGCCCGGTCCGTCCCCCAGAGCCTTTTCCCGATCCGGCTCCGAGAGTCCCGAACAAGGAGCGACGGAAGACCCGGGAGAAGACCACCCCCGTCGAGAAAGTCGGGGCACGTTCACGGCCGTTGCCTAGGAAAGAGAAGGTGCACCCTATCCCAGGACGAGGCCGCCCAATCGATCCCCAGGGAGTGCGGCCACGGAACGAGCAGCCCCGGCATGCCCCAGGGCCAAACGGGCGGGAAAGGTCTTTGCACCCAAGTGCCTCAGTCAACAAGAACCGTCGGGAACGGTCTCGCCGCGAGGATCGTCACGCTCTCAGTTCAGGGGACGACACTTCCCGGATAGATTTACGCGATGGAATGAATGCCCGGAAGGATCGGGCCCGCAAGGAAAAAATCCTCCCTTGAGGCGGCGACCTTTGGAACGTCATTAACGACAGGAGAAACGAGAGAATATCCCTGGAGGACAGCACGGCCAAGTTGCTCATGGAACAGATGGCCGCATTAAAAATGGTCACTGATCACCTGGTCCATAAGCAGGAAGGCGCGGACACTGACTCCGACGAAGAGGATAAAGAGCCGTGCACGAGGCACATCCTGGACGCCGTACTGCCCAAGGGGTTCAAGATGCCGAGCCTCACTCCTTATACTGGAAATACAGATCCTAGGGATCACCTGTCCCGGTACAACCAACTCATGACCGTGGCTCACGTCAGCGACGACGGCAAATGCCTCTGCTTCTCCATCACGTTGGGCAATCCCGCCGAAGAATGGTGGAAAAGGCTTAAACCGGGGTCCATCCAATCATGGTCCGGGCTGCAGTCAGCATTTCGGAAGCAGTTCGTGGCCACCATGAGGATGGACATGCAAATTAGCGCCCTCACCAACATTAAGAAATTACCCGCAGAGACATTGAGAGCCTACATCCAGCGCTTTACTGAAGAAGCCTCCAAGACAAAGGTCGATGACGGACAACGCCTGGTGGCAGTGCATTCCAGGATCCGGGTCGGATAACCACTTTGGGATGACATGCAACGCAGTAAAGCCACCACTTTGGAAGAATTCATCAGGAGGGCCCAAGGATTCGTCAACTATGAGGAGGCTCAGATCCAGGCCTTCGGATGGCCCCCAGCTCCTCACCCCATCCCTCAGACGGTTTCGGGAGGCGCGGGACAGTTCCCTACGCAGTCCTACGCCACACCCCCCATAGTCCTGGGGTCGGCCGTCACGCCCGGCATCAATTACTCCCCTACGGTATACGGCCCTGCCGCCTCGGGGTATGCCCCGGCCCAATCAACCCACTTCTCCGGTTATGGCGTCGCGCCGGCAGGGCACAGCATGGCCCCCGTCGTAGCCCAGCAATCGCAGACGGGAGTAACTGAGGCAAGCGTGAATCCCTCCCGGGGGAAGCGATCGGGCAAAGGCCAGAACCGGCCTGAGCTGGCCAAAAAAGGGAAGAGGGGCTACGATGCCCAATATTCGGAGTACACCAACTTGGTGGACACCCGGGAAAATATCTATCTGGAGACAGAGAGAGCGGTCCACTACCGGAAGCCTAGCCCCATGTTTAAGGGGGGAAGGAATCCGAGAGACACCAGCAAAAGGTGCGCTTATCACAAAGACGTGGGCCACACCACCGACGAGTGTCGGCAGCTCAAAGATGAGATTGAAAACCTCATCAAGATGGGGCACCTCCACCAGTGGGTAAGAATGCCCATGGGTGTCCCGGGCATGTCAGCAAGCCCCGGGCAATCCACGACGCCGGTGACGACTCGTGCATACCCACCCCAGGGAGGGTATGCACAGGGACCTCCAGCACAGGCCCCTCAGGGGACCATCGCTACGCATGCCCCCGGCCCCAGAATGCCCTAATCTTCCGGGGCAGCACCCCCTCGAGTGGACAGACATGTAGCGACCATCTCGGGAGGACCTCACCTAGGAGGACCTTCGAGGAATGACCAAAAGCGATACCTGAGCGAGCTGCACCACGACCGAGAAGTTTGCGCCCTTGTCCAGGCCCCGGCACAGCGCCCTAAACTGATAAACCTCCCCATCACCTTCACGGAGGAAGATGCCCGCAACGTCCATTTTTCGCACCATGATCCGTTGGTCATAGATGCCCAAATCGCCAACAAATTGGTGTCCCGCGTGTTAGTGGATGACGGGAGCTCTGTCAACTTGTTGTTCAAGCCCGCCTTCTCCGCCATTGGCCTGACAGAAGCAGATCTGGCATCCTGCCCGACCCAAATTTACAGATTTAACGGAGATGCGCTTCTCCCCATGGGAAAGATCCAGCTGCCGGTTACGCTGGGGGGTGAATTGCAGCACTCGTTCAAGTTTTGCACCTTTGTTGTGGTGGATTGCCCCACCGGTTACAACGTTATCTTTGGCCGGCCCGCGCTGGTCAAATTTGGGGCCATCACCTCCATCCGCCATCTTTGCATGAAGTTCCCATGCGACAGCGGAGGGGTAGGGACTGTTCGGGAGACCAAAAGTGCGCCCGAAAATGTTACCACGTCTCTGCCCGTCCCATATACATGGTCCGGGAGGAGCCCATCAAGCAACCTCTCCTTCCTGCCAAGCAAGTAGTCCCGGAAGAGGATGATCTGGACCCGCGAATAGGAGACAATTGCGTCCTAGAGCCAATCGACGAAATAGAAGAAGTGTGCATCAGCAAAACTGACCCGACCAGGATCATCCAAGTAGGAAAGAGCCTGCCGGCAGACATTCGGGCCGCCATTCTCGCTCAAGTACAGGAAAACCAGGACCTCCTGGCCTGGTCCCACTCCGACATGACCGGGATCGACCCAATATTATCTGCCACGCCTTAAGTATCGACCCGAGCGCGACTCCGGTCCGCCAGAAGCGCAGGCCTTTGGGGACGGAGAGGGCCGAGGCCCTCAGGCTGGAGGTGGAGAAGTTGTCTTCCATCAACTTCATACGCGAAGCTGTATATCCCGTGTGGCTGGCCAATCCGGTCTTGGTGCCGAAACCTAACGGGACCTGGAGGACTTGCATTGACTTCACAGACCTCAATAAAGTGTGTCCGAAGGACTATTTCCCGCTCCCCCGAATTGACTAGATGGTGGATGCCACGTCCGGCTACGAGATCCTTAGCTTCATGGATGCTTACTCCGGCTACAACCAGATCTCCATGCATGTGGCGGATCAGGAGCATACCAGTTTCCAAACCGACAAGAGCATCTACTGCTACATAGTCATGCCTTTCGGACTCAAGAATGCCGGAGAAACATACCAAAGGCTCGTCAATCGAATGTTCCGGGCCCAGCTAGGGCGAAACATGGAGGTGTACATTGACGACATGCTGGTTAATTCCAAGACGTCCCGGGACCATTCGGACGACTTGGCGGAGGCTTTCGCAGTTATCCGGAAATACGGGATGAAGCTGAACCCTAAGAAGTTCACTTTCGGTGTGGCTTCCAAGAAGTTCCTGGGCTTCATTGTGAGCTTCCGAGGAATAGAAGCCAACCCAGAAAAAATCAAGGCACCAATCGACATGGCCTCTCCCCGGAAGCACAAGGACGTGCAAAGCCTGACGGGGCGGGTGGCCGCCCTGAGCCGTTTCGTTTCTAAAGCCACGGACAAGTGCGTCCCTTTTTTCAACATCCTTCGGGGGGGCCAGCGTTTCGAGTGGTCGCCCGAGTGCGAAGAGGCTTTCCGGAAGCTGAAAGAACATCTGTCCAAATCCCCAATTCTGGCGAAACCCGTAGAAGGAGAACCACTGTATCTATACATGGCCGTGACCGATCACGCGATTAGCGCCGCGCTTGTGCGAGAAGAAGAAAAGACGCAACTCCCGGTATACTATGTGAGCAAGCGGCTACTAGACGCCGAGTCTCGATACCCATTGATCAAAAAGCTGACTTTCTGCCTGTTGATTGCGTCCCGGAAGCTTCGACCTTACTTCCAGGCTCACGCTATAAAGGTCTTCACCAACCATCCCCTGCGGCAGGTGTTGCAGAAACCCGAATCGTCGGGAAGACTCCTGGAGTGGGCAATGGAGCTGAGCCAGTTCGATATATCTTATGTGCCCCGAGTGTCCATCAAGGGACAGGCCCTGGCCGACTTCATCGTCGAATGTTCCGGGATTTCCCCGGAAGAACATGTCACCGAGAATCCCGCGACGCCCGTATGGAAAGTCTTCGTGGACGGAGCCTCGAACGAGAATGGGGCCGGGGCCGGGATCATCCTGGTGTCACCACAGGGCCACCAGCTGCAAAATGCCCTCCGTTTCCAGTTCAAAGCGTCGAACAACGAGGCGGAGCATGAGGCTATCCTCGCCGGGTTGCGCCTGGCCCGGGAGGTAGGGGCAGCTAGCCTGGAAATTTACAGCGATTCCCAGCTGGTCGTTAGGAAAATTTCAGGGGAGTATCAGACCAAGGGAGAGAGAATGGAGACATACGTGACTCAAGCGAGGGAAATGCTCCAATCGTTCACAGCGCATTCCATCCGCTAGATCCCCCGAGAGCAAAATGTCTTCGCGGATACCTTAGCGAAGCTGGCGACTGACGCAGAGGCCGAGCTGGCCGGATTGGTTCCCATCAACCATCTCCCCGTCCCGAGCATCAGGGCACCCGCCCTCCACACCGTCGACCACTCCGCTTTCTGGATGGGACCGCTGATCAGATTCCTATCCACAGAGGAGGTTCCAAACGACTGGGCCGCGGCCAGGAAGCTCCTATACCAGGCCCACCGGTACGTCATGATGGACGAGAAACTCTATCGCCGGGGACTGTCTATGCCTTACCTCAGGTGCGTGTCCGGAACTGAGCTGAGTGCCATCATGCATGAGGTCCATGAGGGCTTTTGCGGAGATCACATGACCGGGCCAAGTCTGTCCAAGAAGATCCTGCGCCAAGGATACTTCTGGCCCACCATGAAGAAAGACTTTACAGACTACGTTCGCAAGTGGGAACAGTGCCAGAGATACTCGAAGATCCCTCGCCCCCCCCGACAGAGATAACCTTGATGAACAGTCCCTGGCCCTTCGCGGTGTGGGGGATCGATCTTGTGGGATCTCTCCCGACCGGGAAGGGAGGGGTGAAGTATGCCATTGTGGCTGTCGACTATTACAAGAAATGGGTTGAGGTAGAACCCATGAACACGATCACTTCCAAAAAGGCCTTGGATTTCGTCATCAACAGTATAGTGTGTCGCTATGGCCTCCCCTACAAAATCGTATCCGACAACGGGAAACAGTTTGACAGCCTCCACTTCACGGATTTTTGCGAAAGACACGGTATAGTGAAGAGTTTCTCAGCGGTTGCCAGACCTCAGGCGAACGGGAAGGCAGAAGCCGTGAACCAAATCCTAAAAGGGGCACTGAAGAAAAAGCTCCAGGCCTGCAAGAGAAAATGGCCCAAGGAACTCCCCCGCGTACTGTGGACCTACTGGACGACCGAGAGGACGTCAACCGGGCACACCCCCTACTCGATGGTTTATGGATGCGAAGCCGTCATCCTAATTGAAACGGCCATCCCGTCCCATCGACGCGACACATATGATCCCACCCAGAACCACGCCTTACTCTAGGAATCGCTAGATCTCATTGAAGAGATCCGGGAAGAGTCGCAAGTGCAGTTGAAGATGTACCAGGGCAAGATCGCGCGTCATTTCAACTCCAGAGTCAAGAGTCGTAAGTTTGAAACCGGCGATCTAGTCCTGCGGAGAGTCTTCCCTGCCACTCAGGATCCAGGAGTAGGGGTTCTGGGCCCTAATTGGGAAGGGCCATATGAGATCCAGCATGAGGTCTGCCCTGGAACGTACCGCTTGAAGCGGCTCGATGGTTCGGAAGTTTCGCGAGCCTGGAACGCGGAGCATCTCTGTAAATACTACCAGTAGTCCTAGAACTAGTCCCAGTTTAATGTTTTCGTTGTAAGCAATGTACGCCTTAGGGCGAATTCCCTTTTTAACAATGAAAATGACGTGTGCAAAACGTCATGGAAATGTACGCCTCAGGGCGAATTCCTTTCGGATTTCTTTCTCAAGTGACCCCAGACCCATCTCCGCTCACTTGCGGGGGGTATCATCCCAGGTACAAACGAAATACTCGGTGGTCTGCGCCCAAGGCCGGTCCCGCCCGGACGGACGATGTCCGGGGGAATATAAAAAGGGCCCGAGCCCAAGGCCGGTCCCGCTCCGGACGAAACGACGTCCGGGGATATTATTAAGAGGACCGCACCCAAGGCCGTTCCTGCCCGGACGAACGATGTCTGGGGGTATAATTAAAGGGACCAAGCCCAAGGCAGGTCCCACCCCGAACAAATGACGTCCGGGGTTATTAAAAAAGAGGACCGAGCCCAAGGCCGGTCCTGCCCGGACGAACGATGTCCGGGGGTATATAAAAAGGGCCCGAGCCCAAGGCCGGTTCCGCCCGGACGAAACGACGTCCGGGGATATTATTAAGAGGACCGCGCCCAAGGCCGGTCTCGCCCGGACGAACGACGTCCGGGGATATTATTAAGAGGACCGCGCCCAAGGCCGGTCCCGCCCGGACGAACGATGTCCAGGGGTATATAAAAAGGGCCCGAGCCAAAGGCCTGTCCCGCCCGGACGAAATGACGTCTGGGGATATTATTAAGAGGACCACGCCCAAGGCCGGTCCCGCCAGGACGAACGGCGTCCGGGGATATTATTAAGAGGACCGCGCCCAAGGCCGGTGTCGCCCGGACGAACGATGTCCGGGGGTCTAATTAAAGGGACCAAGCCCAAGGCAGGTCCCACCCCGAACAAATGACGTCCGGGGTTTTTAAAAAAGAGGACCGAGCCCAAGGCCGGTCCCGCCCGGACGAACGATGTCCGGGGGAATATAAAAAGGGCCTGAGCCCAAGGCCGGTCCCGCTCTGGACGAAACGACGTCCGGGGATATTATTAAGAGGACCGCGCCCAAGGCCGTTCCTGCCCGGACGAACGATGTCTGGGGGTATAATTAAAGGGACCAAGCCCAAGGCAGGTCCCACCCTGAACAAATGACGTCCGGGGTTATTAAAAAAGAGGACCGAGCCCAAGGCTGGTCCCGCCCGGACGAACGATGTCCGGGGGTATATAAAAAGGGCCCAAGCCCAAGGTCGGTCCCGCCCCGGACGAAACGACGTCCGGGGATATTATTAAGAGGACCACGCCCAAGGCCGGTTCCGCCTGGACGAACGATGTCCGGGGGTATAATTAAAGGGACCAAGCCCAAGGTAGGTCCCACCCCGAACAAATGACGTCCGGGGTTATTAAAAAAGAGGACCGAGCCCAAGGCCAGTCCCACCTGGACGAACGATGTCCGGGGGTATATAAAAAGGGCCCGAGCCCAAGGCCGGTCCCGTCCCGGACGAAACGACGTCCGGGGATATTATTAAGAGGACCACGCCCAAGGCGGGTCCCCCCCGGACGAACGATGTTCGGGGGTATAGTTAAAGGGACCAAGCCCAAGGCAGGTCCCACCCCGAAAAAATGACGTCCGGGGTTATTAAAAAAAAAAGAGGACCGAGCCCAAGGCCGGTCCCGCCCGGACGAACAATGTCCGGGGGTATATAAAAAGGGACCGAGCCCAAGGCCGGCCCCGCCCCGGACGAAACGACGTCCGGGGATTTTATGAAGAGGACCGAGCCCAAGGCCGGTCCCCACCCCGGACGAGCGACGCCCGGGGGTATAAAAAGGGGCCACGCCTAAGCTTGGTCCCGCCCGGACGTTGTCCGGGGATATAAAAATATCCGGTTCGCCCCAGGGTAAAGCCGGAGCCTAAAACTGTAAAGGAGGACAAAACACCAAGTTGAGCCAAGCTCGGAGAGCCCTGGACCGAGCGCTAGGGCTAGAGACTTGGATAATTAAATCGCAGGGTCTAGTCCCGGCCGTTGGAACCAGAACTAAACCCCTGCAATCGGTTAGTCGCGACAACAAATCGAAATTTCTACTGAACAATGGAAGGAAGCCTTCTTAAAAACCAAAGAAAGTAGCAAGGTTCTAAATTTAATTACAAGCCAAAAACACTAACAAAAGTACAAGGCCGGGGCTCGGGCCTACAGCGCATCCGCCCGGAGGTCCGCATCCTCCCTCTCCTTGGCCTCATACTCGGCACGCTTTGATTCAGGATCAGGGAAGACTTGGAGGTTCATGTTCTTATCCTTGCACCAAGCCATATAGATGGCCTCGTCAAAGGTGACATCCAGTAAGTTATTGGCCTCCTCCTTCTCCCGACGGGTCGTCTCATGCGCCGCCTTCTCCTGAAGCAGGGAGTCGCCCAGTTCGCAAACTCGGGCTTTCAGGGCCAGGATCTCCTCCTTGTCCACGGTGGACTGTGCCGCGGCCGCCTCCAAGTGCGTCGCCCTTTCGTCGGCAACTTTTGTCTTCCTGGACAGCTCCTTTTCCAACCCGACCTT
This sequence comes from Humulus lupulus, assembly GCF_963169125.1. Taxonomy (NCBI): domain Eukaryota; kingdom Viridiplantae; phylum Streptophyta; class Magnoliopsida; order Rosales; family Cannabaceae; genus Humulus; species Humulus lupulus. Next base: position 213,533,537 of record NC_084796.1, on the reverse strand, counting down.
GGCGCGGCCAATCTCCTCGCACTTCGCCTTCAGACGGGCCACTTCTTCCTGGAGGTGGGCCGTTTCCCGGCTAAGGGTCTCCTTGACAGCCTCCCTCTGGTTCATAGCCGCCTCCAGCTCCAGCTTGGCCGTCTCCATCTTTATGGCAAGCTCAGCCACCATATCAGCACTCCTCTGGGACATCAAATCAACCTGGAGCAAAGAAAAGTTAGAAAATAAAACCACCACCAACAAATGATGGAAGGAGCATGAGTAAGGTGAAAGTTACCGCGGCGGCCTGGTGGCGGAGAGCCTGGGAGATGAACAGCACGTCCGGGTTGGCTATCGTGGCGTACCTCTTCAGCTGAAGGTTGGACATAGTGCTCCCAACCTAATCCAACATATCAGCAGCCATGGGGGCGATGTCATGGCCGAGCTTGGGGCGGAAGCCCGCCTCGGCAGCTAGCCGGTCCACGATCGGCTGGGGAACGCTGAACACGGTAGGACGGTCTGAGAACTCGACCTGACGATGGATTGTCAGGGCCTTATAAGTTTCGTCCCTCCAGCACCGGCCGTTTTCCCAGGTCCGGTTGATCAGTCAGGACTGCTCGTCCCGCAGGCTGGACTCCCCCTCCTCGAGAAGAGTTGGGCAGAGGGGAAGGACGGGCGGAGCAGGGATTTCCTTCATGGTTAGCCGACTCTCCCCGTGCGACTCCTCAGTTGAGCCCGCCCGCGTCGTCCGGGGCCTCTTCCCGAGGTAGCCTTCCCCGACGTCGACTTCCGGGCCCCTCTTCCCAGAGCTCCGGCTGACGGCTTCGCCCGCCTCCAAATCAATCACAGGGGGCTGGTCGAAAGTGACGTCTGCAGCAGGCTCGACGGCCTGGAAGGGAACCACGGCCAGAGCTTCGCCTGGACAGGGCGCTATCCCGGGTGCTTCACTGGTGGGGAGGGGCTCAGTGCCCGTTACGTCATTTGCTCTCCTGGCCGCCTTCTTGGCCGCCCATTCCCTGAAGAGTCTCCTCATCTCGCTGGCCGGGTTAGACATGTCAGAATCCTTTGCAAAAGTATAGAAAAAAAGGAGTTAGGACGGTAAGCCAAACAGAGGAAAATACACAGCAGTAAAAAATGGCCCGGGACGAAACCTCATCTAAGCCCCGAGCGAGACTCAATTCCCTCAAAGCAAATGAATGGATCCGATATCCTACGTCGCCCGGGGTCAGAAACCCCCCGTACTGGAGGAACTCGGATAGGAACATTAGGACCTCTGATCCTACAGGGACGGGAGATGAAGGCCCCATCTCCCCATCTGCCCCAAACGCGGGGCCTGGCGGTTCTAGCCTATCCCTAGCTAAGTCCCCGTCCTGGGGAGCATAAGTTAAGATTAAAGGGGAGTTACCTCACCCTGATACACTAGCCTTGGGAGTCCCGGCGTTTGGTAGGGCGTCTTCGAAAATCTCCTCCAGCTCTTCCGAGGTGGCCGCTTCCGCCGTAAGCGGGTTCTTCTTACGCTGGGCTGCGTCGGCCCGCGCCGCTCTCACCACCTCGGCGATGTGGTCGAGGGCCAAATGTTCCCAGATGTCAGCGTCCTTCTCGCAGGGGATGCCCCAAAGGTTCAGGATAACAATGGTTTGGGTGGCCGCGAGCAACCCAACTAGCCGGAGGTTGTCATCCCTAACGTAGCCCCCAACGTCCAGCTCCTCCGCAGTCAGCTTGGCGTAGAATCTCCTCCTTTCCAGGAGGAACTCGGTAAGGGGGTTTGAATGAAGAGCCCTGCGACCTAGAAGACACGATAAGAGACGAGAGCAAAAGATGAATAAAAGAGAGGGGTCCGGAGGAATACTTACCCACTCGCTGGAAATCCAGCAGCAATGTGGGGTTCTTGTCAATAAGGAACCCGGATGTCATGAACCAGTAATGCCTGACATTCGGGGGGTGCCTCCAGGTGCTGGTAGGAGAAGGGTAGCCGCTCCGCGGCTGCAGCCCTTAAAAGCCGTCCAGGCTCTTGTTTTTGACGTTGACCTGCAGCACCAACTTGTAGTAGTACAAGACTTCCGCAGGCGTAGGCTCCGCAATCTCCTTCGCGACACAGAACACCTTCCACCCAGCAAGCAGGCGGTACGCTTGCGGCAACAACTGGAATGGTGCGATCCCCACATACGTCAAGAACCGCACGAAATAGTCATGAAGCGGGAGCGTAGCTCCCGCGCTGATATGACCGGCGCTCCAGGCCCCGAATCCTTCCGCGGACGTATGCGCCCGTTCCTCAAGCTTGGCCATGCGATTGTGGAAGAGGCCCGGAGTTGATTCGATGCCCCGTCGCGTCTCCAGGAGCAGCATCATCTGGTAATTTCGAAACGAGTTGGCCGTTACGTCCATTTCCCACCTGTTGCCTGTGGGCGTCTTGGATCCGGGAACGACTACAGGGGCCCTATTGACCTCTTCATCAGGGTGGAGTGTAATGCCCGTTGCCATGACTGACGATCTGGGAACAAAGAGAGAAAGACCAAGCAGTCAGTACCTAAACCCAAAAAAGTCGGTCAAGGTACAGGGAGTCTCCTAAGGACTGCTTGGAGTCCCTTCGGATCAGGCCCGGGACCCCGAAAAGCCCCGGGACCCTGATCGGGAGAGGAGGCTACTAAGGCCCGCCCATTTTCCGGGAAGCATCCGAATATGGAGAAACCCGAACTAAGCAGCCTTCCTAGCAATTTCTAAAGCCCAGAGCCTAAGCGCACGCACCTAGAGAACATAAGTTCACCAAGTTGGCAAGAAGGTTAGAAAAGACTTACTGTGCGGCGTCGACCGTTGAGGATGATGGTTGTCCCACTATAAGGAGGGCAGAACCTCGTTCTTGAAGTGGCGCAGCCAGTGCAGTAGTTCGTCGACGGGACAAACCCGAGAAGCGTCGTCAGGTAGAAGAACAAAGGTTGGGGTTCTGGGAAACAGACGGCGGCGCAGAACCAGCAGGCGGCGGTGTATGTCGTCGGCGAGGTCGGACATGCAAAGCTTGAATAGCTTACGTGTTTTCTTAAGCTGGTTCGAAGGGGGGAAAGTGCCAAACGTTATTCTCTCGGGGTATTTATACTAGCCACAAATTCTGGCCCACGATCCAACAGACAGGTGTCTCTTCATCAGACGGTTAGGAGTCGCGCAGGGACATTTATGAGTCCTTTTCGGGTTGGATCCTCACCGTCTCAGATCCGACGGCCCAGGAGTGGCGGAGGTTGAAGGTCGCCCCATCCTGCGGTCCACCTCATTCCAGGGATATTAATGATAGCCCCCCCGTGCGGATGGGACGCCTCGAGAGTTGCACTGACACCCTAGTCTAGGCCTAGCGACCCTTGGGAGGTCTAGGTGACCCATCAAGACCCCTGCGTCAGTCACCTGGCAACACGTGTGTCCTTGTCATAAAGTGGGACGAGGGTAAACGTCCCCAGATCGTGGTAAACGATCCGGGCTAAGCATCCAACCAATGCCTCGGCTCTCTGCCCGAACCCACGACTTCGGGAAAGAACAGGGGAGACGGCCTAGTGAGCGCCGAAGGGGCAGGGCAGTCCTCCTCCAGGCGAGCCCAGGCGAAGGCTTGGGGGGTAAATGTTATCCCCATTTCTTGCATGGGCTCAGGACCTTCGTCTTGGCCCATTTTCGGGGGCCGGTTCTGCACGCGGGCCTGGCCCAAGGTACCTTGATATGGAGAAGGCCCAAGGGAAAGGGCGCGAGACAGGAAATCTTGACTGGGCCCATGGGTGGTGTCCAGGGTGTCCCTCCGGGTCCATACTCGGCAAGGATCATCCGGGAGGCGAGTAGAGCATTCCAACCGCCGGGTCCCACGGATCCCCTTCCCAGACAACTGACGCGGTCCGGGCCGATGGTAAACGAAGCAGGACGAAGGTAGACGGACCCGGATCGTCTCACCCGTGGTTGAAGGGCCAGGCGTCCAGGATGCTGACGCTGCCTCACTCCACGTGGGCGTTGTCCCCCACTTTTCACCTGCAGAAAAGGTCATCTCGGGATTGCACGCCAATGTGTCAAGACTGCGCAGCCAAGTACTCTGACTGGTCTTGTCTCCTGAATCTTCCTCGTGACTCGAAGCGATCAGGCCAAAAGCGCCGTTTTGTCGGGCGAGATACAACTCCGAGGTCAGCCTGTTGGGCCTTAACTAGTTCCGGATTTACGAACTTTGTACCTTTTTGTATTGGGCCTCCACTAGAAGGGCCCCTTGTACCCATTTCTCCGATGGGCCCGGATCGGATCTGGCCCAGACCCAGTATTCCCCTTAGCTTATAAATATAAGTTGTAGAACAATGTAAAGGAGGGTTTTTTCTGAGGGAAAAAAGGAAAAAAAAAAACTCTGTTAAGATATTGATAGAAAACTCCATTGTAAAAGCTTCTACTAGCTCTAATATATAGACTCATGGACTAAGGCTAGTTAATGCCCCAACCACGTAAAAAACCCGTGTCGATCTTCTTCTTTCATTATTATTACCAGCAAAAATTATTCATTAATAGAGTTGCCGAAAATCTCGGTTAACAGTCTTAATCTCATATTTCTATGAGAGGATCGAGATTAAAATAATAAACTTAAAACAGTTCGCACTAAAATAAAGTTATGTAATCTTTAGATTAATTACTGCTAGTAAGGTCCACAAGTATTATGAATACATGTGACCTAGATCTGGATTACTAGTGTAGTATGACACTTTAGTGGAGGTACTTTTCATGTTGAGAGTATGTAGAATTGGACCAGATGTGCTTTGTTAATACTTGTTTAAACACTGTTTCATAGTATTAATTAAACGCATCAAATGATGATCATATACAAGATGATGTTAATCCTGAGGTTGCTATGAACTCCTATATATGTCATCTGATCCTTTGATTCGTGCATTAAGGTTTGTTAGAATGATCAGGCTAAGAACAATTATTTTGGGGACTCAATGATATATATGGCTGGGGACGTAGTTTAACAGACACTACTACAAAAAAGGGCAATTGTGTCAATCAAATGTGTCAGTCAATGCAGTAGACTGACGCTGTTGACCAAAAATTAACATTTGAGAGTGAGGCACTGCCACAAATGATGGGGCAATTGCGTCATAACATGCAATGACATTGTTTAATGGGGTCGTTTGCGTCAGTGCCCCACTGACGCAAATGGGCCGTTAACAGCATCATTGGGGCACTGACGGTAACGACCCGTTTGCGTCAGTGGGGCACTGACGCAAACGCTCCATAGTGAAATGCACTGACGCAAGTGACACTCTGGTTTGCGTCATGGGCAATTGCGTCACATATCAAACTGACGCAAAAAATCAATTGTGGCAGTTATAAACTGACGCAAATAGCCTTTTTTGTTGTAGTGAGATATGGAATCCATATCTTCTTATAGACTGAATAATGGTTCCCTATTGGATTGGCTTTTAAAACTGAAAATGTTATGAACGCTCACGTCACAAACTTGTTGTGACACAACCTTCACTAGTAAAGTCAATGGTACTCTAGAAATAAGATATAGCTAAAAGAGTAAAACGATAATTTTATTCCCTTCTAATTATGATCCATTAATAGAGGATTAATGTTGTATGTAATGATTGTATCAATGGACATTTTATTTTTTGATAAAGTACTCAGTAAATATATGTGTGTAATTATCAAGAGTTCAATCTCATATTTATAGTAGAGTAATCATGAGATTAATAAATATGATTATTTAACCAAAGAGCTTTGATTAATAATGTAATATTTATTGGAGCTTGATATTATAGGTTCATAGGTCCCCATGGTGGCTCTATCAACACTATATCAAGGTAAGAGTTGATACAAGGGTATACTCTGTAATTTGGGAATTGGAGAAGAATTTTATTATTCAGGTCAAACATGCAATTTTATGATAATTGAGGTTGAATAATTAATTATTAATTTTCAAAAAATATATTTATTAATTTAAATATGTAAATTTCGAATTTCATATATATAAATGAATAAATTAATTATTTTATTTGAGTGGGAGAAAATAAAATTGGTGAATAAAAAATAGTTTTTGATTTATTTAATTTTAAAAGATGATTATAATGATGATCATCAATTTGAATTTTGAACTTTGAATTTAACATTTAAATTTTGAAATGTGGTTGTCATATTTTTCCCTAAAAAGATAAATACATTATTTTGTGGGAGATTAATTTTTATTGAATAATTAAGTAAAAGAAAAATGCAAAATCTTTGAAAAGAGAATAGTGGCTCACGCATGACACAGTCCAGAGACTGTGCCATACATGTACCACATATACTCATATTGTATCAGTGTAGTTTTTATTTTATTTATTTAATTATTTTATAATTTGAAAATAGTTTTTCAAATTTGGTAAGTTAGATATTTACCTAAATCAAATCATATCATCATTATGATATTTTATAATATTACTATTGTTATTATGAATAATAAGGTAATAGAAATATCTCTATATATGATATAGAATTAAGAGAAAAAAAGAGAGCACAGTACACTACACATATCAGACACAATTTAGAAAAGTTCTTAGAATTTTTGTTAGAAAAAAACTCTTTCCTTCTTCTTCTTTATTCTAGACATTCTCAGAACATAATCCAAGTTCTCGTGTGTTGAGAAATACTTGTAATTCCTAAAAATACAAACCCATGTTCTCTATGTCCCCACACACATCTTGAGGTGTAGAGAACACTTCCGAAGATTGTTGTTTGAGTGTTTAAAGCTTTGGATATGAAGATCGATAAATATACGAAAAGACTCAAGGACATATGATAGACTTCAAGAGATAATTGTATATGTTCTTGAATTTTTTGTGTTTCTATGTTATATATAAATATATTGTATATTTATATATTTGTTGCATGATTAATAATACTGTAAGTTAATGTTTCCGGATTGTTTTCTTGGTCATATAAACTATTTATATGATTAATGAAATTTATTTATTGTTGTTGTTCCTTGTATACAATGGGCCCACCACGCCAATTTCGTTACGTGCTCTGAATATTTTTACAACAGATATATACTACAACTCAAACTAATCCATACCTTTGTACGTATTTGGCTAGAGTCAGAATGTTTTAATGACAAAGGCATGCGCCCAATTCCATCCCAAGGTACCTGTCAACAATGAGATGAGTTTAACCATTCAATATACAATACAGAAATCCGTGGTGCTCACAAATTCATAAATGGATTCACAGCAGAAACAAAATAAGCATGTAAATAGAACCAATACAGAGGAGTGTTTATCCCCAAGAGAGATTGAAATTGACATGGCATCAACAACCGTTAGCTATTTTTAGATAATAAAATTTAAAGTATTAAAGACATCTGAATAAACTCCTAAAGTACAGCTATTATAAAGAGTAGCTTTAGTTATTTTCCTAATAAAACCATAATCATGCTTCCTTTTTGTTGTCTTTATTTTAAGTAGGGTAGCAAAAGAAAATCCCGTGAGGCATATTTACATAAAAGTGAAGCACAAGTTCAAGATATCAATTTCTAGCTAATTGATTATTATTTTCAATTATTTGTATCATTCTTCACATTAACACAAAGAAGTTTGTTTTCCATATGAAAAAAAAACAAGTTATCTATCTTTATGATGTCATTTTACACTCAAGTTGTCTATCTTTATGATGTCATTTTGCACTCAAGTTGTGGTGTAAGCTTTTACCTGAGATGAAAATTTAAAAGAGCATTTTTGGGCACTGTTTAGATTTATTATCCATGGATATCTTAGATGGAAAGGCCAAGTGCTTGTTATGGAGAGTAGCTGTGATGACAATATGGTAATCTAATTGGTATGAGAGAAACAACAATATATGTAGAGAAAACATTTTATGTAAATAGTTAGTTGCTCTTTTCTGATTTGCGCAGGGATTCGCGTTATATTTTTTTTATGAATGCTACCTTTAATGTACACTTTTATTTCTTGTATAATAAACCTTAATAATAATACAAGTAGTATACTTTGAATTCCCACTGTATCAAAAGAGAGATATTACTGAAGGCGAGAGGTGTTCTCTGGTTTCTCCATGGCGAGACGCAAGAAGACCAACCAGAAGCCTGCTACTAGATCTAAGGTGACTGAATCTCCGTTAATCCAAGAGACTTGTGAGGGAAAGAGGACTGGTTTAGATGAAGATTTACCGAATGAGGTGGAAGAGGTTTTCAAGGATTCGATGGTGGATTTCCCGAAAATTGGAAGTCGAGGGCCGATGGAAACTGATGAGGGATCGTCTGGAGGTAAGAGAAACGGATTGAACCGGAATGATCTAGCTGATGGCGAAAATGAATTTCAGAGCCAGGCGAAGGACAAATGGGCTCAGTTTCGGGCATTGTTACCGAATCAAGGAGGGGCTAAACTAAAATTTGAGGAACCCCTAGTTCGAGAGGGCCAAAGAATTGCTCAGGTGGATTTGGAGGAAATCCAAGTTGATACTTCATTTTGGAACACAGCTGTGATATGTATGGTTCTTGGAGCTAATCCTCCATTTGCTATTTTTGAAGGTTTCATTAAGAGGATTTGGGGTAAACTAGGTATTATAGAATTGCTTGATTGAATGCTGGGTATACACTAGTAAAATTTAGGGATGAAGCAACCAGAGATTTGGTTTTGGAAGCTGGGGTTCTACATTTTGATAGAAAACCAGTGATAGTGAAGCCTTGGTCTGTTGATCTAGACACTCTAAAGGCAGTGAAATCTGTACCAGTTTGGATTAGGTTACCGGGGCTTGGGCTGCAATATTGGGGTACTAAATGTTTGAGCGCCCTAATGAGTACAATTGGGAATCCGATTCTAGTAGATAAAGTTACAAAGGATAGAATAATGATGCAATTTACTAGAGTTTTAGTGTAGATAGAAATAACAGAGGAGGTTCCTAAATCTATTCAGTTTCTCAATGAGAAAGGTTAGCTACTGGAGCAACTTTTGGAATTTGAATGTCTACCAACTCAATGTAAAGGATGCAGGGTTTATGGTCATACTGAGATGATGTGTAACAAGAAACAAAATGAGGTCTGGAGGCAGAAAGTCAGAAATGTTGATAAAGAGACTAAGCAAAAACCCAAGGAGCAGTAGTCATTAACAGAGGATACAGGTTTAGTTAATGGGGGTATTGATGATGGTCAAAAGAAACTAGATGGTAAGGAAGTGTCTGAGTCCCAGGCTGTGTCAAAGTCTCATGGAAATTCGACAGATTCAAAGCAAAACGTTGTTAAGACCATCAGGGATTCCAGAGAGAGAAATCCTTCTGGCTGGATTACCCCTAAAAGGGTGGGGGGAAATAAGAAGCTAGTTTTAAATTCACAAAACCAGCTGAAGAACTCCTATAATGCATTGCAAGTGAAGGTATTGGAGGTTACAAACTTGGGACATTCAACAACAAATTTATTTAATGGAGAGTCACAACATACTTAGTTGGAATATCCGGGGTATTAATAAAAGCGAGAAACAAAAGTCCCTGAGTTCATTTTGTTTTGTGAATAAAATAGGTTTAGGAGCCTTGTTAGAGACTAAACTGCGTGGAAAAAAAACTGAGAATATGATGACTTCTTTTTTCAGTGGCTAGAATTCTTATACAGGTCCAGCTTCTGAAGGAAGAATCCTTCTAATTTTGTAGGGGCATAGTGTCTCTGTTGAGGTTTTGAAGGAAAATGACTAGTTAATTCATGTCTATGTTCAAGAAGTGAGATATAATAAAAAGTTTTGTGTTACTTTTGTGTATGGTAGGAATTCGATTGAGGAGAGACTGCAGCTTTGGGATGATCTTTCTGGTTTGTGTTTTCCAGCCACTCCTTGGCTTATGGCTGGGGACTTTAATGTGGTTTTTGAGGTTACTGATAGAGTTGGTGGCCGTAACATTACTGCCCTGGAATTGGTGGATGCTCAGAAATGGAGAGCCCTAGGGATGGTTGATGAGATGCGCACTTGAGGTTCTCTCTTCACTTGGACAAACAAGCAAGCTAATGAGGACATAATATACTCTAAACTGGACCGAATTTTTATAAATGAAGATTGGTTGGACTTATTCCCTCATGCTGTAAGATGTTGTTAACTGGGAAATGATATCTGATCATTGCTTTTGTATTATCAAATCAGGAGCTGCATTGAACTGTGGTGTCAAACCTTTTAGATTTTTTAATATGTGGACTGACCATGATAATTTTAAAGAGATAGTGATGCAGAGCTGGTGCAAGCCTAGTAAGGGTTATGGTCTGGAAAGAATAGTTAGGAAATTGGGTAGGCTCAAGCAGGTCCTTCGCAAATTTAACAAGAGTATTGTGGGAGATGTTGTACAGAACTATAATACTGCTAAGGATAACTACCAAGCTGCTCAATTTTCTCTTCAAGGTGACCATCACTCATCAGATTTGCAAAGAGAGGAAAGATTAGTAGGTGAGATTTTTGCTAATCATGCTAGAATTTATGATAGCTTTCTTAGGCAGAAAAGTAAAGTGAATTGGCTTCGTTATGGTGATGATAATACGGCATATTTTCACGCTTGTTTAAAACAGAGAAGGGCTTCTAACCGTATC